>NC_090331.1:43007375-44207375 GCF_035084215.1 Heptranchias perlo | reverse complement strand
CTAGGTGGGATTGTGAGTTGTGAGGAGGATGCAAAGAGGCTTCAGGGTGATTTAGACAAGTTGAGTGAATGAGCAAATATATGGCAGATGCAGTATAATGTGGATAAATGTGAAGTTATCTACTTCGGAAGGAAAAACAGAAAGGCAGTGTATTATTTAAATGGTGATAGATTGGGAAATGTTGATGTACAAAGGGACCTGGTTGTCCTGGTACACCAGTCACTGAAAGCAAACATGCAGGAGCAGCAAGCAGTTAGGAAGGCAAATGGTATGTTGGCCTTCATTGCAAGAGGATTTGAGTACAGGGGCAAAGATGTCTTACTGCAGTTATACATGGCCTTGGTGAGACCACACCTGGAGTATTGTGTGCGGTTTTGGTCTCCATACCTAAGAAAGGATATACTTGCCATAGAGGGGGTGCAGCGAAGGTTCACCAGACTGATTCCTGGGATAGCAGGACTGTCGTATGAGGAGAGATTGAGTCGACTCGGCCTGTATTCACTCGAGTTTAGAAGAATGAGTGGGGATCTCATTGAAACATATAAAATTCTGACAGGGCTAGACAGACTGGATGCAGGGAGGATGTTTCCCCTGGCTGGGAGGTCCAGAACGAGGGGTCACAGTCTCAGGATACGGGGTAGGACATTTAGGACTGAGATAAGGAGAAATTTCTTCACTCAGAGGTGGTGAACCTGTGGAATTCTCTACCACAGAAGGCTGTGGAGGCCAAGTCACTGAATATGTTTAAGAAGGAGCTAGATAGATTTCTAGACACAAAAGGCATCAAGGGGTATGAGGAGAGAGCGGGAATATGGTACTGAGATAGAGGATCAGCCATGATCATATTGAATGGCGGAGCAGGCTCAAAGGGCCAAATGACCTACTCCTGCTCCTATTTTCTATGTTTCTATGTTTCTCTGCGTTAAATTTCATCTGCCATGTGTCTGCCCATTTCGCCAGTCTATGTCCTCCTGAAGTCTGTTGCTGTCCTCCACATTGTTTACTACAGTTTCGAGTTTCATGTCATCTGCAAACTTTGAAATGATATCCTGTATACCCAAATCCAGGTCATTAATATATATCAAAACAAGCAATGGTCCTAATACTGACCTCTGGGGAACACCACTGTAAACTTCCCTCCAGTATGAAAAACTACCATTCAGCACTATTCTCTGCTTTCTATCCCTTAGCCAATTTTGTATCCAAGCTGACACTGTCCCTTTAATCCCATGGGTTTTAATTTTGCGAACAAGTCCATTATGTGGTACTTTATCAAATGCCTTTTGAAAGTCCATTTACACAACATCAACCGCACTACCCTCATCAATCCTTTCTGTTACTTCATTAAGGAACTCAATCAAGTTGGTCAAACATGCTTTTCCTTTAACAAATCTGTGCTGATTTTCATTTAATAGCCCATACTTTTCCAAGTGCCAATTAATTTTGTCCCAAATTATTGTCTCAAAGTTTCCGCACCACCAATGTTAGGCTGACTGGCCTGTAATTGACGGATTTATCCCCTTCCCTTTTTTGAACATTTGCAATCCTCCAGTCCTCCGGCACGTCCCCATATCGAAGGAGGATTGGAAGATGGTGGAAAGGGCCTCTGCAATTTCCACCCTTACTTCCCTCAGTAACCTAGGATGCATCCCATCTGGACGGGGTGACTTTTCTACTTTGAGTACTGCCAACCTTTTAAGCACCTCCTCCTTATCTATTTTTAATCCTATCCAATATCGCTACTACCTCCTTATTTACTGCTGCACTGGCAGCATCCTCTTCTCTAGTGAAGACCGATGTGAAGTATTCAGTTAGTACCTTAGCCATCCCTCTGCCTCCACAAGAAGATATCCTTTTTTGTCCCTAATCAGCCCCATCCTTCCTTTGACTACCGTTTTACTATTTATATGTTTATAAAAAAAATTTGAGTTCCCTTTTATGTTAGCCAATCAGACACTCACCTTGCCCCTCTTATTTCCTTTTTTAGATCGCCTCTGTACTTTATGTATTCAGCTTAGTTCTCTACGGTATTATGAACCTTAATTTGTCATAAGCATCCTTTATCTATTTCATTTTAAACTCTATGGGCGCTAAATTGGGCTATGTAGCGCCCGTTGCTTTGGGTTAGGGTTAGGGTTAGGGCTAGGGCCAGGGCCATCTTGGTATACTCCATCTTGGAGTTAGCGCATGCGCAAATACCGAACCCCGGAAGCATGTAAAGTAAGGAGAAAATGCGTGCAGTGTAATTTACAGCGATAGACACTATTTTGGCACTGAACACTCAACTCAACGCATTATCTTAACCCCGACCATCTGAATGTGTCTTAGGCAGCTTGGAGGACCCCCCAACAGCGCTATTTAAAGGGACCATGTAGGTGTTGCAGTTTAGTTGCTGGATTATTTCTTCTGGCTGCTGGTGGAGTAGGAAGTGTTTTTTGAAGCTCCCTATACTTACTGAGAGTTCCTAAAGTACATTTGAGAGTGCTTTGGCAAGTACTACCTTACAGTTCGGAAAGTTACAACCGTGGTTGAACAACATTCCTGGCAACCATGGGTGATCTGCTAGGGCTCCTGCTGGGCATTGAGCATGACTGGTAGCATGCAGAGAGGCCATGCATAGCAGGTCAAGCTGCGAGGAGAGGGAGGAGGAGGAGGCGGCGTAGGGCACTGAGCAGGAGGTTCTATCCAATGAGGGCCTTCCGGGACCAATTCTCTTTCCTCAACATGACCGAGGAGGATTGCATCCGACGCCTGAGGTTCACCAAGGAAGCCGCGACCAAGATCTGTCAACTGGTGCGGCCACAACTGCAGCCTTAGAGCAGGGGAAGGACAGCATTGCCTGTGGCTGTGAAGGTCACCGTGGCGCTGAATTTCAATGGCTCAAGATCATTTCAGACCTTTGCTGGCGACATGTGCAACATCTCACAGTACGCAGTGCACTGCTCCATAAGGGAGGTCACAGACGCACTGTGCCATATGAGGAACAGGTTCATCACCTTCCCTCTTGACAGAGACAAGCAGAACGAGCGAGCACGGGGGTTCATTCACATTGCTGGCTTCCCCATGGTGCACGGTGCCATTGACTGCACGCATATTGCCCTGCATGCCCCACATATCAACTCAGCCTTCTTCGTCAACCGAAAGGGCTTCCATTCCCTCAACATGCAACTGGTGTGCAACCACACGCATCGAATCATGGAGGTCGTGCCTGCTACCTTGGGAGCAGTCATGATGCCTTCGTCATGCGGCAGTTCAACGTGCCAGCTATCTTTCACCCGGCTCGGGAACTCAAAGGCTGGCTACTGGGCGACAAGGGCTATCCCTTCACGCCGTGACTCATGACTCCAGTCAGGAACCCACGCACACATGCACAGCAGGCCTATAATGAGAGCCATGCTGCCACACACAACATCGTAGAGCACACCATAGGCCTCCTCAAACATCGCTTCCGCTGCCTGGACCGGTCTGGAGAAGCCCTGCAGTACTTCCCTGAGCGGGTGGGCAGATTCATGGTGGTATGCTGCATGCTGCACAACCTCGCCATTATGAGGGGTCAGCCTTTGCCACCAATGATCGGAGAAGACCCTGAACCAGAGACTGAGGAGGAGGAAGAGACTGAGGAGGAGGAAGAGACTGAGGAGGAGGAAGAGACTGAGGAGGAGGAAGGAGCTGAGGAGGAGGAGGCGGGGGCAGAACTGGAAGAGGAAGACGCAAGGGTGCAACAGGGACCACATGCCTTGTCTGCAAGGGCTCTGCGTGCTCGCCTGATCTGTGCCCGCTATCAATAATGTGAACTACACCCCCCAACCCACCAACAGTCCTACACTCGCCACCTTTCCGCTCCCACAAGACAATCAAATCGCCCTCCTATGATTGCACATTGGTTTCCCTCTCAGCTCATCGCACAAATAAAAACCACCACCAAATGCAAATTCAAAGTCACATTTATCAATGAGTAAATTAAATTATACAAACAGAAAAGAACTATTCACCCTTGTGCATTCCCTTAGTGCCTGTTGTTCGTGTGCCTTTACCTATCCTAGTGCTCCTACGAGGTGCTTCCCCAGTTGCTGGAGCGTGCATGATGGGAGGCTGCTGGCCTTCAATTGAGGAGAGTGCAGATGGCCTTGGAGGATGACCTCAAGCAGTTTTGGGCCAGGAGGGCCCAGCTTCGGACTGCACCATCTCAGCATGGGCTGCAGCAGTCTGGCCTGGCTGGCCAATAGGCAACAACAAGGGCACTGGCAGAGTGGCTGGGGTGGGAGCGGGAATGCTGTCGTCCTGAGAGAGGACAGCAGGCCCGACTGCCATGGCGCCACAGCCACTTTCCTGGGGTGGCGCCTCAGCATTCCTGGTGATCAGCTGGAGAATGGATTGCTGGAGTGCTGTGATGCCCTGGAAGCCCCGTTCCACAGTGGTCCCCAGAGCCATGATAGCAGCAGTCTGAGCTTGCATTGCAGCAGTCTGAGCAGCAACCGTAGCTTGCAGACCTTTGATGACATCAGTTTCTGCTGCAATGGAAGCCACAACATCAGCCATCAGGCACTGCATCATGGTGGGTATCACAGGTGTGCTGATGGAGGCGACCACCTGTTCCATGTTGGAAAGGATGGGCTCCAAGCTCTGTGCAAAGCCCTTCTCATTGTGCTCAGGCTTTCTGGCAGGCTTTCCAGTGCCCCGAGCATTTGGTGGTGTACACTCATCAGCCGTCTTCTGTAGCCTGGCCCATCGAAGTCCTCATCTGACTCATCTGCAGCAGAACTAGTGAGCGTCCTCGTCTTCTGGCGAGCTGGCACCTGTGATATCCGTTCCCCCGGCCCCGGCTCCTGCGCACTTGTGCCTGGTGTTTCACCACGTGCAGATCCCTCCTCTAAACTAGTCTCCAAAGGACGCGCGGTGTCAGTCTCTGAGCTGGTGGAAGCAAGTGTCAGATCGAGTGACAGTGTGGCTTCAGTGTCCTCCTGCTCCTCAGACGGAGCTGCCATATGTTCTTGGGTATCTGCAATGACAAAGGGAAACAGGTTGAGTTGTGGAGCGGGGAGAGGAGCAAGTAAGACGTGCATGCCGACAGCATCTGCAGCACGTGAGTCAGAAAAGATTATGGGAGGAGGGAGATGCAGGAAAGGAGAAGGAGCATTAGGTATGCAGAGACCCCCCTTCATCGGGACCTCCAGCGCAGCATGTTGTCACGGCTGCAGCGATGGCCTGCCCAATGATCCAAAGCACTGTCTCCTCTAGGAGGGGTGAGGACGTGTAAGCGTCCCTGTCCACCCTCAGGTCTCTCCTGCTACCGGCTATTATGCGCCTCCTTCTCCTGCAAGACAGAGGACAGTGTGTCAGTGATTATCCTGCAAGGTGTGTGGGTGATGTCCCTGTCATGGTCGAATAGCTGCCAGTGTGTGTGACCTGTGAGTGCTGGTTTGTGGCCTGCAAGTGTGGCACTACGTGCGTGTGAGATGCAGCATGCCAAGTGCAGCTTTGCGTATGGATGACAGTGTTTGTTGGTGGGTGGGTGGCTGATGGGGATGTGTTGCGTGGAACAGTGGTGCAGTTGGTAGGATGTGCCACTTGACACTTGCATTCACTCACCTTGACCACTCGTGTCAAATCATTGAACTTCTTTCGGCACTGCACCCACGTGCGTGGTTACATGCTCCTGGCGTTCATTTCCTGCACTACAGCCTGCCAATGCCTGCAGCGCTACAGTCTGGAGGGTCTCCTGCCACCCTGCGGGTATATGTTGGCCCTCCTTTCGTCCACTCTTTCCACCAGGACCTCCAGTGCATCATCGGAGAAGTGTGGGGCCCTCTTTCACGCCAGTCCTGCCATCTTTGCAGCCATCTTTCCCTCCTCCTAGTGAACTATGCATGTCCCATTTAAAATGTGCACCTGCACCATTACGAGTTGCAGGTTGCTGATGACGTGCGCTGAGCACGCCCCATTTCCAACTTCCTCATTCTCCATGCAGCCTCTCAGCAGCGCGGGTAGCGCTGGCTGCATGGAGCTATCATGATAATTAGCAGGCAGCATGAAGTTCCCGTGCTACCCGCGCCTGAAAATGGCCCTTATCTAATTTCCCCCCCCCCCACCCCATCTTTAGTGATGCAGGGACCTCTAGCTTTGCATGCCCTTCCTTTCCTCCTCGTGGGACTGTGTCTGCTCTGTACCTGACAATCCTCCTTGAAGGCCTCCCATTGTTCAATTACTGTTTTGTCTACTGATTTTTGATTCCGATCCACCTGGGCAAGATCCCTTTTTAACTCACTGAAATTAGCCCTCCTCCAATTAAGTATTTTTACGCTTGACTGTATCTATTTCAATATCATAAACAGTATGTAGTAAAATAAATTACTGCTGGAACAAGTAAATCTGTAATATTTCATAACATATGATCAAAAATACAACATCTCACTATCATTTTTTTCTTCGTAATCCTTTATTAATGCCATCATTACCAAAGTATGCTTGATTGATCATATTTTGCCTATTGGGCTTCATTCATAAATTTGTTATATGATAATGGATTAATACTAGCAGAGGGAATTCAGTAACACACAAACTTTCAGCGGCGTTGAAGAAATGTCATCGTGCTTTCAATACAAATGGCTGTTCCAACAAAACAATTATGTATAGAATTTTCCAGCCCCATAGTATTTCTACAACAAAGTCAATGACAAAATTGTAGCTGGGTGGAGGTTTTACATTTATACTTTCTTTTTTACTCAGAAAACTATCCACAAAAAATGTTTCCTAAGTTTAATGTCTTAAATACATTGATGCAACTACTTCAGTTGTATTATTTACCATTGCCTATTTTGTACTTGACAATTTTAATCTTTTTGGCATCCAGTCTGTCCACTTACATGATATTACGATCATGCAGGGGGGAGGGGA
The DNA here is from genome assembly GCF_035084215.1 of Heptranchias perlo. Taxonomy (NCBI): domain Eukaryota; kingdom Metazoa; phylum Chordata; class Chondrichthyes; order Hexanchiformes; family Hexanchidae; genus Heptranchias; species Heptranchias perlo. The sequence continues at coordinate 44,200,481 of NC_090331.1, read as the reverse complement.
CACAATTGGGGCACAACCTGGATCTGCTAGGATTTTATCCTGTGGCCCAAATTCTGCCCAACCTTCTTTAGTATGCTGACAAATTTGAGGACATATCTGGGAGATCCTAGGCTACCCTGGGAATTCTGCTCATTATGTTCTCCCTAGGTCCAGGGGGACCAATGCCAGATGAGAACTGGCATTGTTGCAGTACGGAGCCTTCCAAATATGCTAAAAGGTTTACCAGCATAAGTAATTAATTCTAGAAGAAATCAATTACCTTAAACTGATTTCAAACACCCTTCAGGAAAATATTTTTTAAAACTACAGTATATGCTATTTCTCTTTGGCTGCTTAAGGGCTTCTGCCCCCATCAACAGAGTAGTAGGGTGCTGCTCCAATTTTCCTCACATTAGTTAGGGTGGGTAGCTCTGTTGAACCTGTACAGGAGTGGACAGCCCCTCCCCCAACTATTTAAATTACCCTATCCCCATGATTTGGTCATCAGTGGCTAGGAGGCCCACTTCCGACGGTAGAACTGGGTCCCAGTGCTTTTAAAAAGAAATAGTTTTGAATTTTCCACCAATTGTCAGTTCTTGGAAAATGTCAAACATTTTGGAGATTTCCTCTATTTTACCATTTGCAGCTAATTGTAAACAACAACAACAACTTACATTTATATGGCACTTTTAACGTAGTAAAATGTCCCAAGGGGCTTCGCAGGAGCGTTATCAAACAAAATTTAACACGGGGCCACATAAGGAAATATTAGGACAGGGGTCCAAAAGCTTGGTCAAATAGGTAGGTTTTAAGGAGGGTCTTAGAATCATAGAAAGGTTACAGCATGGAAGGAGGCCATTCGGCCCATCGAGTCCGTACCGGCACTATGCAAGAGCATTCCAGCTAGTCCTACTCCCCCGCCCTATCCTCGTGGCCCTGCAAATTTTTTCCTTTCAACTCCTTATCCAGTTCCCTTTTGAAGGCCATGATTGAATCTGCCTCCACCACCCCCTCGGGCAGGGCATTCCAGATCCTAACCACTCGCTGTGTAAAAAAGTTTTTCCCCATGTCACCTTTGGTTCTTTTGCCAATCACCTTAAATCTATGCCCTCTGTTTCTTGACCCTTCTGCCAATGGGAACAGTTTCTCTCTACTCTGTCTAGACCCTTCATGATTTTGAATACCTCTATCAAATCTCCTTGCAACCGTCTCTGTTCCAAGGAGAACAACCCCAGCTTCTCCAGTCTATCCATGTAACTAAAGTCCTTCATTCCTGGAATCATTTTAGTAAATCTCTTCTGCACCCTCTCTAAGGCCTTCACATTTTTCCTAAAGTGCAGTGCCCAGAACTGGAGACAGTACTCCAGTTGTGGCCAAACCAGTGTTTTATAAAGAGGTTCATCATGACTTCCTTGCTTTTGTACTCCATGCCTCTATTTATAAAGCCCAGGATCCCGTATGCTTTTTCAACCACTTTCTCACCCTGCCCTGCCACCTTCAACGATTTGTGCACATATACCCCCAGATCTCTCTGTTCCTGTACCCCTTTTAGAATTCTGCCCTTTAGTTTATATTGCCTCTCCTCGTTCTTCCTACCGAAATGTATCACTTCACATTTTTCTGCGTTAAATTTCATCTGCCACATGTTCGCCCATGCCACCATGTCTATATCCTCTTGAAGTCTATCACTATCCTCCTCACTGTTTACTACCCTTCTAAGTTTTGTGTCATCTGCAAATTTTGAAATTGTACCCTGTACATTCAAGTCCAAGTCATTAATATATATCAAGAAAAGCAATGGTCCAAGCACCGACCCCTGGGGAACACCACTGTACACCTCCCTCCAGTCTGAAAAACAACCATTTACCACTACTCTCTGTTTCCTGTCCCTTAGTCAATTCTGTATTCACGTTGCTACTGCCCCCTTTATTCCATGGGCCGCAATCTTGCTGTTAAGCCTACCATGCGGCACTTTATCAAACGCCTTTTGAAAGTCCATATGCACCACCTCAACTGCATTGCCCTCATCTACCCTCTCTGTTACCTCATCAAAAAACTCTGTCAGGTTAGTTAAACAAGATTTGCCTTTAACAAATCCGTGCTGGCTTTCCATAATCAATCCACCCTCGTCCAAGTGACTGTTAATTCTGACCCGGATTATTGTTTCTAAAAGTTTCCCCACCATTGTGGTTAAACTGCCTGGCCTATAGTTGCTGGGTTTATCCTTACACCCTTTTTTGAACAGGAATGCAACATGTGCAATTCTCCAGTCCTCTGGCATCACCTCCGTATCTACGGATGTTTGGAAGATTACGGCCAGTACCTCCGCAATTTCCACCCTTACTTCTCTCAGCAACCTAGGATGCATCCCATTCGGACTGGGTGAAAGAGGAGAGGTAGAGAGGCGGAGAGATTTAGGGAGGGAATTCCAGAGCTTAGGGCCTAGGCAGCTGAAGGCACAGCTGCCAATGGTGAAGCAATTAAAATCGGGGATGCACATGAGGCAAGAATTGGAGGGGTGCAGAGATCTCATAGAATCATAGAATCATAGAAAATAGGAGCAAGAGTAGGCCATTTGGCTCTTCGGGCCTGCTCTGCCATTCAAAATGATCATGGCTGATCGTCTAACTCAGTACCCTGTTCCCGCTTTTTCCCCATATCCCTTGATCCCTTTAGCATTAAGAAATATATCTGTCTCCTTCTTGAATATATTTAATGACTTGGCCTCCACTGCCTTCTGTGGTAGAGAATTCCACAGGTTCACCACCCTCTGAGTGGAGGATTGTAGGGCTGGAGGAGGATATAGAGGTAGGGAGGGGCGAGGCCTTGAAGGGATTTGAAAACAAGGATGAGAATTTTAAAATTAAGGTGTTGCTGGACAGGGAGTCTATGTAGGTCAGCGAGCACATGTTTCTAAGGATCTTGTCTATGATACAAATAGTGGCCACAGGAAATCATTCCCCTTTGTCAAAAAACATCCATATTCTATGAGTTCTGAATCTGAACTGACCCAAATTGTTCTGCCCTTTTAAAAAGGAACGGAGTTAGTCCAATGGTAAAGACATAGGGGCTGAAATTACTTGCCTGGACTGGCACACTGCCACTGTAATTTTGACATAAGCCCACAGGAATGGCTGCAAACTCCAGTGGGGTCAATGCTGGAGGGCATCAGTGGACATAATCCTGATGTAAGTGATGGAATTGTGGCCCATTGAAATTCAGGGCCATAGCCTCATGTGGAACTGAACCATACAAACCAAGAAAGTTACAGATATGTTTCCTGATCTGTGCTAACTTAGCTGATATCAACTGGGTGATAGTGGGGGATACATATTTGGCATCAGGAAGGAAAAGATTTGCTCCTGGTAATTATCCTTTGAACCCTGCTGGAATGTGTGGGAGTTGGATGAGGATAGGATCATGTCCCTCCCATGATTAACTAACCTGCCAGTGACGACCAAATCGTGGGGAAATTAAACGTAGATTTTTTTGACTTAACATTAACCAGCTGATATGGAACTCTGATGATCTTAAGTGTTAATTAACTACTCAAAGGGATGAGCCAGCCATAAAGCCATTTTACAATGCTAGTTTCTGTAGGTTTGAGACAACAACAACAAATAGAGGCACAGAGCACAAGAGTGAGGAAATTGTTAAATATTGCTTGGACAAGTTACCAGAGGGCATCTAACACTTACAGAACTGCACCAGAGGATGTCGGTGCCTTTAGGAAAGGAGAATACCAAGGATTTTTTTAAAATGAGTGTGCAAGAGCAGATATAAAATATCAATTTGTGCGTTTGTACTTCCATATTTCACCATTCATTTTCTGTCATCATGGTGGGTGGTAGGCTGGTACTGTAACAAAGGTCGTTTTTAAAATAATAAATTTTAAAATATTTAGCAGCTTACTAGGAAGTGGCTATGATGAATATTCTCTGGTAATATGGTATCATAGTATGGTACAGCACAGGGGGAGGCCATTTGGCCCATTGTGCCTGTGCCGGCTCTTTGAAAGAGCAATCCAATTAGTCCCACTCCCCCGCTCATTCCCCATAGCCCTGTAAATTTTTTCCCTTCAAGTATTTATCCAATTCCCCATTGAAAGTTACTATTGAATCTGTTTCCACCACCCTTTCAGGCAGTGCATTCCAGAGCATAACAACTCTCTGCATAAAAAAATATTTCCTCATCTGGTTCTTTTGCCGATCACCGTAAATCTGTGTCCTCTGGTTACCGACCCTTCTGCCACTGGAAACAGCTTTTCCTTATTTACTCTAGCAAAACCGTTCATGATTTTGAACACCTCTATGAAATCTCCTCTTAACCTTTTCTGCTCTAAGGAGAACAACCCCAGCTTCTCCAGTCTCTCCACTGAAGTCTCTCATCCCTGGTACCATTCTAGTAAATCTCCTCTGCAACCTCTCTAAGGCCTTCACATCCTTCCTAAAGTGTGGTTCCCAGAATTGAACAGAATATTCCAACTGTGGCCTAACCAGTGTTTTATAAAGGTTTAGGATAACTTCCTCGCTTTTGTACTCTATGCTTCTATTTGTTGTTGTTGTCTCAAACCTACAGAAACTATCATTGTAAAATGGCTTTACGGCTGGCTTGTTTCTCTGAGTAGTTAATTAACACTTCAAATCATCAGAGTTCCATATCAGATGGTTAATGTTAAGTGAAAAAAAGCTAGGTTTAATTTATAATAACTTAAATTTGGTTCATTTGTCATGGGACATTCCTTATGTGGACATCTCCATTTTTGTCATACCTCTAGGTAGCACCTGGATAGGATATCCCATTTTAATTGAGCAGCGACTGGTATCACATTGTGCTTGCAGCTGCACTTCTACCACTAGATGGAGCTTCAAAAGTTCCAGCTTACCAAACCTAAATCATCATTATTCAAACAGGTTCAGACCTTCACAGCTCCAGAGCACTGCTTCTGTGGTTGTTGCAGAATGCTGTTAATCTTTTACAGAGCACAACCTATTTCCCATACAATAAGGAGATAACGCTGGGGCATAGAAATCTCAACATTTAGGTTGCAGGTCAGCATTTTCTATCATCTCATAAAACATTAAGTAGCTATTTCCACGAGACCCCCAACAATAAATTCTTAGTAAAAGTTCAAGAAAACGCACCAGACACGATCATTCAACCATTTAAGGTCCCAGGAGTATCCGGACTCTTCCCTTTGGGCTTCACCCTATAGTACAGCCCCATGTGCGCCTAGTGTGCTCTTGTAATATTTTAATTATGCCTGATAAGAAGTTTGGGCATTGTGGTCATGCTTCAGGAGAGAAAGATCCGTCCTATACTTTATTTTTAAACATGCTTGTCTTTTTTGTTTGGATGCCTCTTATTTTTATTTGTATATTTCTCCTTTTTATCCAAGTTATTTTTTCTTCCTATTAGCCTCTCCCTCCCCCTGGCCAGATACCATGACTTTGGCAGATAGAGAACCTGCTCCCATGCCTGTGCCAATTATGTGAGATCAGTGTGAATTGACCTATTTTTTCTTTCCTTACTTTTTGAAAAAACCTAGTTAAGATTGGAAATTTATGGGATAGGAAGTTTCCATCATAAACCTGCATCCTACCACTCAGTAGGAAAGTGTGGTGCCCAGAATTGAACACAATACTCCAGCTGAGGCTTGACCAGTGTTTTATAAAGGTTTAGCATAACATCCTTGCTTTTGTACTCTATGCCTCTATATATAAAGCCCAGGATCCCATATGCTTTTTTAACAGCCGTTTCAACTTGTCCTGCCACCTTCAAAGATTTGTGTATGTGCACCCCCAGGTCTCTCTGTTCCTGTACCCCCTTTAAAATTGTACCATTTAGTTTATATTGCTCCTCCTCATTTTTCCTACCAAAATGTATCACTTCACACTTCTCTGCGATAAATTTCATCTGCCATGTGCCTGCCCATTTCATTAGTCTGCCTATGTCCTCCTGAAGCCGAATCCCGCACCATCAACATCCTGGGGGTCACCATTGACCAGAAACTTAACTGGACCAGCCATATAAATACCGTGGCTACAAGAGCAGGTCAGAGGCTAGGTATTCTGTAGCGAGTGACTCACCTCCTGACTCCCCAAAGCCTTTCCACCATCTACAAGGCACAAGTCAGGAGTGTGATGGAATACTCTCCACTTGCCTGGATGAGTACAGCTCCAACAACACTCAAGAAGCTCAAAACCATCCAGGACAAAGCAGTCCGCTTGATTGGCACCCCAACCACCACCCTAAACATTCACTCCCTTCACCACCGGCGCACAGTGGCTGCAGTGTGTACCATCCATAGGATGCGCTGCAGCAACTAGCCAAAGCTTCTTCGACAGCACCTCCCAAACCCCCGACCTCTACCACCTAGAAGGACAAGAGCAGCAGGTACATGGGAACAACACCACCTGCACGTTCCCCTCCAAGTCACACACCATCCCGACTTGGAAATATATCGCCGTTCCTTCATCGTTGCTGGGTCAAAATCCTGGAACTCCCTTTCTAACAGCACTCTGGAAGAACCTTCACTACATGGACTCCAGCGGTTCAAGAAGGCGGCTCACCACCACTCTCAAGGGCAATTAGGGATGGGCAATAAATGCCGGCCTCGTCAGCGACGCCCACATCTCATGAACGAATAAAAGAAAATCCTCCACATTGTTTACTACATTTCCGAGTTTCGTGTCATCTGCAAACTTTGAAATTATACCCAGTATATTCAAGTCCATTCCACTTTCTGCTTTCTGTCCCCTAGCCAATTTTGTATCCACGCTGCCACTGTCCCTTTAATCCCATGGGCTTTAATTTTGCTAACAAGTCTATTCTGTGGTACTTTATCAAATGCCTTTTGAAAGTCCATATACGCATCAACTGCACTACCCTCATCTACTCTTTCCTATATAATGGATAGCGTGTCCAATCTCTGGTGATCTGCCGACAGTGTGTGTGTATTTTTCATTGTGTTAGTGCCTAGATTGGTCCAGAAGTTGCGTGTCCAAACCCAGGCATGTAGCAATGACTGTGTGTGCATTTTTTGTGAGAGAATGCATTATTGTTCATTGGTAGTTTGGAGAGGCTTATACGTTAGTCAGTAGGATTAAGAACAGAGCTTCAGAATTTCATGAGTACTAGAATTTTCCAGTCTCTAAAAGCCCTCATCCCTTCGAGTAGCAAATAATCCACCCATGTCCTATTGATTTTAAAGCATTGCAAATTCTGCAATAAATTCAGCAGAAAAATCTACATTTAGCAATGTTCTTTGATAGACCGCGTGTAATAAATAGCTTTGCTATTGTTCAGTGATTATATCCACCTTGTTTATGCTGAGACTCAGTAATATGATCGGCATTCAGCAGTTTGTGAACCAAACAGATCTATTAATATTTTTGTAACCCTCAATCTCCTTTCTTTACAAGAAGAAAGAAGATTGAGGAATATAAAGATATGCTGGGTCGCTCCAATTCTTTTTTGCCATATATACATGCTGCACATACCCAGTGTATGAGTGCAGCACCAAAGTTTAAGAGGGACTTCCATGAGTTACATAGGGATTAATTTTAACTTGGAGCCAGCAACGGAGCAGGGGAGGGGGATGGGGTGGGTGGAGATGTTCAGGTGCGAAACCTGGACGGTGAGTGGGCGGGTCGTGAGGCCAATAAATTTCACTTCCCAGTTTTGCACCCAGCAGCAAGCTCGATTGACTGGCTGTCAGGCAGGAAGGCCTGCTGCAGCAGGTCGCAGCCAGGGATTGGAGAGAGGGAGGGAAGGATCGTGGGCCGGGGAGCAGATCGGTGAGGGGGGGGGCAGAGAGGAATTCGAGGTGCCAGGAAGAAGATCGGGGGAGGTGGGGGTTGCTGGGAAGAAGATCAGAGGGCTGGGGAAGATGATCAGAGGTCGCTGGATGTCGGGTGAAGAGTCAGAGGTAGGTGGGGGGGGTGGGGATGTGGCGGCCGATCGCGGCATTCCTGTCAGCCAGGTGAGCTCATTGGGCCTGGATGAAGCACTCCTCCTTCTCCGGGCCCTCAAGTAGTGCAATAAATGCACTCTTCTCATGGATCCGGCCCTTCCCACCTGCTTTCACCTGACGTGATTCGGAAGTGATGGGAAACCTGAACAGGTAAGGTTAAATTCATTTTAATTGTCCAATACACAAAATATTAAGTACTTAAGTATCTCAATGAGGTACATTGCCCTTTTAAGTATTGGTCCGCCGGCTTTAAGTGGGGGCAGGATCCATACAAACTGCCTGGGTAGACCCAGAAGTGGCGAGTTGGAGCCGGGATGTGGTCTCGCTCCAAACACCTCCCACCCGCCCCCAACCCACCTGTCCTTTGGGGTTAAAATTTACCCCATAAAGTTACATAGAATTGCATAGATTCTACAGCACAGAAACAGGCGATTTGGCCCAACTGGTCTATGCCAGTGTTTATGCTCCAGATAAGCCTCCTCCCACCCGTCTTCATCTAACCCTATCAGCATATCTTTCTATTTCTTTCTCCCGCATGTGTTTATCTAGCTTCCGCATAATACCTAGCTTCCCCTTAGGTATGAGACAGCAGTTTATGCAGATAGCTAATATAAAGAAGAGGTGGTGCACAATGGGAGGAAAGTATAGGAGGGGTAATAAAGGGTGGGGTTAGGTCATATCTTGGTGGCTTTTTAAAAAATACTGGCATACAACCCCAATCAGTACTGCCATGAAACCTAAAACTGAAGTGAGTCTGGGCTAAGTCAGCAGCAGTTTAGAATAATAAATGAGTCATTCTTCCCCCTCTTGCCATTTTTCTCCCATTTTTATTACTCTCCTACAGGAAGTGAATGGTCCTATAGTAGTTGGAAGCCCTTCGGTGCCTCACCCAAGTAGCCATTCTAAATGTGTAAACTTAGACAGTTGGGCTCTCCGCCCCAATTCCAGCAGAATGAGGTGGCCAATACCCAGGGAGCTGCTGTGCTGTCTTCCTGCTTTCTTCCACCATTTCTGAGATTTTCCACTGGAAGTGATGGGATATAGATATAGACATAGAATACATTAGCCCATATATGGGCAGGCATATTCAAAGGCTTGCAAATGACAGGAATATGTTATCCGATGTGTCATTTTTTTGTACCGTAGCAATCCTGAGCACTGGAAAAACCTATGAACACCTAGCATCCAGCATTACTACGGCATGCTTTGGGGGTCATTTAATTTTTAAAGGGCCTGCACAGAAGAACTACCCAACTGCACAATATTGACATTTTAAAAAAAATTTACACTCTTTCATCTGCGAGGAGACAGCGACTCCGATATGCAGTGGCAGAAGCCTGACACCTACTTCAATGATTTTCCTCCCTTCCCCATAACATATTCCCTAATGCAGATGGTTATTTAAATGACCCTAACCATAGAAAATTGGCCACAATCAGCGGCGGGCATACCTCTCAACCCACCAAAGTTGAACCGGGATTCCGCCAAGGCAGAAGATCCCAGCCTAAGTATCAGCAAACAATTTGGGGACCACAGCTTTGTCTGATCTGGTATTTGGAGGATTTTCAGGTAGATTAGATTTTCATTTCTTAGTTTCATAGTAGGGTGCAGCACAGAACAAGGCCATCGTGCCTGTGCCAGCTCTTTGAACGAGCTATCCAATTAGTCGCACTCCCCTGCTCTTACCCCATAGCCCTGTAAATATTTTCCCTTCTAGTATTTATCTCATTCCCCTTTGACTGTTACGATTGAATCTGTTTACACCACCTTTTCAGGCAGTGCATTCCAGATCATGACAACTCGCCTAGTAAAAAAATGTTTCCTCATGTTGCCTCTGGTTCTTTTGCCAATCACCTTAAACCTGTGTCCTCTGGTTACTGACCCTTCTGCCACTGGAAACAGTTTCTCCTTATTTACTCTATCAAAACCGTTCATGATTTTGAACACCTCTATCAAATCTCCCCTTAACCTTTTCTGTTCTAAGCAGAACAACCCCAGCTTCTCCAGTCTCTCCACATAACTGAAGTCCCTCATGCCTGATACCATTCTAGTAAATCTCTTCTGCACCCTCTCTAAGGCCTTGACATCCTTCCTAAAGTGTGGTTCCCAGAATTGAACACAATACTCCAGCTGACACCTAACCAATGTTTTATAAGGATTTAGCATAACTTCCTGCTTTTGTACTCTATGCCTCTATTAATAAAGATGTGGAGATGCCGGTGATGGACTGGGGTTGACAATTGTAAACAATTTTACAACACCAAGTTATAGTCCAGCAATTTTATTTTAAATTCACAAGCTTTCGGAGATTTTCTCCTTCCTCAGGCAAATGTTTCAAGATCTCCTTGAAGCCTACGCATTTATACATATTGAACAATAATAAATGGTGTTTACAGACTGCCTCTGCAACTGCCCGTTGCCAAGGCAATCACCGTGTTCAGACAGAGAGGTGTTACCTGCAGAACCTCCGAATACACATTCAATAAAAAAACAAACAGGGAAAAAAAAACAGAGAAAAAGAAACACAGAGAGAGGCAGAAACATCCGGAAGGCAGAGAGAGCCAGCAAATGACCCATTATATTAAAAACAGATAACATTTGTTCGCTGGTGGGGTAACGTGTAGCGTGACATGAACCCAAGATCCCGGTTGAGGCCGTCCTCATGGGTGCGGAACTTGGCTATCAATTTCTGCTCGACGATTTTGCGTTGTCGTGTGTCTCGAAGGCCGCCTTGGAGTACGCTTACCCGAAGGTCGGTGGATGAATGTCCATGACTGCTGAAGTGTTCCCCGACTGGGAGGGAACCCTCCTGTTTGGCGATTGTTGCGCGGTGTCCGTTCATCCGTTGTCGCAGCGTCTGCATGGTCTCGCCAATGTACCATGCTCTGGGGCATCCTTTCCTGCAACGTATGAGGTAGACAACGTTGGCTGTGACTCAGCCAACGTTGTCTACCTCATACGTTGCAGGAAAGGATGCCCCAGAGCATGGTACATTGGCGAGACCATGCAGACGCTGCGACAACGGATGAACGGACACCGCGCAACAATCGCCAAACAGGAGGGTTCCCTCCCAGTCGGGGAACACTTCAGCAGTCATGGACATTCATCCACCGACCTTCGGGTAAGCGTACTCCAAGGCGGCCTTCGAGACACACGACAACGCAAAATCGTCGAGCAGAAATTGATAGCCAAGTTCCGCACCCATGAGGACGGCCTCAACCGGGATCTTGGGTTCATGTCACGCTACACGTTACCCCACCAGCGAACAAATGTTATCTGTTTTTAATATAATGGGTCATTTGCTGGCTCTCTCTGCCTTCCGGATGTTTCTGCCTCTCTCTGTGTTTCTTTTTCTCTGTTTTTTTTTCCCTGTTTGTTTTTTTATTGAATGTGTATTCGGAGGTTCTGCAGGTAACACCTCTCTGTCTGAACACGGTGATTGCCTTGGCAACGGGCAGTTGCAGAGGCAGTCTGTAAACACCATTTATTATTGTTCAATATGTATAAATGCGTAGGCTTCAAGGAGATCTTGAAACATTTGCCTGAGGAAGGAGAAAATCTCCGAAAGCTTGTGAATTTAAAATAAAATTGCTGGACTATAACTTGGTGTTGTAAAATTGTTTACAATCTATTAATAAAGCCTGGGCTCCCATATGCTTTTTTAACAGCCTTCTCAACTTTGCTTGCCACTTTCAAAGATTTGTGTACATATACCCCCAGGTCTCTCTGTTCCTCTACTTCCTTTAAAATTGTACCATTTAGTTTATACTGCCTCTTCTCATTCTTCCTACCAAAATGTATCACTTCATACGTCTGTGCGTTAAATTTCATCTGCCATATGTCTGCCCATTTCAACAGTCTGCCTATGTCCTCTTGAAGCCTGTTACTATCCTCCACATTGGTTACCACATTTCTGAGTTTTGTGTCATCTGCAAACTTTGAAATTATATCCTGTATACTCAAGTCCATTCCACTTTCTGCCCCTTGCCAATTTTGTATCCACGCTGCCACTGTCCCTTTAATCCTATGGGCTTTAATTTTGCTATAAAGTCTATTATGTGGTACTTTATCAAATGCCTTTTGAAGGTGCATATACACATCAACCGCACTGCCCTCATCAACCCTCTCCTATATAATGGATAGCGTGTCCAATCTCTGGTGATCTGCAGTGTGTGTGTATTTTCCATTGTGTTAGTGCCCAGATTGGTCCAGAAGTTGCGTGTCCAAACCCAGGCATGTAACAATGACTAAGTGTGCATTTTTTGTGAGAGAATGCATCATTGTTCATTGGTAGTTTGGAGAGGCTTATACATTAGTCAGTAGGATTAAGAACAGAGCTTCAGAATTTCATGAGTACTAGAATTTTCTAGTCTCTAAAACCAAACCCTCATCCCTACGAGTAGCAAATAATCCAGCCATGTCCTATTGATTTTAAAGCATTGCAAATTCTGCAATAAATTCAGCAGAAAAATCTACATTTAGCAATGTTCTTTGATAGACTGCGTGTAATAAACAGCTTTGCTATTGTTCAGTGATCATATCCACCTTGTTTATGCTGAGACTCAGTAATATATTCGGCATTCAGCAGTTTGTGAACCAAACAGATCTATTAATATTTTTGTAACCCTCAATCTCCTTTCTTTACAAGAAGAAAGAAGATTGAGGAATATAAAGATATGCTGAGTCACTCCAGTTCTTTTTTGCCATATATACATGCTGCACATACCCAGTGTATGAGTGCAGCACCAAAGTTTAAGAGGGGCTTCCATGAGTTACATAGATTTTACAGCACAGAAACAGGCGATTCAGACCAACTGGTCTATGCTGGCATGTATGCTCCAGATGAGCCTCCTTCCACCCCTCTTCATCTAACCCTATCAGCATATCTTTCGATTCCTTTCTCCCTCACGTGTTCCGCATAATATCTAGCTTCCTCTTAGGTATGAGACAGCAGTTTATGCAGATGGCTAATATTAAGAAGAGGTGGTGCACAATGGGAGGAAAGAATAGGAGGGGTAATAAAGGGTGGGATTAGGTCATATCTTGGTGGCTTTTTTAAAAGTACTGGCATACAACCCCAATCAGTACTGCCATGAAACCTAAAACTGAAGTGAGTCTGGGCTAAGTTAGCAGCAGTTTAGAATAATAAATGAGTCATTCTTCCCCCTCTTGCCATTTTTCTCCCATTTTTATTACTCTCCTACAGGAAGTGAATGGTCCTATAGTAGTTGGAAGCCCTTCGGTGCCTCACCCAAGTAGCCATTCTAAATGTGTAAACTTAGACAGTTGGGCTCCCCGCCCCAATTCCAGCAGAATGAGGTGGCCAATACCCAGGGAGCTGCTGTGCTGTCTTCCTGCTTTCTTCCACCATTTCTGGGATTTTTCACGGGAAGTGACATGTGGGATATAGACATAGACATAGAATGCATTAGCCCATCTATGGAATACATATTCAACGGCTTGCAAATGACAGAACCATGTTATCTGATGTGTCATTTATTTGTGCCTTGGCAACCCTGAACACAAGGAAAATCTATGCGCTGCTGGCATCCAGCATTACTAAGGCATGCTGTGGAGGTCATTTAATTTTTAAAGTGGCTGCATAGAGTTACTACACAGCCGCTCAAAATTGACATTTAAAAAAAAATGTACACTCCATTTCATCTGCCAGGAGACAGCGACTCCGATAAGCAGTGGCAGAAGCCTGACACCTACTTCAATGATTTTCCTCCCTTCCCCATAACATATTCCCTAATGCAGATGGTTATTTAAATGACCCTGACCATAGAAAATTGGCCACGATCAAGGGTAGCACACCTCTCAACCCACCAAAGTTGAACCAGGATTCCGCCAAGGCAGAAAATCCCAGCCCAAGTGTCAGCAAACAAGTTGGGGACCACAGCTATGTCTGATCTGGCATTCAGAGGATTTTAAGGTAGATTAGATACCCATTTCATAGTACCATAATAGGGTGCAGCACAGAAGGAGACCATTCGGCCCATCATGCCTGTGCTGGCTCTTTGAAAGTGATATCCAATTAGTACCACTCCCCTGCTCTTTCCCCATAGCCATGTAAATTTTTTTCCCTTCAAGTATTTGTCTCATTCCCCTTTGAAAGTTATTATTGAATCTGGTTCCACCACCCTTTCAGGCAGTGCATTCCAAATCATAACAATTCGCAGTGTAAAAAAATGTTTCCTCATGTTGCCTCTGGTTCTTTTGCCAATCATCTTAAATCTGTGACCTCTGGTTACCGACCCCTCTGCCACTGGAAACAGTTTTTCCTTATTTACTCTATCAAAACCATTCATGATGTGGAGATGCCGGTGATGGACTGGGGTTGACAATTGTAAACAATTTTACAACACCAAGTTATAGTCCAACAATTTTATTTGAAATTCACAAGCTTTCGGAGGCTTCCTCCTTCCTCAGGTGAATGTTGTGGAAATGAAATCCTCGAATCCTTTGCATTTATAAATCACAGAACAATGCCTGGTGATTACAGATAGTCTTTCCAACTGCCCATTGCCACGGCAATCACAGTGTGCAGACAGAGAGGTGTTACCTAAAAGGCCACCGAATATACAAACCACCAAAAAAAAAACAGAGAGAGAGGCAGAAACAAACATAGAACAGACAGCAAATAACCCGTTATATTAAAAACAGATAACATTTGTTCGCTGGTGGGGTTACGTGTAGCGTGACATGAACCCAAGATCCCGGTTGAGGCCGTCCTCATGGGTGCAGAACTTGGCTATCAATTTCTGCTCGACGATTTTGCGTTGTCGTGTGTCTCGAAGGCCGCCTTGGAGTATGCTTACCCGAAGGTCGGTGGCTGAATGTCCTTGACTGCTGAAGTGTTCCCCGACTGGGAGGGAACCCTCCTGTCTGGCGATTGTTGCGCGGTGTCCGTTCATCCGTTGTCGCAGCGTCTGCATGGTCTCGCCAATGTACCATGCTCTGGGGCATCCTTTCCTGCAACGTATGAGGTAGACAACATTGGCCGAGTCACAGGAGTATGAACCATGCACCTGGTGGGTGGTGTCCTCTCGTGTGATGGTGGTATCTGTGTCGATGATCTGGCATGTCTTGCAGAGGTTGCCGTGGCAGGGTTGTGTGGTGTCGTGGACGCTGTTCTCCTGAAAGCTGGGTAATTTGCTGCGAACGATGGTCTGTTTGAGGTTGGGTGGCTGTTTAAAGGCGAGTAGTGGAGGTGTGGGGATGGCCATAGCGAGGTGTTCGTCGTCATTGATGACATGTTGAAGGCTGCGGAGAACATGGCGTAGTTTCTCCGCTCCGGGGAAGTACTGGACGACGAAGGGTACTCTGTTAGTTGCGTCCCGTGTTAGTCTTCTGAGGAGGTCTATGCGATTTTTCGCTGTGGCCCATCGGAACTGTCGATCGATGAGTCGAGCGTCATATCCCGTTCCGCACCCATGAGGACGGCCTCAACCGGGATCTTGGATTCATGTCACGCTACACGTAACCCCACCAGCGAACAAATGTTATCTGTTTTTAATATAACGGGTTATTTGCTGTCTGTTCTATGTTTGTTTCTGCCTCTCTCTCTGTTTTTTTTTGGTGGTTTGTATATTCGGTGGCCTTTTAGGTAACACCTCTCTGTCTGCACACTGTGATTGCCGTGGCAATGGGCAGTTGGAAAGACTATCTGTAATCACCAGGCTTTGTTCTGTGATTTATAAATGCAAAGGATTCGAGGATTTCATTTCCACAACATTCACCTGAGGAAGGAGGAAGCCTCCGAAAGCTTGTGAATTTCAAATAAAATTGTTGGACTATAACTTGGTGTTGTAAAATTGTTTACAAAAACCATTCATGACTTTGAACACCTCTATCAAATCTCTTCTTAACCTTCTCTAGTCTAAGGAGAACAACCCCAGCTTCTCCACTCTCTCCACATAACTGAAGTCCCTCATCCTTGGTACCATTCTAGTAAATCTCTTCTGCACCCTCTCTGAGGCCTTGACATCCTTCCTAAAGTGTGGCTCCCAGAATTGAACACAATACACCAGCTGAGGTCTAACCAGTGTATTATAAAGGTTTAGCATGACTTCCTTGCTTTTGTACTCTATGCCTCTATTAATAAAGCCAAGGATCCTATATGCTTTTTTAACAGCCTTTTCAACTTATCCTGTCACCTTCCTATAAGTTATTTTTTCTTTCTATTAGCCCTTTGCTCCCCCTTGCCAGATACCATTACTTTGGCAGATAGAGAACCTGCTCCCAAGCCTGTGCCATTGTTGTGAGATCAGTGTGAATTGACCTATTTTTTCTTTCCTTGCTTTTCTAAAAAACCTAGTTAAGATTGGAAATTTATTGGATAGGAAGTCTCCATCATAAACCTGCATTCTACCACTCGGGTTTGCCGGGTTTATCTCGCTCCTCTTTTTTGAACATTTGCAATCCTCCATTCCTCTGGCACCACTCCCATATCTGAGGAGGATTGGTAGATTGTGGCCAGAGCCTCTGCAATTTCCACCCTTCCCTCAGAAACCTAGGATGCATCCCATCTGGACCAGGTGACTTTTCTACTTTGAGTACTGCCAACCTTTAAAGAACCTCCTCTTTATCTATTTTTATCCTATCCAATATCATTACTACCTCCTCCTTTAACACTACACTGTCAGCATCCTCTTCCCTAGTGAAGACCGATGCGAAGTATTCATTTATTGCCTTAGCCATAGCCTCTGCCTCCACAAGAAGATCTCCTGTTTTGTCCCTAATCAATCCCATCCTTCCTTTGACTACCTTTTTACTATTTATGTTTATAAAAGACTTTTGGGTTCCCTTTTAGATCAGCCGCTAATCTATTCTCGTGCTCCATCTTTGTCCTCCTTATTCCTTTTTTAGATCTCCTCTGTACTTTTTGTATTCAGCTTGGTTCTCAACAACAACAAATTGCATTTATATAGCACCTTTAATGTAGTAAATGACCCAAGGTGCTTCACAGGAGTGATTATCAAACAAAATTTGACATTGAGCCACATAAGGAGATATTGGGACAGGTGACCAAAAGCTTAGTCAAAAAGGTTGGTTTTAAGGAGCGTCTTAAAGGAGGAGAGAGAGGTCAAGAGGCGAAGAGGTTTAGGGAGGGAAATCCAGAGCTTTTTGGGCTTAAGTAGCTGAAGGCACGGCCGCCAATGGTGATGTGATCAAAATCAGGGACGCACAAGAGGCAAGCATTGGAGGAGCGCAGAGATCTCGGAGGGTTTTAGGGCTGGAGAAGGTTACAGAGATTGGGAAGGGCGAGGCTATGGAGGGATTTGAAAATAAGGATGAGAATTTTAAAATCGAGGCATTCCCAGACCAGGAGCCAATGTAGGTCAGCGAGCACAGGGGTGACCTACATTGGCTCCTGGTCCGGGAAGCAGAATTTTGGATGAGCTCAAGTTTATGGAGGGTGGAAGATGGGAGGCCAGCCAGGAGAGCATTAGAATAATCAAATCTAGTGGTAACAAAGACATGGATGAGGGTTTCAGCAGCAGATGAGCTGAGGCAGGAGCGGAGACGGGTGATGTTTCGGAGGTGGAAGTAGGGGGCCTTGGTAATGGAGCAGATATGTGGTTGGAAGCTCATCTCAGAGTTAAATAGGACGCCAAGGTTGTCTGAACAGAACAGTTTGGTTCAGCCTCAGATAGTGGCCAGATTCTACTATATTATTATCATAAGCCTCCTTTTCCTGTTTCATTTTAATCTCTATATCTTTTGTCATTCAGGGAGCTCCAGCTTTGGATGCCTTTCTTTTCTCCCTTGTGGGAATGTGCTACTCTGTTCCCGAACCATCTCCTCCATGAAGGCCTCCCATTGTTCAATTACTGTTTTGCCTAACAATTTCCGATTCCAATCCACCTGGACAATATCTCTTTTTAACTCACTGAAAATAGCCCTCCTCCAGTTAAGTATTTTTATGCTTGATTGTTCCTTATCTTTTTCCTTAGCTATTCTAAACCTGATGATATTATGATCACTGTACCCCACGTGCTGCTCCACTGAAACATGCTCCACTTCTTTCCCCAAAACTAGATCCGGCGCTGCTTCCCTCCTTGTTGGGCTGGAAACACACTGACCAAGAAAGTTCTCTTGTACTCATTTCAGGAATTCCTCCCCCTCCTTGCCCTTTACACTGTTACTATCCCAGTCTATATTGGGATAATTGAAGTCCCCCATTATCACTACGCTATAGTCCTTGCATCGTTCTGTAATTTGACTGAAAATTTGCTCCTTTACCTCCTTCCCAATATTTGGTGACCTATTGTATACACTGAGTAGCATATTAGCTCCTCTATTGTTCCTTAATTCTAACCAAATAGATTATGTCTTTGACCCCTCATCATCCCTTTCCAATGCTATAATAGTTTTTTTGATCAATACTGTCACCCCTCTCCTTTCTTTCCTTCCCTCTCAATCCTGAATACCTTGTAGCCAGGAATATTAAGTCCCCAATCCTCCCCTTCTTTGACCCAGGTTTTTGTTATTGCCACTATATCATAATCCCATGTGGTGACTTGAGCGTGCAGCTCACCAATCTTATTTACCACGCTACGTGCATTTGCACACATGCACTCCAAACTCATCTTAGACTGACAAGCATTTGCCCCCTGTCTGATCTCTCCTATTTCTGAACTATTATTTACTTTAGTGCTATTTGTCTCTCCCAGTCCACTGTGCACGTTGTTTCTCCTCTCTAATGTTTCATCCTGGTGCCCATCCCCATGCCAAATTAAATTAAACCCTCCCCTATAGCACTAGTAACCTCCCCGCGAGGACATTGGTCCCAGCTCTGTTGAGGTTCAACCCGTCCATCTTGAACAGATCCCTTTTTCCCCAGAACTGGTCCCAATTCTCCAGGAATCTGAAGCCCTCCCCCCCCGCACCATTTCTCCAGCCACACATTAACCTGTCTTAACCTACTATTCCTATACTCATTGCTATCACTACCTATGAGGTCTTGCTTTTTAACTTCCTTGCTGGCTCCTGAAACTCTGACTGCTCTGATTTGCTACTATTAATAGACAAACCTGCATGTAAAATGTCTTAAGGAGATGTTAATAGTATTAATGTGTTTTTTTGTTTTTTTTAAATACGCTTTACTTTTTGTCACAGAGCAGTTTAAACATGCCTTACATATAAAAGAAGAAAATTCTAACAAGAAGCAACGGGAAACCTCACTGATTCCTGGTCTTGGCTACATGACAACTGGGCAGGAAAGATACCGAGGGCGTCGTAATGCTGTTTATGATTCTGATTCTGACTATGTGAAGTTGGCAAAGCGAGGTGGGGTGGCAGGTAAGTCTGTTGTAGCTAAAAAACATTGCTCTCCCAATGGCTCAATGGTTTCCAGAATGAAGCGAGGCTTGCTGCTTCCAGAAGCTGAAGGTGATGATGAAGAGGGGTGGATGGACCTCCATCCTCACAGCATGACAAAGGTGCACAGGACGGAGAGGATGTGGGAGAGGATAGCAAGCAGCTAGAGAACAGGGGTTGCGACTATTGGCTTTGCACTTTCAATAAATAAAGGTTGACTCACCAAATAAAGTTACTTCACACCGGCCTGTTCTCCCCCGTCATCACAAAGTTCCTCACTGTCAAAGACTTCTGCCAAATGCTTTGAAAAGACAGAAGCCCACATTCCCCTGTCGTCATCCAACCCCACTGCCCCTCCCCCCAAAAAGAGAAATAATGCACAGAAATGAGCTCAGAACTCTATGTGCACAAGCCATATTTACTTTACAGAAAAATATATTCTGCAAAAAGTGCCAAAAATTCCAATCATCCTATCTACAACTACTTCTTAACAACGTGTCTACCCTTTGCTAACTTACTTGCTTCTGCTCCTAATCTATTACTCTTATGAGGTGCTCCCTGAGTAAGATGAAGTTGAGCAGTAGTTGGCTGGGTTAGCCCCCCCCCCCACCCCCGAGAGCCTTGGAGGTCTGAGATGACTCTTGTTTCAAGGAAACAGCTGTCTCAGAGGTAATCAGCTTCCAGCAATATTTCTCTTACAGTAGCAAGGGGTGCCAGGTCCATGTCTGATGCTCCCTCATGTGTAGGCTTTGGAGGGGGTCTTAAGGCAACAGACTCAGTGCCACGCTCTGGAGAGATGATAACATCTGTGGCCACTCCTTGCAGCCCACTGGTGCTGGGCACAGGCACAGGCACAGAGGAGCTACTGATCTGTGTCAGTACAGACCAAATAGTACCAACCTGGTCTTAGAATCCTTGTGAAAGCATCTATGGCAGCACTGTTAGCAGCTACTCCAGAAACTACTCCGAATATTAGAGGTATTTAAAAAGGAAAAGAGTAAGTAAAGTGAGCGTTGGTCCTCTAGAGAGTGAGTCTGGGGAATTAATAATGGAGAATAAGGAAATGGCTGGTGAATTGAACAGATATTTTGTGTCAGTCTCCACTGTAGAGGATACAAATAACATGCCAGAAATAATTGTGAATTAAGAGGTGAAAGGGAGGGAGGAACTTAAAACATTTACAATCACCAGGGAAAGGGTTTTGAAAAAATTATTAGAACTAAAAACTGACAAGTCTCCCAAGTCCTGACAGTCTTCATCCTAGGGTCTTAAAAGAAGTGGCTGCAGAGATAGTAGATGCATTGGTGTTAATTTTCCAAAATTCCCTAGATTCTGGAAGGGTCCCATCAGATTGGAAAATAGCGAATGTAACTCCTCTATTCAAGAAAGGAGGGAGACAGAAAGCAGGAAACTATAGGCCAGTTAGCTTAACATCTGTCAGAGAGAAAATGCTAGAATCTATTATTAAGAATGATATAGCAGGGCACTTAGAAAATCTCAATGCAATCAGGCAGAGTCAACACGGCTTTGTGAAAGGGAAATCGTGTTTGACTAATTTATTAGAGTTCTTTGAGGAAGTAACAAGCAACGTGGATAAACAGGATCTTGTGGATGTGGTGTACTTGAATTTCCAGAAGGCTTTTGACAAGGTGCCACATCAAAGGCTACTACACAAAATAAGAGCTCATGGTGTAGGGAATAACATATTAGCATGGATAAAGGATTGGTTAGCTAACAGGAAACAGAGAGTAGGCATAAATGGTTCATTTTCAGGTTGGCAAGATGTAACGAGTGGAGTATCACAGAGATCAGTGCTTGGGCCTCAACTATTTACACTCTATATCAATGACTTGGATGAAGGGACCGAATGTATGGTTGCTAAGTTTGCTGATGACATAAAGGTAGATAGGAAAGTAAGTTGTGAAGAGGACATAAGGAGTGTGCAAAGGTTAAGTGAGTGGGCAAAAATTTGGCAGATGGAGTAACATAAAAACATAGAAAATAGGAGCAGGAGTAGGCCATTCGGCCCTTCGAGCCTGCTCCGCCATTCAATATGATCATGGCTGATCCTCTATCTCAATACCATATTCCCGCTCTCTCCCCATACCCCTTGATGCCTTTTGTGTCTGGAAATCGATCTGGCTCCTTCTTAGATATATTCAGTGACTTGGCCTCCACAGTCTTCTGTGGTAGAGAATTCCACAGGTTCATCACCCTCTGAGTGAAGAAATTTCTCCTCATCTCAGTGCCAAATGTCCTACTCCGTATCCTGAGACCATGACCCCTTGTTCTGGACCCCCCAGCCAGGGGAAACATCCTCCCTGCATCCAGTCTGTCTAGCCCTATAATGTGGGAAAATGTGAACTTGTCCACTTTGGCAGGAGGAATAGAAAAGCAGTATATTATTTAAATGGAGAGAGATTGCAGAACTCTGAGGTACAGAGGGATCTGGGTGTGCTAGTACATGAATCATAAAAAGTTAGTATGCAGCTACATCAAGTGATTAGGAAGGCAAATGGAATGTTGTCATTTATTGCAAGGGGAATGGAATATAAAAGTAGAGATGTTTTGCTACAGATGTACAGGGCATTGGTGAGACCACATCTAGAATACGGTGTGCAGTTTTGGTCTCCTTATTTAAGAAAGGACATAATTGCTTTGGAGGCGGTTCAGAGAAGGTTCACTCAACTGATTCCTGGGATGAGGGGGTTATCTTATGAGGAAAGGTTGGACAAGTTTGGCCTGTATACAGTGGAGTTTAGAAGAATGAGCGGTGATCTTATTGAAACAAATAAGATCCTGAGGGGACTAGAAAGGGTAGATGCTGAGGGAATGTTTCCCCTTGTGGGAGAGACTAGAACTAGGGGCCACAGTTTAAAAATAAGGGGTCTCCCATTTAAGATGGAGATGAGGAGAAATTTTTTCTCTCAGAGGATTGTGAGTCTGTGGAACTCCCTTCCCTAGAGAGCGGTGGAGGCAGGGTCATTGAATATTTTTAAGGCTGAGTTAGATAGATTCCTGATTAACAAGGGAGTCAAAGGTTATAGTAAATAGACGGGAAAGTAGGGTTGAGGTCACAATCAGATCAGCCTTGATCTTATCAAATGGCAGATCAGGCTCGAGAGGCCGAATGGCCTACTCCTGCTCTTGATTCGTATGTTTATAAACCACCAAAGTCCTTAGAAGCTGTTCCCGGCTTTTTGTTGCCACAGAAATCTCCCAAGCTGTCACAGTCTCCAGGGTGTTCTGCAGATCGTGGGAAGCTTCCTGCAGTGTGTTGCAGATGTGGATAATGGACTCCTCCCATTTATCTATCATCTCAATCATATGCTTGGAAATTATCTCCACTGCCTCCACATGAGATCTATGCTCCCTAATCATAGTTCTTTTGAAGACTGGGCCCCTGACTTCTGGTCTCTAGTTGGTTGTTTCTTCACCCTCTGTGGAGGACAGCACAATCCCTCTTTTCCACTCTCAGGTCCTCATTCTCACTAGTGCCTAGTGCTTCACCCATTGATAGCCCTTCTGACCCACTAGCTACTTCCTATCTAGTCGGTGGCTCTGTGCCGGTGCATACGCAAGTGAAATGCCATGACACAGTCGCTGAGGAAGTGGCAACAGTTGGGGCAGTTCTGGTGGCTAATTTCACAGTGAATGTGCCTGGGTGGTCATCATCATAGCTGGCCCCTTCCTGCAACCCCCTGTGATGTGAAACACAGAAGAGCTTGTTCAGCTGTGCACACAATGACATTCCCCTTGAAAAAATTGTTGCTGAGTATAAGGGCATTGTAATACTTTGAGAAAGCATAGAAAGCTGACATCATTTATGATGAAAATTTCCCAACTTTTACCAAAGTTTTGTTGCCACCTCACTACCAACTTGAACCTCTTCCACATGTTCTTCTGTCTGCATACCCATGATTTGCAACACCTCCTCTTCATGTGCATTCAGGGTTTTCAGCATTGCTGCTCCTCCCCTGGTGGTATTTCTGTGGCATTGGTTGTAGGCCAGTCTTTCCTTTGGAGGGAGAGAAGACAATGTTAAGGGCATATAAGTGACATGGACAGTTTCACTCATTTGAGTACATACATCCAATGTTGATGAGATGCATTGTGTCCTTGAAGAGTGGCAGTTGCCCTTGTGGCAGGCAGTGTGAGTTACCAGAGTGTTTTTGAGTAAAAAAGGTACTTGAATTTTTGCAGAGGTTGCTTTTTGCAGAAGTGAGTTCCCCTGATATTCTTTCTCTCTCAGCATCTGGGTATGATTGGCAAGGAGCTGAATAAAGGTTGTATAAGTGATCAAGGTATTGGCAAGAGCGCCTTGACTTACCTTAGTCATCCTTGTGAGGTAACTGAACCTCTACCTGCACTGTGTGCAGTTCTTGGGGTGGTACAAGTTGCATTGACTGCCTCTACCACCTCCCTCCAGACAGCCTGAACCGCTGTGTTATTGGGGCTTCCTGCCTTCAGTGCCCAACAATCTGCTGCTTCTGGCCCTCAGTTCAGCCAGTAACACCTCTAGAAATGCATCTGAGAATCTGGGAACTGTTATAACTACTCCCCCGTTCCCTAGGATGATGTTGCTGCTGTTTTAAAAATTGCTACTGTT
Source organism: Heptranchias perlo (assembly GCF_035084215.1). Classification (NCBI taxonomy): domain Eukaryota; kingdom Metazoa; phylum Chordata; class Chondrichthyes; order Hexanchiformes; family Hexanchidae; genus Heptranchias; species Heptranchias perlo. The sequence continues at coordinate 44,176,593 of NC_090331.1, read as the reverse complement.
CTTCCTGCTGCTTAGAAAGTGATGATGCCCTTTAACTGGCTGCAGCCATTTAAAGGCTGCAGCAGAACTGAATTTCCCACCCTCCCCGTGGTGATAAATCTATCTGGAGCAGTATTACCAGTCTAAGCCAACCCTGCATTCAAATGAGGGGACCAGGACGAAATTTCAGCAAGTTAACTCAAGATTCACATTGGCAGCGGTATTCCCGCTCCACTGCTAACCTGCCAATGGGAGGAGAATTCAGGCCAACGTTTTTATAATTTATTGTTATGGGTCATTGATAGATAATTTAGCAACAACATTACAGGGATATGGCTAGAGATCGGTTAAATGCATTTTTCTTTGCTTTGCTTTGCTAACAGATTTACTAACTTTCGGTGAGTTGTCACTAAAGCCAACATGTGCTCCCTTCAGGAAACCTGAGTGCTTGACTCCTGAATCTACACTCCAAGAAAACAAAGAGTAAGTAGCTGTAAAACTCGTCCGCACATGACAACAAAAACAGTGTTTTTTTATATATCAATCCTGTGAAAATGAATAGTGATGAAAATAGAAGCAGTTTTTGTACCATAAAACTTTTTAACTGCTTCTACTGATTATACATAAGAGCTAGCCAATATTCAATGTGACTCCCAAGAGTCCTAGAGACAGTTGTGGTCCTTATTCTGTCCTAATGCTGTGGTCCTCTTAAAAGCAGTAACTGTATTAGGATCCGGCTTATATTTTCATATTCTCTGTGGGTTGTCACAGTCTGCATCCCAAGACGAGTTGACAGTTGTTGCAAGACTTCTCAGAGCAGCTGAGGTAGACACTATTGAGGATGAAAACAGAGCTTTTAGAAATTGAAAAATAATTTGTGGCCTAAGGGTTCTCATCCCTTATATGAGATATTAAGTGGCTGTCAGTTGAGTTCAGATCTCTTTTTGCCCAAGGTTCTCTGAGCAGTTAATGCATCATCTGTGTTCCGTCACTCAAAGTTATCTTTGATAGTTGTATTTCATTGATTTGCACCCCACCTCCCAAATTCTAAAGATGAGGAGCAACTGGTCTAGTTCTTTGCATTTTGTATATTAGGTTATAGATACAGGGAGAAGGAACGTTAACATGGACAGATGTCTGACAAAATGGATTCTGGTGGCTGCTGGGACCACGGAACATAGGAACAGGAGTAGGCTATTCTGCTCCTCAAGCCTGTTCCGCCATTCAGTGAGATCAAGGCTGATCTGTATCCTAACTCCATCCATCCGCCTTGGCTCCATAGCCCTCCCTTAAGGGGTGATTTTAATCCTACCCGTCTGGCGGAAATCATCTGGGTGACTTACCCATCAACGTCCCGCATAGATCCCGCTGTCTTCTATTTTAACCTGGTCTTCTGAGCAGGCGGCAAGGACATCCACCTGAAGTTGGCAGGATCCTGCTTTAAATATGCAGATCATATGCAAATACGACATCATCAAGCCTTGACTGCAATTTTAACTGGTGGCCTGAGCAGGGAAGGTGTCGTGGTTTTCCCAACAGGTGAAGTCAGCGGGAAGACGTCTGGGGTTTTGTCAGTTGTCTTTCACCCCTCATTCCCAATTCCTGTTCCCGGTTAAAATCAGGGCTTTGGAGAAATAATACTGGGATACGAACGGCATGTCAGAGATTTCTTATTACCTAAATGCATGTTCTGATAACCCTGATTGTCAGTACATGATAGTTAACTTGGCATTTTAACTTCGACATATCAGAGACAGAATTCTAGATGATAATAATTTATAGGAGAAAATAGATCATATTTAATGTTAGTGTAGCCTTACTACTTAGAAATGGGATCCCATGCCCTCTTATGATCATGGAGATGCAATGACAAGCTTGCTTTAAAACTCTTAAGCAGCTTATACACCTGCTGGGATGGATGAACTGCATAGAATACAGAATGACCCATTCCATAAACTTTTGCCATTTAGTGAACTTCACAGCATGTGGACTTAATGGTTTCAGTTAAGGAATATAAGAACATAAGAAATAGGAGCAGGAGTAGGCCAATCGGCCCCTCGAGCCTGCTCCGCCATTCAATAAGATCATGGCTGATCTGATCCTAACTTCAAATTTAAATTCATGTCCAATTTCCTGCCTGCTCCCCGTAACCCCTAATTCCCTTTATGTCTAGGAAACTGTCTATTTCTGTTTTAAATTTATTTAATGATGTAGCTTCCACAGCTTCCTGGGGCAGCAAATTCCACAGACCCTCTGAGTGAAGAAGTTTCTTCTCATCTCAGTTTTGAAAGAGCAGCCCCTTATTCTAAGATTATGCCCCCTCGTTCTAGTTTCACCCATCCTTGGGAACATCCTTACCGCATCCACCCGATCAAGCCCCTTCACAATCTTATGTATTTCAATAAGATCGCCTCTCATTCTTCTGAACTCCAATGAGTAGAGTCCCAATCTACTCAACCTCTCCTCATATGTCCGCCCCCTCATCCCCAGGATTAACCGAGTGAACCTTCTTTGTACTGCCTCGAGAGCAAGTATGTCTTTTCTTAAGTATGGACACCAAAACTGTATGCAGTATTCCAGGTGCGGTCTCACCAATACCTTATATAACTGCAGCAATACCTCCCTGTTTTTATATTCTATCCCCCTAGCAATAAAAGCCAACATTCCGTTGGCCTTCTTGATCACCTGCTGCACCTGCATACTAACTTTTTGATTTTCTTGCACTTGGACCCCCAGATCCCTTTGTACTGCAGTACTTTCCAGTTTCTCGCCATTATGATAATAACTTGCTCTCTGATTTTTCCTGCCAAAGTGCATAACCTCACATTTTCCAATATTGTATTGCATCTGCCAAATCTCCGCCCACTCACCCAGCCTGTCTATATTCCCTTGTAGGTTTTTTATGTCCTCCTCACTCTCTACTTTCCCTCCCATCTTTGTATCATCTGCAAACTTTGATATGTTACACTCGGTTCCCTCCTCCAAATCGTTAATATAGATTGTAAAGAGTTGGGGGCCCAGCACCGACCACTGCGGAACACCACTGGCTACTGGTTGCCAGTCCGAGAATGAACCATTTATCCCAACTCTCTGCTTCCTGTTAGATAACCAATCCTCCACCCATGCCAGAATATTACCCCCAATCCAGTGATTCTTTATCTTGAGCAATCATCTTTTATGTGGCACCTTGTCGAATGCCTTCTGGAAGTCCAAATACACTACGTCCACTGGTTCCCCTTTATCCACCCTGTACGTTATGTCCTCAAAGAACACAAGCAAATTTGTCAGACATGACTTCCCCTTCATAAAGCCATGCTGACTTTGTCCTATTAAATTATGTTTATCCAAATGTTCCGCTACTGTCTCCTTAATAATAGACTCCAAAATTTTACCCACCACAGATGTTAGGCTAACTGGTCTATAATTTCCAGCCTTCTGCCTACTACCCTTTTTAAATAAGGGTGTTACATTCGCAGTTTTCCAATCTGCCGGGACCTTTGCCGAGTCCAGAGAATTTTGGAAAATTATTACCAAAGCATCCACAATCCCTACTGCCACTTGCCTCAAGACCCTGGGATGTAAGCCATCAGGTCCAGGGGATTTATCCGCCTTGAGTCCCATTAATTTACTGAGTACCAATTCCTTAGTGATTTTAATCGTATTAAGCTCCTCCCCACCTCGAGCCCCCTGTTTGTCCAGTGTTGGGATATTCTTAGTGTCCTCTACCGTAAAGACTGAAACAAAATATTTGTTCAGCATTTTTGCCATCTCCAAGTTTCCCACCATTAATTTCCCGGTCTCATCCTCTAAGGGACCTACGTTTGCCTTAGCCATAACTATAGAAACTCTTGCTATCTGTTTTTATATTTTTTGCTAATTTATTTTCATAATCTATCTTCCCTTTCTTAATCAATCCTTTAGTTACTTTTTGCTGTCTTTTGAAGACTTCCCAATCTTCTATCCTCCCACGAAGTTTGGCTACCTTATATGTCCTTGTTTTTAGTCGGATACTATCCTTAATTTCTTTACTTAGCCACAGATGGCTGTCATTTCTTTTACACCCTTTTTTCCTCAGTGGAATATATTTTTTTTGAAAGTTGTAAAATAACTCCTTTAATGAACACCACTGCTCATGAACCGTCTTACCCTTTAATCTATTTTCCCAGTCCACTTTAATCAATTCCGCTCTCATACCATCAGAGTCTCCTTTATTCAAGCTCAGTACGCTTGTTTGAGAACCAACCTTCTCACCCTCTAATTGGATATGGAATGTAACCATGTTATGGTCACTCATTCCAAGGGGATCCTTAACTAGGACATTATTAATTAATCCTGGCTCATTACACAGGACCAGGTCCAAGGTTGCCTGCCCCCTTGTCGGATCAGTTACATACTGCTCAAGAAATCCATCCCTAATACACTCAATAAACTCTTCCTCAAGGTTGCCCTGCCAATTTGATTTGTCCAGTTAATATGATAGTTAAAATCCCCCATAATTATAGCTGTTCCCTTATTACATGCCCCGACTATTTCCTGATTAATACTTCTTCCAGCAGAGTTGCAACTATTAGGAGGCCTATATACTATGCCCACTAGTGTTTTTTTCCCCTTGTTATTCCTTATCTCTACCCAAACTGTTTCATTGTCCTGATCTTTTGTCCCAATATCATTTCTCTGTATTACAGTGATTCCTTCCTTTATTAACATAGCCACCCCACCTCCCCTTCCTTCCTGCCTGTCCTTCCTGATTGTTAAATACCCTGGCATATTTAATTCCCAGTCGTTGTCACCCTGCAGCCATGTTTCTGTAATGGCCACAAGATCATACCCATACGTAGTTATTTCTGCCGTTAACTCGTCCATTTTGTTACGAATGCTACGTGCATTCAGATAAAGAACTTTCAAATATGTTTTGTGACACTTAGTTCCTGCTTTTTCCTTTTTTAACACTTTACCTTTTACTCCATACCTTCTGTCCCTTCCTGACACGCTTTCCTCTGTCTCCCTGCTCAGGTTCCCAATCCCCTGCCACAGCTTTGATGCTGGGTTAATCGCCTTGCGCCTTCTAGTTTTTATTTTATCCGTCGTGCCTAAAGTACACTTTCTTTCCGCTGCTCTACGCTTTTCCCTTTCACTTGTTCTTGAACAACTGTTTGTACTATTTGTATTGTAGATTTCCCCTGGGTCTTCCCCTCTTTTGCTGCTCTCAACTTTATTCTCTTCTGACTCCCCGCTCAGGTTCCCATCCCCCTGCCACTCTAGTTGAAACCTTCCCCAACAGCACTAGCAAACACCCCCGCGAGGACATTGGTCCCGGTCCTGCTCGGGTGTAACCCGTCACGCTTGTACAGGTCCCACCTTCCCCAGAACCAGTCCCAATGTCCCAGGAATCTAAATCCCTCTCTCCTACACCATCCCTGCAGCCACGCATTCATCCTGTCTATTCTCCTGTTCCTATACTCACTAGCACATGGCACCGGTAGTAATCCTGAGATCACTACCTTTGAAGTCCTGCTTTTTAATTTATCTCCTAACTCCTTAAATTCACCTTGCAGGACCTCATCCCTTTTTTTACCTATGTCGTTGGTACCAATATGGACCACGACTACTGGCTGTTCACCCTCCCCCTCCAGAATGCCCTGCAGCCGCTCCGTGACATCCTTGATCCTAGCACCAGGGAGGCAACATACCATCCTGGAGTCATGTTTGCGGCCACAGAAATGCCTATCTGTTCCCCTTACAATTGAATCCCCTATCACTATAGCCCTGCCACACTTCTTCCTCCCCTCCTGTGCAGCAGAGCCACCCGTGGTGCCCCGAACCTGGCTGTTGCTGCTTTCCCCTGATAAGCCATCTCCCCCAACAGTATCTAAAGCAGAATATCTGTTTGAGAGGGAGATGGACCCAGGGGACTCCTGCTCTACCTGCCTAGTCCTTTTACTCTGCCTGGTGGTCACCCATTTCCTTTCTGCCTGCGTAATCTTTACCTGCGGTGTGACCACCTCACTGAACGTGCTATCCACGATAGTCTCAGCATCGCGGATGGTCCACAGTGAATCCACCCGCAGCTCCAGCTCCGAAAGACGGTTAGCCAGTAGCTGCAGCTGGACACACTTCCTGCACACATGGTCACCAGGGACACTGGTAGTGTCCATGACTTCCCACATAGTGCAGGAGGAGCATATCACGGGTGCGAGCTGTGCTGCCATGACTTGCCTTAGACTCTCAGACTCTCCTCTCGCTCTAGGTCTCTCCTTTTATACTGTGCTCACCTCTCGGACTCTCCTGCCTCACCTGTGACGTTGCACAGTAGTTGTCTCTTGTTGCAGGTCTGCTGCTGCTTCTATTCCCCAATCTCAGTCTTCTACTCTCAGGTCCACTGCCGCTCTGGGGAAAAAGTTAGGAAAAGCAAGGTAGGGGGAGGCCGAAGGCTTCCTTGAGGGGCCGGGGGGAGCACTTCTGCTCCTCCTGGCCCACAAGGAGTGCTAGAAAAGGCACTTACTTTATGGAGCCGGGTTACCCGACCCCTGTGAAACCCACGCAGGAGCAGTGAATTTTTAATCAGTCTCCCAAATGTACTGTGGGAGCCCAATTTAAATATGTTAATGAAGTGTCCCGCCTCTCCACGGCAGGGCACTCGGGTGTCACAATATCTGCCGCCGTAAAAAAGGCAGTGGGCGCGTGCGGGGCATGTTTGGGACGTGTTCCCCATATTTAAATCTTTAATCCCAACCCTCTCCCGTCCGTCAATGGGCGGGGGTGGGTTTAATATCGAGGCCTTTGAGTCTGTAAGCCCAGCCACTCTCAGGGTGGTAGCTCGACTTCAGCCATGCCACATTATGTGGTTGGATCGTGACCTTCCTGTGTTAAATTGATACATATATGTGCACATCCCATTTCTGCATCTTTTCTTGCTTTAATTGTGGTTTTCCATTGCCCATCCATGACTCCAGCGTATTTAAAGAGTCTAAACAAGATACCCATAACAGTCCAAGTGCTAAATTGCGCCATGTAGAGCCTGTTGTTTCGGCGCTACATGGCCTCTCCGACATCCAAGATGGCTTCTTGGATGTGTACGCATGTTTCCTGCGTGATGTGCGCCAGACACCATCTTGGTATAGGAGTTTGCGCAGGCGCAGATAATGGACCCTGGAATCATGTAAAGTAGGGAGAAAATGGCTTCAATCAGCAACGCTGATTTAAGGTGATAGACACCATTTTAGGACTTAACGCTCAACTCAATACACAGTTTTAACCCCGACCATCTGAACGTGTCTTAGACTGCCTGGAGGATCCCCTACTGGCCCTATTTAAAGGGACCATGCAGGATTTACAAGTTAGTGGCTGGATTATTGTCTCTGGCTGCCGAGAAATTTGTAACTGTTTTTGGAGGTCTCCTAGACTTGAATACTAGGATGCGGGGACATAGCCTAACATTTAGAGCCAGGACGTGCAGGAGTGAAGTTAGGAAATGCTTCTACACGCAAAGGGTGGGAGACGTTTGGAACGCTCTTCTGCAGATGGCAGTTGATGCTAGCTCACATGTGAATGTTAAATCTGAGATTGATAGATTTCTATGAACCAAGGGTATTAAGGGATATGGGGCTAAGACGGGTATATGGAGTTAGGTCACAGGTCCACCATGATCTCATTGAATGATGGAACAGGCTCGAGGTGCTAAATGCCACGGCCACTTGCTGCCTCTTGATCTGCACCACCTTCTCCTGCAAGAAAGCAGGACGTGTGCCTGGATGATGGTCTGTCATGGTTGAATAGCTGCCAGTGTGTGTGGCCTGTGAGTTGTGGGTGGGCAGCTTGAAACAGTGGTAATGTGTAAGGGTGAGAGGAAGCATCTGATTGGAAGAGTTGAGTACTCTTGGAAAGAGTTTATTGGTACGTGGGAGATGGGGGGTGTAGTGCGTGGTGCAGTTGGCAGGAGACGCCACTTGACAGTGGACCTCACTCACCTTGACCACTCATATCAAAGCATTGAACTTCTTCCTGCACTGTATCCATGTTCATGATGCTGTTCACCTGGCATTGACTTCATCCCCCGCTGCCTCCCACTGTCTTTTGAGTATATGTCTGAAGAGCCTCTTGCACCCCCTGCGGATATAGGATGTCCCTCCTTCTGTCCACCTCTTGCACCCAAGGTCTCTAGTGCATCAGCAGAGAACCTTGATGCATACACTCTCGCAGGCCTGGTACCAACTCAGATCGGCAGATTGGTGACGTCTGGTGTGCAGATTGGAGGATGTGGGATTTAGTAGTGCGCAACCTTTATTCAATGTTTTAACATAACTTATCAGTGTGTAAACATAGGGATGGGATCTGCATCTGTGTTTTACATGTGCAATGTCTGATCTCTGTTCAGACTCCATACAGACAGTAGGCTATTATTTTCAGCAAATAACAGGTACCAGCTACCTTTAAGAGATTTTTAAGAAACACCCTCCCTTTAAGAGATTGAGCTCCCTCTGGTGGTGGAAAGTGTGAATTGCATTGATTCCACGTGCAAGGCCTGGAAAGGAACGCCGATTGCAGGTAAGTGCTCCCTTGGGTCCAAACTTGGGTCTTGCCTGCCCAGGGTCCGTCAGGCACGGGGTATTAGCGCATCGCACTATCATCGCCCAGAATAGACCCTTATCCAATTTTACCCCCTCCATCTCAAACAGTATCATCTGACATTACTAACCCAGCGTTCCATTTCACCTTTCAGATCCACATACTTTGTAACTTCCTTTTCATTCACTGCTTCCTGCCCCTCCTTTCATTGGACAGTCTGTTCCCCAAGGAACCTTAGGAACGTAGGAACAGGAGTCGGCCATTTAGCCCCTCGAGCCTGCTGCGCCATTCAATGAGATCATGGCTGATCTGTGACCTAACACCATATACCCGCCTTAGCCCCATATCCCTTAATACCTTTGGTTAACAAAAATCTATCAATCTCAGACTTAAAATTAACAATTGAGCTAGCATCAACTGCCATTTGTGGAAGAGGGTTCCAAACTTCTACCACCCTTTGCATGTAGAAGTGTTTCCTAACTTCACTCCTGAAAGTCCTGGCTCTAATTTTTAGGCTATGTCCCCTAATCTTAGACGCCCCAACTAGTGGAAATAGTTTCTGTCTATCTACCCTATCAGTTCCCTTTAATATCTTGAAAACTTCGATCAAATCACCCCTTAATCATACAAATTCCTGGGAATACAACCCTAGTTTGTGTAATCTCTCCTCCTAATTTAACCCTTGGAGTCCTACCCGAGAATCACCTGCGTAACTTTGCAGGGGTCATTCATGGACGTCCTTTGGTGATCATGTGCCACCTTTCTCCAGCTTACCATTGATAACATCCTCAGTCTCTTGCAGTTACTACTTTCAACACTTGATTCTGCCTCCAGGTGTACCATCCACACTGTAGAATGATAGGGCAAGCACTCAAAATGCACCTTCAGAGATTGGGGTAATGCACAGTGGAAATCATCATATTTTCCTTCTTACAGGACAATGCAGAGAAAGCTTCCAGATTACGTGCATTATGACACAATCCCAGACATGTCAGAGAATGGAAATTATAACCCCTCATCCTCTCCCTTTGAAACAGCAGACAGATCTTTATGTGAGAAGGAAGAAAATATTGGTGACTCAGGAAACAGTAAGGTAACATTACCAACTATAGATAGCAAGGCTAAAGCTGCTCGGTTATAAAGGAGAAATTCATAATATTTTTGTGAACATGATCATACCTATCGTCAATAACACATAATGTATTTGGATGTTTTTGATTTGTGGGCCGACTGGATATGATTTTGTTTCTAATACGAATAAAGTACTTTCATTCTGAATTATGGAAAGGTGGATTAGGTGTCAGAGAAGGTTAGGACCCTGTTCTCTCTTCTGGGACATGGGTTCAAATTGATTCATGCTTCCTCTGTATTCTACAAGGCCCCTGTATGAAAAAAGTGTGGGCAGTGAAACTTATTTCCTAATGGGCACGCCCCATAGCATAAAACTGCCCACCGATCAGTACAAATTGATATTAAATTGGCAATTTTCCCCAGCCCAAAAGAATAACTGGTTTGAGAGATAGGATATTGCTGGCTAGAATAAAGGAAGCCTTAAGGGACGATTTTAATCCTACCTGCCCAGCGGAAACCAGTGAGTTACTAGCTGCTGTCCTCCACGGATCCTGCTTTCTCCTATTTTAGCCTGCTCCATGAGCAGGTGTCAAGGACACCAAACTGAAGCTGGCAGGGTTCTTCTTTAAAAATGCAGTTCAGGGTCCAATGACTGTAATTTTAACTGTGGCCTGAGTGAGGAAGCCATTGTGGCTTACCTGTTAGGTCAAGAAAGCAGGCAGAGGATCCGGTGCCAGAAGAGGCCATTTAAGGTATTTTTTTTACTTTCCTTGTGGGGCCAGACGGTTTAGGACTCCCTTGCCCTGGGCTCCCCTCTCTCCCCATCCCCTTCCGCGAGGCTCTCCCTAAACCCTCTTCCCACGACTTACCTTGTTGCCGGCGACTGTTCCTTTGGTGCCAGCCAACGGCCTTGTGCTGCCCAAATTTCCACTCCAGCCTGCCGGCCAGCTGCTGTTTCCCTCCCATTTCGGGTGGGCAGCTCACCGGTGGCATGCAGACGAGGCCCGGGAGTTAAAATCGCTTTCTAACTGATACAGTGTTTGCCCAGGAAAATCAGTTAATCTGTTTCCAATGAAACAGAAACCATCAATGGGAGAGGGTGCAGAAGTCTTAACCTGAATACTACTTCAAGTATCATCACCATGTTCACAAGCCCCATTGGATTTATGATCTTGGTAACTCATTTAAGGCTACTGTACATAGAAAGAAAAAAACAAGATTGCATCTTGGTAGGAAGAATGAGGAGTGACAACATAAACTAAATGGTACAATTTTAAAGGGGGTGCAGGAACAGAGAGTCCTGGCGGTGTACGTATACAAGCCTTTGAAGGTGGCAGGACGTCTGAAAAGGCTGTTAAAAAAGCATATGGGATCCTTGACTTTATAAATAGAGGCATGGGGGAATTTTAACCCCCCACAACGGGCGGGAAAGTTAAAATTTGACATCTGAAACCCGACTCCAAGCCGCCTCCAACGCGGCCACTTCCGGTTTTAACAGAGGCGGATTTGGGTGCGGCCAAGTAACCAGCTTTCGAGAGGGGGGTCCGTCATTATAATATGTTAATGAGGGTCTTTTCATGAGAATTTGACAGCGATTTGAAATTAACGCTTCCAGCACCGGGTTTCCCAGGACTCTGGAAACTCGGCAGTAAAACGGAGGCAAAATTGAGCGGCACTTCATGGGACTGGTTAAAGACAGGTGTCCCGATATGAATAAAGGCTCAGTGCTCACAGCTGCTTTCTCAGTTCCCTCTGGAAAATGGTTTGCTGAGAGTTCTTGTGGCAGCAGACATTTTGGTAAAGTTTGGAGATGTTCACACAGAGAACATCAGAATGGTTGGCACCATGGCTGCTTTAGATTGGACTTTGGACGAGGAAGACCATCAACATCCACAGCAGCAAGGTCGTGCTGTGGTGGGAGCCAAAGATGAACAACAGAGGGGTGCAACAGAGAGGGCCAGAGTTCGCAGGAGGCATTACCCAACTAACAGGGTGTATAGACAAATGCTCAGCTTCCTTGACCTCTCTGAAGAGCAGTGCTTCTGGAGGCTCAGATTATCACGTCAGGTGGTCGGAGACATCTGCAGCCTCCTAGAATAAGAGCTGATCCCCGCTGGACCTGGTGGACATGCATTACCAGTGGCTCTGATAGTCACCACTACCCTCAATTCTTTTGCCTCTGGCTCCTTCCAGGATGCTACCGAAGACATATCGACACATGTGGCAATCCGAGCACCATCAAATCAACCAGGAGTATTTGTCAACCGCAAGGGATTTCATTCCATCAATGTTCAGCTGGTGTGCAACCACAAGAAAAGGTTCATGCAGGTCTGACGCAGATTCCCTGGGAGCTCCTATGATGCTTTCAACCTGCGTCAGTCCAACATCCCCGACGTGTTCGTACCTGGTTCCACACTTAAGGGATGGCTGATAGACAATAAAGGAACCCCCTTCAAACCTGGCTAGTGACACCTCTGAGGAACCCCACCAATGAACCCCAAGAGCGATACAACAACCATATGTCAACCAGATGTGTTATCGAGCAAGTCATTGGCATGCTCAAGATCCCTTCAGGTGCCTGTACTGGTCTGGAGGCGCCCTTCAATACTCACCAACGAGGGTCTCTAGGATGATCGTGCTGTGCTGCATTCTGCACAACATTGCGCAGCAGCGAGGATTAGAGGTGGAAGAGGAACAAGGTGATCATCACTCATCATCTGTTGAAGATTCCAATGGAGTGGAGGACGAAGAGGATGAAGATGGGGTACCCAACGCCAGACCAGCCGCACACGTTGCTGCTCAGGATGTCCTAATAGCTCAAAGGTGCAGTTAGTCACACACACTGTACCAAAGTAACTATCACGTGCCCCGCCCCACAAAGCGGTCCTGTAACCAACCATCCACCCATTGCACATGCACCAATTGGTTCCGTCAATTCAAGTCTTCATCAACAAGCAACTGAAAAGGCGATTTGACATCCAGAATGCAAGAATGGGCAGCACGGGAAAGTGGTGCAAATTAATAAATTTTATGTGAGGTCATAAAAAAAGGGAACTTAATAACATTTTCACAAACACCCATGTGCATATCTTTGATGAGCTACAATGTTTTTTTTTCCTTTGCCTACTGCTCCTACGTGGTGCAACACTTGTGGCTTCAGCAGAGGTAGAGGCAGGCTGCTCAGATCCCTGCTCTGACTGCTGAAATGCTCTTGGCTGATGATCTCTGGGTGTTGGAGCCCGTGAGGGTCCCACCAAAAACTGCGCCACCTGCACCTGTGCAGGGGCAGACTTGGCCATCGGGAAATGAGGCAGCATGTTGGGTACTGGTTGAAGGGGGGGAGCAATGGGTGAGATGTTGGGAGCGCTTTGAGTGGAGTTCCCACTTCCATGTCCCCTTTCGGCATCATCCTTCTCCTGGGCCAGCGGCACATCACTCTGCTGGCGAACAGTTTGGTACAGATCAGTGACACTTTGCTAAGGTATCTGTCATCCTGTTTAAGGCAGCAGACGTGTTGACATCCAAAGTCTGCACGGCCATGGTCAGGGCCTGCATGGACTGATTTGATTGCCGCAATTGCAGTTGCACGGAGAAGGCCACTCTTCTCAATGGAGGACATTGTCGCAATGGTCTAAGACATTAATCCATAAATGTTCCAGCTGAACTCCTCCATCCACTCTGCTATTGTGGACAGTGTGCGTGGCACATCTGTAAGTACCTCGCAAATTTGCTGCTGTCCCTCTATGATTCTCCTTTTCATTGATGGCCCCCGGGGTTCAACATCTGTGTCCAAATGAGCAGAGCTTGGAGAAGAGTGCACTCCCCGACATGGACTCTCCACAGCTGTCCCTGCCACCACTCTCTGCTTGTGCTCACTTGTGAACTGTGACTCACCAGGTGAAAACCCAAATAATTGTCCAAGAGGACCCACCAAAGTGCAAGGTAAGCATATGTCCTGTGACGGTGCACCCTCAGAAGGAATCAGTTCCTCTGAGGCATTGTTGTCCAGAAAGTCCATGGACTGCTGTTGTGCACGTGAAGGCCCTGGAGGAGAGAAGTGACAGATACAAATTAGTACTGGCAATGTAAAAGCGTTGCTATTTAGCATAATTAAGATGATCATGTTTCACTCATTGCTGAAATCAAGTTAACATGACTGATCTACGTCTCATACAAGAGACGTAAATCGGAGATCGGAGATATTTAATTCTGTCATCAGGCAGCTGCGAAGTCCCAGTCTCTCCATCTCCGATGGTCAGGGATGCAGAGATGCCAATGATCTCAGCTGCACTATCTATGGTGGGCCATCACCAGTCCTCTCCATCTCCCTTGTATTTTGTGCTTGTTTTCTCCTGCAACGGGGGAGCAATAGACCTTTGAGTGTCTGTAAGGCATGCGTTCACCCAATGGATCCAGTGTAATCGGTGAGGGTGACTATCAGGAAGATGTTCACATTGCATAAGAATTGGGGTGAGTGGCAGTGGTAGATGGATAAATGGGGAAGTGAGGAAGTGCATAGAAAGTGAACCATGAGTGCTCTTCGAACTTAAGTGGGTTTGAGGAGTGATGTGATCGAGTAGGTTTGACAAGACAGAGTTTGGGGGGGTGCGGTGTGGGGGGCGGGGTGGGGGGGTTGCAGTGTGCACTACAGGATGTAGGTGAATCTGCGGTTTGGGGGGCGGGGTGGGGGGGTGCGGTGTGCACTACAGGATGTAAGTGAATCTGCAACTGCACTCACCTTTCCTGACCTGGTTAGGTCATTAAACACTTCATGCACTGGATCCAGGAATGGAACACAACACTCCTGCTACTGACCTACTCAGCCATCTCCAACCACGCCTTCTTGGTGACAGCAGCAGGTTTCTTCTTCCTGTTGTTGGGGAAGATTACCTCCTTCCTGCTCCTTACTCCCAGTAGTACATCAGTGAGGCATTGTTAAAAGGGAGCGCAGCCTTTGACCGTCCTGAGTCCATGTTGTAAGTTTGCTGTCTCTTTCCAAAAGCTCCCAACTCCTCCAAGTTCCATCTTTGAATTGGCCCTTTAAATAGTCAAGTTGAGATTGCGTCATGCAGATGCACATCACGCCCGCTGACGTGCATTGGAGGCACGAAACCCAGAAGTAAAATGATAATTCGGTATCCATGTTGAAATCGGACATTGCGACGCGCTAAAACTTCGTCCTGGTATCTGAGCCACTGTCGTTGACAACTACTTCCAGGAACACCACCACACTCTCATTTCTTCTTGCACACTCATCTGCTGCACAGTACATCTGCATAGGTAATGGCGGCTGTGCTTCACTGGGGCCCAGGAATTTCAAGGCTCAGAAGTTTTTCTTGACTTCAGAAACAGGAATTAACTTTAGGTTTATCTACAGTTTATGGTTAGCGTCACTTTGTCTTTAAAGATAAGTCATCTCAGCGGCAGCCCAATTCATCCCAAATTCTTAACCATTATTGATATGGAAAGTTTGGAAATTGCTGTGCATTTAGCCAGTACTGAGGTAGAAAATGGTTTACATGATCCAAGAACAAAAAGGATACTGTTCCCCATTAAGTCAATAAAGGTGCTCACTGACTGAATATGTGACTGATATCAGTTGAGTGAAATGATGGCCTCACATTCTTGGTCTATATAGGAATGTGGAACTTGAATTTATAGTACTTTTCCAGCTAACCAGAAGTCTTAAAGCTTTTCACTTGGGAGATCTGAAAGGAGGGGATCAGAAAGTCAGTATAAAGTGCTATGCTATCCAGTAATGTTCTTCTGTAAAAAGTGAATTGATATTTGCTCTGACTGGAAATTGCCTTGCAGGAGTTAATGAGCCTTATAGTCTCATGCAACTGAAATAACATGAGTAGAAATACAGTCCTTAACCTAGGATGCTTCAAAGATTTTTAGTATTTCAGCTGTGGATGCCTTAATATAGTCCCATCACACCAGCATCTCAGTAACTCCTTCCAATCAGCGACTTTATTGTGCTACCAGCATTTAGTGTTCAAACAAAGTGCATTTTTTTTTTAGCAATTCAGCTGAAATTGACGGACCATGCTCCAAAAAAGGATGTCAAAACTAGCCACACACTGCCCTGATTTTTAATGGGCGTGCTTATATTAGATGGGAGGATGCGTGTGCAGTTTTCAAACTCAGCTGTGCCATTAGGGAAGATGCCAAGCCAATGGTAGGCACATTACACAGGGAGAGAAGGAAAATCAGAGGGCCAGTCATTTTAGGCCATTGTCCATTTTCTAGCAACCATCCATTGAATGGAATCATTGGAGGCTTTGGAGCAAGGTTACCTGCCCATCCTTTCCAATGGGAATAATACATGGAGTAGAAAGATTAAAATCAGAGGAAAAGATTTAAATAAAAAATATTTAAGATGAGATTCTCTTTATATTATTATGATTAGTTGTTTAACATTTGCAGAAATAATTACAGCACTAAAGTCAGTTTCAAAATTATTCATGCACTTTTTCCTCTGGTATAATGTGTTCAGTCAGGGACTCCTGAAATTGGTTATAGGAGACAGCGGGACAGGAATGTTCCATCTCAGCTTCAGATGGAGGCCATGACATTAGGTACTGAAACAAATCAACAGATAATGCAGCCTGGCATACCAGCTAATCCAGCAAGGTAAGTGCTACAAATTATAATAGAGTTCTTAAGTTTATCTATACATATCACTGATTGTCTAACCAAAACCACCAGATAATAATATTGGGACAACTCGCAATATTTCATTTAATCTCAGACTTCCTCTGTAACAGCAACCATAAAAGGCAAACTTCACAATAAGTATTGTACTTCTGTCATTCAAAACAGACAAGATTACGATCTTTAAACTAGGATGTATGAAACCTTATGATGGTGTGGAGTTCCAGGTCGTGGGTTTGTGTTTGCAATGCCCCACTCGGTGGGTAGTTTTCAGCCATGCTTTCAGAGAGATTGGATACTTCATGCCAGGGAGAATGGAAAATTCTGAGGGCGAGTTCCCTCGGGCTCCTCATATATGCTTCATCATAGCTGGTTAGAGTTGCATTGTCAAATACCTGGAAAGTAGACCTTGTTCATCCTCCCAGTGGTGCTAGGTGTGGGAATACCGAAAGAGGGAAAGGGGAAAATTGCAATTAAATATAATTTTTTTTAAAATATATTTTTTCAAAATTCCTTTCTTCCTAATTTTTCATTGCTAATTTTCAGCCCTATCTTCTGCTCCTGAAGACGTTGATTTCTTACTGAGTTGCGGTTCCACAGCCAAGTGTCCATTATTCATGTGTGGCCCTTGTCACAGAGTGTCAGCAGACTATTTTCCACGGGAGGTATCACATCTAAGCCTGAACCCGTCCTTACTTGTCTACACACGCGTACTTCCTGGAGAAGTCACAGATATTGATCAGGAGATAGAACTTGGCTGATTTTCCCGTCCCTAACCTGTGAATTTGAGGCCAATTATAGCACCCCAATTTGTTCCCTTGTTGAGATCAGCTAATTCAACACTGAAACTGACACCTTCCTGGTCTGCATTGCTCAGCTACTCATTGTGTAAACCAGTTGGGTCCTTTGAAATTATGTTCAACTCCCCTAATGGGGAGAAAATCAGTGAGAGGGAAACATTTTTATCGATAATTAAATTCTTGCCATTAGTTATAATTTTCCCCTCAAATGTTCCTTGGCTAGAACGGGGAGGAAAATCAGCCAGGGTTTCGGCTATTGAGTATGTTGGAAATATCCATATATGCATGTATGTGGAAGATGGTGAATAAAAGATGAGACTGAGCTGTGATACACCATTAGGTCAATTAGCCTGCCAATATTCACTATCAAGGCTCAGACATGAATAATGGCCTGTTGGATAAGGCATCATCAGAATGTGCTCAGTGCTTGTGAAACTGTAACTCAACAAGAAATTTCTCGCGAGCTGCAGCCCTCTGTCCAGAATTAATGGACCAGATTTTGCTCTGAGCAGCGAACGAATGCCTCCCGCCACACATTAGACTCAGATTTACCCATAGACTTTTCATGGGCTTTTGCATGGCATGTTCCTCTCATCAGGCGCTCAATCCAATGCGGCGCCCTCTCCCGGGCATCTGGGACTGTGAACGGGGCAAGCTGCTATGTATCCCCTTAACCAGTCAGACTGAAATATGTTAACAAGCAGTGCAGGCACAGAACCAGGAAGTGTAAGTTAGAATAGTAAATTCAATGTCAAATCAGTTACAGAAAATGAAATAAAGAGAGGGTAAGAAATACTGAATTAAAAGACAGAAAAAAAAAGCAAAAAAATTTAAAAAATTTTTTTGATGTCCAAGAACAACTAAAATGTGAAGGAATGAGACTCCACACTTGTAAAAGTAAAATTTCAGTGCCAGTGGCAGTCATTAAGACTTACCACGCCGTAAAAAGTTTGCTTAGACTTAAAAAACTTGACGTCCCTTTTTCTGGGGAGATTAATTCGTTTCCATCAGGAAACGCTGTTGCAGTCATTTCAACGGCAAGTCAGCTGGCGAGACCTCCTTCCCGCGAAGCTTCTGGAGGAGCAGGGCACCTCGGAAAGCAACTTCTGGATTTCTGTGTTTAACTTGGCATGTGCGGTTGCCGGAAATTGCGGTTCGATTTGCGCTGAAATAACGGTGAACGCTGTTAGGATTGCCGTTATTTTTAGAGCAAGATCCGGCCCACTAATATATTTTTCTGGTCATCGGCACCATTTTGGTGCAATTGGGGGTCCCTTCCCAGGTGGGGGGATGGAAGGGGGAATGTCGAGAAGAAGGGCTGAAAGAGCCCGAATTTAAAATTCACAGTTCCAAAAGCAGCAATTGATCACAGAGAAATGTTCAAAAATTTGCTGCACCCCACTTTCACCAGGATTTAGTACTGTTATGCTCTGTATGCCTGCTTCATAAAGTGTGCCTTGGACAACTGAGACAAAACTGTCATATTATAGGATGCCTGATGTTACCCCACTAGTCCTCCCTCCTCCTCTGATGTTGGCATGGAGGACATGGATAGAAGACATGCCCACTTTTGTCAGAATTTCTCTTTGGGCTGGAAAAGGAGCGGAGACCCAGCAGAACAGGGTTCTACCCTAAATTCCCCATCACCCACCAACCAGATTTCACAATTTACACCCTTTAAAGGCACTGGAATTTCTAACCCCATGCCTTATGGGGAAGGGAGGGGATAAAATTGGTGGAAAAGGAGGCAGAAAGTGTCATGTCCTGAAGGAATTTTTGAATGGAAAGTTTGGACCCCTATTTGTGGTTTTTTTGTTTCTTAGTCTTAGTTTGTTCTGAGTCACTGCCTTATATGCCATCAGTTCATCCAAGTACCCTAAAGTATAATGGCAGCATGCCAAGATTTTATTGAAGATAATTTTGTCCAAAGCAATAGTTACTGTTTGCATTTGTGTCTTTTATTCTCTGTTTCAAAGGGTTTGATATGAACAATATAAATCACTTTGAAGTACTGAGTAAAGAAGGTTACTTAGATGAACAAAGCATAACCTAGAAATTATTGTTGATGACATTAACGAATAATACTTAACACATTCACATGATAGTCCTGTCTCTATTCTAATGGAAGTTTAACTTATAACACCTCCATTAAAATAGCTGACAGAGAAATTGCATATGAGCATGTTTAATGTTCGTCCATTAATATTGCTAATGGTAATTTCTACTCTCAAGAGGTATTTTCTAAAGATCATTTAAAATGCACTGGGATAAGCACTTAATTATCTCTGGGAACTCAGACTCTAAAATTTTTTCTACAGTATTTACTTATAGAGGCCGATTTTTCAACTCCAACAAAAATGGGCTTGAGCTGGCACATGACACAGTCATCTGAGAGGGCACATTGCACCAAATTTTCCTCTTAAATGTCTGCAACTCACCAGTAAAGGGCAAGTTGCAGCAGCAACAGAAAAGTTGACTCATTGTTTACAATACTACAACGGAGATATGTGGACAGCACTGCAACGTTGGATGATAGTGGGTTGGAGGTTCTGCTGGAGGAAGTGCACCAAAGGAGGGTAGTTCATTTTAGAGGTGAAGGCTGTCCTCCAGTAAAAGCGCAGGTGCAAACTGCACAGAGGAAGGTGGACCAATGGTATTGACACCTCCTCAAGCAGCTGGCCAGAACAGCATTTCCTGACCCTTCTGCTAGTGAGTGCCGATGATGCGCCCATAGTGGCGCAGCCATTCACCGAATACTTTAGCAAAGTCAGGAGTGGAGGTCACAGGTGGGTACTCCCAAGCACTGACGCCGGTGGAGTGGTCCCACGGATATCCGGGGCCTACATTTTTAAGTGCAGTTGATTCATTTTTCAGTAAAATGGACATTGTGACATTAGCAGGGGAACATTCTATCATTATTTGGCTGATTGCATAATTAAGATTATTTGTATTAATGGTTCATGCCCCAGCAGGTACTTTTCATTGAAAGGATACTGTAGCTATGAAAAAGTGCTGAGCAAATGTGTAATTTTTGTTATGTATAAGTGTCTATCAGTTTCCCAATTTTTACTACCTGCCTATTATTACACTTTCTGTTCACCCGTGTTACTGTTAGCTGTGTGCTGCACTGTGTGACTGGAAAATAGAGATATATGTGCATTTGGACAGTGAGATTGTGGAAAATAAATCAAGTCTGGATCAGTTTGAGCCAGCTGTTCTTAATGTCATAAGATCAGTTTTTAAAAATGTTATTTTTTAGCATAAAGTGTGGAATTATAAAACCACACCTTGGATTATGTTTGAATTAAAAAGTTAATATGTGAAAAAAAAGAGATATGTGTCTATGTTTGTGGAGAGGATGTGGTAGAGTGAGAAAGAACTTGAAAATGTCAACCTTGGCTCAATCATAGCACTCTCACCTTTGAGTCAGATGGTCATGAGTTTAAGTCTCACTCCAGACACTGGAGTGTATAATCTAGGCTGACACTTCAGTGCAGTACTGAGAAAGTGCTGTACTGCCATTGGTGCCGTCTTTCCAATGAGAAGTTGAACCAAGGCCCCATCTGCCACCTCAGGTGGACATAAAAGATCCCATGGTACTATTCAAAGAAGAGCAGGGGAGGTATCCTGGCCAACATTTATCTCTGAATCAATACCACCAAAACAAATTATCTGGTCATTTATCTCATTGCTGTTGTAGAATATTGTTGTGCACAAATTAGCTACCACGTTTCCCTACATTACAACAGTGACTATATTTCAAAAGTGTTTCATTGGCTGTGAAGTGCTTTGGGACATCCTGGGAATGTGAACGGTGGTATTTAGGAACATAGGAAGAGGAGAAGACCATCAAGCCCCTCAAGCCTGTTCAATTAGATCATGGCTAATTCTATTTATCAGTCTTTGTTTCCTATCACTTGATACCCTTACCTTAACAAAAATCTATCAACCTCAGAATTGAAAATTTCAATTGACCCAGTATCCACAGCCTTTTCGGGGAGCGATTTCCAAATTTCCACCACCCATTGTGTCAAGAAGTGCAGGCTGATTTCACTCCTAAATAGACTAGCTCCAATTTTAAGATTATACCCTTCCTCCACCAGAAAGAATAGTTTCTCTGCATCTACCCTATCAAATCCCTTTATCATTTTAAACATCTCAGTTAATTCACCCCTGAACCTTTTAAACTCAAGGGAATACAAACCAAGTTTATGCAATCTGTCCTCATAATTTAACCCTTTAAGCCCAGGTATAAATGCAAGTTCTTTCTTTATTTTGCTGATGACACAAAGATTGGCGGCATTGTAAGCAGTGTAGGTAAAAACATAAAATTACAAAACGATATTGATAGATTAGGTGAATGGGCAAAACTGTGGCAAATGGAATTCAGTGTAGGCAAATGTGAGGTCATCCACTTTGGATCAAAAAAGGATAGAACAGGGTACTTTCTAAATGGTAAAAAGTTAAAAACAGTGGATGTCCAAAAGGACTTAGGGGTTCAGGTACATAGATCATTGAAGTGTCATGAACAGGTACAGAAAATAATCAATAAGGCTAATGGAACGCTGGCCTTTATATCTAGAGGACTAGAGTATAAGTGGGCAGAAGTTATGCTGCAGCGATACAAAACCCTGGTTAGACTGCACCTGGAGTACTGTGAGCAGTTCTGGGCACCGCACCTTCGGAAGGACATATTGGCCTTGGAGGGAGTGCAGCGTAAGTTTACTAGAATGATACCCGGACTTCAAGGGTTAAGTTACAAGGAGAGATTACACAAATTGGGGTTGTATTCTCTGGAGTTTCGAAGGTTAAGGGGTGATCTGATCGAAGTTTATAAGATATTAAGGGGAACAGATAGGGTGGATAGAGAGAAACTATTTCCGCTGGTTGGGGATTCTAGGAGTAAGGGGCACAGTCTAAAAATTAGAACCAGACCTTTCAGGAGTGAGATTAGAAAACATTTCTACACACAAAGGGTGGTAGAAGTTTGGAACTCTCTTCCGCAAACGGCAATTGATACTAGCTCAATTGCTAAATTTAAATCTGAGCTAGATAGCATTTTGGCAACCAAAGGTATTAAGGGATATGGGCCAAAGGCAGGTATATGGAGTTAGATCGCAGATCAGCCATGATCTTGTCAAATGGCGGAGCAGGCACGAGGGGCTGAATGGCCTACTCCTGTTCCTATGTTCCTATCTCCACATAAACAATTTGGACTCAGGAATCGAAAGTGCAAATTGGGGGGTATGGTTAATAGCAAGGAGGACTGCGACAAAATACATGAAGACATTAATAAATTTGCAGAATGGGCGTGTAATTGGCAAATTAATTTCAATATACATAAGTGTAGGGTATTACAATTTGGTAGGAAGAATAAGGGGGTCACGTATTGCTTGAATAATAAGAGTCTAAATGGGGTAGAAGAGCAGAGGGATACACAAATCACTAAAAGTAGTGATGCAGGTCAATAAGGCCTTTGAGTCAGATGGTCATGAGTTTAAGTCTCACTCCAGACACTGGAGTGTATAATCTAGGCTGACACTCCAGTGCAGTACTGAGAAAGTGCTGTACTGCCATTGGTGCCGTCTTTCCAATGAGAAGTTGAACCAAGGCCCCATCTGCCACCTCAGGTGGACATAAAAGATCCCATGGTACTATTCAAAGAAGAGCAGGAGAATCAATACCACCAAAACAAATTATCTGGTCATTTATCTCATTGCTGTTGTAGAATATTGTTGTGCACAAATTAGCTACCACGTTTCCCTACATTACAACAGTGACTATATTTCAAAAGTGTTTCATTGGCTGTGAAGTGCTTTGGGACATCCTGGGAATGTGAACGGTGGTATTTAGGAACATAGGGGTTCATTTCTAGAGGGATAGAATTGAAAAGCAGAGAAGTAATATTAAACCTTGGTTAGACCACACTTGGATTACTGTGAACAGTTCTGGTCTCCATATTATAATAAGAATATAGAGGCACTGGAGAAGGTGCAAAAAAGATTTACAAGGATGATACCAGAACTGAGAGGGTGGAGTAAATTTTAACCCCAAGAATGGGTGGGTTGGTGGTGGGAGGAGAGTAAAAATACTCAGTTTTCAGAGCGGGACCGCATCCCGGCTCCAACACCCCAGCTTCTGGGTTTAACCCAGGTAGCTTTGTCTGTGTGTGGCGAGCAGACACCTGGAAGAAATATCTTCTTCTCAGCCCCCCGATCTTCTTCTCAGCCCCCCAATCTCTTCCCCAGCCCCCTCCCCTCGATCTTCTCCCCGACCCGCTGCCTCCCTGATCTTCTCCCTGACCTTTCCCCCCCCGATCTTCTCCCCGCCCCACCGATCTTCTCCGTGCCCCCCCCCCACGATCTCCCCAACCTATGATCTCTCCCTCCCTCTGATCCCCAGCTGCGGCCTGCTTCAGCAGGCCCTCCTGCCCGACAGCCAGGCTGGCTGCTGGGCGCGAAACCCGGAAGTGCAATTGATGGGCTGCCCACTTACTTTCCAGGTTTCACAGCTGAAAATCTTTCTCCTCGCTCCCTTTCGGGCTGGAAGTTAAATTTTACCCCATTGTACCTATCAGGAAAGATTGAGCAGGCTGGGGCTCTTTTCTCTAGAAAAGAGAAGACAGGGATGACGTGATAGAGGTCTTTAAGATTATAAAAGGGTTTGATAGGGTAGATGTAGAGATGATGCTTCCACTTGTGGGGGAGACCAGAACTAGGGGGCATAAATATAAGATAGTCACTAATAAATCCAGCAACAACAACTTGCATTTATATAGTGCCTTTAATGTAGTAAAACGTCCCAAGGTGCTTCACAGGAGCGATTTTCAAACAAAATTTGACATCGAGCCACATAAGGAGATATTAGGACAGGTGACCAAAATCTTGGACAAAGAGGTAGGTTTTAAGGAGCGTCTTAAAGGGGGAGAGAGAGGCAGAGAGGAAGGGAATGCCAAAGCTTAGGGCCTAGGCAGCTGAAGGCACGGCCGCCAATGGTGGATGATTAAAATCGGGGATGTGCAAGAGGCAAGAATTGGGGAGCACAGAGATCTCGGAGGGTTGTAGGGCTGGAGGAGGTTACAGAGATAAGGACAGGGCGAGGCCATGGAGGGATTTGAAAACAAGGATGGCAATTTTAATATCGAGGCGTTCCTGGACCGGGAACCAATGTAAGTCAGCGAGCACAGGGGTGATGAGTGAACAGGACTTGGTGCGAGTTAGGATACGGGCAGCAGAATTTTGGATGAGCTCAAGTTTATGGAGGGTGGAAGATGGGAGGTCAGCCAGGAGAGCATTGGAATAGTCAAGTCTAGAGGTAACAAATGCATGGATGAGGGTTTCAGCAGCAGATGAGCTGAGGCAGGGGTAGAGAAGGGCGATATTATGGAGTTGGAAGTAAGCGGTCTTGGTGATGGAGGGGATATGTGGTCGGAAGCTCATCTCAGGCCCCAAATAGGACACCAAAGTTGTGATCGGCCTGGTTCAGCCTCAAACAGTGGCCAGGGAGAGGGTTGGAGTCGGTGGCTAGGGAACGGAGTTTGTGGTGGGGCCGAAGACAATGGCTTCGGTCTTCCCAATATTTAATTGGGAAAGCTTTGCTCATCCGGTACTGGATGTCGGACAAGCAGTGTGACAAATCAGAGACAGTGGAGGGGTCAGGGGAGGTGGTGGTGAGGTAGAGCTGGGTGTCATCAGCGTACATGTGCAACCTGACGTTGTGTTCTCCTGAAATCCAATAGGGAATTCAGGAGAAACGTCTTTACCCAAAGAGCGGTTAGAGTATGGAACTCGTGACTACAATGAGTACTTGAGGTAACTGCATAGATGCATTTAAAGGGAAGCTAGATAAACACATGAGGGAGAAAGGAATAGAAGGATATGCTGATAGGGTTAGATGAAGTAGGGAGGGAGGAGGCTTGTGTGGAACATACACCGGTATGGACCTGTTGGACCGAACGTGCTATCCATGCGCTGTACATTCTGTGTAATGATATCCCAAAGTAATTCACAACCATTGAATTTCTTTTGAAGTGTAACCACTGTTATATAAGCACATGCAGCAGCAAATCTGCACCTGCACCTACAAATAGAAAATGAGATGAATGATCTGTTAATGATGTTGATTGAGGGATAAATGTTGACTAGGACACTGGTGTTCCTTGTTGTTCTTCAAATAGCCGCGCCTCTAGCCAAACTGTTCCAGTCCAGCTACAACACTGGCATCTACCCGACAATGTGGAAAATTGCCCAGGTATGACCTGTCCACAAAAAGCAGGACAAATCCAATCCGGCCAATTACCGCCCCATCAGTCTACTCTCAATCAGCAAAGTGATGGAAGGTGTCGTCAACAGTGCTATCAAGTGGCACTTGCTCACCAATAACCTGCTCACCGATGCTCAGTTTGGGTTCCGCCAGGACCACTCGGCTCCAGACCTCATTACAGCCTTGGTCCAAACATGGACAAAAGAGTTGAATTCCAGAGGTGAGGTGAGAGTAACTGCACTTGACATCAAGGCAGCATTTGACTGAGTGTGGCACCAAGGAGCCCTAGTAAAATTGAAGTCAATGGGAATCGGGGGGAAACTCTCCAGTAGCTGGAGTCATACCTAGCACAAAGGAAGATGGTAGTGGTTGTTGGAGGCCAATCATCTCAGCCCCAGGGCATTGCTGCAGGAGTTCCTCAAAGCAGTGTCCTAGGCCCCACCATCTTCAGCGACTGCATCAATGACCTGCCCTCCATCATAAGATCAGAAATGGGGATATTCACTGATGATTGCACAGTGTTCAGTTCCAACCCCTCAGATAATGAAGCAGTCCGTGCCCGTCTGCAGCAAGATGTGGACAACATCCAGGCTTGGGCTCATAAGTAGCAAGTAACATTCGCGCCAGACAAGTGCCAGGCAATGACCATCTCCAACAAGAGAGAGTCTAACCACCGCCCTTTGACATTCAACGGCATTTCCATCGCCGAATCCCCCACCATCAACATCTTGGGGGTCACCATTGACCAGAAACCTAACTGGACCAGCCACATAAATACTGTGGCTACAAGAGCAGGTTAGAGGCTGGGTATCCTGTGGTGAGTGACTCACCTCCTGACTCCCCAAAGCCTTTCCATCATCTACAAGGCACAAGTCAGGAGTGTGATGGAATACTCTCCACTTGCCTGGATGAGTGCAGCTCCAACAACACTCAAGAAGCTCAGCACCATCCAGGACAAAGCAGCCTGCTTGATTGGCACCCCATCCACCACCCTAAACATTCACTCCCTTCACCACCGGCGCACCATGGCTGCAGTGTGTACTATCCACAGGATGCACTGCAGCAACTCGCCAAGGCTTCTTCAACAGCATCTCCTAAACCCGCGATCTCTACCACTTAGAAAGACAAGGGCATCAGGCACATGGGAACAACACCACCTGCATGTTCCCTTCCAAGTCACACACCATCCCGACTTGGAAATATATCGCCGTTCCTTCATCGTCGCTGGGTCAAAATCCTGGAACTCCCTACCTAACAGCACTATGGGAGAACCTTCACCTCACAGACTGCAGCGGTTCAAGAAGGCGGCTCACCACCACCTTCTCGAGGGCAATTAGGAATGGGCAATAAATGCTGGCCTTGCCAGCGACGCCCACATCCCATGAATGAATAAAAAATAATAGTACCCTGGGATCTTTTATGTCCCCCTTAACAGGCAGACAAGACTTCAGTTTAATCGCTCATCCAAAAGGCAGCAGCTCCAACAATGCAGGACTCCCTTAATATTTACTGAATTTCAGCCCGGATTATGGGTACGATTTTAAAAGTAAAGTGCAGGTGCGTTGGAGGTGGCGGGGTGGGGGGGGCAAAGAAAATCGGGATTTTTTTTGAGCAGGCAGGAATCCCGGCTCCAACCTGCCAAAGAACGCGCATGACTCAGAGTCATCTGGGTGCACGGGCCGTTCCTGAACCTGGAAGTCCCACCGGAAATTAAAGCTGGCGGGACGATATTTAAAGCAGTAAATCAGCTACTTAAAGTTGCAGCCGGCAGCCATCAGTCCTTTGGACATTTAAATCCCTGTTTGACAGATGAGGATAAAAGGTGAGTTATTGCAGCAGGGGACTCAGTTCTCTCAGACAAACTTTCAGCTGTGAGATTTTTGTGTTTACACTGAAAATTCCTAGTTCCCACTCAGAATTGTTCTGTTTACACACATTTACCAACTTTTCGGACCCCCTCAAACTGACACCATCAGGATGGGGGGGGGGGGGGCGCGATGGCTTCATTCACAAGTACATCCAAGGACGAGGAACATCAGCAGCCTCGCCAGGCACGGCGTGCACTTCCACCACTTGCAGCTCCAGAACACAGTGCTGCGCCACAGGCACCTGCACAAGAGCAGAGAGAGGAACAACAGAGGGACCAGAGTCGCAGGAGGCAGTACCCTCATCAGAGGGTCTACAGACCGAGGCTGAGCTTCCTGGATCTCTCTGAGGAGCAGTGCATACGGAGGTTCAGAGTGAGTCGCCAGGTGGTTGCAGACATCCGCAGCCTCCTTCATGCCGAGCTGCTCCCGGCTGGGCCTGGCGGCATCTCATTACCTGTAGCTGTTAAAGTGACCACTGCTCTCAACTTCTTCCCCTGAGGGAATTCAACATCCCGGCCCTCTTCCATGCACCAAATAGCCTTAAGGGCTGGCTCCTCGGGGACAAGGGATACCCCCTGCACACGTGGCTCATGACACCTCTGAGGAACCCCATCAGCGAACAGCGGTGTCGATACATGGACAGCCACATCGCCACCAGATCTGTAACTGAACATGCGCTAGGACTGCTGAAGATGCGATTTCGGTGCCTCGATCGTTCTGGGGGAGCGCTTCAATACACACCAGCGAGAGTGGGTCACATTATAGTAGTGTGTTGTGTCCCGCACAACATGGCACATCCAGCATCCACATCTGCCATGAACATTAAGGAGGAGGAGGAACCCATCGGCAGAGCAGCGGCTCACCTGGCTGCTCATGAGGTCAGAGAGTTACTATTTTGTGAACGCTTCTCAAAGAAGGTCACAAAGTTAGAATAGTACAGTCCTCACACCACCTGGAAAGAGCAGCACCGACACCATCCCCCTCTCCCACCCCCGCCCCCCCCCAGCAACACAAAACAGTCCTGCAACTACACATATACCCATTACAAAGTCACCCACTGGGTGGCATCAAATGTCACCTTTCATGATGAAGCACATGAAAGGGCGCTACCACAAAAGCCAGTCAAGAATGGGCAACAAATGGCAGTTGTGGTGAGAATGATAACATTTAATGTAACTTCATCAAAAACCAAATATAAATGAAAAACATGACAGTCTGACAAACATCCTTGTGCATACCCTTCGTGATCACAAAACCTTAGACTTTCTCTTCCTACTACTTCTACGTGGTGCATCCCCTTTGGCTGCAGCAGAGGTAGTCGCTGGTTGCTCATGTTGATGCCTGGACTGCCGAGATGCTTTCGGCCTATGCCCTCTGCGTTTGGGAGCCCGTGAGGGCCCCGCCAAATACCGCTCCATCTGCACCTGTGCAGGGACAGACTCAGCCAGCTGGAGAGGGGGCAGCATTGCAGGTACTGGTTGAGAGGGGGGGCAACGGGTGAGACGTGGGAGCGCTTTGAGTGGCGTCTCCACTTCCATTTCCCCTTTCGCCATCATCCCTCTCCTGGGTCTGGCGCACATCACTCGTACCACCCTGCTGGACAGCAGTTTGGAAGACGTGTGATGCCTTGTAAGCCCAGTTGTAAAGTTTTTGTCTGCCTGTTTAAGGCGGCACCGAGTCTGAACGGCTGTTGTCAGGGCCTGAATGGACTCATTTGTGAGCCATGCTTGAAGCTCAATGGAGGTTAGCCTTCTCTCCATCTCAGACATTTCCGCAGCTACCTGCGACACTATCTCAGACCTTTCTGTACTTACCTGCAACACTATCTCAGAGATTCCCTCACATACCTGCGCCACCTATTCCACTAATGCAGAAGTTGGACTCCTCTATCCTCTGCTCTATTGTGGAGAGTGTGTGTGGCACCTGTTCCAAAATCTCGCAAATGTGCTGCTGTCCCTCGATCATTCACCTTTTAAAGAATGGTCCCCGAAGTTCAGCATCTGCGTCCAGCTGAGCAGAGCCTGGAAAAGAGTGCGCCCACCGACGTGGACTCTCCACAGCTGCCCCTGCCACCAGTGGCTGCTCATGCTCACTTGTGTGTGGTGACGCACCAGGTGCCAACCCAACTAACTGACTACTAGGACCCACCAAGGTAGGAGTATCTGCGCTGGTGGATGGCTCACTAAGATGTGACGGTGCGCCCTCAGAGGCTGGGTGCTCCTCTGAGGAATCGCCCTCTCCCGTCACTGCGGTCATTGAAGAGCCTGTAAGAGAATAGAAGGCAATATTAAGCATCATCACAGATGTGTCATATTGCGATGAGCATACTGAGGTATCCAATCATTGTTAACATCAATTCATGTTGTGTGTAATGAATGTTAAAGTTGTGTCACCAGACGTTTGTAGGTGCCTGTCTCGACAGGCACTCGAGGGTGCAGCTAATCTCCAGGGCCTTCTCCTCCTCCTCTGTGAGGACCACTAGTTGTTGTGGCCTCCCTCCAGTCCTCGTCCTCTCACGTGCATTTTGTGCTCTCCTCTCAGAAGGGGAGAAAGTACAGATGTGCGAGTGAGTGAGAGTGAAGTAGTCAGCCGATGAATGCATTGCTTTGGGTGAGGCTGATCATGAAAGAGGTGCATCAGAGGGTGAGTATCAGACAGAGACATCACATTTGATCAGGATTGGGGTGAATTGTAGTGGTGGGGTCACAAATGGGGAGGTTAGGAAGTGAAGGTAAGTTGAGGATGAGCCTTAAGTGGGTGTGAGGAGTGATGTGATGGAGTAGTCTTGGTAGTGCAGAATGATGTAGGGGGTCGGGGGTGGGGGGGGGTGGGTGGTGATGTGTGACATGGAATGCAGGAGAATTAGTAAGCAAAAAGACAAGGCTGAAGCGTTTGCAGCCATCTTCAGCCAGAAATGCCGAGTGGATGATCCATCTCGGCCGCCTCCCGATATTCCCACCATCACAGAAGCCAGTCTTCGGCCAATTCGATTCACTCCATGTGATATCAAGAAACGGCTGAATGCACTGGATACAACAAAGGCTATGGGCCCCGACAACATCCCAGCTGTGGTGCTGAAGGCTTGTGCTCCAGAACCAGCTGTGCCTCTAGCCAAGCTGTTCCAGTACAGCTACAACACTGGCATCTACCCGACAATGTGGAAAATTGCCCAGGTATGTCCTGTCCACAAAAAGCAGGACAAATCCAATCCGGCCAATTACCGCCCCATCAATCTACTCTCAATCATCAGCAAAGTGATGGAAGGTGTCGTCGACAGTGCTATCAAGCGGCACTTACTCACCAATAACCTGCTCACCGATACTCAGTTTGGGTTCCGCCAGGACCACTCGGCTCCAGACCTCATTACAGCCTTGGTCCAAACATGGACAAAAGAGCTGAATTCCAGAGGTGAGGTGAGAGTGACTGCCCTTGACATCAAGGCAGCAAATGACTGAGTGTGGCACCAAGGAGCCCTAGTAAAATTGAAATCAATGGGAATCAGGGGTAAAACTCTCCAGTGGCTGGAGTCATACCTAGCACAAAGGAAGATGGTAGTGGTTGTTGGTGGACAATCATCTCAGCCCCAGGACATTGCTGCAGGAGTTCCTCAGGGCAGTGTCCTAGGCCCAACCATCTTCAGCTGCTTCATCAATGACCTTCCCTCCATCATAAGGTCAGAAATGGGGATGTTCACTGATGATTGCACAGTGTTCAGTTCCATTCGCAACCCCTCAGATAATGAAGCAGCCTGAGCCCGCATGCAGCAAGACCTGGACAACATCCAGGCTTGGGCTGATAAGTGGCAAGTAACATTCGTGCCAGACAAGTGCCAGGCAATGACCATCTCCAACAAGAGAGAGTCTAACCACCTCCCCTTGACATTCAACGGCATTACCATCGCCGAATCCCCCACCATCAACATCCTGGGGGTCACCATTGACCAGAAACTTAACTGGACTAGCCATATAAATGCTGTTGCTACAAGAGCAGGTCAGAGGCTGGGTATTCTGCGGCGAGTGACTCATCTCCTGACTCCCCAAAGCCTTTCCACCATCTACAAGGCACAAGTCAGGCGTGTGATGGAATACTGTCCACTTGCCTGGATGAGTGCAGCTCCAACAACACTCAAGAAGCTCAACACCATCCAGGACAAAGCAGCCCACTTGATTGGCACCCCATCCACACCCTAAACATTCACTCCCTTCACCACCGGCGCATTGTGGTTGCAGTGTGTACCATCCACTGCAGCAACTCGCCAAGGCTTCTTCGACATCACCACCCAAACCCATGACCTCTACCACCGAGAAGGACAAGAGCAGCAGGTACATGGGAACAACACCACCTGCACGTCCCCCTCCAAGTCACACACCATCCCGACTTGGAAATATATCGCTGTTCCTTCATCGTCGCTGGGTCAAAATCCTGGAACTCCCTTCTTAACAGCACTGTGGGAGAACCTCCACCACACGTACTGCAGCGGTTCAAGAAGGTGACTCACCACCACCTTCTCAAGGGCAATTAGGGATGGGCAATAAATGCTGGCCTTGCCAGCGACACCCACATCCCATGAACGAATAAAAAAAAACCTCACTTTTGTTGACCTAGTTAGGTCATTGAAACGCTTCCTGCACTGGACCCAAGTGTGGGATATGTTGCTGCTGCTGGTGACCTTCTCGCCACCTCGAGCCAGGCCTTCTTGGTGGCAGAGTCAGGGTACTTCCTCCTGTCGGCCGGGTAAAATAGTTCCCTCCTCTTCCTCACCTGGCCAGCAACACCTGAAGTGAGGCATCGCTGAATCTTAGAGCTGCCTTGCCCCTGTGCTGCTCCATTGTGTCTTCTTGCTCCTTGCTTTAGCAAAATCCATTGGAGGAATGGCCCTTTAAATCTAGACGCTCCAGCTGACAGCAGGTCATGCGGATGCGCAGTCCGCCCGCTGCGCAGCTTTCAGACGGCAAACCTGGAAACAAGATTAGTGGCCACCAATTAAGTTGCGATCCCGTGGGGAATGTTAAGTTTTTATTATTCGGGTTACCTGCACGCCCGTTCATTCCCCCACTTCCATCCTGCCGGCCTTTTAAAATCGTGCCCTATGTGATCAAGTCCTGAGGTGGGGCTTGAAACCACAACCTACTGGCTCAGTGGTGAGAGTGTTAGCACTGAGTTAAGCTGAAGGTTGTATGTATTGGAGTGTGGAAAGTGTGAGAAAGAGTAAAGAACATGTGCACGTTACTATAAAAAGAAGAGAGAAGATTGTGTGCAGTCTGAGCTGGTTGGGGTTAGCTGTTTATTCCTAGTTCCACAAAGGCAACAATTCTTTTCATGAACTAAACAGTCATGGCTAGAAAACTGAACCTTTAGCAAATCCTCCCAGCACATTGGCCCAGGCTATCAGGACTTCTGATTGGTGATTCCTTGTCAGTATTCCCCGTGTACACTCACAAATGAAAAATTACCAATTGGGCCAGGTATCAGAGGGGCAGCCATTGCCATGGATTGTTTTGGAGCATGAGCCACTTCCTTTGGAAGATACTTATCTAGCTGGATCTCCTGTAATTAATTAACAATCGTTGTTAATACAAAAAAATGTATTAAGTATTAGTAATCCAGAACTTGAACAAAGCCAAGGTTAAGCATTCTGTGATTGCCAATAAGGATCAATGTCCAGTTTCTAGAATGTTAGTAACTTCTGAAAAGTATTATTTACATGTTCACTTATTCATAGTAAATATGCATAATGTTTACTCATTTGACAGATTAAGTTAGTTTTCAATTACATCCAGAAGGATATTACGTAACAATATGATGATCAAGCTCCGTTGTCAAACAGATTGAAATGTCTGTTGCTTTTTACATGATTTGTTTATTTAGAAATGATGCTTCTAAAATGTCATCTGACATTATGTAAATTAATTTCACATTAGCTGCAGGTTATAAGCTGTGTCACAGTTGGTTAAATCTTCTGGATTGTAATATACTGTATTTGATTTTCCTCAGTAACAAATTTACACGTAGAAAGGAACCGCCAGTTAGCATGCAGAAGTTGCTTAGTTTTGGCTATGCTGATGATTGGTTTTCAGAACATAAGGATGTGAAGAACACCAAAGAACAAAAGATGGGTACTGTATCATAGTTGACCAAACCTGAAAAAATGAATGATCATGACTGATCATATTTTGTACAGTTAGGAGGTTTATGCTGGTATATGCAACAACTGCCATATAATTTGTCTCCGAGTACCAAACGTTGAGAAGAAATTTAGCTGCTATTTTTACATTACGGCTCAGTGGGGAATGCTCAGACAGCTGAGGCATTGCTGTCTGGACTGAGTGCAAGAGTTACACTGCCTATAGAACTAAATTTGTGTGGTTTCATGACAACACTGAGGGTGGTGGAGCAGGCATTCTGATGTTGCACTTGGAAAGAGTTTAGGCAATAAAACCAATAATGCAATGTATAGGAACATAGGAACAGGAGTAGGCTATTTAGCCCCTCAAGCCTGTTCCGCCATTCAGTGAGATCATGGCTGATCTGTGACCTGACTCCATATACCCACCATATACTTGTCATATACCAGGGAATTCTGGATTGGGAGAATGGGTGCAGGAACAGGCGCTTTTTCAAGTCTAATTCCGAGATGCGCCCACAAAGGAAATTAAAAGCCAATGAGTTCCCAATTTGTCCGAAAATCCTGCCTTCCTGTTTCCACTTCAATAACAACAACAACATGCATTTATACAGCTCCTTAACGTAGTAAAACGTTCCAAGGTGCTTCACGTGAGCGTTATTAAGCAAAATTTAACACTGAGCCACAAAAGGAGATATTAGGACATGTGACCAAAAGCTTGGTCAAAGAGGTAGGTTTTAAGGTGCATCTTAAAGGAGGAGAGAGAGGTGGAGAAGCGGAGAGGTTTAGGGTGGGAATTCCAGAGTTTAGGGCCTAGATAGTTAAAAGCATCGCCGCCAATTGAGGGCGAAGGAAATCAGATGTGCAAGGGGCCAGAACTAGGAGTGCAGTATATGCTCCTATAATCTGAATTAGGCTTTTACTGACTTCACTTATTAGTCATCCTAACAACTTGATATCACTCTCAAACTTCTTGTCATAAAATTCTAGGCACTGAATCATTTTCCTGTTAACTCATGTACATCTTTATAAACTAGAGTGTGTTATTCTTCAGTGAAACACTTTTCTATCATCTGAATAAAACTTGGTGTAATCTATCTACTTAAAAAGCTTGCATCGTATGATGCCCATAATGCTACTGTACATCAGGCATTACCATCCTGTTAAATTGAGCGCTGATGCCTGAGGCCTGGTGTGCATAGTGCTACATTATGCGCGGGGAAAGAACTCATGGTGCTGAGAATCTGCGCACATGTGATGTGCTGGATTCCCTAAGGCTCTCCAACTTATTTTAATGAGGCATTAGCCACACGATATGGTCGGAGTACCTGAACAGTGCTCCAGACAATTAACACCCATTTCAAATGGCACTGCACAGGAGGTACGGCTGCTATGCCAGCTCCTCTCTCCTAAACTGGACTCTTGTTTTTGTAACTGGTGCTCTGCACTCAATTCAGTGCTTCTTGCTGTTTTGCTGCGTTTTCAAAACTGAACTTATTCAGAGGTTCTTAAAGCTGTATCGCATCTGCTTTATGTGACTGATTCCCCAATTGTGCTGCCAATTGTGCATCCCTCTCTATTTGCAGGTTCTGGAGGAGAAGGGGGACCAGAACAGGCATGCAAGACAGGTGTGTTTGTACCTTAGGCAATCAAGTAGGCCCCTCCCTTATGCCACCACTGATGCATACAAGTCAAAGCAATCATGCCTCGATACGGCCCAAAAAACCTGCATGCGGAGACCAGTATTCCCCCTAAGAGACCTTGACAGAACTTTGCAGTGTCATGGAGACAGACCTTGGAACCACTTTCAGGACTGGAACAGCTTTGTCAGTAGCTGTACAGGTAGTTGCTGCCTTGTAAAGCTGAGGAGCATAAAAACACAAACAATAGAATAGAATCATAGAAAGGTTACAGCATGGAAGGAGGCTAGTCAGCCCATCGAGTCCGCGCCGGCTCTATGCAAGAGTAATCCAGCTAGTCCCACTCCCCCGCCCTATCCCTGTAGCCCTGCAAATCTTTTCCTTTCAAGTACTTATCCAGTTCCCTTTTGAAGGCCATGATTGAATCTGCCTCAGCCACCCCCTCAGGCAGTGCATTCCAGATCCTAACCACTCGCTGTGTAAAAAGGTTTCTCCTCATGTCACCTTTGCTCTTTTGCCAATCACCTTAAATCTGTGCCCTCTGGTTCTTGACCCTTCTGCCAGTGATGTGGAAGACTGTAGAAAGACTATCTGTAATCACCAGGCATTGTTCTGTGATTTATAAATGCGAAGGATTCGAGGATTTTATTTACACAACATTCACCTGAGGAAGGAGGAAGCCTCCGAAAGCTTGTGAATTTCAAATAAAATTGTTGGACTATAACTTGGTGTTGTAAAATTGTTTACAATTGTCAACCCCAGTCCATCACCGGCATCTCCACATCATGGCTACCATCGACACCACAAACTGCCGGCTCACAGTGGAAAGGATATCCAAGAAGATCACGCATATAGACACAGACATCAAGTTTTTACAGAGCTGCAAGAAAGCAGACAAGATCCCGAAAGGACGACAGATCACGAACCCACTCAAGTCCACATACAACTCGGATTACGCTGAGAGACTCTACCGTCGTACCTCTCGCACACTCCGCAACCATCTCGTACACCAACTCTACAGCAGACGCCGCAACCTCGAAACTAAGATAGAGTCCATACTCTCAACCTGTACTCAGGACACAGCAGACCAGCTACGAGATACCGCCAAACAGACGAGGCAACGGAACTACGCTGCCGACATGAAAACCAAGAGCAGGAAGCTTGAGAAACTCGGCATCACCACCAGCATCGACCAAGCTTCCCCTGGTACCACGGTTGCAACCACAGGGAAGTCTATCGTCAATTTGTCTGACCACACCCTTCAACCAGACGAAATCGAAGTTCTCAGCCAAGGGCTCAATTTCTGCCCCACTACCAAAATGGACCCCATTAGTCTCGCGGCGGACACAGAGGAATTCATCAGGAGAATGAGGCTCCAGGAATACTTCCACAAACCCCAAGATTTCAGCAGCGAACCCAATGAGACAATCAACGATCCGGAACAGCAGACAGAGGGATCCGCGGTACAGCAACCGAAGAGGAAAGAGTCACACTGGACTCCTCCGGAGGGTCGCTGCCCTCAGCTTGACATGTATGCTCAAGCTGTCAGGAAATGCGTCAATGCCAGATTCATCAGCCGCACTCACAAGACAGTCCAGAATGTCACCCGAGCACAACGCAACGCCATCA
Source organism: Heptranchias perlo (assembly GCF_035084215.1). Classification (NCBI taxonomy): domain Eukaryota; kingdom Metazoa; phylum Chordata; class Chondrichthyes; order Hexanchiformes; family Hexanchidae; genus Heptranchias; species Heptranchias perlo. The sequence continues at coordinate 44,139,998 of NC_090331.1, read as the reverse complement.
ACGCTCTCAAGACCAACTGCAACATCGTCATCAAACCAGCGGACAAAGGAGGAGCCATCGTCAAACAGAACAGAACGGACTATTGCAAAGAAGCATACCGACAACTGGACAACCAGGAACACTACAGACGGTTACCCGCAGATCCGACCAAAGAACACACCCACCAGCTCAACAAACTGATCAAGACCTTCGATCCAGACCTTCAAAGCATCCTACGCGCTCTCATCCCACGTACTCCCCGCGTGGGAGACTTCTACTGCCTCCCAAAGATACACAAAGCCAACACACCCGGACGTCCTATCGTATCAGGCAACGGAACCCTGTGTGAGAACCTCTCTGGATACATCGAGGGCATCCTGAAACCCATCGTACAGGGAACCCCCAGCTTCTGTCGCGACAGTACAGACTTCCTACAAAAACTCAGTACCCACGGACCAGTTGAACCAGGAACACTTCTCACCACGATGGACGTCTCGGCACTCTACACCAGTATCACCCACGATGACGGCATCGCTGCGACAGCATCAATACTCAACACCAACAACAGCCAATCTCCAGACGCCATCCTACAACTCATCCGCTTCATCCTGGATCACAATGTCTTCACCTTCGATAACCAGTTCTTTACCCAAACACACGGAACAGCCACGGGGACCAAATTCGCACCCCAATACGCCAACATTTTCATGCACAAGTTCGAGCAGGACTTCTTCACTGCACAGGACCTCCAACCAACACTATACACCAGATACATCGACGATATTTTCTTTCTATGGACCCACGGCAAGGAATCACTAAAGAGACTACACGATAACATCAACAAGTTCCATCCCACCATCAAGCTCACCATGGACTACTCCTCAGAATCAGTTTCTTTCTTGGACGCACGAATCTCCATCAAAGACGGGCACCTCAGCACCTCACTCTACCGCAAGCCCACGGACAACCTCACGATGCTCCACTTTTCCAGCTTCTACCCTAACCACGCCAAAGAGGCCATCCCCTATGGACAGGCCCTGCGAATACACAGGGTCTGCTCAGACGAGGAGGAACGCGATGGACACCTACAGACGCTGAAAGACGCCCTCGTAAGAACGGGATATGACGCTCGACTCATCGATCGACAGTTCCGACGGGCCACAGCGAAAAATCGCATAGACCTCCTCAGAAGACTAACACGGGACGCAACTAACAGAGTACCCTTCGTCGTCCAGTACTTCCCCGGAGCGGAGAAACTACGCCATGTTCTCCGCAGCCTTCAACATGTCATCAATGACGACGAACACCTCGCTATGGCCATCCCCACACCTCCATTACTCGCCTTTAAACAGCCACCCAACCTCAAACAGACCATCGTTCGCAGCAAATTACCCAGCTTTCAGGAGAACAGCGTCCATGACACCACACAACCCTGCCACGGTAACCTCTGCAAGACATGCCAGATCATCGACACAGATACCACCATCACACGAGAGGACACCACCCACCAGGTGCATGGTTCATACTCCTATGACTCGGCCAACGTTGCCTACCTCATACGTTGCAGGAAAGGATGCCCCAGAGCATGGTACATTGGCGAGAACATGCAGACGCTGCGACAACGGATGAACGGACACCGCGCAACAACCGCCAGACAGGAGGGTTCCCTCCCAGTCGGGGAACACTTCAGCAGTCAAGGACATTCAGCCACCGACCTTCGGGTAAGCGTACTCCAAGGCGGCCTTCGAGACACACGACAACGCAAAATCGTCGAGCAGAAATTGATAGCCAAGTTCTGCACCCATGAGGACGGCCTCAATCGGGATCTTGGGTTCATGTCACGCGACACGTAACCCCACCAGCGAACAAATGTGATCTGTTTTTAATATAACGGGTCATTTGCTGTCTTTTCTATGTTTGTTTCTGCCTCTCTCTGTTTTTTTTTTGGTGGTTTGTATATTCGGTGGCCTTTTAGGTAACACCTCTCTGTCTGCATACTGTGATTGCCGTGGCAACGGGCAGTTGGAAAGACTGTCTGTAATCACCAGGCATTGTTCTGTGATTTATAAATGCGAAGGATTCGAGGATTTCATTTCCACAACATTCACCTGAGGAAGGAGGAAGCCTCCGAAAGCTTGCGAATTTCAAATAAAATTGTTGGACTATAACTTGGTGTTGTAAAATTGTTTACGACTTCTGCCAGTGGGAAGAGTTTCTCTCTATCTACTCTGTCTAGACCCTTCATGATTTTGAATAGCTCGATCAAATCTCCTCGCAACCTTCTCTGTTCCAAGAAGAACAACCCCAGCTTCTCCAGTTTATCGATGTAACTAAAGTCCCTCATCGCTGGAATCATTCTAGTAAATCTCTTCTGCACCCTCTCTAAGGCCTTCACATCTTTCCTGAAGTGCGATGCCCAGAACTGGACACAATACTCCAGTTGTTGCCGAACCAGTGTTTTATAAAGGTTCATCATGACTTCCTTACTTTTGTACTCTATGCCTCTATTTATAACGCCCAGGATCTCGTATGCTTTTTTAAACCACTTTCTCAACCTGCCCTGTCATCTTCAATGATTTGTGCACATATACCCCCAGATCTCTCTGTTCCTGTACCCCTTTTAGAATTCTGCCCTTTAGTTTATATTGCCTCTCCTCATTCTTCCTACCGAAATGTATCACTTCGCATTTTTCTGCGTTAAATTTCATCTGCCACGTGTCCACCCATTCCACCAGCCTGTCTATATCCCCTTGAAGTCTATTACTATCCTCCTCACTGTTCACTATCCTTCCAAGTTTTGTGTCATCTGCAAATTTTGAAATTGTGCCCTGTACACCCAAGTCCAAGTCATTAATATATATCAAGAAAAGCAGTGGGCCCAGCACCAACCCCTGGGTAACACCACTGTACACCTCCCTCCAGTCCGAAAAACAACCGTTCACCACTACTCTCTGTTTCCTGTCACTTAGCCAATTCTGTATTGACGTTGCTACTGCCCCCTTTATTCCAAGGGCCGCAATTTTGATGACAAGCCTACCATGCGGTACTTTATCAAACACCTTTTCAAAGTCCATATACACCACATCAACTACATCGCCCTCATCTACCCTCTCTGTTACCTCATCAAAAAACTCTCAGGTTAGTTAAACACAATTTGTCTTTAACAAATCCATGCTGGCTTTCCCTTATCAATGCATACTCGTCCAAGTGACTGTTAATTCTGTCCCAGATTATCGTTTCTAAAAGTTTCCCCACCACCGAGATTAAACTGACTAGCCTATAGTTGCTGGGTTTATCCTTACACCCTTTTTTGAACAAGGGTGTAACATTTGCAATTCTCTAGTCCTCTGGCACCACCCCCCCCCCCCCGTATCTAAGGATGTTTGGAAGATTATGGCCAGTACCTCCGCAATTTCCACACTTACTTCCCTCAGCAGCCTAGGATGCATCCCATCCGGACGAGGTGACTTATCTACTTTAAGTAAGGAGAAAAATGTGAAATCTCCCAACCTGCGGTGCATGCACAGTATATCACGTATGTCACAGATAACTTATTTGCCCAGATCAATTAATTCACCAATTTTCCAATGGAGAACAGATAATAATCTGAAAGAACACTGCACTTTTACTGTCTGACTGGATTCCCCACGCCGTAGGGCATTATTGATGGTATGCCTGTTTGCCCCAATGCCACCAGCTTCAGGAACAGAATGCGATTGCACTTCAGTAATGTGCAGCTGATCAGTGACCATAGGTACAGCATGATGCACATTAATGCCTAATAGTCTAGTCAAGTAAAGTACCGCCACTACTGCCCAAGGCTTTACATCAGAACCCATGAATACAACAGTATTTCTCCACAGCTATGTTGTTCTGCCCCTTCCTAAATGAATTCTCACAACATATTACAGTAACAATTAAGTCAAATTTTATTTACCCTAAATACAAATGTGTTCAGTGTATTTTATCCCAGTGCTTTCTAAGTATATGCTTCTTTTAAGTGTTTTCCCAGTGGGCGGAGGAATAAGTTGGATGGTTGTTGCATGTCCATGTCTACCTGTAGGGATGTACCAGTACCTCCATGTGTTAAGTCAGTCGATGGCCTTGCAACTACAGGTATTGATGTGGTGGCCTGTATGCTATCTGACATATCTGCCCTCACTTGAATGAGCTGGCTGGGTGTTATGGATGAGAGACATCACCATCATCTGTGCCAGCTCTGCTGCTGGGCACACTCTCAGTAAGGCCAGAGATCTGTGTAAGAGCAGATCACTGTGTATTGCGTTTTCTGGTTCCCCAACAGAGTGAATGCAGACAAGACCGTTTTAGGTTGGAGCCCAAGGTCACCAGAGCTCTGAGCAAAGTATTTGGAATGGACGCAATGCCTAAACTTAGGCCCTCAGCCAAGGGGGCTCCACTGCATATTGCCCTGAAGTGGCCATGTTATCCATTGTGATATGCAGCTTGGTTAAGCCGTCCTGCAGCACTGCAAGATGTGGATACTAGACTATCCCTAGATGTCCCCAAATTGCACTAGTTTCATGGCACACTCAAATAACTAAATAACTTACTGATGCTGAGGTACAAAAGTATGTGTAGGCAGGTCCTGTGAGTTCCACGTCTTTGGACTCAGTAGCTGAAGGAGCCTTCGATCTTGTCCTCCTGTCACCAAGTTCCGCTTCCTTCAATTTGACCTCACTTGCTCCTCCTCACTTGCGCTTTGCTGATTCAAACATAGTTGATGTATCTATGCTGATGCTTGCAACTGTAGGAATGGGTGACACAGGGCACAGTGAGGTGCTAAGTTCAGTTGGCACAATGGGCTCTGCCCTAATCTTGGGCACATAGAGGAGCAGAAGAACATACTTTAGAATGTTGGCAGTAAGTCACTCCTTGAAACAGAACTTACATGGCAAGACATGCTGATGTGTTATGTTGCAATGCAAAGCAGAAGATGACAACTGCGGCCTTAGGCCACATTCTGACCTCATTGGGCATGGTAGCAGATGAGGTTGCTCAAAGAAGGTACAACATTAGTAACGGCTTCTGTGATGTCACTGCTGGAATATATTCTGCTTACTCACAGATCAGCGGGCACATTGATAGGATTGATTGGAGGTTTACAGCAGGAGCTGGGTGAAAGTGTCAAAGGGCATTGCTGCTGTCTCTCATGATGGCAGCACTTACACAGCACTCCACCCACCATCCCCATAACTGACCAGAAGTCAGAAAGTAGGCAGGGCCAGGCTGCCCCGCAGTATCTGAAGTGTCAGAGTGTGGAACTGGCTGATTAAGGGTCCATGCTCACAGGAGATAGAGTACCCACCTGAATCCCAGGCATCTCTCCTGGAGACACAGCTGAAACCCCTTCCCAGTCCTCTGTCAGTAGGATTGCAATGAGAGGAAGCACTGGGAAAAAGGGGAAACGCAATAGTGACAAACATTAGGTACAGACAGGCACCTTAATCAATAAATAATTATTTGTAAGCTTCACTGTGTAAGCTTGAAGTGTTTGATTTAGAGAAATGTGGGTCTGAAGTGTGTAGACCAGAGGAATGGTGTAGTGGGAAAAGAAGGATGGTGTCATAGCTGTTCGCAGGAATGTCTCAGGATCCAGAAGTTGGGCCCTCCTTGGAGCCCTGGACCAGCAATACACCCCCGCACCCAGTCATTCTGCTCCTTTTCTCCTAAATAAGCCAAGTATAGAGGAGTTCCAAGTGGCACACCTATACTGTAAAAGCAAATCAGGGTGCCAACTATCCCTAGGACCTCCATAATATTTCTGGCCATATTTATACCCATAAGCAACAGTAGAGCTCAAAAAAAATTGCAGTGAGATTCAGAAAAAATAAAGAAACAAGCTTAGTTAACACTTGCAACCTATCCCTTGAAATGAGCCAGCCACTAAACACCAGCAAAAGAACAAGAAGCACTGTTTTTTTTAATAGTGGTACCTGCCGTGACCTGCAGCCAGAGTAATTTAATTGCCCGCACGTCCTTCTGGCGCTAGGGAGTGCAACACTTTAAAAACATGAGGATGTTTGGGCACAATACAATTGAGGTGGAGACCTAGCATAATGGATCGCCAGTCATTTTTGCTTCGTGCTGCACCTATAATTTAGGCACACTTCTGGGACAGAGAAGAGGAAAATCGTTCCTGTATTTACTAGTATCAGTTATTTGTATCATTCAGAAATACAACTTCAATATCCTTGGGAAGAAAACCACTTTTATAATAAGTGTTTAAGTACTCCCCAAGCTATTCCAATATGATGAAATCTGATGCATTCTTTACAATAACGAGCTTTGGAGCATTTGTGTAATTTTCCACAAAGTTTGTACTTCTTAAGACACCCAATTGTCACTGTAAAAACCACAGCGCTTTTTCAGAATTGCCCGAATCGGTCTTGTGGCACATGCAAAGGCCTGAAGTCCCAAATAGGTCAACCTTTCTTTCTTTCACTTGCTGAAGTAGCAGTTCCAAAGTTGCATCTGTGAAGCATGGGGCTCATGCCTCCTGATGCTCCATAGTTTGACAATATTTTAAACTTTGTAAAATTTTTGGCTGCAAAAAAAAACCTCCCCTTCAAATGGCTCCTACAGTCCCTTTAAAAGTTGCAATAATGGCAGAATTCTATCCTCCACCATTGAACAAGCTTCCAGCAGAAGGCCCAATCCAGGCTGGCAAAGATCAGGCTGGGTGTGCCAGGATGTGTGGTTGGCAGAGCCCATTGTGCAGCATTCCAGAGTCAAAAAATCCATAATTGGAAAGTCTATTCTGTAGGCACTCTCTATCTGCCTTGTTTCCGAAACAGATAATTCCATTTGTGAAATTAGATCCTTTCTTCAACTACATTTAATAGGATTAAAACATAAGGATTCCTTGCTCCATAAAAATTTAGTAGATATTGAATGTAAATTGCACTATGTGAGCAACAAACTATGTTCTCCCTAATCTTAGAGTTTGATTTCTTTAGAAGAGCATTCAGTTGCTGGGAAAGATGGAGTTTTGCTTGAGGAAAATCAGCCCATGTATAGAGGAAAGAGGATGACTGGCATCAGAGGAAATGGGCAGAACAAAGCTACTGCAGAAAATGATTCTTTCTTCAAAATCTTCGGCGAACACAGGCAAGATATATATTCATAACTAAACATCTTATGAGTGAAAATAAATCACTTCTCTTCCTTTCAAATCTATACAGTCTTTACGTGTCAGCAAAGTTGTGGGGCCTTTAAAAATATTTTCTCCTTTTCTTTTCTGTAGGTCTGCACAAATGCACCATTCCCTAATTGCCAGGGTCAGACCTCTATCATTCATGTTATGTAATTAGCTGTTCAGAACATGAGATTAGCATATGGTGACTAACCTGCCAATTCCAACATTCCTGTGGAGAAACACCTGCCTTTTGTTTGGTGTCTCCCTCATCCAGGTGGGACAGTATCATGTACAGAATCGTGTGCCTTGGTGTAAGCCTGGATTGTACTATTTCATAAGTGTTAGAACTCTTACTACAATAACATTTGTGCCTCCTCAACATAACTAATCAATTTATGTTGGCTGTAATAACACTGTATACAGTTTATTAATGGACAATATTTTATGGGAAGCTCTATGGGAGTCTTGCACCTGTTGAATATCTTTTGTCATGCACAGTGGCTGCGGACAGATGCTGAGTTCAGCCTGTCATACTCCCATTGTTTCCCCCTGACTTTGGAAGTACAGCATAATATCTAAGTTTGAAGTTTACATCAGAAATTATACTGGTATGCTACTCAAGTCATCTTTCAGTTTTTGGGAAATGTAGCTCTGGATGCATGGATCTCGGGGTTGAACTTCCTCCTATTTTTTAAACTGAAATTAGCAGTATGCACTTCACCACCCCACCCACCCACTCTGTGCTTCTACCTATTATTTTATTTTCCCCTTTTAGTCTCCCCATGCCATGCACCATTTCCCTGCCCACAGAGTGGACAAGAAATCAATTCTCAGACCTGTGCCAATGTCACTCCCAATCAAGAGGCTAGGAATTGTGTAAGAGTATCCTTGCATTTGCCTCTGTTTGGTGCCTCCTTTTATTTATCTTTTTAAATGAAAAAGATGAGAAAATTTGTACTTCATAAAAAAACACTAATGCATGGAATTTCCACACGTAAATGAGGCTTCTGCCAAACTTTTGCCGAAGTTACAGTGGCATAACTGGAGAAGCCTCGAGGAAATTCATCCTCCTAAGTATACAGTTAAAATCTATATTGACAATATTGAAGTCTTCCTGCAGCAAGTCACAGAAATGTCCTACTGCCTCTTTCCTGAAGCAAACTCTACTTATGCACAACTCCTCGGAAAGGTTCTCATAAGACCCATACTGCCTGTATATTCTAGGGGGAGGGGGTGTTAATACCTGGTGGGCTGCATCTTCCTTAAATGGTGCTCGACTCTTCTTAGCTCCATCCTGTGTTTGCTGCTTCATGATAATGCCATACAATGTTATGCCCATGGGAATGCTATTCCTGCTCCTGAGAAGTCCTGACTGCTCTGAAAATATGCCAGTGAACTGACCCTGTCAAAAGCAGCTAGCAGCAAGAACAGATATTTGTGGTCAGAAATTCAGGACAAAAACACTTTAAAAAAAGTGTTTCCCAGCTTTAGAAAATCACTGTTTAAACTCTCTACACTCTTGAGCTCAAAATCTCCTCATTTCTGCCTTGATCAGGTGCTCCTGACAACTTCTGTGCCTCAAACCTCAGTTTAGTTTATCCAGAGTGCATTAGCAGTGCAAACCCAGGAAACTCGCAGCTGCTACACCACTAGACCTCACTCTGACATAGGCAAATGAGGTCAGTGGGGACTCAGCAGGTGCATCGTGGGAAGGCCCAAAAAGCACGAGGGAACTCAGCAGAAACAACTTGCTCACAATTTTCCTGCACCATTTATGTATCACTAATGCACTGAAAATGATGAGGAAATATCCCCCAATCTATTAAATTTGTAAATCATGATTTGCCTTTTCGAAATCGATACTGGCTGTCCTTGATTAACTCATGCATTTTACAGTGCTTACAAATTTTATCTTGCAGTTAAGATCAACATGTGCAAGGTTACTTTAGAGAGCAAACAAATGATTTATTTCTTGCATAACTTTTATTTAATAAGTTTCCTGATCTTTGATTTTAGATACAGCCATTACATTGATTTTCTTTCTCCTGCTCTCCACCATTCTCTTTTTTTCTCCCTCCTTCTGATATAGCTCTAGCCTATGCACAACTGCAACCTGCCAGCTTCCGAATTTCCCAGGGACCCACCTGTGTGCGCGTGGGCGACCCGAAAACGGGAGTCCCGCCGGCAATTAAAGCCGGCAGGATGACAGTTCAAGAGCCAAATGTACCTCATTGAGGTCTTTAAGGCACCTACTTTTGAAACCTGCTCCGATGTCCCTCTCTTCACCCTCCCGATGCCCCCCCAATTTTCCCATCCCGATCTCCCGCCCTCCGCCCTCCCCAGATCTTCCCCCTTCCCCCTCCCCCGGATCTTCCCCACTCCCCCCCCCCCCCCCCGGTCTCCCCCCCCGGTCTTGCAGTCCAGCGCCGCATCTTCCATTCTCCCCCCCACCCCCGGTCTTCTGTTCCAGCGCTGGATGACGTCTGGTTCTCTCTCTTTCTTGCCCACCCCCACCTCGCATTGCAGCTCCTGATGGCAGCCAGACTGTCAATCAGGCCAGCTGCCGGGCGCGAAACCCGGAGAAGACATTAACCACTATCAATCAACGTGCGATCGCGTCAGAAATGGTAAGTTTGATTCGTGCGGGTTTGCCAAGCGCCCAATCACCCCTCCCCGTTGCCATCCCACCTCTCCACTAATATCGGGGCCACAGAGCCTGAGACATGTAGCAGTAATGCATGGACTTGAGGCATGGTCTTGCATAGTGGCACCGGTGAGGCCTTAAATCTAGGGACTCTCTTTCTTAGCTGCTGTATGGAATGGAGTCTAGGACTGAGGGTTATGTAGAGGATGAGACATAAAATGTATTAAAAAATGCAAAAAAAAAATCACTCTTTGCTCTACTAAAGGAATCTGCTCTGAGCCAGTCTTAACCTGTCCTGGACTTCCAATTTCAATATAGGTTTCTTGCATCCAAGACTGAATATTAGGGCTGATACCGCAGTTAGGCACTGCTGACACATGAATGACACTCGGAGGGAGCTCTGGCTGGGAAGTTGCGGGCCCATTGTACCTGGTTTTCTATCCAATATTCCCATACTCCAGGAACCTCTCCCACAATGCAGCCATGCCCCAGGCACCTTTCCACATTGCGGCCAAGCTCTGGAATCCTCCTTACTTCTGCTAGATCCCAAGAATTACCGAGTAAGTCAAACTCCATTTTCCATCCTCCAGTGCTGCCATAACCTAGGTTTCCTTTCCATATCCGAAAAACATTCCCCAATCCTATAAAAGCTCAGCACCCTCCCATAGCTGATCCTATGCCACATAATACCCATTTATACTACTACTTAGCCCAAATATACCTACATCCAATCTCCTACATGTTGCCACCCATCTTCCTGATTATCACAGGCTTTAAAAAAGGTAAGACATAAAAATTAAATACATAAATTAAGGAACATATGATAATAATATGTTAATGCAAAAATAGGCAGCCCTGTAAAATTCGACCTGAAACGTTAACTCTGTTTCTCTCTCCACCGATGCTGCCTTTTCTGTTTTTATTTCAGATTTCCAGCATCTGCAGTATTTACTTTTGTTTCAGATGTAACACAGTCTATTGTTAATTTCTGTTAACTTCAATTTACATTTCTTCCATCTAATTATCTGTTATGCAAATTTAGTAATTGCAATTCAAATTGTAATTCAGTCAAATGCAAATTTCTTAGACAGGAGAAGGTGAAACAAGCAAACCAATCAAATTGCTCAAAATATTTTGTGAAAAAATTATCATTTATTTCCCTCAGCCCCCCAACTAGTATTAGGTAAAAATATAATTGCTAAGGTATCTAATATAAAAATGCAAAAAAAATTGCAAAAAATATTTTAGCTTACCCATAAAATTATCTTTTAGACATGCATCCAATTACTTTCAGTCCCTGAAGCCAAATTTCTGTCAGGGGTCTGATACTTGAATTGATGGCCCACCCCAAACTGTCACACACTATTCCCACCCTGGCTTGCCCCATTCTTGTACCACCCTGCTGTATTCTTAGCCCCTCAGCCCGATGTCGATATTTAGCATTGAAAACTGGCTTTAGGCCAGCAACAGGTTGGAGGTGTAGGATAAACATGGTGACAGGTTAAGGGCAGAACTACAGACCAGGGGCAGATCAGACAATGGTTCTCAGCTTGCCTCCCCAAGTGCTACCAGACCTTTGGACTCAACACCAGGGCTGTCAGAACCCATGACCCATTCACAGTGCCACCATACCTGTGAGCCTCCCTAGTGCCACCAGATCATGGCCCCTCACCCAGTACCACAAGACTTGCCATCTGTGCCGCCAGATTCTGGGACCCACCCTGCTAAATGCCAAATCCTCCAGTGCTGCCAGAATCTCAGCACCCCTAGTGTTGCTACGGTCAGAGCCCATTCCCCTCCTCTGACAGCAGATCCTGGGATCCCATCACAGGAATCTCTTCACTGAGCCAAACACCACATTTCACCCCTCAGTTCTCTCAAAGCCCAGATTCTCCCTCTCCAGTGCTGCCAAACCTCCGTTGGATAGCAATTTCAGCAGCTGGGAATGATTTTTTGCTGCGAGGGAAGCGTGCATGCGAACCGAGAGGCCTGAGGTTCGCCAGGAATTGGTCCTCGGGCCTCAACCACATATTTGGGGCAAGCTACCCGCACCTGTCGTGCCTCCACAGGCAGCTCACCCCATCTCACCGCCTCTGGTGCTCAGTTCTCGCGTCCATGTTTGGAGTAAGGCTCAGATGAGGTCTGTAGCTGAGTGGTTCTGATGGAATCCAAACTGAGAGTTGGGTGCGCAGGTTATTGGTGAGTAGGTGTCACTCGCTAACTGCTGATGACTCCTTTCATCACTTTACTGAGGATTAGGAAGAGCCTGATAGGGTGGTAGTGGGTCTGTCTTTTGTGGATAGGACATACCTGGGCAATCTTCCTCATTGTTGGGTAGATCCAATATCATAGCTGTGCTGCAACAGCTTGGATAGGGGGTAGCTAGCTCTGGTGCACAGGTCTTCAGTTGTTCAGCCAGGATGTTGCCAGGCCCCATAGCCTTTGTAATGTGGCATAAACTGAATTGGCTAGACCTTAGTTCTAGAGGTATGGTAGTGTAGGGATTATCGTACTGGGCTAGCTGCTGAAGACCTAGAGTTTAAATCTCTCTATGCTAGTGAAATTGAATTCAATTAATCTGGTAATTTATGAAAGCTTCCACATTGTCATAAAAACCCAACTGTTTCACTAATGTACTTCAAGGATGATAGCCTGCGACCCCTACCCAGTCGGGCCTACACATAGCAGCAATCCCACACTATGTGGCCATGTTAGTCTTTCATAAGACTGTAAATATTTTAAATGCATATTTCAGCCTTTCCAAGGCTTGCAAAAAATGGCTTGTAAAGCCCAGTAGCTGGTGCAATAAATGTAGAGACATGAATTAGAGACTGTGGGCTAGTGATGGCATGGTGTAGCACTCAAACCCACTGTTTAATAGCTGGCAAAGTGGAGCTAAAATGTAGGTCTCTGCCAAGCCACAGGCTAGGACCATCCTGTTTTTGTATATTGATCTTACTTTTTCCGATACAACGACACGAACAATATTGAGCTCTGTGGGCAAGAACATGGCAGATGGAATATAATGTGGAAAAATGTGAAGTTATCCACTTTGGTAGGAAAAACAGAAATGCAGAGTATTTTTTAAATGGTAAGAGATTGGGAAATGTTGATATTCAAAGGGACCTGGGTGTCCTTGTACATGAGTCACTGAAAGCTAACATGCAGGTGCAGCAAGCAATTAGGAAGGCAAATGGTATGTTGGCCTTTATTACAAGAGGATTTGAGTACAGGAGTAAAGATGTCTTACTGCAATTATGTAGGGCCTTAGTGAGTATTGTGTACAATTCTGATCTCCTTACCTAAGAAAGGATATATTTGCCATAGAGGGAGTGCAACAATGGTTCATTAGACAGATTCCTGGGATGGCAGGATTGTCGTATGAGGAGAGATTGAGTAGACTAGGCCTGTATTCTCTAGAGTTTAGAAGAATGAGAGGTGATCTCATTGAAACATACAAAATTCTTACAAGGCTCGACAGGGTAGATGCAGGGAGGATGTTTCCCCTGGCTGGGGAGTATAGAACCAGGGGTCACAGTCTCAGAATAAAGGGTAGGCTATTTAGGACCGAGATGAGGAGAAATTTCTTCACTCAGAGGGTGGTGAATCTTTGGAATTCTCTACCCCTGAGGGCTGTGGAGGCTCAGTCATTGAGTACATTCAAAACAGAGATCAATAGATTTCTAGATATTAAAGGCATCAAGGGATACGGGGATGGTGCAGGAAAATGACATTGAGGTAGAAGATCAGCCATGATCTTGTTGAATGGTGGAGCAGGCTCGAGGGGCCGGATGGCCTATTTCTGCTCCTATTTCTTATGTTCTCTGTTGGAAGGTGTCTCTTGGAGGCAGTGTTGTAATAATTTGTCACTTCTGTAGGCCCACAACAGCATGGCCTCGCCCCTCCCTATCCCTGCCAACATTGCCAGTGGGCCAGGCCAAGGCCGCACCTCACCGCCCCTCATCGCACCGCACCCCCCTCACTGCCCCCCACCGCACCCTGGGGGTGAAAAGCGTCTTGGGTGGTATCACAAAACAGTGATAGCGAATCGGCCGCTGCTTGCCACGCGTTTAACAAACACTCCGGCCCGTTTTCTTTTCCATTTACTTCAAGTATTCTTGACATTCACTATCACCTGTTTTGCACTACCGCCCAAAATGAATTTCACCCCTCGCGCCCCCTCCCCCCCTCCCAATCCGTCCGTCCATGCCTCTCAGCAATATTTGTAAGCAACAGCACAACTATACACATTTGGAGTTGCAATTAGTGAGTTGGAGGGAGTTGCATCAGATGAGTCACAGAGTATAAGTGATAAGGAGCAAGTGGTGATGCCAAAGTAGAAACTGATTGCCATCAAGGACCCTTCCGTATTTTGAGAAATGCAGCAGTGCAGTGATATTGGGCAGCCGTCTCGCACTTCTGTTGCTATTTAATGGAAAAAAAGATAGAAGTGCCACCCATGTGATACATATGAACAGAACATTGACCAATTCTGCAGGTGATCCCTATACTAGCCTAGTAGGAGGTAGAAGCAGGAAATTTGAGGCTGCTGGTGATGGTGACTGCTACTGGCAGTGCCAACCCTATGATGCAGGTTGGCTGGTGCCCTTGCAGAAAATGGCACTACTGATCTAAAGCCTGGGGCTAGTTGCCCATGGTGTGCCAGGTCCTGCAGGTATGGTAAGTGGCACCATGTCTCTGGCGACTGCTGCCTCCCTGTTATGCCTTCTTTCACCTTGTAATAGATATGCATGAAAAAAAGCTATTGGGGTGCTTTAAGGGCAGTAGAACTCTGCAGTAGAAAGGTAACAGTGACTTGGCAAAGGGTACTGCACTTGATTTAACTTCCATTTAGAAACCCTGTAATCGTATGAACATCGGTATCTCGATTTTAAAATTCTCATCCTTGTTTTCAAATACCTCCATGGCCTCGCCCCTCCCTATCTCTGTAACTTCCTCCAGCCCTACAACCCATGGAGATCTCTGCGCTCCTCCATTCTTGCCTCTTGCACATCCCCGGTTTTAATGGCTCCACCATTGTCGGCCATGCCTTCAGTTGCCTAGGCCACCTAGGAATTCCCTCCCTAAACCGCACCGCCTCTCTCTCCTCCTTTATGACGCTCCTTAAAACTTACCTCTTTGACCAAACTTTTGGTCATCGGTCCTAATATCTCCTTATGTGGCTCGGTGTTCAATTTTGTTTGATAACGCTCTTGTGAAGCCCCTTGGGGTGTTTTACTACATTAAAGTCTCTATGTAAATGTAAGTTGTTGTTGTTGTGTCTTGTCGGACACTTTAAAGATCTTCCGTTCTGCAGAACTCTTGAAAAGAGTGTCCGTACAGTTAGTTTATACTCCTTCTCTTATTACATAAATATTCCCACCATAGTCAGACTAATAGAATGATAGGAAAAGCTCAGGAAATATCATCTGAAGTAAAATATTGGCCCCGATATTGGCGGGGAGGGAGTACAGTAGTGGGGGGAAACCTGGCAAGGCCGGGTACGTGGAGGTCCTGCCGAATTTAACGGCTAGACCTCATTATAATGTTGTTCTTCTGTTTCCCGCCCAGTAGCCGGTGAAATCGACAGCCTAGCCAGCTACCAGGTGGGAATTCCAATGGCAAGAGGCCGTAGGCAGGGACCCTTAGGGATGGTCCCCGGCAATCATGATCGTGGGGCATGCTGCAGATCGGGGCTTGTGGTGCGGGGGGGTGGGTCAGATCGGATCATGGGGCAGGCTGCAGATTGGGGCTTGTGGAGTGGGTGGGTGGTGTCGGTGATTGCGGCAGGGGGGAGAGAGAGGCCACAATTGGCAGAAGGGAGTGCGAAGGTTTCTTTGAGGGAGCCAGTGGGAGCACTCCTGCTCCTCCTGGCCCACAAAGAGTGCTATAAAAAGCACTTACCTTGTTGAGCCAGCAGCTCCCGCCTCACTTTCACTGCCAGTTTCCCGAGCCTTGAAATCAGGCTCCCATTTGCACTGTGGGAACCTGATCTAAATATGTTAATGAAGTGCCCCACCTCTCCCCGACAGGACACTCGCATACCTCGCTACCCGCCGCTGTAAAAAACAGCAACGGGTAGGTACACGGTGGGTTGGGGACGAGTTCCCCGTTTGTTAGGGTTTAACCCCAGCCCACCTGTCGTTGGTGTTAATAATGAGGCCATTGAATTCATACACTTAAAAACAAATTACGTTTATACATTATTTTGCAAATTAAAAAAACACTAAACATTAGCTGAGAAAAAAAGACTTATACACGACAGTACTAGAATAATAAAATATTTTAAATTACATTAAAATTATTCCCCTCTGCCCCTTTAAACTGTAACTTTAAACAGGCCCTCTTTAGCATGCTGAATGCATGTTTAATTAGGTTCCCACTCAAAATGAGATGGAGTGAAATACACAGGCATAAGACCTGGGCACAAATCGCAAAGAGGCATGTTTTCAATGTTGAAGTGCTAGCCAGTCAATTTCCAGGTTTCCACTCACCCGAATTCATTTGGTACAATAAATTGACCCTAATGTTGCTTAATCCCAAATTTAGAACAGTACAAATGTAAAATTTCTATATTTCATACTATTCTCTCATGGCATCATACGCTGGCAAGTTATGGACAGTTTTGTGCTGTTTTGTCAGCCCACAACACTGTATGCAGAAACCTATTTAGAATATGTATCCTTAGACTTAACCTGGCCTTTCAAACAAACTTTGGTATCTTAAACATTTTTCTGTTTCAGCCTATTTTATTGTGCTGGGTAAATTACAAAGATGAACTGACAATACTTCCATTTTACGGGCAAAGATATATTTGACCCATATGAATGCTGATAGGTAGAATTACTAAAACAATTACAGGAAGTGGACAGCATAATTTTTCATCTGCAAAGTAATTTTATCAAGACTAGGTTTCTTTTAGTTACAAATAGTACAATTGGAGAGGTGTTGTTTGATACTGCAGAGATTATTTCTCTTCTAGAGAAAACCATTTTTCTAAGTGAGATTGCAGGCACTGTATTAACTCATAGGTTATCCCTTTCTCTTTTTTTTTTACAAGCACCAGGGGCTTCATTATATTTTAAAGTAGAAACAGTAGAACCACCATATGAGGGGTCCAAAATTGTGATTTTATTTTCTAAAATATGGGAGTCATTTAATTATGTTTTGCCCCTGAATACCTATGAAACCTGTAAGAGACTCTCCTTTAGCTTGCTTGTTATGAAACCCCAGAAGAAGAATAGTATTATACTCGGGAAAATCATTCACATTACTATTAGTATACAATATGAAGGGGGAAGAATTTTGTCTTTACTGCCTGGATGAGGTGTCAAGGTGGATCGCCCACCATTTATAAAACCCATCTGATTTTCATTCCATTGATTTCAGTGAAGGCAAAAATCTACCCCTGTAGATTTTGGTAATTGGCATTTGGTCGGGAGGTAGGAGGCAGAGGCTCTTCCTCTACCATTATTGTGCAGAACAGCTAGGGCACTGGCAACATTTTTTATGCTGCGAGTTGTTATGATCTGGAATGTACTGCCTGAAAGGGTGATGGAAGCAAATTCAATTGTAACTTTCAAAAGGGAATTGGATAGATACTTGAAGGGGAAAAGTTTTCAGGGCTATGGGGAAAGAGCAGGTGAGTAGGACTAATTGGATAGCTCTTTCAAAGAGCCAGCACAGGCACGATGGGCTGAATGCTGTGCTGTATCATCCTATGATTGTGTGTTGGGGGGGCTGAAAAATTTCAGGCGCACTGAGACTGACAGCAGTTTGGTTAACTGTAGTGCAGGAAGAATTTTTAAAAAAAATCACAGAGGCAAACTCCAGAAATCTCAGATCTATGTCTGCGTTTTCATGGAAATCCAGGAAATACATGTGAGCTGCTCTTTTGCATGGTTGAGCGGAGCTATGTAAATGAGAGACTGAGGGTTTTAGCTGATGTATCTCGAAAGCAGTGCAAACGATCGAGGAAATTCATGCTTAGCGATGTTCCTCTGAAATTCACGCAATTTTTTTCTGGTTTGCCATTTTACGAATGGGGGGATTCCTCCGCCCCCTCTCCCACACATTTCAAGGGGGCATGTCTGAGGGAGTTCACGGATACCCTGAGAATTCTGTGCAGTGAGCCTTTTCTTTCTTCTGGTCTTTCTCATATGTTTACTCCTGTCTACTTTTCCATTCAAATTAACTCCGAAAGGTAAATATGTATTTTTTGAGGTTGACTTTTTTTTTTAGCCCTTATCTATAGGAAGAATATTTAGTTATCAAGCAATTGTAGGCATTGGAGCTTTAAAGGAAACAGGATCTCAAAGTTATGAGCCCGTTTTAACTCAGTGCGTGAATCGGGTGGGCGGGAAGCCCCCAACTCATCATTGGCATGAGGTCCGGGCAACTTTAACTCCCGGGCCTCATCTCCATTTGACTGACGAACTGTCCTACTGATCACGTCGGGAATCGGGCAGACCACCCATGTGATTTCCATTGCGACTCATGAAGCCTATTTTAAGCACGGATGCACCTCTTAAATCAAGGTTGCATTCTCACTTTCATTTTTGCTGGAAGAACGCTTCAAAATATTTTAGCAGCACAGATGAATATAAGGGCTGCCCCCAGTTTTGTGCTATGGTGCCAGCAAATTGGCTGGACCAGCCTGTCCCAGCAGCAGCCAAGGTGCAACATTATGCAGCCGGGCCCTCACTCAAGGGTCCCAACACGAGGAGCAGCAGCCTTCAACCAACTTTGTTGACGCCACTGGGGCAGCACTTTATAGGAGTAGCAGTGTTAGTAAACCTTCTTTCAAGAAAAGCTCTATGGGTTTATCACTTGGGTGAGAAATGAATGGAAGGCAATTATGTTTAGCCTTAAATTAATCACCTTTATCACATTTCGCACTTTGATCAGCAGTATGGTTTCATAGCAGCTTCTGAGTCTGCATTGTCAGTATGTCATTGATATAGAATGTTCTTTAATGCAGGATGAAGGATGTAACAAGGACTGTTAACAGAGGGGCTCTGTAAGTTAGCAGGGCAAGGGAATAAGCAGGTCAGCGGAATCGCTGAGCAATTAGCTGATCCCTCACATCTCTTGTTGCAAGGTATTGTGGTCTCCTTCTTCTGCTACTTCCTCGCCTCCCCCCGGCCTACCTCATCTGTTAGGACTGGTAATGCTGAGCCTCCTCCAAATGCAGGTCTCTCTGTATGGCGAGGTTGTGCAGACCACAACAATATGGGAGACTCTACGTGGGGCATATTGTAGGGAAGCCCCAGATCTGTCAAGACACCTGAACCTCTGTTTCAGCATCCTGGTGGATCCTTGGCTTTGATTATACCTGTGTTGCTCAGGTGTTGTGGGGTTACAGAGGGGTGTCATGAGCCACGACTGAAGGGAGTACCCGTTATCCCCCAGCAGCCACATCCTGGGAGAGTTGAATATTGGAGGGATGGTAGTCTGGCTCACAATAAGTATGTCATGACAGCTGCTTGGATACCTTGCAGAAATTTGCACGATCCTGTTCCTGTGATTGGACATTAATGGAGTGATCGCCTTTTCTAATTGACGAATGCTGCTGGCTGGTATTCTGGTGTCCTGATGGCAACATTTGTGCAGTCAATGATGCCCTGCATGTGGTGGAAGCCAGCCACTGCTGCGAATCCCCGAGCCCTCTCGTGTTGACTGTTGAATATAAGGGCTGCCCCCAGTTTTGTGCTATGGTGCCAGCAAATCGGCTGAGCCAGCCTGTCCCAGCAGCAGCCAAAGTGCAACATTATGCAGCCGGGCCATCACTCAAGGGTCCCAACACAAGGAGCAACAGCCTTCAACCAACTTTGTTGACGCCACTAGCGAGGAAGGTGAGCCTGCTTAATGCAGCTGTATACTGCAGACTGGGAGATGCAGCTGATGCTCCCTGTAGCAACCTGGAAGGAGCCAGTGACAAAGAAGCTAAATGCTTATGGTAACTTTCACAGCCACTGGCAAAGTATGCTCCCCTGGTCCAGCAGGCAGCAGGGCCTGCTACAGAAGGCTAAAGAGGTCAGTGACACTCTGCCTGGAGAACCACAGCCTCCTGAGGTCCTGCTCTTCAGATAGATCCAATAAAGTGACTCTTGGCTTGTATATCCTGTGTACTGGGTATGGCCTCCTATAAGCATCCCATCTCGCATCCTGTCTTCAAATAGGCCCAGCTGCTGCTGGTGTTGGTTGCTGAGGCGGCTGCTGCTGCTCCTCCATCCAAGCAAAACTGGCAATAATAGGACCCATTATCAGCAGATAAAGCTTACTGAGGGTGATAATGTATTTAAAGTGAGAAAGATGTGATCTGAAAGCTGGAAAGCCTCCTGGCAATCCAAATAGCGGAAAGATCCTGTGATCCAATTAGCTGCAGATGAGTGCCCCTTGAAATATTGCTTCGGTGGCTCTGAGCTACCAATCCTGCCAGGTTTTACTGGTGGTTGCAGCACTGGAACGTCCGTGATTTTTGGCGGCGGCGAGACCCTAATTTAAATATGATCATGAGGCTCCCGCCTAATTGTGGCGGGCGCCTTGCCTGCCTCAGAAAAGCGCACGGTTAAAATGGCGGCGGGCGCGAGCTTGTCAGGAACGCAGCAGTAAGTATGCAACCGCTGTTTTAGCGACACGCCCGCCCTGTTCCCTTCGGGTGGACAGGGTTAAACCCGGGCCTAATATGTGTGTGAGAACTACATGTGCAATTAGGTTTCCAAAAATATACATCGACAGTAAACTACTATTTGTTGATGCTCAATTTAACAAAATTTTATTCTTGCATACTAGGCTTAAAGATATTCCTGGGAGCGTGGAGAACCATATGCAGTCTGAAATTGCTTTTGCCTGAAACTATGGGGGAAGATAATAAATAGTCTAATGTAAAAGTACTGTTTGTATTTCCAGTACTGAAATTTTTTATATTTGTCATGAAATTGATATTTGATTAATACAGTAACATGAATGAACAAATAAAATGTTATCCTTTCACAAAAAACTGTTCGTTTAATATCATCTACATTTTTGAGCTGAACTTATATTAATTCAAACAAATACAATGTTTAAAGTTTAACATTTAATTAAAATGTGAAGATTATTTTGTGGTTTGCACTTTTTTTCAAATTGTGTAGATGTAGAATTTGAATCCAGTAGTATAAACAAAATAAATGCTGTGTAAAGATGAAATATGGACTTGAACTTGAATTTGACTGGCTTTAAAAGGCAGAGAAAGAAACCCATGTGTTCGACAATTTATCACAAGACGTAGCAAAGTCCTCTGAAATACAGGAATATCAGCGGGACCGTTAACATATGGAATAAATGGTGTTTAAAAGATCAGTACTCCTAGCCAAAAACGTGCTTTAATAGTGATGGAAGATCATTTTGAAATTTGATATTCCTGCAATATTTAAGGAGAACATATAATTAATAACGCGTATTATGCAAGGCCTCTGTTTTACGGAGACTGAATGGGCTCGATTCTCCTCTTCAAGGCAGACCAGCAGTGGGGCGGGACTTCTAACTGTCCTCCAACTCTGACTCAACCATTTTTCTGGGTCGGGGTCGTTGAATTTCCATGGTGTGCTCCCAGCAAGATTCCTACTGCTGAGAGGGAGCTTGCCAGAGGCTTGCTGAAGAATCGTGATGATCAAGAGAGTTGCATCCTTCCAGGCCTCGGCTGAAATCGAGGCCTACACAGGTAAGTGAGTTGGGGCCGATATGGAGGGAGAGAAAGTCTTTACTAAACTATGTTCCAAAATCTGGGGGCCACCACCATCTCTATCCCGGCCCTACTGCCATCTTCCACGTGGCAGTCCTGGGAAGCAGCTGTAACTGGGGTGGACGGAGGAAAGTGGGCCAGGGACCCGCCCCACCGCCGACATTTGCATTCGGCAGGTGGGGAAAGTGCCGTGAGCAGGATTCCCAATGGCAGTAGGAGGAGGGAAATTGCGGTCAGGACAGTGAGTTTAAAATTTTCTTTTGTGTTGTAAGCCTGCACAGACATAAATATTGTTGTATTTGAACCTTTTTTTCCCCCTTGTGTTAGAGGTTGTTCCCCTCTAATTATTTCCCTGCCTTTCCCCCTTTGAGGTTTCCCCAGCTTCAGCCATGCACCCCCTGCAGCCGTAAAGGAAGATAGCAGACTGTCATTCTGCCTCCAGTTTTCCACTACTCCTGAGTTGCTGCTGGGAGGCTCATGACAGTAGTTTGATTAGTGACTTGCACTCAGATTTACTTTCCCGCCCACAGGGAGACGTCTGGCCAGTGCTCAGTCCTTCTCCACAGCAGTGTGGCTAAAATTGGCAATTCTGTGAAGTCAGGTAACAAAGGTGTATCCTACCACTCTATGGCACTGCATAGTCATGCTCTTTGAGCACACTAGACAGGAGCAGCTGAAGTAATGGAAGACCATCTCTTGAGAAAGGATAATCACAAGAATGAGCTCAGACTTGCAGGTATGTCTGTGTTAGGAACATAGGAACAGGAGTAGGCCATTCAGCCCCTTGAGCCGGTTCCGTCATTCAATGAGATCATGGCTGATCTGTATTCTAATTCCACTTACCCACCTTGGCTCCATATCCCTTAATACCCTTGGCTAGCAAAAATCTATCGATCTCAGGTTTAAAATTATTAATTGAGCTAGCATCTACTGCTTTTTGTGGGAGAGTTCCACATTTCTACCACCCTTTGTGTGAAGGAGTGTTTCCTAACTTCTTTGCTAGTTCTTTGATGAAATAACAGAGAGGGTTGATGAAGGTGGTGCAGTATATGTATATATGGACTTTCAAAAGGCATTTGATAAAGTACCACCAAATAGAAGCACATGGTATTAAAGGGATGGTGGTAACTTGGGTATGTATTTGGCTAAGGGATAGGAGGCAGAGAGTAGTGGTGAATGGATGTTTTTCTGACTGGAGAGAAGTATGCAGTGGGATTTAAAATAATTGGCAAAAGAACTAGAGCAGAAATGAGGAGAAATTTTTTCACGCAGAGGCTTGTTAAAATCTGGAACTCACTACCTGAAAGGAGAGTGGAATCAGATTCCATAGGAACTTTGAAAAGGCAATTGGACATGTACTGAAGAGAAGTAATATTCCAGGGAATACAAGCCTATCTTATGTAATCTCGCCTCTTAATTTAACCCTCGGAGCCCTGGTAACAGGCACGGTAGCATAGTGGTTATGTTACTGGACTAGTATGAACGTTCAAACATACAAATTAAGAGCAGGAGTAGGCCATTCGGCCCCTCGAGCCTGCTCTGCCATTTGATAAGATCATGGCTGATCTGATTGTGACCTCAACCCTACTTTCCCTTCTACCTACTATAACCTTTGACTCACTTGTTAATCAGGAATCTATCTAACTCAGCCTTAAAAATATTCAATGACCCTGCCTCCACTCCTCTCTGGGGAAGGGAGTTCCACTGACTCACGACCCTCAAAAAATTTCTCCTCATCTCTGTCTTAAATGGGAGACCCCTTATTATTAAACTGTGTCCCCTAGTTCTAGTCTCGCCCACAAGGGGAAACATCCTCTCAGCATCTATCTTCAAGTCCCCTCAGGATCTTATAACTTTCAATAAGATCACCTCTTATTCTTCTAAATGCCAATGTACAGGTCCAACCTGTCCTCATAAGATAACCCCCTCATCCCAGGAATCAGTCTGGTAATCCAGAGGCCTGGACTAATAATCCGGAGACATGAGTTCAAATCCCGCCATGGCAGCTGGGGAATTTAAATTCAGTTAAATAAATTCTGGAATAAAAAGCTAGTATCAGTAATGGTGACCATGAAACTACTGGATTGTCGTAAAAACCCATCTGGTTCACCAACATCCTTTAGGGAAGGAAACCTGCCGTCCTTACCTGGTCTGGACTATGTGATTCCAGACCCGCAGCAATGTGGTTGATTCTTAACTGCCCTCTGAAATGGCCTAGCAAGCCACTCGGTTGTTCAAGGCAGCGGCTCACCACCACCTTCTCGAGGGCAATTAGCGATGGGCAATAAATGCTGGCCTTGCCAGCGACACCCACATCCCATGAATGAATAAAAAAAACAACATTCTGGTGAAACTGCATGGCACTCCTTCCAAAGTCAATATATCCTTTCCAAGGTGCAGTGCCCAGAACTGTACAGAGTACTCCAGTTGTAGTCTAACCAGGGGTTTGTGTAGCAATAGCAAAACTTCCTCCCCTTTATATCCTAGCCCTCTAGATTGTAACAGCTAACATTCCATTAGTCTTTTTGATTATTTTTTGTACCTGACTATTACATTTTAATGATCTGTGAACATGGATCCCTAAATCTGTTTGGACCTCCACCGTTCCTAGCTTTTCACCATTAAAAAGATATTTGGATCCATCCCTTTTTGGTCCAAAATGGATGACCTCACACTTACCTGCGTTGAAATCCATCTGCTACAGTTCTGCCCATTGTCTCATTAGCACCATCTCATTTATGAAATTTATAAATAAAGGCTAGAAAACTTTGATTGTATTTTTCTTAATTACCTTACAGGTAAAAATTTTATGGTAATGTCGGGTCTTATTTTACTAGGCCTACAATTAGATCTTGAAATAATTTCAAGATAATTTTGGACAGAATCGCTGGGGCTTTGTAGAAAACTTCTCACATCTTGCCAAATGATATTGTTTGGACTTATCAATCAAGGATGATGTGCAGTAAAATCAGTTCTGGGTGTACAGTTGATTTTATGAAAGCATGCAGGAAGCCTCGTCCTCGGGGAGTACATATCAGCAAATCAATGACATATTTCACACTATTTCCTGTCCATTAAAATCAGCAGATGGAAAATAATGGGGAGCATGTTTGCACTCCCAGTGGGAGAGGCTCTATGCCAGGAGCGTGCATTCATATAAGTGGGCCTTATGTGTTTTGGCCAGACTGAGAGGCTCCCTTATTCTTTCAGAGTAGTGTTGGGTCAGATTCCTGCAGTATGTGGGAGATGCTAACTGGGGAAGAAAAAAACACCCTGTAGGAGTTTTTTGAATGAAATATCCTCCACATTTTGAGCTCCAATCTTTGTTACACTCTGTAGGGAGTCATCATACAAAGTTATGTTCTTGTATTATATCGAGCATGTTTGCATATTCTGGGTGCTCTGGTGAATAACTGACATATCAACCCAAGAGAGACAATTTTACATGACGCTGGAAGTGAGAATCATAAAGGTCACATTTCAGCATCATGACATCAAAGGTGTCTTCAACGGGACTACACTGATCGCAGCAAGTAGCCCCAGTCTTATTCTTGTGGTGAGTAGAGGATGCTTCATTTGATGAATGAGGAAAACATTGCAAAACAGATAGGCACCAAAAATTAACTGGGTTTTTTACACCAGTGTTGCATCCTGGACGTGGGCCTGCTGCCCGCTGATCCTCTCCAGCACTGACCCCACTATAAATTGTGGGGCCAGCTCATTTAAATATCCATTGGCTATTCAGCAGCATAACTTCCATGTATCACAGGAGTCATGCACTGGCAGGGGAGAGGGGGCTTGAAAGTTAGAAGTGCGGCCTTTAAAAAACCAAGAATAGCACAAATTTGTAATAGCAAGCTGGAAGAGCAGCAGGTAAGTAGGAAGGTGTTTAGCACAATGAGTTGACTGTCAGGTAACTGTAATAGATGGCTTATGTATGATGATGTTGGCATTTGTAAGGCAGGAAGGCTTTGCTAAGGCACTCAGGGAAGGGAACATGGTATTGCAAGGAGGCAGAAAAGAAGAGCACACAAATCCTGACACTCCTGGATGAAATGCAGTAAAGGAAAAAAAAACACTGGGTGTCCATGGGAGGAAACCTCAAAAAACTGTTGTGTGCCTTGTCAAGAGAGGTGGCAGTGGCACTGAGTGCTACCTCTCTCTAATTCCCCAGGACTGCAGACCAGTGCTGAAAAATGTTAAATAACCTGATACGGGCAAGCAAGGTAGTACACTGGCCACTGTCGCTTTACTTCCTTGCGCACCAACACACTGTTCACCCTCTAAAATTAATTGCTGCACAAGTACTCCTCTACACTGCACCGTGGTTAATGGGTCACTAACCCTTGTTCTCACAATATGTGTCTCCATCTCCCCTAACAGCAATTACTTGCATGCAGAACTTTAAACCCATTCCTCCATTTTAACAGTGACACCAGCAAATCTATAACATCAGTTTGATGCCACCTGGATGATGTTCTTCAAATGCTACGCCTCAACTCATTCCCTCAATCTTATTTCGGGAGAAACTTGCACACCATGCCAATGAAAGGCAGGGGACCAGGGGACATTCTGAACATCAGTCTCCGTTCGAGGAGCAAGCCATGGGGAGGCTTTCTGCTCTAGATGGTGAGGTGGCTAGATTGGTGGAACAATTTGGTGGCAAATTTATATATGCACCTAAATATTTACCACTGCATCCCTGTGAAGCAGCCCACAGCCAGTAGCTTCCACACCGTCCCTGTCTCTTGAATCCTAAAGGAGTTCTGCTCATGCCCTCTGTTCCTGCAGATTCATCACAGCAATACAGGGCACAGGAGTTGAGAAGGAGGAATAGGAGGGAAGAATTTTTTTTCTGGTGGACTATGAGGATGATGATGAGAGAAAAGATATTGTGGACAAAACCACACAGGAGCAGGAGCAAGATCCTGCCTCTGTTCCTCTGCCTCAACGGCCCTCCCCTTCATATCATCACCAGCATCACTCGTTTACTAACTCCCACGCACCAGGGGGAATTAGACAGTGCCAGTGAAGTTGTGGCACTGGATGATTCACAGAGCACAAGGGAGCCAGAGGAGTGAGGACTGAGTGAGGATGTGCCACCTTCCCAGTGGGAGTCATGGCATGGCACACAGATCTCATGGATATCTAGCCGAGAAAAAGGATATTCGAGGAACATCACACCTGCATTTAAGGGGAAGCTAGATAAGTAGATAGAATGTACAGCAAAGAAACAGGCCATTCGGCCCAACAGGTCTGTGCCGGTGTTTATGTTCCACATGAGCCTCCTCCCACCCTTCTTCATCTAACCCCATCAACATATCCTTCTATTCCTTTCTTCCTCATGTTTTTATCTAGCTTCCCCTTAAATGCATCTATGCGAGTCACCTTAATTACTCCTTGTGGTAGCAAATTCCACATTCTAACCACTCTCTGAGTAAAGAAGTTTCTCCTGAATTCCCTATTGGATTTATTAGTGACTATCTTATAATTATGGCCCCTAGTTCTGGTCTCCCCCACAAGTGGAAACATCTTCTCTACGTCTACCGTATCAAACCCTTTCTCAATCTTAAAGCCCTCTATCAGGTCACCACTCAGTCTTCTCTTTTCTAGAGAAAAGAGCCGCAGCCTGTTCAATCTCACCTGATAAGTATAGCCTCTCAGTTCTGGTATCATCCTAGTAAATTTTCTTTGCACCTTCTCCAGTGCCTCTATATCTTTTTTATGGTCTTGTAGGGAATTCCTTATTTCGTCTGATTCTTGGACACTGGACAAATAGTCAAGCAAAGAAAGTCACCCTCACTCACGGTAGTTTTGTTAATCAAAAGTAATTATTTAAGTCATATGAGCATTCATGAAGCATACATATGACTTTCCTCTATGAAATCCCACTATACACTTAATAAGTCACAACAGGTAGGTGCCTAGAAAGGCACATCTTGTGGGCTTGGAGAAGCAGGCTTCTCCCAGGCCCATCAAGCCTACCTGCACCAACCCCCCAACAATCGCGGACCCCCAACCCCCGAACATGGACCCGCTCCTATTGCGGACCCCCGATTGTGGACCCCCCCCGATCACGGACCCCCAATCCTGACCCTCCCCCTCCCCCGATGCCCCGACCCTCAACCCCGATCCTCTCCCCCAACCCTGATCCTCCCCCCCCACTTCAATCCTCCGACCATACGACCCTCCCCCTCAATAATCACAGAACCCCGCGATGACCTCCGATCCCGACACCCACCCCATGACTGACCCACAATCACATCCCCATGACAAGTGACCCCAGTGCCAACCCATGCCCACCTATGCCAACCCATGCCCACCCACCCCCCCATCCATACAAACAAAGACTTACCTGCAGATTTACCTGAAGACGTCCTCTCCCTGACTGGTCTTCCATTCGACTGAGACCAGCCTGTCAATCAGTCGGACAGGAAACCGACAAAAAAAAATGCCCTTACGTCAAAATCGTAAGGATGTCCGGGAAACCCATACTAATATAGAAACATAGAAAATAGGAGCAGGAGTAGGCCATTCGGCCCTTCGAGCCTGCTCCGCCATTCAATATGATATTGTCTGATCCTCTATCTGAGTACCATATTCCTGCTCTCTCCCCGTACCCCTTGATGCTTTCTGTGTCTACCAATCTATCTAGCTCCTTCTTAAATATATTCAGTGACTTGGCCTTCACAGCCTTCTATGGTAGAGAATTCCACAGGTTCACAATCCTGAGTGAAGAAATTTCTCCTCATCTCTGTCCTAAATGTTCTACCCCGTATCGTGAGACTGTGACCCCTCGTTCTTGACCCTCCAGCCAGGGGAAACATCCTGCATCCAGTCTGTCTAGCCCTGTCAGAAGATTATACGTTTCAAGGAGATCCCCTCTCATTTTTCTAAACTCTAGTGAATACAGGCCTAGTAGACTCAATCTCTCCTCATACAACAGTCCTGCCATCCCAGGAATCAGTCTGGTGAACCTTCGCTGCACTCCCTCTATGGCAAGTATATCCTTTCTTAGGTAAGGAGACCAAAACTGCACACAATACCCCAGGTGTGGTCTCACCAAGGCCCTGTATAACTGCAGTAAGACATCCTTGCTCCTGTACTCAAATCCTCTTGCAATGAAGGCTAACATACCAGTTGCCTTCCTAACTGCTTGTTGCACCTGCATGTTTGCTTTCAGTGACTGGTGTACAAGGACATCCAGGTCCCTTTGTACATCAACATTTCCCAATCTATCACCATTTAAATAATACACTGCCTTTCTGTTTTTCCTTCCAAAGTAGATAACTTCACATTTATCCATGTTATACTGCATCTGCCATGTATTTGCCCATTCACTCAACTTGTCTAAATCGCCTTGAAGCCTCTTTGCATCCTCCTCACAACTCACAATCCCACCTAGTTTTGTGTCATCAGCAAACTTGGAAATATTACATTTGGTTCCCTCATCCAAATCATTATGAATAGCTGGGGCCCAAGCACTGATCCCTGCGGTACCCCACTAGTCACTGCCTGCCACCCCGAAAAAGACCTATTTATTCCTACTCTCTGCTTCCCGTCTGTTAACCAATTTTCAATCCATGCCAGTATATTACTCCCAATCCCATGTGCTTTAATTTTGTGCACTAACCTCTCATGTGGGACTTTATCAAAAGCCTTCTGAAAATCCAAATACACCACATCTACTGGTTCTCCCTTATCTATTCTACCAGTTACATCCTCAAAAAACTCCAGTAGGTTTTTCACTCGAACTAGGGGGCATAATCTTAGACTAAGGGGCTGCTCTTTCAAAACTGAGATGAGGAGAAACTTCTTCACTCAGGGTGGTAGGTCTGTGGAATTTGCTGCCCCAGGAAGCTGTGGAAGCTACATCATTAAATAAATTTAAAACAGAAATAGACAGTTTCCTAGAAGTAAAGGGAATTAGGGGCTACGGGGAGCAGGCAGGAAATTGGACATGAATTTAGATTTGAGGTTAGGATCAGATCAGCCATGATCTTATATAATGGTGGAGCAGGCTCGAGGGGCCGATTGGCCTACTCCTGCTCCTATTTCTTATGTTCTTATGTTCAAACACCATTTCCCTTTCATAAATCTATGTTGACTTTGTCTAATCCCATTGATATTTTCTAAGTGGCCTGTTAATGGGCTTCCCGACCTCAATTTGACCCCCCGTCTCCTTCCCAGCTCCTTTTTAAAATTGAGCCCCTTGTGCTCGAACCATAGATTGCAAAGGACCCCTTTACTATCTCTGTTTATGGCCTTTCATGTAGAGATAGCCCCTTTCATTTCTATGCACAAACATTCTTAATGGCCCTGCATAAGGTCCATCCAATTTTGATTGCTTCAGTGGCTTCAAATCCATTCCTTATACCATTTGACCATATGCTGGATGCAAAACTATTTTATATTTTACAAATCCTAGTTCTTTGATCAGATTACCAGATAGGAATGAGAGGCCCATGCTTTTTTCACACCTATCATTGCTTTCCCGATCCGAAGCATTTGAAGAATGCCCTTGTTTCCTTTTCTTACATTACCCTCTGCTGTGTTGAAAAATTTGTGTTTCCAAAAGCTTATGTGTTTTGACAGCCTGACAACACTTTAAGGTCAATATTATCCATCGAGCTTATTTATTTAATAATCTAGATATCTATCCGCAGTACAGTGTCTTCGATCCAGAAACTCTCATTTCTCCAATGCCATCAGCGTCATTGAGGGAAAAACTGGATTTGCGAGAACACAGTTTACCACACTACTGTGTTTGCAAGTTTTCAAATGTCTTTGTTTAAAAGGGGTACAGTTAACCCTTTCCTTCAAATGTCTTTTGTTAGAGGGGTTTTGAACCCCACAATATGGAGACCAGAATTGTTTACAGTATTCCAAGTGCGGTCTAACCAAGGTTCTAAACAAGTTTAACATAATTTCTCTGCTTTTCAATTCTATCCCTCTAGAAATGAACCCCGGTGCTTGGTTTGCTTTTTTTATGGCCTTATTAACCTGCGTCACTACTTTTAGTGATTTGTGCATCTGTTCCCCCAGATCCCTCTGCTCCTCCATCCCATTTAGACTCTTATTATCCAAGCACTGTGTGGCCTCCTTTATTCTTCCTACCAAAATGTACCACCTCACACTTATCTATATTGAAATTAATTTGCCAATTACACGCCCATTCTGCAAGTTTATTAATGTCTTCCTGTATTTTGTCGCTGTCTTCCTCAGTATTAACTATACCCCCCAATTTAGTGTCGTCTGCAAAATTTGAAATTGTACTTCCGATTCCCGAGTCCAAATTGTTTATGTAAATGGTGAACAACAGTGGTCCCAGCACTGATCCTTGTGGAACACCACTTCCCACCTTTTGCCAGTCTGAGTAACTACCTTTAACCTCTACTCTTTGTTTTCTGTTTTGTAGCCAGCCTGCCATCCATTCTGCTACTTGTCCCCTGACTCCACATGCTCTACTAAGCGGGAAAGGAATAGAAGGATATGTTGATAGGGTGAAATGAAGTAAGGTGGGAGGAAGCTCGTGTGGAGCATAGATACCGGCATTGAGTGTGGTCATCACTTTCACAGCCACTGGCAGAATTGTCAGGCAGATGATATTGACTGCAGGTCTTCATGTAGTATGTGGCACTACTCCTCTATTGCCTGATTGATGAATTGCACTCTTCGAACACAGTGCTCCTCACTAAGGCTTATACACGCCGTTATAGGAATGGCGTGACCTGTAAATTCTTTGGGGGGGTGGGGTAATATCTTGTAGGGTATTTAAATGCTGCTTCACTCTCCTTTCCTCCATCCTGCACTGGTTCCTCCTCCTACTCCTTCTTCTCCATTATAATTGCATACAAGGAATGTCAAATGGGAATCCCATAGCTGGTACTCAGAACCTCTTACTGTAGTTGTGGGCAAAAGTGGTCTCAGAGGCCTTCAATCTGTCAGAGGCAAGTTCAGCTTAATCCAGGTGCAAGGCAACAAAAAAAAATGCATTAAAACTTCTCTGTAACTCCTGCAATCTCTTTTGAAAGTTTCTTCAGGCTGCAGGGTCTAAAGTAGAGCACTCCACCATTATCACCTGCTGCTGGCATCAGATACACCTCTTTTATTTAATTCCAAGTTACCCTTGGTGCAATGGGAGTGCAAGTCACAGGATTTGGGGACTCCAACACTGTTCCTCCTGACTAAAATGCTTGGTAATGAATGCACACATGAAAGGCCCCAAATCACATCGCAATCTTCAGCACAGCCATTATGGGGCAGAAACAAGTCTTGCCCCAGAATTCATCCACATAAAATGCAGGTACGCTCATTTTCGGGCAGGGATTCACACAAATACAATGGATAAATTGTTGACCAGAATTATTTATTACAGTTTTTCAGTCTTGGGACTTTATTGACATTTTCCAAAGTACAGAGAACTGGCTGTTGCTGATTACATTTTGCATCATACCTCAAGGACAGAATGTTCCTATAACATGTGATGCAAGACCTATAGGTCCTTGACACTGCCAACAGAGTTTATGCTTCGAGAAGCCACTGTTTACAATTTAGTTAGAGGAGTTGAGTATATTCAACTCTATATAGCCAAAACAGTAGAATGCAAGTCAGAGAAAGTCATGCTTAAATTGTACAGTACTTTAATCAGACCACACCTTGAGTAGAGGGTCCAGATCAGGTCACTGATCACAGGAAAAACACTCAAGCCCTAGAGACTGTGCAGCAAAGAATCACAAGGTTAATCCCTTGCTTATGAGGAAAAACTGGAGAAACTTGTGATTTTTCAGCCTTGACGAGAGGCAACTGAGTGGTGACCTTTTAGAGGTACATGATAGTAAGTATTTTCATGCAGGGTTACCTCCTGGTGAGATCCTCACCATCAGGAGGGAGCCCGCCAATACCAGTCAGCAAAATCCTGGCAGTGCTGCAGTAGGAAGGCACAGAAAAGCACCGGAGGAGAAAGCAAAAACCATCTCAAACCAAAGCCCAAGAAGATGAGGCTTTGGGGCCAAAATAGAGAGAGAACAAGAGGAGGCTGCCAGTAGGCACTCTCTCTTCATCTGGAGCCTTCAGGGCCATTTTCACTTCCAACTTCGGCCTACTGCTACCTTCCACTATGTTGTCCCATAAATTAGAAGTAAGAAAGACAGTCGAGAGGAAAATGGACCTATGCTGGGCCCTAACTCCCCACCAGCATTTACATGCATTGGACAGGGAAGGAACAGCCAGCAGCGTTCCTGATGGGAGCGGGGGAAGGAAAATGCAGGTTGTGGCAGGAAAATGGCAATAAGCTGCATCGGCCCATTTTCCTGCTGTTCCTGCTGCTATGTCACCTGATTTGGAGCAGGCTAGGGGAAGAAAACAAGCCCATAATTTGAAAAGAATTCTGTTCATTGCATTCCTATTATTTGAATATAGAAATCTGGGCCTGGAATTTTCTTGATGTGAAGCCCCTTTTAAGAAAAACTTTGCACCCGCCGGTGGCCTGTAGAGGGAGTTACACTCAGGTTTCCTGGTCTGCTCATTGGGGCAGGCTTTGGTGTAAAACCCGTGTAAAAGGGGTGTAAGCAGCTGAACTATGAGGAAACTTCTGTGCAGCCTTTTGAAAAGACAGTTCAGCCTGAACTCCAGCAGTAGACTAGGGAACAATCAGATAAGAGAGGAATAGTGCTTTGTTCTTTCATTTCACTCTCACACAACTTCACTGCATCTCTTACCAATGTTTGTATTATAGTTGTACAGAATTATGACCATGCAAACAACATTTATGCCCAGACAACAGCAGGGCAATGCCCCAGGGCAGGGCCCATCCAGGAGCAAAACATCAAACTTTACAAATTGGCACACAATGCCCGCCAAAGGCAGGCTACCGGGGTGGGGCGAGCGGCATCCCCACCTTCAAACCCCTTTGAGAACAAGGCCCATGGAGCTCATGGGTCATTCGGCTCTTGCCGTGGGAGATGGTGAGATCGGCAATAATTCCTCACTAAAAAGTGCATACTCTGTTTTTGTACCACGAACGCACCAAAAACATTGAGGAAATTCACCCCCTGATTCCTATATCAGAGACAGTTCTCACAAAATGTGTGCTCTAATGCAGCATCTAATCAGCAGTTCCAGTTCATTAAAAATGGTATCTAGGGGGAGAAGATGGATACCACTGAGCCTACAATATCTCCCTTATAACACTTAGGAATTATGAGGCAAAGCAATCAATAACACTAATGTTATAAGTGTGTTAACAAATAACAATCATTAGATCCTGTCAAAAATGTATTTATGTCCAGTGGTAGCACTGAGCAGGCAGCTTAGCTATTTTTAATCTATGCATTATAACTAACAGCTGTCGGATGTTATCAGAAAAGTTCCTGCATTTGACAACATCTGCCACCTGTGATTATCTAGATCTGGTAAAATGGTTTCTCTCTTTCATAACTAAAAATACTTTATAGTCAAAGAGATAGGATGACAATCCCTGCAATCCTGACAGTTTGGGTCATTTTTATTACTGGTAGATTAATTGGGAAAAATTTAACACTGCTTTATAACCGCAGTAGTGACATAAAGTCAGAGTTCAGACCAGAATATGAGCAGAGAACAGCAACATCAATTTACTGTCTATTTCCTGCTGCCCAACCCCATTGGGCCCGTTGTGAAGTCAGCGCTTAACAGTCTCATTTAGAACCATAAAGATACTAATTTTAATATGTTGTCATATTATCATATCACAGTTGTCGGTTCAAGCCCCACTCCAGAGACTTAAGCACATAATCGAGGTTGACGCTCCAGTGCAGTACGGAGGGAGTGCCATCTTTTGGATGAGACCGAAGCCTATCTGCCCTCTCGGCTGGATGTAAATTATCTCATGGCACTTTTCTAAGAAGAGCAGGTTAAGAACATAAGAAATAGGAACAGGAGTAGGCCAATCGGCCCCTCGAGCCTGCTCCGCCATTCAATAAGATCATGGCTGATCTGATCCTAACCTCAAATCTAAATTCATGTCCAATTTCCTGCCCGCTCCCCGTAACCCCTAAATCCCTTTACTTCTAGGAAACTGTCTATTTCTGTTTTAAATTTATTTAATGGTGTAGCTTCCACAGCTTCCTGGGGCAGCAAATTCCACAGACCTACTACCCTCTGAGTGAAGAAGTTTCTCCTCATCTCAGTTTTGAAAGAGCAGCCCCTTATTCTAAGATTATGCCCCCTTGTTCTAGTTTCACCCATCCTTGGGAACATCCTTACCGCATCCACCCGATCAAGCCCCTTCACAATCTTATATGTTTCAATAAGATCGCCTCTCATTCTTCTGAACTCCAATGAGTAGAGTCCCAATCTGCTCAACCTCTCCTCATATGTCCGCCCCCTCATCCTGGGGATTAACCGAGTGAACCTTCTTTGTACTGCCTCGAGAGCAAGTATGTCTTTTCTTAAGTATGGACACCAAAACTGTATGCAGTATTCCAGGTGCGGTCTCACCAATACCTTATATAACTCCAGCAATACCTCCCTGTTTTTATATTCTATCCCCCTAGCAATAAAAGCCAACATTCCGTTGGCCTTCTTGATCACCTGCTGCACCTGCATACTAACCTTTTGATTTTCTTGCACTAGGACCCCCAGATCCCTTTGTACTGCAGTACTTTCCAGTTTCTCGCCATTAAGATAATAACTTGCTCTCTGATTTTTCCTGCCAAAGTGCATAACCTCATATTTTCCAATATTGTATTGCATCTGCCAAATCTCCGCCCACTCACCCAGCCTGTCTATATCCCCTTGTAGGTTTTTTATGTCCTCCTCACTCTCTACTTTCCCTCCCATCTTTGTATCATCTGCAAAATTTGATATGTTACACTCGGTCCCCTCCTCCAAATCGTTAATATAGATTGTAAAGAGTTGGGGACCCAGCACCGACCACTGCGGAACACCACTGGCTACTAGTTGCCAGTCCGAGAATGAACCATTTATCCCAACTCTCTGCTTCCTGTTAGATAATCAATCCTCCACCGATGCCAGAATATTACGCCCAATCCAGTGATTCTTTATCTTGAGCAATAATCTTTTATGTGGCACCTTGTCGAATGCCTTCTGGAAGTCTAAATACACTACGTCCACTGGTTCCCCTTTATCCACCCTGTACGTTATGTCCTCAAAGAACTCAAGCAAATTTGTCAGATATGACTTCCCCTTCGTAAAGCCATGCTGACTTTGTCCTATTAAATTATGTTTATCCAAATGTTCCGCTACTGTCTCCTTAATAATAGACTCCAAAATTTTACCCACCACAGATGTTAGGCTAACTGGTCTATAATTTCCAGCCTTCTGCCTACTATCCTTTTTAAATAAGGGTGGTTGTTGGCCAGGTTCTCCCTGGCCAACAACCAACATCACTAAAACAGATCATCTAGTCATTATTTCATTACTATTTGTGGGACCTGGCTTTGCGCAAATTGGCTGCTGCGTTTCCTACATTACAACAGTGACTATACTTCAAAAAGTACTTGGTTGGCTATAAAGCACTTTGGGACGTCCTGAGGTCGTGAAAGATGCTATATAAATGCAAGCTCTTTCTTTTCCTTTAATGAGAACCTTTGGGGAGGGGCATAGGACGTTTCTAGTCATGATGCTCCAGCCATCATGACTTGGGGGGCAGGCTTGATGGACCAGCTGGTCTTTTCCTGATGGCAATTTTGTATAATGAGCTGTTGAGAACAGCAGGTATATTTCTAGGTTTTTGTCACTGAATGTTTGCTCATTTTTAAGTGACATCCATTTCCAAAAGGCAACCAATATTTCAAAAAGCACAAAGGGAATGCAGACTGCGGGGGGGAAGTCTAATTTATGAAGTGTGTGAATTTCCATGGAGTGATTTGCACCACTTTTGCACCAATGGAAAAGGATTTTTATCTTCTAGTGGTCTTGAGAGGTAGTTACATGAGAGTTTCGTTGGTCTGCTCGTTCGCATAGCGATTGGAGGAGTCACTGGCATGAATCCCGTGTAAAACGGGGGTAATTTTCTGGACTGCATCGAAATTAGAGTGCAACCTTTAAAAAGATAGTTGTGGCTGCCCAGTGCAGCAGACTGGGGGACAAGCGGGTAAGTAAGGAGCATTGCTTGCCTCATTCACTTGACTGTCAGCTAAATTGACTGCATGTTTCATTAATCTTTTCCTGACACTTTTCAAGAATGTCTGCAACAAGAACAGCCGGCATACACAGCCAAACAAGGGACCAGGCAAGGCACAGAGGCAGAGAAGAAGATGCCATAATTTCACAGACTCTGACCTGCAAGCCCTTCTCGAGGAAATTAAAATCAGGAGACACAGATGGCAGGGTGCCCATGACAACAAACCTGCCAGAAATGTCATTCACACTGAGTGCCAACTCTCACCCCTAGGACTGCAGACCAGTGCTATAGGAAATTCAATAACTTCAACAGGGCAGGCAAGATAACACACTGGTAACTCTTCCTTTCTTGGCCACCCTCGACAAGGAACAGTTCAAAACCAACCCTTCACAATACATTCTGGTTAAGGAATAACATAGGACCTTGCACTATGCCTACACATCTCCCCTAATAGTTGTTACTTACATGCATAGCCCTAAAACTCCTTCTCCACTTTAACAGGATGAAACTTCCACATTTCTTATTTAAACTTTCCCACTCCACTTGGCACACACTCCTCAACTGCTAGCCTTCCCCTCATTTGCTCAGTCTTCTTGCAGGGGAAATTAATGCACAATGCCCGGGAGAGGCAGGTCATCAGAGGGGGCATCCCCAACTTGAAACACTTCATGCCCTACAAGGAGAAGGCCATGGAGGTTATAGTGAGGCACTCCACTCTTGCCATGGGAGACGGCGAGGTCGGGGGCATATTTTCGGCATCAGGTTAGTGACTGAACACCTACACTGACTCCCTGGCATCCCTTTGTAGAACCACACAGCCACAAGCTTCCACTCTCTTTTCTGTCCCCCATAATCCCAACGGGGCAACGCTTGTATCTTCCTTTCCTGCAGATCTGCTACACCAACGGGGAGCACAGGAGGAGGAAGATGATGATGAGGAAAAGGAAGAATAGAGACCACAAATACCTCCTTGTGAGCTATGGTGAGGAAGACAAAGACAACAATGATGATGATGAGGGAAATGAAGTCAGACTCCAGCAGAGACCTCCTGAACACGCATCCAAAAGATAGAAATTCCAAAAATGTAGCACTGCCTCAGTACCGCAACTGAAGTGTCAACCTACATTATGTACTCAATTCATGTTACCACGGCAACAGGCCATTCCTGTGGAATCCCACCACCAACCTTACAAGCTGTGCTTCCTGATTTACCAGAGATTTATATGGGTACCAAAACTACATAACAGGAAGCCCTTAAGTAGTTATATATAAAAAATATTGTAGTAGAGTGTGTGCTCTTTTCTAAAAACAGTGATTTTTTTATTACAAACGCATTCATTATTCAGAGCGTATTCAAGTAAAGGCAATCTGCTGCTCAGATTTTTAAATGTCAGTTTTACTCCTTAGGGCCAGCCCTTGACTGTGGACTGACAGAGCTAATTTACTTATTACTTAGGTTCTTTTTGGTTCTCTGGATGCATGAAGTACATCTGATGCACACAGAAAAGCTGTTTGTTTAGTATGTTACTTAATTTAACTTTGAAAAGTATTTTATTTGAGCGTACTATATATCTTTGTAAAGATTCAGTGATAAGTGATTTCCTCACCTTTACTACATGCTTAATCAGCTTCACAGATCACCATGGCAGCAGAAATAGACCCATGATTTGAAATAAGCTTATTTTCTTTGGTATCATATGTGGGGAGATCAGAATTTTGTACAGGGACATTCATAGAATAGCTAAACTATATCTCAGAACCCAGATTAGGCTTTTACATGTGACATTCAAATAATATTTGTTTGGAACAAATTATACTCTTAAGTCATTGCTGGTGTAACTCAGATCAACCCTTTGCGTTTATTTCACTCTGGAATCAATTCCATATCCATCTAACATACAGAAAACTTGCTAGACACTCAAGAAATCAACAAGTTCTGCAATAGCCCAAGAAAACCATCAGAATCCCCAGCACATGGCCTTTTTCATGGTGCAGGAACCTCTAGTGATGTGGCCACAACGGTAGCTTTTCTGTAGCACAACCATCAAATCAAATGCCATCCAGGCATCAGGACTATTTTTTTAAAAATTGAATGCAGGTCATGTGTGCAACAAAATTTTGGCAAGAAATAAAGTTAGTTCCTTTTAAATTGTGTGGCCTAACATTAGGCCTACCACAGCCTACCCCTTCCCCAAATGGGACACAACTCAAGGCAAAGTTTTCACCTCCTACAGCATCACCTTCTCTGGGCTCGATCAGCAGGACTCTCCCTCTCCCCTCCTGCAGCCTCCATACCTGGCAGCAAAATTACTGCAGCTGACAGAAATGGGAAAATTACAGCAAGTAGGAAGAAAAGCAGAGAGAAGACAAAGAACAAATGCCAAAAGAAAAAGATAAGTGGAGTGATTAGCGACACCATGTGGGATCTTCTGGTTTTCAGGCAACCTGATGACGTTATCCTTCTGTGAATGCACCGAACCACCAAATGACATCACTGACACGACAGTAAACGCAGCCATTTTGTAAGCTGATTATATACTGTGACTAGATTTAAAGGGGCAGTCACTAACAAAACCGGATAAAAAATACTTCATTTTTATCAAAATTTGGTTATCATTTGTTGGCCAAAAGGGATATGTGAATGTTGGTCATGGGGGCAAATATGTAGGATGGTAGACGGATTTTGTCCGGCATGTTGGCATGAGATGAGCGTAATATAGAGACGATCATAATACTGTTCATGTATGGGCCAAGAGCTGCTTTTAATTGAAAGTCCAATTGATTACTCCTTGATGTGCCAATCTTCCAGGCTCTGCATCATGGCCACTTTTCCTGCCTCATCTTCTTCCTCTTCAGCCTAATGAGGCCAGCGCGCACACAAAGCATGGCTGCAGAAAAATTTCTTTTCCCACAGAATTGGGACTTCAGCACTGGGGCCTACATTTATGATTCTACCAGCCTTGTCCATCCGGGAAGTGGTCT
Source organism: Heptranchias perlo (assembly GCF_035084215.1). Taxonomy (NCBI): domain Eukaryota; kingdom Metazoa; phylum Chordata; class Chondrichthyes; order Hexanchiformes; family Hexanchidae; genus Heptranchias; species Heptranchias perlo. The sequence continues at coordinate 44,100,385 of NC_090331.1, read as the reverse complement.
GCTCCTTAAGCATCAACCCTTAGTACTTTTACAGGTCGGAGAGGAATTTCTAGGACTTCTTTTTCCCTGAATTAGCCTAGTTTTTTTCCCCAGTTTTTTGCCTCTCCCAGGAGATTCATAGCTGCTGGTGGTTGGGAAGCTTTGAGATCATGTTGCCTAGTTGTAACATGACAGAATGAGATAGACTTGAGGGACTAGCTCGTCTTTTTTATTCATTCATGGGATTGGGCGTCACTGGCAAGGCCAGCATTTATTGCCCATGACTAATTGCCCTTGAGAAGGTGGTGATGAGCCGCCTTGAACTGCTGCAGTCCGTGTGGTGAAGGTTTTCCCATAGTGCTGTTAGGAAGGGAGTTCCAGGATTTTGTCCCAGCGACGATGAAGGAACAGCGATATATTTCCAAGTCGGGATGGTATGTGACTTGGAGGAGAACGTGCAGGTGGTGTTGTTCCCATGAGCCTGCTGCTCTTGTCCTTCTAGGTGGTAGAGGTCACGGGTTTGGGAGGTGCTGTCAAAGAAGCCTTGGCGAGTTGCTGCAGTGCATCCTGTAGATGGTACACACAGCAGCCACGGTGCGCCAGTGGTGAAGGGAGAGAATGTTTAGGGTGGTGGATGGGGTGCCAATCAAGCAGGCTGCTTTGTCCTGGATGATGTCAAGCTTCTTGAGTGTTGTTGGAGCTGCACTCATCCAGGCAAGTGGAGAGTATTCCATCACACTCCTGACTTGTGCCTTGTAAATGGTGGAAAGGCTTTGGGGAGTCAGGAGGTGAGTCACTCGCCACAGAATACCCAGCTTCTGACCTGCTCTTGTAGCCACAGTATTTATGTGGCTGGTCCAGTTAAGTTTCTGGTCAATGGTGACCCCCAGGATGTTGATGGTGGGGGATTCGGCAATGGTAATGCCGTTGAATGTCAAGGGTGGTGGTTAGACTCTCTCTTGTTGGAGATGGTCATTGCCTGGCACTTGTGTGGGGCGAATGTTACTTGCCACTTATCAGCCCAAGCCTGGATGTTGTCCATGTCTTGCTACATGCGGGCACGGACTGCTTCATTATCTGAGGGTTGCGAATGGAACTGAACATTGTGCAATCATCAGCGTAGGTCAACATTTCTGACCTTATGATGGAGGGAAGGTCATTGATGAAGCAGCTGAAGATGGTTGGGCCAAGGACACTGCCTTGAGGAACTCCTGCAGCGATGTCCTGGGGCTGAGATGATTGACCTCCAACATCCACTACCATCTTCCTTTGTGCTAGGTATGACTCTTGCCACTGGAGAGTTTTCCCCTTGATTCCCATTGACTTCAATTTTACTAGGGCTCCTTGGTGCCACACTCGGTCAAATGCTGCCTTGATGTCAAGGGCAGTCACTCTCACCTCACCTCTGGAATTCATCTCTTTTGTCCATGTTTGGACCAAGGCTATAATGAGGTCTGGAGCCAAGTGGTCCTGGCGGAATCCAAACTGAGCATCGGTGAGCAGGTTATTGGTGAGTAAGTGCCGCTTGATAGCACTGTCAACGACACCTTCCATCACTTTGCTGATGATCGAGAGTAGACTGATGGGACGGTAATTGGCCGGATTGGATTTGTCCTGCTTTTTGTGGACAGTGCAATCTTCCACATTGTCAGGTCGATGCCAGTGTTGTAGCTGTACTGGAACAGTTTGGCTAGAGGTGCGGCTAGTTCTGGAGCACAAGTCTTCAGCAGTATAGCTGAGATGTTGTCCGGGCCCATAGCTTTTGCTGTATCCAGTTCACTCAGCCGTTTCTTGATATCACGTGGAGTGAATCGAATTGGCTGAAGACTGGCTTCTGTGATGGTGGGATATCGGGAGGAGGCCGAGATGAATCATCCACTCAGCACTTCTGGCAGAAGATGGTCACAAACACATCAGCCTTGTCTTTTGCACTCGTGCTGGACTCCACAATCATTGAGGATGGGGATGTTTACAGAGCCTCCTTCTCCCGGTAGTTGTTTAATTGCCCACCACCATTCATGACTGGATGCGGCTAGACTGCAGAGCTTTGATGTGATCCGTTGGTTGTGGAATTGCTTAGCTCTGTCTATAGCATGTTGCTTCCGTTGTTTAGCATGCATGTAGTCCTGTGTTGTAACTTCACCAGGTTGGCACCTCATTTTTAGGTACGCCTGGTGCTGCTCCTGGCATGCTCTTCTACACTCCTCATTGAACTGGGGTTGATCCCCTGGCTTGTTGGTAATGGTAGAGTGAGGAATATGCTGAACCAAGAGGTTACAGATTGTGCTGGAATACAATTCTGCTGTTGCTGATGACCCACAGTGCCTCATGGATGCCCAGTTTTGAGCTGCTAGATCTGTTCTGAATCTATCCCCTTTAGCACGGTGGTAGTGCCATACAACATGATGGACGGTGTCCTCAGTGTGAAGACAGGACTTCGTCTCCACAAGGACTGTGCGGTGGTCACTCTTACCAATACTGTCAAGGGCAGATGCACCTGCGACAGGTAGATTGATGAGGACGAGGTCAAGTAGGTTTTCCCTTGTGTTGGTTCACTCACCACCTGCCACAGTCCCAGTCTGGCAGCTGTGTCCTTCAAGACTCAGCCAGCTCGGTCATTAGTGGTGCTACCAAGCCACTCTTGGTGATGGACATTGAAGTCCCCCACCCAGAGTACATTCTGTGCCCTTACTACCCTCAGTGCTTCCTAACATGGAGGAGGACTGATTCATCAGCTGAGGGAGGGAGGGCGGTTGGTGGTAATCAGCAGGAGGTTTCCTTCCTCATGTTTGACCTGATGCCATGAGATTTCTGTCTGTGGGACAGCTCTCCCAATTTTGGCATAAGTCCCCAGATGTTATTGAGGAGGACTTTGCAGGGTCGATTGGACTTGGTTTGCCTTTGTCGTGTCCGGTGCCTGGTGGTCCAATGCCAGGTGGTCCATCCGGTTTTATTCTTATTGTGACTTTCTGTAGCGAGATTGTACAACTGAGTGGCTTGCTAGGGTTCAGAGGTTGATTAAGAATCAACCACATTGCTGTGGGTCTGGAGTCATATATAGGCCAGACCAAGTAAGGTTTCCTTCCCTAAAGGACATTAGTGAACCAGATGGGTTTTTACAACAATCCGGTCGTTTCATGGCCACCATTACCAATACTATTTTTTTAAATTCCAGATTTTATTTTCCCCAGCTGCCGTGGCGGGATTTGAACTCATAACTCCAGCTTATTAGTCCGGGCCTCTGGATTACTAGTACAGTAACAGAACCACTATGCTACCGTACCGTTTTACATCCATCTTTTTCTGATGCTGGTATGTACCTACATTATATAAAAATTCTGATCTTGAGTTTTGGGTAAATTTACTGGGGAAAATGACCCCTACATCTGCAATGTTGATTTTGGTACTCACACGTGGAATCTCGGTTAAGTCCGTATGGTCATTGTAAACAGGTATACAATCAGTGGCAAAACAGTGTAACCTTGGGTCAGACTTTTAAAATTGACTCAATGCATCCTATCAGGCGTGTTCTCTCTCCATACTACAGCCACCCTGTTTCATCTGTTGCCTCACTTCAACAAAAAAACATAAAGCCAATACAACCACTGCTAAATCTGTACCAAAAATAGTATTAGCAGGGGAGAACATTGTTAATGTCATTCACAGCTACAGAATCAGGAACTAGGAGGTACTGATTCAAGCCCCAGCCAACAGCTAACATTGTTTCTATTTCATCTACCTGTTAAAGTGTTGTCAGTTGCTGGACACATTGCCATACAAAATCAGGTACGCTGTATTGGGATTTTTGAAAAAGTTAGTTATTTCTTTGTAGGTCACATTTCACCAACACCACCTAGTAACTGCCCTTAAGGTGGAATTGGCAGAGGCTGAAGAGATGTCGTAGCCAGGAGCTTGTCATCAACTGGGGTTTATGTTGTCCATCTTGGGATGCGATAGAATGCATAGAGGATTCTAGTGGAATAGAAGTAAGTTTAGGTTATATAATTCAACTGTTCATGTACTTAATTCACCCATTTACATTACAAGGTGAATTCAGAAGTCAGCAGCAAGTTGGAACAACTGCACATGCACAGTATTTATATATGTACAATTGCTTAAAAGTCACAAATTCAATTTTATGACTGGCCGCAGACCTCCGGCATGTTAAACGAAATGTGATTTCCTTTCTGTTGGTGTGGTGATGTATTTGATAAAGTCTCCTCAGATAAGGATATTTTAGCAAATGATTTGTCCTATCTCTTACCATTTAAAAGCTTTGCTACATTTGGCAACAATATCAGGCAAAGAAGACATATGTATCAATAGGTGGAATGATTTTTTAAAAAGTTAGCTTCATCATCATTCTTCAGGTGGCACAAGTGCTGCTTCCACTGCTATTAAAGAGTATTTCAAGGCTAATTAGATTTCCCACTGCTAATGTGCATTAAATGCATTTAAATAGGCTACTCAACTTTTCAAGCAATGTGAGACTGCACATAGACAATGAGGGAATGCTTTAGCTAAATGATTATGTCAATACATTTTTTAATCATAATCAGATCACCTTCAATAGAAAAAATGTGTTGGTATTTTTAACGTGGATCATTTATTAATAGAACAACTCATTTGCAATACAATGCCAGTCAGATTTTTCTTTACTTCCTTTCCGCCCTGTGAAAGGTTAATGGCAACCATGACAGGATAATTACCACACAGCAATCGCCTTGCTGCGTTTACTGAATTAATCAGCCCATTAATGACAGCTCTGAACTCAACATGTAGTCAACATGAGTATGGAACACTTAAATGTTCAGAAACTTTGGTGGGACTCCAATTAATTGGATCCACCCGTCCCATAATGGCCTTAATTGCTGTTTTTGCAATTCCTGATGAAACAGCTTTCCCTCAACTCTTTTTATTCATGTTCACCATGTTTTGCAATTTCACATGTGGGCCCACATCCCCTCTAATCTGAAATTTACAACCAAAACATGCTGTGAATGGGAGTAGTATCTTACAGGACTAACAGTTACCCTTTTATCAAGATGCTTCACAAGAGAAGTGATATCATACATATTGAAATTTCAGCTTTGCTCAGTTGGTAGCACTACTACCTCTGAGTCAGAAGATTGCAGGGATAATTTTCACTTTGGGCACGGGTGGAAAACTGGCAGTTGCGGAACGACTGCCCATTATATATCCTGCCTGATTTTCCTTTCCATTGAAGTCAAGTGAGTTCAAGCCCCACAACAGAAATTTCAGCACATAATCTAGGCTGATCTTTCAATTTTGTGGTGGAGCTGTATCGTTGGAGGTACCATCTTTTGGATGAAATGATAAACAAGGCCCCATCTGCCCGTTCAGGGATATATAAAAGATCCCATGGCACTATTTGAAGAGCAGGGATTTCTCCAAGTGTCCTAGCCAAAACTCTTCCCTCAACTGATGCCACCAGAACAGATTAACTGGTCATTCATTTTATTTATGGTTTATGGGATTTACTGTTGGAAAATTAGCTACAGTGTTTGCCTACACATTGGTAACTTCTTTTTAAAAGTAATTTATTGGTTGTGAAATGATTTAGGATATCCTGAAGACATGAGAAGGTGCTAAAAATTTAAGTTCTTTCTCTTTCATTCCTGTCTGTTCCAATAGGCAAAATAATACCATGGAGCCAGATTATATTGTTCAGGCAAAAACTACGTCAATTTTTTTTACAGGAAAGAAATTCAGAGAAGCAAAATACAGTGTTAAACTCACAATATTTTAACTTATCTTGGCTTCTCCTTCTGATCCCACTTTGTTATCTTTGGAGTCCCCCAAGGATATCTCTATGGCCCCTCCTCTTCCTTGTCTACATGCTGCCCCCTTGCAACATCATCTGCAGACATGGGCTCAGCTCCCTCGTGTATGCTGATGACACCCAGCTCTATCTCTCCAACGCCTTTCTCAACACGTCCACTTCTTCTGTGTTGTCCGACAGCTTGTCTGATATCAAGTCTTAGATGAGCCACGCTTTCCTCCAGTTAAACATTAGCAAGACGAAAGCCATCGTCTTCGGCCCCTGGCACAAACTCCATACCTTCACCACTGATTCCATCCTCCTCCTTGGCCACTATCTCAGGCTGAACCAGACTGTTCACAATCTTGGCATCCTATTCAACTGCCCAAGAAATGGTCAAATTTCCTACCCCCCCCCCCCCCACCAAGATTCCCTGCATTTTCACTCACTTGCTGTCCCAATAAATCGCCACTACTATAAAGATGGCATTGGTAAGGCTGTATGGTGCCCCACGGGTGGGAACAGAGCAACATAGTAACAGTTTCAGGCAGGAAAAGACCTTCAGTCCATCTAGCCCACCTATTCACAGTATTCCCTTGGTGCATTTCTAATAACCCTGAATCCCATTTGTTTTCAAGAACCTGTCTAGTTCCTTCTTGAAACCCATTAAGGTTTCTTATTCCATACCCATGCCAGTAATCTGTTCCACATACCTATCACCCTTTTAGCAAAGAATTTCCTCCTTCATTTCATATTTTCTTTTGTTATCCTTAATTTGTAAATATGACCCTTTGTGCTTAAATTCTGTAAATGGCAGAAAAGCTTACTTGAATCTAATTTGTCTAAATCTTTCATAATTTTAAGCACTTCTATCGTAGCCCCACTCAGTCTGCTTATTTTTAAGAGAGAAAAGCCCCAGGGTACTTAAATATTTCCTCATATGTCATTCTTTTAAATTCTGGGATCAACCGTTTAGCCCTTCTCTGTACCTCCTCCAATATCCTTTTTGAAATACGGAGACCAAAACTGCACACAATATTTCAGATGGGGGTCTTACCAGAGCCAAATACAGTTTTAAAATTATCCCTCTGGATTTATGCGTTATACACTTTGTTATGTATCCCAACACTCCATTTGCTTTTTTAACAGCCTGGGAACTGTGCTGATGGTTTTAGTGACCTGTCCATTAAAACCACAAGAGCTCTTTTCTGCTCCGGTATCTCAAGTACATTCCCATTTGGCCCATAATCCTCGCCAATCTTTCCTCTGCCAAATCTCATAATCTTATATTTCCCTGTATTAAATTGCATCTGCCATTTCTCCGGCCACTGATTGAACTTGTAAGGATCCTTTTGAATTTGTGTGCATTGATATTCATCATTTGCCACTGCTCCCAAGAGATAGGGAAGGTGAAAGGTCACAAAGAAATGCAATTCTGCAACACTGTTTTGGCTGGAAATCACATCCACCACTTAGAAGGTGCAGTATTCAAGCATTGAAAGGTACTTGCTGAGAGCTTTAAGTGAGCTCTGCCTAGTGAAATAATAGATTTCCCTCTGTGGATTGAATTAAGATCATAACAAATAGGAGCAGGAGTGGGCCACGTGGCCCCTCGAGCCTGCTCCGCCATTCAATCAGATCATGGCTGATCTTTGACCTCAACTCCACTTTTCTGCCCGAACCCCAGATCCCTTGATTCCCCTAAAGTCCAAAAATCTATCGCTCTCAGTCTTGAATATATTCAATGACTCAGCATCCACAGCCCTCTAGGGTAGAGAATTCCAAAGATTCAGCCACCGATCTTCGGGTAAGCGTTCTCCAAGGCGGCCTTCAAGACACACGACAACGCAAAATCGTCGAGCAGAAATTGATAGCCAAGTTCCGCACCCATGAGGACGGCCTCAACCGGGATCTTGGGTTCATGTCACGCGACATGTAACCCCACCAGCAGGAAAAAAAAGTTATCTGTTTTTAATACAACTGGTCATTCTCTCTCTCTCTCTCTCTCTCTCTCTCTCTTTGCCTTTCGGGTCTCTTTCTCTCTCTGGCTTTGGCTTTGTAATCTGACCCATTGTGTATTCAGTATACAGGGATGTACTGTTTTCCGTGGCTAACCTGTCTGAACACCAACGACACCTTTGATTGGTGTGATCGTGTACCAGCCTAATATAAGATATGCGATTTGAGAACCTTTCACTCACTCACCTGACGAAGGAGATAATCTCTGAAAGCTTGTGATTTTCAAATAAAACTGTTGGACTATAACCTGGTGTTGTAAGATTCCTTACATTTGTCCACCCCAGTCCATCACCGGCATCTCCACATCAGTTTACTGTGGACAATCTCTGTCTCATCCCATTGAAGTCGGCCTTGCCCAAGTCTAGAATCTTAGCAGCTGATTCACTTTTTTCCCTTTCAAACACTACATTGAACTTGATCATTGTTATGATCGCTATTGGATAGATGTTCACACACAGTCAAGCTGTTAACTAAATCTGGTTCATTACTCATTACTAAATCTAGTATGGCTTGCCCCCTTGTTGCCTCTAGGATATACTGCTGTAAAAAACTATCCCGGACACACTCAAGAAAATCACTACCTTTCTGACAGTTGCTAGTCTGCTTTTCCCAATCTATGTGAAGGTTAAAGTCTCCCATTAAGACCACTATGCCTTTGTTACACGCTTGTCTAATTTCTGCATTTATACACTCTAGAACTTCAGAGCTGCTGCCAGGGGTCCTATATACAACTCCCACTATAGTCTTAGATCCTTTCCTATTTCTCAATTCAACCCATAAGGTCTCTGTTGGCTGCTTACCTCTCGTTATATCCTCCTTTATCATTGAAGTGATTTCATCTCTAATCACTAAGGCTACTCCTCCCCCTCTTCCATTTTCCCTATATCTCCTGTAGACTTATAACCCGGTATATTTAGTTCCCAATCCTGACCATCCTGCAGCCATGTCTCAGTAATAGCTATCATATCGTACCCTCCAATTTGAATTTGAACCTGTAGTTCATTTAATTTATTCCTTATACTCCATGCATTTGTATATAGAACTCTTAGTTGGACCACACACCCTAGTCTGACCTTCAACTTTGATGCTGGGTTAATCGCTTTATGCCTTCTAGTTTTCACTTTATCTGTAGTGCCTAAAGTACACTTTCTTTCTGCTGCTCTATGCTTTTACCTTTCACTTGTATTGTAAATTTCCCCTGGGTCTTCCCCTCTCATGCTGCTCTCAACTTTACTCCCTTCTGACTCCCCGCTCAGGTTCCCATCCTGCTGCCACTCTAGTTTAAACCTTCCCCAACAGCACTAACAAACATATGGTTTCTTATTCTCAAATTTTTGGCAGCAAGTCCTGTGAAAAAGTGTTTGGTTATGTACAATATTTCTAACAAATTATTCACAGGTTCAACTGAACATCAGTTGTATTATAAGTTTTAAATACAAATTTGACAACTTGGCTGATGAGCTGTGATATAACAAAGCTGAAAGGCACACACTGTGGAACAGATTACCAACAAAAGCACTTGATGTGGGATTAACTTCTTCGAACCAGAGTTGGATAACTATCTGGTTGGGGACAAGAGATTCTAATAAATATAGACTGGGATGATGAGCACTCCACAGAACATAATAGTTCTGGTGTTAGGGGACAGTAGGCCAGGGTTGAACAGTGGGAATAGATGAATATTCTGGAATTTTGCCTAATTCCCCTTGGGGTCAGAAAGTACTTAGAGTTATGTAAATTCTATCTGGTCTGTAGAATGATTCAGTTTGGTAGCCTAAAGACCATTTTTCATTCAATGTTTTATGTTCTTAAGTGGAGTAATCTGCATATGTATGATTCATTCTCTTTATCTCCTTTCCTTATCATCTTTCTATTTTTGAATCTGTCTGCAAATGAACTTGTATCTAAACTTCTAATTCTAATCAAGTTGACAGCTTTGACCATTAGATCAACTCTCCAAGGGCAGGAACAATTATATTTCACCATGAGGTTGATAAGTTCTTTCTTCCAAAGAATTTTTATATTCATTGCTTTGCATTTTTGACATGTTTGCACTTGTCTTACTCATTAAAAGCATATTGGTTATTAAAACTTCTCAACTAAATAGATGATCTCAGTCGGAGTGGCAGTGGGGCAGTGCTACAATTGGCCTCAGCACTCCTGAGCTTTTGACCATAAAACCAGTTAGGTTTCCATTCCTGATTGCTATCCACTGTTGAAATGTATGCTATTACAAATTTCAGACCTGCTCTAGATACTCTTTTGGGTTCAGCATCACTGTAACATTCAACATCTCCTGTAAACAGATCCTGCATCCACTAAGATCATAAATTAACCTTTATTGCCCAATATCTAGTCATATGATAGCGTGACCCGGGGCTACAACAATAAAAGCCCCATGTTGTATGAACTGGATGTCTTAATCTTGCATGTACATTTCTGCAATCTTCCTAGCAGTAGACTGATTATTACTATAGTGAGACAAAGCCAGATGCAAATTGTCAAGCTGCTTTATTTTACAGTCAGCAAGAGAACATACAGTTATAATAAATCTTACCACACTTCAACTTAATTTCAGTAAATCTCATCATAGTACAGAAAATAACAAAACTTGCCACACTGACCATGTTAGCAGGCTAAACATTTACTTTTTCTAGTCATGACTTTCCCTGAATCCAACTATCTCTAAGCAAGCTTTCTCTCAATAAGTTTGGGCTCCCTTCCTAGGCCTTACCAATCTGACCCCAAACCATGTGCTTCTCTGTCCTTTTGTTTCCTAGTTAGACAGGAAGTCACCCCCACACAAGGCTGTGGAGGCCAAGTCACTGAATATATTTAAGAAGGAGCTAGATAGATTCCTAGACACAAAAGGCATCAAGGGGTATGGGGAGAGAGTGGGAATATGGTATTGAGATAGAGGATCAGCCATGATCATATTGAATGGCGGCGCAGGCTTGGAGGGCTGAATGGCCTACTCCTGCTCCTATTTTCTATGTCACCCATTTTGACCTCTGATTATCTCTCTGTCTACAGGTCTCCCTCATGTGTTTAAATTGGCCATTACCCTACCCTGGGTGTGGGTCCCTAGAAATGACCTCCTGCTGTTCTCAAAATGAATAGGACCATCCCAACACAATGAACCTGAATGGCTCACAGGAAACACTAAATTACCTTCATTGTTTCAAGCTGGAGCGGTATGCGAGAATCAACATTCCACAAACTGGCCCATCTGGCTCAAATGTACCTTTCTTCCACTTACCCCCACCCAGCCTCTGGCTGCTGTGGGAATTTTAAACCCCATGTAAACTAAATTTAACATAAAATACTTCAATATAAATCGTACCAGGATCCTTCCTTGGCAAAATGGTTGAAAATTACGAAATGTGATATAGACATATGTGGATATAGGGTGAGAACATAACTGGAGAACATAAATTCACCATGGGCAAATAACCTGCTAATACTCACTGTCAGGGTTACACATTATGAATAGCCAGTTGGATGAGGCTTGGAAAGACAGGCCCTGAAATTATGCCATGGGATACTCATTGGGATATTCATTGGGAATTATGAAATATTTCTTTACATGTTCTCCATTGCTTATCTACCATCATATCTTATATGCTTTCCCATATAACCTACCACTAACCACTTGCCCAAATAGCTCCTCCGGAGTATCCCCAAAGAACGGAGCACAGCCAACAAGGAATTCGTACAGAACCACTCCGCGGAGCGGAGGGAGCGTCCGATAAAAGGCGGGATTTCAGAGCGCTGAGAACAGCTGAGAGGAGCCGAGCGGAGCGGAGGGAGCGTCTGATAAAAGGCGGGATTTCAGAGCGCTGAGAACAGCTGAGAGGAGCGGAGGGAGCGTCCGATAAAAGGCGGGATTTCAGAGCGCTGAGAACAGCTGAGACGAGCGGAGCGGAGGGAGCGTCCGATAAAAGGCGGGATTTCAGAGCGCTGAGAACAGCTGAGACGAGCGGAGGGAGCGTCCGATAAAAGGCGGGATTTCAGAGCGCTGAGAGCAGCGGAGCGGAGGGAGATTCCGATAAAAGGCGGGATTTCAGAGCGCTGAGAGGAGCCGAGCGGAGCGGAGGGAGCTTCTGATAAAAGGCGGGATTTCAGAGCGCTGAGAACAGCTGAGACGAGCGGAGGGAGCGTCCGATAAAAGGCGGGATTTCAGAGCGCTGAGAGGAGCCGAGCGGAGGGAGCTTCCGATAAAAGGCGGGATTTCAGAGCGCTGAGAACAGCTGAGAGGAGCCGAGGGAGCTTCTGATAAAAGGCGGGATTCCAGGATGGTATGTTGCCTCCCTGGTGCAAGGGTCAAGGATGTCTCGGAGCGGCTGCAGGACATTCTGGAGGGGGAGGGTGAACAGCCAGTTGTCGTGGTGCATATAGGCACCAACGATATAGGTAAAAAACGGGATGAGGTCCTACAAGCTGAATTTAGGGAGTTAGGAGTTAAACTAAAGAGTAGGACCTCAAAGGTAGTAATCTCAGGATTGCTACCAGTGCCACAGGCTAGTCAGAGTAGGAATGACAGGATAGCTAGGATGAATACGTGGCTTGAGAGATGGTGCAAGAGGGAGGGATTCAAATTCCTGGGCCATTGGAACCGGTTCTGGGGGAGGTGGGACCAGTACAAATTGGACGGTCTGCATCTGGGCAGGACTGGAACCAGTGTCCTTGGGGGAGTGTTTGCCAGTGCTGTTGGGGAGGGTTTAAACTAATGTGGCAGGGGGATGGGAACCGATGCAGGAAGTCAGTGGGAAGTAAAGTGGTGACAGAAACAAAAGGCAGTAAGGGAGAGTGTACAGAACATGACCGGACAGATGGTCTGAGAAAGCAGGGCAAAGACCAAGGGAAGTCTAGATTAAACTGCATTTATTTCAATGCAAGAAGTCTGATGGGCAAGGCAGATGAACTCAGGGCATGGATGGGTACATGGGACTGGGATGTTATAGCTATTACTGAAACATGGCTAAGGGAGGGGCAGGACTGGCAGCTCAATGTTCCAGGGTACAGATGCTATAGGAAAGATAGAGCAGGAGGTAAGAGAGGAGGGGGAGTTGCGTTCTTGATTAGGGAGAACATCACGGCAGTAGTGAGAGGGGATATATCCGAGGGTTCGCCCACTGAGTCTATATGGGTAGAACTGAAAAATAAGAAGGGAGAGATCACTTTGATAGGATTGTACTACAGACCCCCAAATAGTCAACGGGAAATTGAGGAGCAAATATGTAAGGAGATTACAGACAGCTGCAAGAAAAATAGGGTGGTAATAGTAGGGGACTTTAACTTTCCCAACATTGACTGGGACAGCCATAGCATTAGGGGCTTGGATGGAGAGAAATTTGTTGAGTGTATTCAGGAGGAATTTCTCATTCAGTATGTGGATGGCCCGACTAGAGAGGGGGCAAAACTTGACCTCCTCTTGGGAAATAAGGAAGGGCAGGTGACAGAAGTGTTAGTGAGGGATCACTTTGGGACCAGTGATCATAATTCCATTAGTTTTAAGATAGCTATGGAGAAGGATAGGTCTGGCCCAAAAGTTAAAATTCTAAATTGGGGAAAGGCCAATTTTGATGGTATTAGACAGGAACTTTCAGAAGTTGATTGGGAGAGTCTGTTGGCAGGCAAAGGGACGTCTGGTAAGTGGGAGGCTTTCAAAAGTGTGTTAACCAGGGTTCAGGGTAAGCACATTCCTTATAAAGTGAAGGGCAAGGCTGGTAGAAGTAGGGAACCTTGGATGACTCGGGAGATTGAGGCCCTAGTCAAAAAGAAGAAGGAGGCATATGACATGCATAGGCAGCTGGGATCAAGTGGATCCCTTCAAGAGTATAGAGATTGCCGGAGTAGAGTTAAGAGAGAAATCAGGAGGGCAAAAAGGGGACATGAGATTGCTTTGGCAGATAAGGCAAAGGAGAATCCAAAGAGCTTCTACAAATACATAAAGGGAAAAAGAGTAACTAGGGAGAGAGTAGGGCCTCTTAAGGATCAACAAGGTCATCTATGTGCGGAACCACAAGAGATGGGTGAGATCCTGAATGAATATTTCACATCGGTATTTACGGTTGAGAAAGGCATGGATGTTAGGGAACTTGGGGAAATAAATAGTGATGTCTTGAGGAGTGTACATATTACAGAGAGGGAGGTGCTGGAAGTCTTAACGCGCATCAAGGTAGATAAATCTCCGGGACCTGATGAAATGTATCCCAGGACGTTATGGGAGGTTAGGGAGGAAATTGCGGGTCCCCTAGCAGAGATATTTGAATCATCCCACCGCTACAGGTGAGGTGCCTGAAGATTGGAGGGTAGCAAATGTTGTGCCTTTGTTTAAGAAGGACGGCAGGGAAAAGCCTGAGAACTACAGACCGGTGAGCCTGACATCTGTAGTGGGTAAGTTGTTAGAGGGTATTCTGAGGGACAGGATCTACAGGCATTTGGAGAGGCAGGGACTAATTAGGAACAGTCAGCATGGTTTTGTGAGAGGAAAATCATGTCTCACGAATTTGATTGAGTTTTTTTGAAGGGGTAACCAAGAAGATAGATGAGGGCTGTGCAGTAGACGTGGTCTACATGGACTTCAGCAAAGCCTTTGAAAAGGTACCGCATGGTAGGTTGTTACATAAGGTTAAATCTCACGGGATCCAAGGTGAGGTAGCCAATTGGATACAAAATTGGCTTGACGACAGAAGACAGAGGGTGGTTGTAGAGGGTTGTTTTTCAAACTGGATGCCTGTGTCCAGCGGTGTGCCTCAGGGATCAGTGCTGGGTCCGCTGTTATTTGTTATTTATATTAATGATTTGGATGAGAATTTAGGAGGCATGGTTAGTAAGTTTGCAGATGACACCAAGATTGGTGGCATTGTGGACAGTGAAGAAGGTTATCTAGGATTGCAACGGGATCTTGATAAATTGGGCCAGTGGGCCGATGAATGGCAGATGGAGTTTAATTTCGATAAATGTGAGGTGATGCATTTTGGGAGATCGAATCGGGCCAGGACCTACTCCGTTAATGGTAGGGCGTTGGGGAGAGTTATAGAACAAAGAGATCTGGGAGTACAGATTCATAGCTCCTTGAAAGTGGAGTCACAGGTGGATAGGGTAGTGAAGAAGGCATTCGGCATGCTTGGTTTCATTGGTCAGAACATTGAATGCAGGAGTTGGGATGTCTTGTTGAAGTTGTACAGGGCATTGGTGAGGCCACACTTGGAGTACTGTGTACAGTTCTGGTCACCCTATTATAGAAAGGATATTATTAAACTAGAAAGAGTGCAGAAAAGATTTACTAGGATGCTACCGGGACTTGATGGTTTGACTTATAGGGAGAGGTTAGACAGACTGGGACTTTTTTCCCTGGAGAGTAGGAGATTAAGGGGTGATCTTATAGAAGTCTATAAAATAATGAGGGGCATAGATAAGGTAGATAGTCAAAATCTTTTCCCAAAGGTAGGGGAGTCTATAACGAGGGGGCATAGATTTAAGGTGAGAGGGGAGAGATACAAAAGGGTCCAGAGGGGCAATTTTTTCACTCAAAGGGTGGTGAGTGTCTGGAACGAGCTGCCAGAGGCAGTAGTAGAGGCGGGTACAATTTTGTCTTTTAAAAAGCATTTGGACAGTTACATGGGTAAGATGGGTATAGAGGGATATGGGCCAAGTGCAGGAAATTGGGACTAGCTTAGTGGTATAAACTGGGCGACATGGACATGTTGGGCCGAAGGGCCTGTTTCCGTGTTGTAACTTCTATGATTCTATGATTCTATACTACCATATGAATGCTTAACCTGTTCATCTGAAATTCCTGTCTCTGTTATTTTAGTGGAGACATTAATCTATTTAAAATAAATGGATTATTGCCTTTAGTAGAACAACAGTGAGAGGAAATCCAGAGGAATACTTTAAGTTAATCTGCTAGCATTGCATTTCAAGGCCATAGGATTATAGGAATGTACAGCACCAGAAAAGACATTACAGTTCATCTGGCTGGTCACAGTGTCTAGGAGGTATCTTATGTCCCATGATACATGGTTGCATAGAATGTACAGCATGGAAACAAGCCATTCGGCCCAACATGTCCATGCCGGAGTTTATACTCCACACGAGCCTCCTCCCTTCCTACTTCATCTAACCATCTCAGCATATTCTTCTATTCCTTTCTCCCTCATGTGTTTATCTAGCTTCCCCTTAAATACATCTATGTTAGTTGCCTCAACTACTCCTTGTGGTAGCGAGTTCCACATTCTAACCACTCTCTGGATAAAGAAGTTTCTCCTGAATTCCCCATTGAATTTATTAGTGACTCTCTCTCACTCCTCTATCAAATTTTTCTCTAGGTACATATCCATTCTCTTTTGAATTTGCTGGTACAATCAGCCCTCACTATTGCCTTGAATACTTCAATATGATCACCCCTGAGCCTTCTCTTCCCTAATGTAAAATTCCCTGCTTCTGTAGCCACTCCTTATAATTCAGGTGCCACTTAGCAACCCTCCGCTGCACTCTCTCCAATGCCCGGATGTCTTTCTCATGATACAATGACCAGAACTGTACATAATACTCCAAGTGGCACCAGACCAGCGCTCTGTACAAACTCAGAATCACTTCCTAAGTTATTTGCTCTATTCTTCTGGAGTCCAAGATCCTATTTGCTGTATTTACTGCTGCTGTACAATGTGCCGATGGCTTCAACCATCTATCCACCTGGAACCCCAAATCCCTCTCCTGTGTCGTGTCCTGTAGAATAATACCTCTTAGTTTATGTTGCCACTGTTTATTATCCTTTCCCAATCTCACGACTTTGCATTTGTCCACATTAAGTGAGATCTGCCACTTATCAGCCCAGTTTCCCAGTCTATTCAGGTCCTTCTGTATTTCATCAGTTTGTTCTCTGCTGTTTGCAGTTCCTCCCAGTTTGGTATCATCAGAAACTTCGAGAGATTCATTTCAGTCCCCACTTCCAAGTCATTTATGTACATTGGGTAGAAATTGCTCGGAGCCATGAACAAACACTCCTCGCCGCTCCATAGATTTTTACTAACCCACTAACTTTTCTTCGGCCACTTCTTCGAATAGGAAGCGGAGAAGATCCCAGCATCAGTTCAGGCAAAGCTAGGACCCCAGGAAAAGCGAGAGGATTGATCTCTCCCCTCGACCAGTCAGGTTGCTGTATTTTTTGACACGCTGCGTTCACTGTCTCTGCTCGGAATGTGAAAAGCAGGAAGTGAAAGGTACAACATTTTAAATCAATGTAAAAACAGTTATAGACAGTGAAAAAAAGAGTGGGTAAGAAATAGTGGAATTAAATAAAAGAGACGGAATGGAAAAATTAAAAAAATTCTTAATTTTTTAATTTTTAGCAAAAAAGTTTTAATGCCCAGAAGCTATTAAAATAAGAAGTAATGAGACTCCACATTTTTAAAAGTTAATTTGCAATTGTTTGGCAGTCATTAAGACTTACTGCACTGTTAAAACTTAGTTTAGACCTGGTATTTTTAAGTGTACCTATTTGGTGATGTAATTAGTTACTTTCCAGCCAGGCAGATAAGCAAGTTTTTACTTTTTCAATGATTACAGCTTGCGATTGTCCCTTTAATTCAAAGCTGTCTTATCGCCGGCAAACCACTCGGAGCAAATTCCGAATTTCCGCATTTCACTGTGCATTTGCGAATGCCGGAACTTGCTCCTCTATTTTGCCACTAACAACGGAGCGCACTGTTGAGCTCACTGTTATTTTGGGAGCAATTTCTGCCCCAGAGTAATGTTTCAGCATTGATCTCTGAGGCACCCCCTAATTATGTCCAGCTAGCTCCACCTAAAATCATCCTTTGCTACATTCATTTGTCTGAAATACTAGAAGATCAATGGCATATCAGTCAGTCATGTTTTCATGATTTTGTAGAATAATGAACCTGCTGTCAGCTGATAATAGTTAAGTCAGGAACTTTTATGTCAGTAGCCTCTTAAGCTATGTGTTTATTTTGAATTCTCTGAAATTGACTTGTCACTGTGTACCTGGGCAGAGTGACCAAGCACACACAAGTAACCAATAGGAAGAATAACAGCACTGCTATACCCACTGCAGACCAAAGCAAAGTTCAGTGCACATAAAAATGGAATGATTAATTCCACGTTATTCATAAGGGCACACAGTAGGGATATCGAACCTGGGAACTAAAGAAGAACCTCCATCAGATTCAAATTCCAGCAGTTTTTTGTACTGTTCAGGACATTAAAACTTAATATTGAAACTGTAAGTGAACAATCATTTTATGTTCCTATCTGATAACTAGTCATTGTTGTAAACTCTTATTTTATTTCTAGCTAGTCACACTTTTCTATTTAGAAATTATGTATATTAACCTACTGTTTTTATAAACTTTTATTTCCATTTTTGCAGATTATTTAATACGTATAGAAAGCGTTCAGCATGACGCCAATTTTAACCATTAATTCTGAAGTGATTGTAAGTGAAAGGAGTGGCTATGGAGAGTGAGTACTTTCTGTTTTTTGAGGAAGTCAGCATAAAAGTCCAATAATAAGTTTTTCTTCTGTCTACCATGGGCTAAAAGAGCTTCTAAAGTTGTCTTTCTAACAAATGCAAAGTAATAGTTTTGCAATATGAAACATTGAAATTGATAATTGAAAATTTCTTGCTGAGGCAACTAAAATGAAAAGCTTTTTCGATTATTCCAGAAATGGCACAGTACGAGTAAAGAACCCTCACTTGGCCTCGATGCCTGAAGATTTTCTGTATCATTTTGATCTGGGAACAAAAACGCACAATCTTCAAGCAATGTTTGGAGATGTAAAGGTAGGCAGTTATTTGGAGGGGTAGGGCAGAATAGAGCTCACAGCAGAAAGCAGTAAAAGTCCTCCTATTATTTTTTCTGTTGGAGGAGGAAATGAACAATAATGAAACTGGTTAAAGGAATCCATAGATTAAATTGAACGGGCAAAAATTATTTGTATCAGACAAATAGCAGATGATAATTGAGAGCCACCGTCCAGTCAACATTGCTAAGAATTTATAATTCAGCGGTGATTTCCTTTATTACTCTTCTATCCCAACCGTGCTTCCTTGCATTACGCAATCCAGTGTTTGCAATCTTTGAAATAGAACTGAAAAAGCACAGATATAAATGTAAACTATCAGAACTTCACTTCCTTTGTGTACCATTTGGTTAAATGAATAACAATTTAGATTGCTCCACTTAAAACACGCTTAATGTTCACTTTCTGTAATACAATTTCAAAATTGCTTAATTCAAATTATCTGATAATTCCAACTTTTTACACTAAATTCGTACTTTGCTCTGTTATTTACATTGTTTAATTCAAATTATTAAATAACTTAAACATTTTAGGCACAATAAATTATTTTGAATTATCGGGAGTAAACTGTGCCTTGTTGAGATTGGCAACCCATTGTCTAACTCGTATCACCCTCTCTCCCCCAGTTTTCTCCCTTTACTCCTCTGTTGAAAGGAGAGACTCATGCTGGCATACAGATCCACAGCAGTGGCAGCCCGCTGGTACCTCACCCCAATGTCCATCATCACAAAATGGCCTAGGCAGTATTAGTGGACGATTTCATTGTGGATGTTGTCACAGTCAAAGCTAATCCACGGATGCAGTGTTGAAGCTGGAGTCACTGATGGAAAGGGGAGGGAAAATTGGCCTATTTCCCACCCATGCCCACCACAAGGGCACTAATGTCAATTATAGAGGTTCTACCATCATCCCAGTTGAGATTAGATTTCCTTGCTGATTTCAGCATAATTCTGGGATGGCTGGTCTAATGGTAGCTAACAGATCCCGAAAGCCTTAAGAGACAGCAGCATGCATCACAGCTGCCATAGTCTGGAAGCCAGTGTGCAAAGTGCTGTCTAATCTCTCCCCTGTTGCTGCCAGAGCTGTAGTCTGCACTTCAATGGAAGTGGAAACACTAAATGGTTCTTGAATGGGGATCAGCTGCATTGCCCAACGAAGGTACCACATGCTCCATTGATACCTACAACAAAGACAAAGATTCCCTGGTATTGCCACCAATGAGAGCAGTAGACTCGAGTCACACCAGTCAGTTGCCACACACCTTGCAGACTGACTTCAGAACCTGCACGTAGGTTTAATGTCCCTCCAAGATCCTTCTTTTCAGGTGAGTACCCATAAGTTCTGTACCCCACGACTCCGAGCCACGCGTAGCCTTCTCCTCAGACTCTGCTGGGAAGGTGGCATATCCTCATCCACTTCCCACTCTTCTGGCTCCCTCAGGTGCTGCGAATCACCTGGTGTCACATACTCACTAGCACTATCCAAAGCCCCCGGGTGAAAGTACCTGAGCTGGTGTGTGGGAGTGAAGGTGTGACGCAGGGTGTGAATTTGAGGGCGTTGCTGTAGAGGAACACAGGGCAGGAGGTCATTGCAGGAACTCATGGGTGGGCTTAAGTCTAACTTCTATGTATGTGGAACATTATTGAGGGCTAAGCAAAACACACTAGAGGAGATTTTCCTGGGTCTGTATTTTTTACTTGATCTTCCTGACAGCCAATCTTAACAAATCTGGCAAGTTTATTTTGGGGTTGTCATCAGATTCATGAGACAACATGTTGGGCACTGGTGGACCAAGCACCCCTCTAAGGATAATGTAAAGAGGGAATACTTGGGAGAACTGCATACACTCTAAAGATGAACGGTTGTATTTGGCATGCTAATTTACAAAGTAGCATAGGTGTTCAAGGTAGAAATCTGAGTTCACTATGTTATAAAGTTACTTTCAAAGCCAATTACATTTTAGGAAATTATAAATGGAGTTAAAGCATAATATTATATATGTGACTTAATTTAAAAACTGAAATTCAGTCCTGCATTTTTCAGTTTGTTTGTGTGGGAGGCAGTGCAAACCGGATGAAGACTTTTGCACAGTTCATGCATATGGAACTTGGATTAAATGGAGGTGGCGGTGACATTTCGGATATCTGCGCAGGAACCGACAGATACAGCATGTACAAAACTGGACCTGTGTTGTCTATAAGTGTAAGTATACAGGGTATTGCAGAATAGATTGTGGGGGTGAATTTCCTTGGCATTTCCAGCACACTTACCATGCTCAAACAGCATTGGTAATTTCCTTTTTGTGAGGGAATTCGGGTGGAAACCATTTCCGCCCAACTTCCGTGTTTAAACAGCTTCTCCCGAGGTTCCTTGTGCTTCTGCAGATCACCCATGATCTGGTCATCGAACCATCACTGGCTTCATTTGAATAGTCAATGTAAGAGCCAGAGACAAAGCAACTCCAAGTTCCCTGGTGCTGGACCGCTGCTACACTTAGGGTAAATGTAAGGAGTCTTACAACACCAGGTTATAGTCCAACAGCTTTATTGGAATCACACGCTTTCGGAGCTTTCCGTCACCTGATGAAGGAGGAAAGCTCCGAAAGCTTGTGATTCCAATAAAGCTGTTGGACTATAACCTGGTGTTGTAAGACTCCTTACATTTGTCCACCCCAGTCCATCACCAGCATCTCCACATCATGACACTTAGGGTAAGTTAGACACAGTTCAGTGAAGTGCAGCAGTTGTCATGGTCACCTGTTCAAGACAGAAGTGAGGAGTTCTTGAAACATAAGAGGCTGGAGATCTTTAAATTCAGATTTCTGCAGGTAGGAAACGATTTTTTAAAAAGTTTTTTTTTTGCCATTCTACCTACAGACACCTGCACTTGCTTCAGATTGCTTCTCACAGGTTCCAGCAGATTTTAAGACTCTTCCCCCCGCCCCCCCCCCCCCCCACCGCCCAGCCCGTTCCTACAGTTCAGGCTTCACAGGAGCAGGTATGGCATTCCCTACAGGCACCTATTTTTTGTGCTTTTTTTGAGGTGGCAGTATCGTGCAGCTGCGACCTGTGGTGGCTTGGTTCTCATCATTATCTGCATTACCATCATCATCTTCCTCCTCCTGCGTTGCCCTTTGCTGAGGTGGATCTGCAGGAAAGAAGCTAAGATTGGGTGAGCATCAGCTCCTAGGGATTTAGGAGACAGAGATGGGGGGTGGAAGGTTGTGGTTGTGTGGTGCTTCAAATAAATGGTAGGGAGACAATGTAGGTGATCAGTCAGTAACCTAGAGTGAGGGGTTTAAAGGTGGGGATTACCCATCCAATGGCCAGCCATTAGTGGGCATTGTGTGCCAGTTAGTCTTGCAAGAATATTGAGTGAATTATGGATAAGTCTGGCAGTTGAAGATTGTGTGCCAAGTGGCATGGGAGAAGTGAAGTAAGATATATGGGGGTATGAGACTGTTAAACTGGAGGAAAGGATTTTAGGGTTGTAAATATAAGTAATTGCTGTGAGGGGAGCTGGGTAGTCATAGTGTAAGATGCTGAGTTAGAACTGTCCTTAACCAGAGAGCAGTGTGAAGGGTTAGTTGTGGAAGTGTTGTTTTAACAACGACAACAAATTGCATTTATATAATGCCTTTAATGTAGAAAAAACATCTCAGGACACTTCACAGTGACGCACACAAAAGAAGGAGATATTACTTTACAGGTAGTTCAGCTGCTTACATTAGTTTGATGTGGAGATGCAGGTGATGGACTGGGGTTGACAATTGTAAACAATTTTACAACACCAAGTTATAGTCCAACAAATTTATTTTAAATTCCACAAGCTTTCGGAGGCTTCCTCCTTCGTCAGGTTTCCACACCGTTCACCTGACGAAGGAGGAAGCTTCCGAAAGCTTGTGGAATTTAAAATAAATTTGTTGGACTATAACTTGGTGTTGTAAAATTGTTTACATTAGTTTGAGCTGCTGCATAACAGAGATTTGGATAAATAATGATGCAGATTGGTGGATCAATTTTCAGGCATATGAATTTGGACCAGGATATGCAGATACAATTAATTTCCCATTTTTAAGTAATACATTTTGTCTTTATTTTATATGATTATACTTCATTATTTATAGTTAAATAACAAAACTTGTGGCAATTTGAGAAGCAGAGAAGTTGAATTGGTTGGAGCATAGGAGTTTCTCTGCAGTAGAGACAGAGGAGTTGGGAGATGTAAAACCCATGGCAATGCTCATGGTGAGTTGGAAGATACTTCTTTAAGAATGGGGGTGTTATGCCATGTAGCATTATCAGCATCGGACAATACATTGGGATCTAGGAGCACTGGGAAGGGGGCCCTGGATTTAGCAGTTGTAGACTGAGGTCCCAGAATCACGCAGTACTTTTGAGGAGTTCTGGGGTCTGGGAGCAGTAGCAGGGAGCCTCCAGTGTTTTGGAGCATTGGTAATAGGGAATGAAAATCTGGCATCGGGGAGCATTGGTAGCAGTCCTGGGATCTGTGAGGTTGGGGTCCCAGGCCTGGTAGAAAATTGCCTGTTGCAGAAAATTAGAACATAGACCTGGGACAGGTGTTTCAGAACTTTTAATACTTTGTTTATACAATGAACATATTCCCGAGATGGCTCAAGCCCATGGTGCACGGGTTATACAACTTCTTCATTTAATTTAATCCTTAATCTCTACATTGATTATTTATTTTTTTAGAAACTTGCTGATTTGTGATAAAACTAAAAGCACGCAGCAGGATTTTAGATGCCCCTTTCACATGGTAGCTCATTTCAGTGTTACAATTTAACGGGGCTTGGTTTTTAGCTTTCATTTTTCAAATGTGATCCTTTTTCCAGTCATTTCTTCATTTACTAAGTTTGTAGTAATACTACATGAATTTAAAGGGGTTTTGTTCTGACTTTTAAAAATATGTATAAAACAAACTTGAAAGACATGGATGAAGTAATTGTATCAATTAAATGTGATTAAAACCATGATTAAAATTTTTAATCATGAGATTAATAGCAATTAATTTTTAATCACTTGACAGCCCTAGAAAAATATTTTTTTTGCATTTTTCATTTTGTTTAAAACCTTATTTTGGACATTAGAAATTTCAGTTACTGATCATAGACAAAAAGTTTTTCAAAAAGCATTCTGAGTGACTTGATTGGATCATCACCATACAATCACCACACCAGCAACTGTTTACATGGGGAAATCCCATTATAAAATATTGGCAGTTTCGATGTTAAATACTGGCATAAAAGTATTATCAAAATCACGACAGGAAATAAGGTTTGTGGACAGGAAGTGTGAGCATATGCAAGATTTTTAATGATCTATATAGATATTCTCTTAAAATTTTGCAATGATAGCCTACGATTCATTTCCAATTAATGCACGTTGTGGGTTCTCATAAAGTCTGATTTTCTCAAGGAATGTTTCCCACACACAGGACATTGGATGTCAGATTGACCCAAGGGCTGATCTTTCTTTGATTTCCTTTGGGCTCTCTTTTCTTTGCATAGCTCGATACAATTTGCTTCAAGCTTTGTCATGCCATCATGAGTCATCTTTTGCCAAATTTTCCTGTGATGCATCACGCTCCCTTGCTCAGGTTTCAACCTCTGCCACAGCACTGAAACGACCATTATCAAAATCACAAATGACATCCTGTGTGACTGTGAATGGGGTAAACAATCCCTCCTCATCCTTCTAGACCTGTCTGCAGCCTTTGACACGGCTGACCACATCATCCTCCTCCAATGACTCTCCTCCGTTGTCCAGCTGGGTGGGACTGCCCTCGCCTGGTCTATCCAGTCATAGCCAGAGAATCACCTGCAATGGCTTCTCTTCCTGCTCCCACACCGTTACCACTGGAGTCCCCCAAGGATCTATTCTTGGCCCCTTCCTATTTCTCATCTACATGCTGCCCCTCAGCGACATCATCCGAAAACACATCAGGTTCCACATGTACATTGATCACACCCAGCTCTACCTCACCACCACCTCTGTCGACCCCTCCACTGCCTTTTATTTGTCACGCGGCTTGTCTGGCATCCAATACTGGATGAGCAGAAATTTTCTCCAACGAAATATTGGGAAGACCAAAGTCATTGTCTTCAGTCCCTGCCACAAATTCCGTTCCCTAGCCACCAACTCCATCCCTCTCCCTGGCCACTGTCTGAGGCTGAACCAGACCATTCACAACCTTGGCTCCCATTTGGCCCTGAGATGAGCTTCCAACCCATATCTGCTCCATTACCAAGACCACCTACTTCCTTCCACCTCCGTAACATCGCCTCTCTCTGCTCCGCCTCAGCTCACCTGCTGCTGAAACTCTCATCCATGCCTTTGTTATCTCTAGACTTGACTATTCCAATGCTCTCCTGGCCAGCAACCCTTCTTCCACCCACCATAAACTTGAGCTCATTGAAAACTCTACTGCCTATATCCTAACTTGCACCATCCCATTCACCCATCACCCCTGTGCTTGCTGACCTACATTAGCTCCCGGTCCGGCAACGCATCAATTTTAAAACTCTCATCCTTGTTTTCAAATCCGTCCGTGGCCTCACCCCTCACTATCTCTCTAACCTCCTCCAGCCCTACAACCCTCCGAGATCTCTGCACTCCTCCAGTACTTGCCTCTTGCACAACCCCGATTTTAATTGCTCCACCATTGGTGTCCGTGCCTTCAGATGCCTAGGCCCTAAACTTTGGAATTCCCTCCCTAAACCTCTCCGTCTCTCTACCTGTCTCTCTTTCCTTTAAGTCGCTTCTTAAAACCTACCTCTTTGACTAAGCTTTTGGTCACCTGTCCTAATATCTCCTTATGTGGCTCGGTGTCAGATTTTGTTTGAAAATGTTCATGTGAAGTACTTTGGGATGTCTTACTACATTAAAGGCGCTATATAAATGCAAGTTGTTATTGTTGTTGTAAGTGTCAGTTGAGAGGCTACATTTTGTTAGATTGGGCTTTAGGAAATTCTTATATCCTTTGAACTGACCACCACAAGAGCATTTACTGAGCTGCAGCTCACTGTAGAATACCTTCTTGGGTCGTCTAATATCAGGCATTCGGACCAAGTGACCAGCCCACCTTAGCTGTGCCTTTACTATCATTGCCTCTATGTCTGGCATATTTGCTGTTCTGAGGATATGTGTCTGGAATCTTGTACCCCCCATTGAATTTTCATGATCTTTCTGAGGCAACCTAGATGGAAGTGATTGAGTTTTCTGATGTAGCGACTGTAGGTGGTCCAGCTATTGCATGCATACAGTAAGGATGTTATAACTATTGCCTTGTAGGCCTTACGTTTTCTTGTCAGTTTAATTTCCCTTTTATCCCATAACCTCACATGGAACCTTCCAAAAGCATTGCTGGCTTTAAACAATCTATGGCTCACTTCATCATCTAGGAGCACATTACATGAAATGGTGCTTCCTAGGTAGGTGAATTGCAGGCAGTATGTGCCCTTCAATGCTAATATTGGATGGCACTTAAGATTTTCCAGGGCAGGCTGGTGTATAATTTCTGTCTTCTTCAGACTGATAGCAAGGGCAACTACTAAATGAACAAAATACCGATTCAAAACTATTTTCGGTTTGCAGCATGGAATGGGTGTGCCATCTATATCAATCATGCTTCATGAACTTATCAAGTTGCTTCACCATGCCAAGTGTCGTGATGTCGTTGTCATACGTCTGGGGACATCGGGTGGTATAGGTATGTCAAGAAAATTTTATAAGTCAAGCCCTCTCCCCTTCCCCCTCCACCCTTATCTCTAACAAGTGCAAAGAGCTCATGGAATTATCATCATGATAGCAACCATCTCTTCAGCTACCACTGCTGTTCCCTGTCCTCCTGCTTGCCCACCAAGCCCAATTCTCCTCCAGGCCCCACTACCCTAGCCCTGTCTCTCTCTAGTTTTTCTCCCCATTTCCCCCATGCCCTCTCCGAGCTCATCTCGCCCATGAGATCCACCTCTTGCTCCTTTGACCCCGATCCCACCAAACCGCTAACCACCCAACTTCCCTTCCTGGCCCCCATGCTAGCTGACATATATGATTCCTTTTCCTCAGCTCTGTCCTTTTCCTTTGAAAACTGCCATCATCTCAACCTCGTCAAAAATCGCATAATCAACCACTCTGTCCTGCAAACTACTGCCCCATTTCCAACCTCCCTTTTCTCTGCAAAATCCTTGAATGTGTTGTCACCTCCCAGATCTGTGCCCATCTATCCTGCAACTCCCTATTTATGGGAGAGATGGGCACAGTCTAGGAAGTGATAACTTACAAACAGATTTCTGACCCTCCCACAGTACAAGCAATATTCCCTTTAACTAGATGACAGTATATTATTGCTGCTCATTCTCCTCAACCTCTTTGCAGCCTACCACATAATTCTTCTCCATATTTCTCATTCATTATCTAGCTCAGTGGTACTTCCCTTGTTTGGTTTCACTCTTATCTATCAGATCATAGCTAGAGCATCTGTGTCAATTACTTCCCTTCCTAACCCCTGCACTGTCATGCTGGAAGTCCCTCACAAATCCATCCTTGGTCACTCCTCTTCCTCATCTATCTGCTGCCTCTTGGCATCATCATCTGCAGAAATGGGTTCAGCTTCCACATATATGCAATGATGTACAGCTTCACCTTTCCACCACCTCCCTTGAACCTACCATGGACACTGTCCTGTTAGACTGCTTGTTTGACATCCAGTCTCGGATGAACCATAATTTCCTACAGCTAATCATTGGGAAGACTGAAGCCATCTTCTTCGGTCATCAACACAAACTCTGTACCCTCGCCACTGACTCAATCCTCTCCCTAGCCACTGACTCAGACTATTTAGAACCTTGGCATCCTATATGTCTCCAAACTGAGCTTATACCCCCACATCCACTCCATCACAAACACTGCCTACTTCCATCTCCTTAACATCACCCACCTCCACACTTATCTCAGCCCATTGTTGCTGAAACCTCATCCATGGTCACCTCCAGACTTGACTATTCCAATGTTCTCCTGGTGGCACCCCATTCCCCACCCTTTGTAAACCTCAGCTCATCCAAAGTCTGCTGCCCACATCTTATCCTGCACCAAGTTGCACTTGCCCAACACCCAGTTAGAAAATTGATATGACTGTCAGTAAAGGGTGGAAAATGTTGATGAAAAGGTAGGTACAATACAGACCGTGTTGTAGTGATACAGAACTGTATGTTTCAATGAAATATAGGTCTTAAACAGCATTGCCCACGGCAAAGGTACATTAACAGGTCCAGGCCATCTGCTCAGAAATGGAGAGGAGTGCAGGAAATGCATAAGTGGCTTAAAATGTGTTTAAATTTAAAATAGCACACATTAAAAAAATATTCTTCAGGGGACAAACGCCGCCATCTGGGTCTTGTTCTCTAGAAAAAATATAATTCAATCTGATCGGCAAGGAAGTGAGCACATTGGTGGAGTTTTCTGATTTCGGTAAGTATTTTACTCTTTTTAAAAAGTTTATCAATAAGAAATATCAGAACAGTTTATAAAGTTATCTATAATAGGTTTACCAATTAATATTTAGTAAAGTCCCAAAAATCACAAGTTCTATGACCAAATTTGCTTGCTGTGTTTGAAGTATATAAATTATTAGTTCTGTTTTCTGGAACAGTCTTATTGTAAGCACCTGCCATTCACATACAGTCCGCAGTTAATTAATGGAAATATCTTTAATCTGCACAGATGATTTTTAAATATCCAATTCTTCAGAGTTTCACCCAAAACTCATATTATTTTGGGAGAAGAATGAGGAAGATGAGGATGATAATGAAACATTTGATTAGGGGATGTAGACCACAAACCTCAAAGGACAAGGGATCCAGAGTTCAGCCATTACCTGTGCTGTCAAATTATGGGAGCAGGATCCTCCACAGGGTCAGCCCTGGATAATATCTGCTGAGGCTACCAAAACAACTATCATCCACAACTGCTAGCTGCTGGCCTTTTAAAACTCCCACCTTAATCTTGCAGCATTCAGCTGCTTCATCAGGCTATTCAAATGTACAGGACACTGTACATTCAGAAGCACTATGACACGACTATACTATGCAACTGGCCAGGGTCCTCTTGAAGTAGCAAGTTGGCTTTCTAGTTAATGTACTAATTAGAACCCACAACATTCTTCTTTGTATCTCCAGGAAGTTGCCATTTGAAGCTCGCTCTCTCTCTCTCAAGTCCTCTGAAGGCTAGTCTGTGAGGAGGTGAAGCCAGCATTAAATTCTTCTGTTGCTGATGTGCTACTTCATTCACAATAGGATCTTCCCAAAAGTGTGGTATTAAAAGGACAATTTATAATAAAGATAAATTTCCATAAACAAAAATCTCATAAAACACTCAAAAGTTCATTAATACACAACTTCCAAGTTTCAAAAAGTTTCCTTATGCATCAAAATTGGTTCAGAAGAGAGATTTGTCTAACTGAATTTGCAACAACAATAAACAGCAATCCATTCTCTGTAACCAATCATTTTGGGTTTTTTTCTAATCATCAGCCAAGAAACCACAATAACAGCTATTACTGATCACCCAATGACCTCTCATAGTTGTTGATTGTCTATAAGGAGTTTGTAACAGAAAAGCAAAACTGTAAATATATATACAGTATGTCATCACTTGCCTGAAATACAAACTTTGAAAATTCAATCTCCAGTTTCTTTCAAAGACTTTTGGAAAAAAGCAAAAACGATCAAATCCTCCCAGAATGAGGGAACACACTCTTTTACTCTTCACATCCTATTGATACACAGATTGCATGTGAGGAATTCTGCAAACTGCACATGTTCAGAGTGTATAGATGATTGAAAGCCATAGATAAATGTTATGAGTTAAAAATGTACAGTCAAAGCCCAAGCTTTTGAGAGGCTGCGGCCTTAAAGTAAGTAAAAAGATTAATTAAGATATTACTAGACATAAAAGACAACTTGATGGGTAAATTTAATTATGCTGTTGTGAAATATGTTTTGTTCAAAACCTTATTTTGGACATTATAAATTTCAGTTGGTGAGAAAAAGTAGTTGCACAATAATTTTTTATAAAGTATTTTGAGTGATTCAATTTGTTCATGAATAATGACAACTATTTTACACACAAAATTAAAATATGTGTTTACATGGAGAATTTCAGTATTAAATATTGACAGAAAAGTGTAACATAAAAATGGTGACTACTGGAACTGAGGTTTGTGGACAGAAAGTGCATGCACATGCAAGATTTTTAAAAAGATAGATAGATTTGAATTTTACCTTGCAAAGCTCCTGGCATGGAGCCTCACGAGACTGGATTGTGAGTCACAGAACCTATCTCTGAGCTGTGCCCCTTTGAGAGAGGTTCCGTCCTGGGAGCTTCACCTAGCAAATTTAATCTGAAAAAGTGCTAACGTGAAATAATGCAACACACTATAGATGACTGTTCTCTCTTAAAATATGAAATGTCTTATTTAGCATTTTATTATAGAACTGATGTTTGTTCTGCAGGTTTGGATCCTGGGACTGTGGTTGTTACCGGTACAGCAGTAGATTCATTCTTCCAACCTCAGTTTGAACAAGTGGTTCTGGGAAAAGTAATTACTCGAAGCACCAAACTGGACAAGGATCTAGCACAAGAATTATTGAACTGTGGTAGAGAGATTGCTGACTATCTTACTATCATTGGGAACACCATGTGCACCTATGATTTCTATGAAGGTACATGAAAAAATATCACAGGATCTGCTTTGGAAACCTGTACTAAACAAACAACAACTTTTACATAAAAATACAACAATATAACATTTTAAACCTCCTTAAGCATAAACATTATTGCAGTGTATAGCACGGGGAGGAAGAATAACCCAGCCTCAATCCCACAAACAACATAATTGTTTTAATTGAAAGAATTCTTTGCTCAGCTAATTTTCCCAAATTAATTGCAAATGCTTGCCAAAATCATATTTTTCTTTTCTTTGATACAGGACAAGGACGCTTGGATGGAGCCTTATGTTCATTTTCTAATGAAGAGAAGCTGGCGTATTTGAAAAAGGCACATGAAGCTGGTGTCAGAAATATTGAAATGGAGTCCACTGTCTTTGCTGCTATGTGCCATAGTTGTGATGTAAGAGGTAAGAATTGCTTCAAGATTTGTAAACACAAGATTAGCTGGCACATTCTTATATGTTGCCTTGAGAAAATGGAAGAAAAAAAATGTGATAGGAACATAGGAACAGGAGAAGGCCATTCAACACCTCCAGCCTATTCCGCCATTCAATGAGATCATGGCTGATCTGTATCCTGACTCCATCCACCTGTCTTGGCTCCATATCCCTTTATACCCTTGGCTAGTTGATCTCAAATTTAAAATTATTAATTGAGCTAGCATCAACTGCTTTTTGTGGGAGAGTTCCACACTTCTACCACCGTTTGTGTGAAGAAGTGTTTCCTAACTTCTCTCCTGAATGGCCTGGCTCTGATACTTCAGGAATTTAAATTCAGGAAAAGAATCTCCAAAAACAAATATCTGAAGTCCAAGAAGTTTCTGATAAGTTTGATTCCTTTTTTATATTTTGGCTTATTTTTCTTCTCAATTGAATGTCGGTCTTCCAATTCATTCCCCCAAAAAAGCCATTAAATCAAGGTGTTAAATTGTCTGATTTTGGACAAAAAGTGAATTTTTTTTTCTTAAAGGCAAGCTAGAACTTCTCACATTGGGCACAGACACAAACTTGCCTGTGTAAATTACTATTGTGAGTATCATTCTATGCGTAAAGGTGGACATGTGACTCCAAAGACCAGGAAATAACAAATCAAAAACATCCTTAAATAAGAGGCAGAAAAAAACCTTGATTTTATACCTAAACTTCAAGCAATTTGTCTTTTGCTACGGTTTTGACATTAGGTCTGGCCTTAAACTAATGCAACTTTTACTTTCAGCCAGCAGCTCAAAAGCATTTCTGTCATCACTCTGAGGGTAGGTATTGAGGGGTAGATTTTAAGTTGCACTCCAAGAGAGCTTAGAATCACAGAATCATAGAATTGGAAGGAGTGCAGCGCAGATTCACCAGAGGCCCCAAGAGTTAAATTATGAGGAGAGATTACATAAACTAAGCTTGTATTCCCTGGAATGTAGAAGGTTAAGATGTGATTTGATTGAGGTTTTAAGGATTTTGAAAGGAATTGATAGGGTAGATAGAGAGAAACTTTTACCACTGGTGGGGGAGTCTTGGACAACGGGACATAACCTTAAAATCAGAAGCAGGCCATTCAGGAGAGAAGTTATATAGTCATAGAATCTTACAACACAAAAGGAAGCCATTTGGCCCGTCGTGCCTGTGCGGCTCTTCGAAAGAGCTGTCCAATTTAGTTCCACACCCCAGCTTTTTCCCCATAAACCTGCAAATTAGTTCTCTTCAAGTACGTGACCAATTGCATTTCAAAAGTTCCTATGGAATCTGATTCCACCACCCTTTCCAGATCTTAACAACCCTCTGTGTGAAAAAAATCTCTCTTCATTTCCCCTCTAGTTCTTTTGCTAATTATTTTAAATCTATGATCTCTGGTTACTGACCCACTTGCCAGAAGAATCGGTTTCTCCCTATTTGCTCTATGAAAATCTCTCATAATTTTGAATACCTCGATTAGGTCTCCCTTAACCTTCTCCACCACAAGGAAAACAATCCCAGCTTCTCCAATCTCTCCACTTAACTGAAGTCCCTCATCCCTGGTATCATCCTGGTAAACCTCCTCTGTACCCTCTCCAAGGCCTTGACATTCTTCCTAAAGTGTGGTGTTTGAACAGGGGTGTAACATTTGCAATCCTCCAGTCCTCTGGCACCACTCCCATATCCAAAGAGGATTGAAAGATTGTGGTCAGAGCTTCTGCTGTCTCCACCCTAGCTTCCCTTAGCAACCTACGATGCATCCTATCTGACTTGTTAACTTTGAGTGATGCCAACCTCTTTAGCACCTCTTTTCTATCTATTTTTATCCTATCCAATATCTCTACTCCCTCCATCCCTACTGCAACATTAACTTCATCCTCTTCTGTTGTGAAGACAGATGCAAAGTCCTCATTCAGTACCTCAGTCATGCCCTCTGCTTCCACAAGAAGATTTCCTTCTTTGTCCCTAATTGGCCCCACCATTCCTTTAATTATCCTTTTACTTTTTACATGTTTATAAAAGATTTTTGGGTTCCCTTTCATTTTACCCACTAATCTTTTTTCATACTCTCTTTGCCCCTCTTATATCTTTTTTCAATTTCCTCTGCATTCTCTGTATTCCACCTGGATTTCGACTGTATTCTGTATTCTTAACCTTTTTCTGTTTTATTTTAACCTCTATTTCCTTTGTCATCCAGGGAACTCTAGCTTTGGATGCCCCATCTTTCCTCTGTATGGGAATATGCTTGGTTTGTACCTGAACTATCTGCATCTTGAAGGCCTGCCATTGCTCATTTACTGTTTTCCTGGCCAATTTTTGTTTCCAGTCAACCTGTTCTAGATCCCTTCTCAAATCACTGACAATGGCTCTCTTCCAGTTGGGTATTTTCATCATTGATTTTTCTTTGTCCCTAATTATATTATGATCACTATTACCCAGATGTTCTCCCACTGAAACACACTGCACTTGCCCTACTTCATTCCCCAAAACTAGATCCAACACTGCTTCCTTCTTCATTGGGCTAGAAACGTACTGATTAAGTAAGTTCTCCTGTACATATTTTAGGAATTCTTCACCCGCCTTGCCCTTTATTCTGTTTTTTCCCCAGTTTATATTAGGGTAATTGAAGTCCCCTATATTACTGCTCTATTATTTTTACATTTCTCTGAAATTTGCCTAGAGATTTGCTCCTCTATCTCCTTCTCACTATTTGGGTATCTATAGTAAATACCCAGCAATGTAACAGCTCCTTTTCTGGTCCTTAATTCCAAACAGATAGATTCAGTCTTTGAACCCTCTAGTATATCGTCCTCTGTAGAACTATAATATCATCCTTGATCAATACTGCCACCCCCCACCTTCTGTCTTTTTTCTTTCCCTATCCCTCCTCAATACATTGTAGCCAGGAATGTTTAGTTCCCATTCCTGTCCATGTTTAAGCCAGTTCTCTGTTTTAGTCACTATATCATAACCCCAGGTGACAACTTGGGCCTGTACTCGTCAACCTTATTTGTAATACTTCTCACATTAACACACATGCATTCCAATGCTATGCTTTCTTCCTTCATCTAATTCGTGCTCTTTCTACACTATTCTTTGTTCTGTTGCTTTTTGTCCCTCCTAGTTTTATATGCACTTTGTCTCTTCTCATAGAGTCATAGAGTTATACAGCACGGATAGAGGCCCTTCGGCCCATCGTGTCCGCGCCGGCCATCAAGCCCTGTCTAATCTAATCCCATATTCCAGCATTTGGTCCGTAGCCTTGTATGCTATGGCATTTCAAGTACTCATCCAAATGCTTCTTGAATGTTGTGAGGGTTCCTGCCTCCACAACCCTTTCAGGCAGTGAGTTCCAGACTCCAACCACCCTCTGGGTGAAAAAGTTCTTTCTCAAATCCCCCCTAAACCTCCCGCCTTTTACCTTGAATCTATGCCCCCTTGTTATAGAATCCTCAACGAAGGGAAAAAGCTCCTTAGTATCCATCCTATCTGTGCCCCTCATAATTTTGTACACCTCAATCATGTCCCCCCTCAGCCTCCTCTGCTCCAAGGAAAACAAACCCAATCTTCCCAGTCTCTCATCATAGCTGAAGCGCTCCAGCCCTGGTAACATCCTGGTGAATCTCCTCTGCACCCTCTCCAAAGCGATCACATCCTTTCTGTAGTGTGGCGACCAGAACTGCACACAGTACTCCAGCTGTGGCCTAACCAGTGTTTTATACAGCTCCATCATAACCTCCTTGCTCTTATATTCTATGCCTCGGCTAATAAAGGCAAGTATCCCATATGCCTTCTTTACCACCTTATCTACCTGTTCCGCCGCCTTCAGGGATCTGTGAACTTGCACACCAAGATCCCTCTGACCCTCTGTCTTGCCTAGGGTCCTCCCATTCTCTCTGCTGTTACATGCTGGTGACCATCTCCCTGCTAAATTAGTTTAAACCCGCCCCCACAGCACTAGTTAACCTCCCTGCGAGGACATTGGTCCCAGCCCTGTTCAGGTGCAACGCGTTTGGCTTGGACAGGCCCTCCTGCCCTTGAACTGATCCCAATGCTCCAGGAATCTAAAACTCCCCTCCTGTACCACTTCTCCAGCCACACATTAACCTGCACTATCTTCCTGTTTCTGTACTCACTAGCAAATGGTACTGGGAGTAATCCAGAGATTACCA
The DNA here is from genome assembly GCF_035084215.1 of Heptranchias perlo. Taxonomy (NCBI): domain Eukaryota; kingdom Metazoa; phylum Chordata; class Chondrichthyes; order Hexanchiformes; family Hexanchidae; genus Heptranchias; species Heptranchias perlo. The sequence goes on along the minus strand of NC_090331.1, from coordinate 44,065,411 downwards.
CCTTTGAGGTTCTGTTCTTTAATCTTTTCCCTAACTCCTGAAACTCTGCCTGAAGGACTCAACCTTTTTCCTACTGACGTCATTGGTTCCAACATGAACCACGACTTCTGGCTGTACTCTTCCCCTCGCAGAATGTCCTGCACCCATTCAGTGATATCCTTTACTCTGGCACCAGGGAGGCAACACACCATTCGGGATTCACGACTACAGTTGCAGTCTATCCCCTGACTATTGAATCCCCTAATCTCCCGTCTTCGCTCTCGGCCCTTTATAATCTCCCGTCTTCGCTCTCGGCCCTTTATAATCTCAGGTCTCGCTCCTTTATAATCTCCGGTCTCCGCTCTCGCTCCTTTATAATCTCCCGTCTCCGCTCTCGCTCCTTTATAATCTCCGGTCTCCGCTCTCGGCCCTTTATAATCTCCCGTCTCCGCTCTCGCTCCTTTATAATCTCCCGTCTCCGCTCTCGGCCCTTTATAATCTCCCGTCTTCGCTCTCGGCCCTTTATAATCTCCCGTCTCCGCTCTCGGCCCTTTATAATCTCCCGTCTCCGCTCTCGCTCCTTTATAATCTCCCGTCTCCGCTCTCGCTCCTTTATAATCTCCCGTCTCCGCTCTCGCTCCTTTATAATCTCCCGTCTCCGCTCTCGGCCCTTTATAATCTCCCGTCTCCGCTCTCGGCCCTTTATAATCTCCCGTCTCCGCTCTCGCTCCTTTATAATCTCCCGTATTCGCTCTCGCTCCTTTATAATCTCCCGTCTCCGCTCTCGGCTCTTTATAATCTCCCGTCTCCGCTCTCGCTCCTTTATAGTCTCCGCTCTCGGCCCTTTATAATCTCCTGTCTCCGCTCTCGGCCCTTTATAATCTCCCGTCTCCGCTCTCGACCCTTTATAATCTCCCGTCTCCGCTCTCGACCCTTTATAATCTCCCGTCTCCGCTCTCGACCCTTTATAATCTCCCGTCTCCGCTCTCGGCCCTTTATAATCTCCCGTCTCCGCTCTCGCTCCTTTATAATCTCCCGTCTCCGCTCTCGCTCCTTTATAATCTCCCGTCTCCGCTCTCGGCCCTTTATAATCTCCCGTCTCCGCTCTCGCTCCTTTATAATCTCCCGTCTCCGCTCTCAGCCCTTTATAATCTCCCGTCTCCGCTCTCGCCACTTTATACTCTCGGGGCTGTTATTGCTGTTTTGTGTGGCACAGGTGTAGGACGAGTGCTGGCTGTGCACTTGTTTCCTACTGAGCTGCAATCCTGTGGTCTTTTGCATTGTGTGTTTCACAGAGTTTGTACCTATTTCATGCGTTAGCCTCATTAAGACCCCAGGTTTCACGCAAAATAAAAAATAATAAAAACCTACCAGACCTCTGTGGGATTTGACGCAGACTTGCTCTTTTTTTCTTGTGTGTCCCTTTGAAGTAGGAGTAAGAGAGGTACCATGGACCAAGGAGCTCTTAAAATGAAGGTTTGGCTATGTGGTTTTATTTGCAATGTTTAAAGTTTCTTTTCTGTATAGTGCTTTTTATTAGACATTTTTTCCGTATTCCCAAAATTTTTGTTAGGCTAAATTTTGTGGTCTTATCACAGTAGTGCCAGAACTGCTCAAAAGCACATGACGCTCGTGCTGACAACACAAGGAGTGGACCTCTCTGTGTAGTGTGAGGTCAGCTCATTACCATATTTGTGCCACATTTCCTGCATAAATTAGGCATGCACAGGGAAGGTGTTTATCATAGGGGTGGGATATCCAGCACAGCAGCAGATTAAAGAAATGGAATTCTGTCTAAAAACATTTCACCCTTAACACTGAAACGGCTGAAGGAAGTGGTAGCGAGCTGGCAGAGGGAAAACTGCTCCCTTCTGATACATGTGTCACATCATTTGAAGGCTCCTGCTGCATACTGAGGCCTTTTTTTGCCAGGGTGAATGACTTTCATCACTTTTCCAATGGAAAGCTGCTAGGATCAAGAAAGGCCTCTGTACTCCTCCCGAGTCCACTGCAGTACCGAGGACTGTTGCCGGCTCTGCACTCTCTTGATCACCCCCTTCCCTCCCACTCTTCTGATTGCCGCCCTCCCTCCCGATCGATGCCCCCCCTCTCCCAGCACCAACCTGAGAACCGCTGCCTGCAACACAACGGCCTGAAATTGAAATTCTCTTCGCTGGCGAGCTGCCTTATGTGTACCCATGTATTAAATTTAAGTGCACTTTAAATTCAGATGGTTCAATAACGTTCACTACAACAGGGCAAAACTTTGTAAGAAATTAAATATTTTATCTACAATACAAAACAATAAATACTAAATAATTCCAATATCACTTATTTGGGAAATTACATAAAATCAGCATTTTTTTTAAAAAAGTGAAACAAGTATATTATTAAATGTATTTTTTTCTCTCTCAGCTGCTGTTGTCTGTGTGACTTTATTAAATCGATTTGATGGTGACCAGATTACAACTCCACACGCAGTTCTGCTTGAGTACCAAATGCGTCCACAGAAACTGGTGTCGATGTTCATAAAAAAACAGCTTGGGCTGTTAAAATATAATTGAAATGGTATCAGGAGTGTCTTATACTGTAAATCATATATAAGAATAGAATTCATGGTTTGTAAGAACCTTGTCAAATATATGAACTTACTTGTGGAGATAACTTGACATTCATTTATAATGTTTCATTCAATAGGTGAAATATTTTTCCAAGGGCAACACACACAATTTCATTAAAATCATGAAGTTTTACAGAAATATGCAAAAAGTAGCAACATTAATGTACCCAAATATATTGTCGTACTTTGTATGTAGGGAGAAGTTTTCAGTACTGTACTATAATTGTGATAAGATTATCAATGATATGCAAATGCCTAGCTAATTTCAATTTATTTATAATGCTTTAAAGGCATAACCCAATTTCTAAATGTAACAGGCCCTATTTGGTAGCTTAAATACTTTTAATGAGAATGGCACATTTTCACAATTACTGCTAAAGATGTAGCAAAAATAATATTTTTAAATACATGTAAATGTATTTACTTTTCTATGCCTTTTTACATTCATGTAAAATAAAATATATGTTCAACCTTGAGGGCTTTTCTTTCAAAGGTTTATTATGCATCATTGCATGTAAAATACCTACACTAGTCAGAATGCTAACAGCTCATGAAATCCTTGAGATCATAAATAATACAATGATTCTACTAAATATTTGCAAATTAAAACAAAAATTTAATAATATTCACAGTACTCATAATCCTTTCATATTCAAAACCTGGTAAAAGGGGATTCAGACATTTACACACAAGGCAAAAAAAAAATCATTATTTGGAAGAATTAAATTGACATGGAGAGGCAATACTCAAGGATGTACTTAATGGCCCAGAAATTGGTACACGCAGCACCTGCTTTTCAAGCACTACTCAGACTACTAAGGCCCCAATATGGCAGGCAGGAAGTGTGCGCTCATTTCCACCAGAAGTGCGGTGTCCACTATACTGGGTAAGGACAAATAACAGGCGTCCTTAGACCCACGCCTGATCGGAGTCCCCTCTCCAATATTAGTTTGCCCGGAGGAAAATCCATCACTGGCTGCATTCAGAGAAACCAGCCCTAGGGATCGCCTACCAACTAAGAAGGTAAGTAACTTACCTGAATGTGGAGCCATGATGAGCAGGAGTGCTCTTCCTAAACTCACATTAAAGGAACCTATCACCATCACTGCATCCCACCACCCCACATCGCTACCGCCCTTCCCCCATTGCTGCCACTCCTGACCTTGACGCCCCCCCCCCCCCCCGCCACGACCTGGACTCACTTACCTTACAGTTACGCTAGCAGCAGCCAGAAGTCACAGCCACCAATGATAAAGCATAGGAAAAGGGGATGCACCAAAGGCCTAAGTCAGAGGAATGGTGAGTTTGGGGAGGGTTTGCAAAGCTGGAGGAAGTTGCAGGGACAGGGAGGGGATTTAAACGTGAAAATAAGAATTTTAAATTGGAGGTTTGGGGAACCAGAAGCCAATGTAGGTCAGTAAGGACAGAGGTAATGAGTGAGCCAGACTTGCTGTGGGATAGGATTAGCGCAGCAGAGTTTTGGATGCCTTGAATTTTTGGAGTTGAAGGATGGGAGCCCAGCCAGGAAAGTATTGGAATAATCATGTCAGGAGGTGACAAGGGTATGTATCAGGATTTCAGCAGCAGATGGCTGATTTAGGGATGGAGGCAGGTGATACTAGGGAGCTAGTAAGCGATCCATGTTATGGAGAGGACGTGGGGTCGGAAACTCAGTTCTTGGTTGAATGGGATGCTGAGGTTGTGAACAGTCTGGTTCAACCTGAGACAATAGCCAGGGAGGATGATGGAATTGGTGGGGGATTTTAATTGTGACCTGCCCGGTTTCTGCTGCAGGTAGGGTTAAAATCACCCCTTTGGTGTTTTCTTTATGCTGCACTCCTGAAATATTGATGTTTTTCTAAAAAAAAATTATTCTCCCTATTGGCCACATTTACTTGGGCCGAAAATCAGCAAAAACCCAGTTTCCACGGTGTAGCCAGGGTTTCCACCGATCTTCTGCCGAAATTACAGCAGCCAATCAGAAGAATCCCTGAGGAAATTCCTGGATTTCTCCAGATTTTAGACCGGTCATTTAGTTTATTTTCTAAATTAAGAATGCATATGATATTCTGCTGATGAATTGTACACCTGCCACTCAGCAATGCTTTTCTCTCCTCTGTATCTGTTTCCATTCCTTCACTTTACTCCCCATTACTTCTAACCTCCTCGGCACTTTAATCCCCAATATTTAATCATTACCTATGATTAACTACCCCAACTATCCCCCAAATGACCACTATTCACCCTCCACAATAGTTAAGCACCCTCAATGTCCCACCACCACTACACCAATTGTCCTTCCTCAAATACTAATCATTCCCACTTCCCCTACTTCATTCCATATACTGTGCCTTTTAAAAAACATTTCCAGACCCCATCACTTTCCTCATTCTGTTCCCACATCATAGAACTCTGCTCACAATACTCCAACTATACACCCCTTCCCACAATTGCCCCATATTGCGACACCCTGTCCACAACTCCCAGATCCCAACATCCTGCTAGTACACCCATACCCCAGAGCCACTCTCCTAATCTCTACGTATTCCCTTTGTTTTTCTTTAGCTTTATCAACTTGCACTGCCCACCTTTAATCATCTGTGTATCTGTACACCAAGGTCCCTCCGCTTCCACATTTTTCTACATTGAACTGTATCAGCCATCCTGTTCGCCCATCTATGTTCTCCTGCAATGTTTCTCAATCTTTGTCAAAATTGCCATACCCTCCAATTTGATGTCATCAGCAAATTTTGACAGTGTTCCCGCAATTCCTAAATCCAGGTTATTTATATAATAAATAAGAGCAGCCCCAACACATATCCTGTGGAACTCCATTCATCATACCTCTCCATTCCAAATAACTTCCTTTTACCCCTACCCTTTGCGCTGTCCTCAAACCATCTCTCTCTCCTTGTGGCCACATTTCCCTTAACTCCACGTGCTTTTATTTTTGCCATAAGTCTCTTATGTGATGTCTTATCAAATCCTTTTTGAAAATCCATATAAACCACATCAGCTGCATTTTGCTTCATTTCTTTGTTGCGTCTTCAAATAATTCAATAAGGTTGGCAAGCATGAGTAGTTAATCAGCTCTATATAACCTAATATCACATGGCCTTGGTTTAAAATTGATTCCTGCTATAATTTTCTCTATCCCATTCCATTGTTCACATCTTAAGTCGTCAGAAAAAGATCCCTTAGATGAGTTGGCCAACATATTCTACAGAGAATTTAGACAGTGGAACAGATAACTAGAAAAATAAACTAGGTTACTTTGTGAAAATGGCTGTGCTGAAAATATAACAAACCTTGAGTAAAATTAGTCCTTAAAAAGAGTGGATTCCATGTCTCTTCTTGGAGGTCTTGCCGGCGGGATCTTTGATAAAACCTCTCTTGCATAAAAAGTATTGTGGAGTCCTGCTTCTCGTAGTGCTTGCTCAATTCGAACACGAGGGTCAGCTACTACCTGCTCAGAAATAAATGTTTTTCCAGCTTTTATTTTTACATTCAAAATTAAATATGAAAGTTAGAAATTTACTGACAAAAATTTATTTAGGTCAAAAACCCATGGGACGTGGTCCTGGCAGTATCGCGGTGCCCTTCAGGGCTGATCCTGCCATAATCTGTGGGGTCAGTAGGAGGGCACCTAACTTGTATGGAGTTATCAGGTGCTTATACAGGCACATCCGGGTGCTTAAATATGAAGAATGGCTGTTTAGGCAGATATCAGAAGGTACTTGGTGCGGCATGGGACAGTACCCCAGCAGGAAGAGGGAAAGATCACTCCATGGTAATTAAATGCAGCAATAATGTGGAAGTCTACATAATACAGGAAGGTATTAGCTCCTAAAAATATTTGTGCAAATACCACATGACGATTATGTGATTAAGTGCATCTCTCACTTCCCCCCCGCATCCAAATGAGAAATATTGCATTTCTATGATGGGCATTTGATGTTCTTTCCAATATTTTGTTGTGTTAGCAGGGCAAGACTTAAGTTGTATGTTATTGTGTTATAAGCATGCTTAATTCAAAAAAAAATTACTGTGTCTAGCTCAGTAAGACTGCCCTCACTTGGTTGCACTCTTACCTATCTGATCGTAGCCAGAGCATTTCCAGCAATGGCTTCTCTTCCCAACCCTGCACCTTTAGTTCCAGAGTCCCCCTAGGATCTATCCTTGGTCCACTTCTACTCTTCATTTACATGCTGCCCCTTGGTAACATATTCTATAAACATGGAGTCAGCTTCCATGTTACCCAGCTCTACCTCTCCAACACCTCTCTCAACCCCTCCATTGCACCTATATGATATCCAGCCTTGGATGAACTGCAAACGGCTAAACAGTCAGAAGACTGATCATTGTCTTCGGCCCCACCACAAAGCAGTATGCTTGTAGCCAATTCCATTCCCACCCCTCCAGTCACTATCACAGGCTGAACCAGACCGTTGGTCCTTTTTCCCCTGAGCTAAGCTTCTAACCCCATATCATCTGCATCACAAAGACTGCCTAGTTCGACCTCCATAATATTGCCCACCTCTGCCTTACCCCAAACTATCTGTTGTTGAAACCCTCATACATGTCTTGTCACCTCCAGACTCTCCTGGCCAACTTCCCATCCTCCACTCTCCGTAAATTTCTGCTCATCCAATACTCTGCTGACAGTATCCTATCCTGCACCAATTCCTGCTTACCCATTACCCTTGTCCTCGTTGACCTACATTGGCTCCCGGACCCCCAATTCCTCAAATTTAAAATTCTCATCATGTTTAAAACCCCTATGGCATCACCCATCCTGCACCACCACCGCCACCCCCCCCACCCCCAGCCTTTGAACTCTCCTTTCCTCTTCCTTTCACCCCATCATTGGCGGTCGTGCTTACAGCTGCCTACTTCACACACTCTGGAATTCTGAACCTTAAAGTCCTCCTCTTCTCTATCTCCTTCTCCTCCTTTAAGGCCATCCTTAAAACCCACCTCTTTAAACAAGCTTTGGATCACTTGTCCTTCTTTGGTTCAGCGTCCACTTTTTTTTAATATGCCCCTGTGAAGTACCTTGGGACATATTTCTATGTTAAAGGGTCTATATAAATGGAAGTTATTGTTATTAATCTAAAGAGTAAAACCTGGCAGAAAAATACTGAAAGATGGCAAAAAAAACAACAAAGATTTTGCGAACAAGTTATTTCTTTCGAAGTCGAAGCCCCTGGAATCAATCTAGCACAAACACATCCTTGACAAGTAGTATTTTATGTGGTGGAAATGCAATTGTGCTGTACCTGTTTATCAGTGTACGTAGACAAATTAAATAGTGGCTTTTGGAGGAAAAATTCTTCTTGTGCCCCAATTCCAATCCGTGCTTTTGATGCTTGTGTGTCACCCATCATCCTGACAGGATCAAACTGTGCAGTAACAGCAAACTGTGAAAATAATTAGCACATGTGTTGCAATTAGGTGGCTACGATATTTATTTGCTAGATAATGTATAAATATAACCTGTACAAAAGTTTATAAGAATTTTAAGTGAATATTGTTTTGGTGGTAAATATATAATTTATCATGTATCTCCTAAATATTATTATATATTATTTAAGTCCTTGAAGTACTTTCTAAACATTTTTTTTCTAGAATAATAATGTAATACATAGTACAGAATAAATCTATTCAAAACAGCAGGGCCTAGAAATTCGATTGCACAGCACATGTTTATCAGACGAGAAATGGGAGCTGAAGAGTTCAATATAGCGTACAGGGTGCGTGCGCTCAATCCACACTGGAAGTGCAATGCATGCTATATTGGTTAAGGCAACCTGTATTTGGGCGCTCGCCTGAACAGGTGTTAGGTCCATTGTCTATGTCGGACCTCTTTGCCAAATTGGATTGCGACTAAGTGTAATATGAACCACGCATGCTCCGGTCAGAGTTCCTGGGCCAAACCAGCGGTCTTTAAAGGGACCACTAGTGGCTGCCACCATAAAGGTAAATAAAAAATATTATACTTACCTGAATTTAGAGCCAGGAGGAGCAGGAGTGTTCCTCCTGGTTCCACATTAAATCTGTGAGCCGCTGCCGGTCCGCGCTCATCCCCCTCACGATTGCCTCAACCGTCCCTCCCAGATTTACCTGCTGCCTTCGGCAGGCGTCCCAGCTGGTCAATCTTGGTGCCCCTCATGACTGGTGAGCTGCCTCTGGAGCCCTAACTCTCGTCCGCAGCTCACCGGTAACATACAAATGAGGCCGGTGGACCAATTTTTTTTTATTCATTCATGGGATGTGGGCGTTGCTGGCAAGGCCAGCATTTATTGCCCATCCCTAATTGCCCTTGAGAAGGTGGTGGGTTAGCCGCCTTCTTGAACCGCTGCAGTCCGTATGGTGAAGGTTCTCCCACAGTGCTGTTAGGAAGGGAGTTCCAGGATTTTGACCCAGCGACGATGAAGGAACAGCAATATATTTCCAAGTCGGGATGGTGTGTGACTTGGAGGAGAACGTGCAGATGGCGTTGTTCCCATGTGCCTGCTGCCCTTGTCCTTCTAGGTGGTAGAGGTCGCGGGTTTGGGAGGTGCTGTCGAAGAAGCCTTGGCGAGTTGCTGCAGTGCATCCTGTGGATGGTACACACTGCAGCCACAGTGCGCCGGTGGTGAAGGGAGTGAATGTTTAAGGTGGTGGATGGGGTGCCAATCAAGCGGGCTGCTTTGTCCTGGATGGTGTTGAGCTTCTTGAGTGTTGTTGGAGCTGCACTCATCCAGGCAAATGGAGAGTATTCCATCACACTACTGACTTGTGCCTTGTAGATGGTGGAAAGGCTTTGGGGAGTCAGGAGGTGAGTCACTCGCTGCAGAATAGCCAGCCTCTGACCTGCTCTTGCAGCCATAGTATTTATGTGGCTGGTCCAGTTAAGTTTCTGGTCAATGGTGACCCCCAGGATGTTGATGGTGGGGGATTCGACGATGATAATGCCGTTGAATGTCAAGGGGAGGTGGTTGGACTCTCTCTTGTTGGAGATGGTCATTGCCTGGCACTTGCCACTTATGAGCCCAAGCCTGGATGTTGTCCAGGTCTTGCTGCATGCATTCCTGTGGTCCTGCCTCTTTAACCTTTAGGCAACCAACTGGTGGAACATGCTGGCAGCCAACCTGTTCCCACGGTGAAGAGGCCAGAGGCATTTTGAGGCCCAGGCCTCATTTAAATAGAAATGGCAAGCTGCAGACACCAAGCAGATGTCCAGTGCAGCTCACTGGATTCAAGCCAGCAGAAATTAAGTCCAGGGTGGGGTCGTGATAGCGAAGTAAGGGGGAGGGTGGGGGGGAGCCCGGGGCGAGTCCTATGTACATCATAGGATTCCGATTTGCATATTAAAAGGGACCTGAAACAGAAAAGCAATTCAGCTGCCCAGTGGTAGGCCTCTATAAAGGTGGCGTCTGTGTTAACACGGCGGTAAGTCTACCAGCCCCCTTTTGAGGCTATTATCACCAATTTTGTCAAGTTAAAATCGACCCCATGGTGTGGTACAGAGTTATTCAGGATCATTCTTTTGGGCTGTGTCTACTCAGCTGGCTTAGTAATGAGGCCACTACAATTGGCCATTCCCTTTCCCCTCTTTGGCTGATGAAGAGAAAAAAAAAATCAGCTCGGGTTCCAACTCCTGATTGCAATCCAGTGACTCCTGACCTGGTGTGGACCTCAAGTGAGGACAGGTTGGGCTTGGCTGTGATGTCCAAACAAGTTGATTTGCCTGCCAACACTCATTGTCTAGACTCAGATGAGAAGATCAACAAAGAGTGAAATACCAGAAATACTGATGCTTAAGGAACTGTACCCCATCATCATCTAGTCATATGGAGCTGCCCAAAGTAGCTCACCTCTAAAAGAAATTTGACCTAATATCTGTATCATCACTAAGATAGATGCTTCTTGCAAACTAAGCCAATGAGCAGCATAGACCCAAAGCCAGTCATTAGACTTAAAAGGGTGGAACAGGGTTAATTGGGCATGAATAAGAAGAATGGTTTTAACATCAAAGAGAAATCATGTTCTCAATGGTTTGCCAATCCCCTATTAGTTAGTTTTAAAACATACTCTTATGGTGCTTCTTGAGTGAATTGATGGTTAAAGAAACAAAATCAAACTAGGCACCTTAATGTCTGTGTGAGACATTGGTTTGTGGCTCTGATGCACAAACCAATGTCTCACACATCTTAGTTGGCTGCCTATTTTGTTGTATATGTATCACCATTATGTATTTGTATGAAATAAGAACTACAAAAACAAGAGAGCACTAGACCTTATGGTGAGGTCAAGAATTTCAGTTACAAAAAATAAATCAGTACCTTTTGCCAGTAAGCGTCAAGATGTTTTTGACGTTCCTCTTCCTCTTGCATTTGCTGCAAAATGAATGCTTTCTTTTCTTGACGATGTGTCTGCAACAACTCCTGTCTGTACTTCACCCTATCATTAACAATACAATATATAGTTAACACTTGTACAGTCTCCTGCTAATAAATCCACTGAAGATGAGTCAGTTATGCCAGCCATTGAAATAGGATGTCAACCATTCAAATAGTTATTAACCTCCTGCCCAGGAGGCTTTTGTGTTTGGTATGATTCCCTTGTCAGTAATCAACTACTTTTTTTATTTTCCTACTGTGTGGATGATAGTGTTCAATGGAGAAATAGTTTTGAAGTGGGCTGAATTGTAGATGATTTTATTTTGAGCTAAAGCATTGAGAAAAGAAACAAGTTAAATAATCACCCCCTTTGAAAAGTTGGATAATTCAGATTTGCCTCAAAGAAATGCAATTTTTCTACCCTGTGATATCTTTGTATCATTTAATAAAGGCTAAAACTGGATTTTCCTTTTTGTGGTGGGGCTGTTCTTCTTTCCATTGTTCTGCCTGTCCTTTTCTCTACCTGTAGGATCCTCCTAAGATGGGGGCCCAAGGCACAGGGCAGCCCAGTCTCTCACGTGGCACCACTGGTTGCATCAAGCATCAGTCCAGCTACTGGCACCTTGCAGCAGTCAATTAATAATGTTGAGGAAGGGGCACCAGCTGAAGCAATATTCACAAGAGTGGGAAAACAATTGGAGCAGGCAGGAGAGAAAAACAACAGATTGGAGCAGGCAGCCAGCCCGTGCCAAGTCCCCACAGGATAGGGAAAGGATTAGTATCCTACTGAGCCTGCTTGCAGACATTTTGATGTAAGTGCACAAAGCGTTAGGTCCAATCTTGGTGTCTGCCATGAGAAGCATGCAGCACTTGTCAGAATCTGTGCGGCAAAGCACCATGGACATCACAGCAGTGCTGAAGAGGGATTTTCTCAAATATAGAGTACCATGGAATGAGTCACTCCCTCATGGCCATCTGCAGGGGATGCCCAAAGCAATGAGGAGCCAAGTACAGAACAATGTTCTCTCACAGATACTATGACTGCTGCCATTGAGATATTGGACATTCACTTACAGGAATTTGTCTCTGCTGGATTGAGAAGACCAAAAGATTGTTTGGAAAAAAAAAGTGATGGCAGATTTTAACAACAATGCAGAAATTCTACAGTTTATTTTAATACAGCCCAGCACCAGTGGCATGCCTGTAGAAAGGTCCAATGATGTGGCTTCCTCTCAAGGTGATTGCACATTCTCCCACTGCAATTTGGCCCTACCAAGGAGTGAACTAGTGCCTGAGAGTGCGCAGGCGCTGTCAGGCACAGCTTTATTTCATGTGCCTCCAGCCGTTGCAGGGACATTTGCACACAACTATCCCAGAAGACTTGCAGCACCCCATCTCCTCTTGCTATTACAGTTGCTTCTCTACTCAGAGACCACTTTGTCAGAGTTTAAGGTTAAGAAGTAGATCTAGCACATCTTACACAGTCACAAAGAGGGAGCAACAGTGTAGGAAATAGACACTGAAATAAATGTTTATACTTTATTTTCCCCTTTCTTTAATGATTCAATCCTGTTTGTGGGAAGAGCTTATAAGTGGGGAAAGGTTGGGCGACCTACCAGGTGATCATGAGAACCGGCAATGTGTTTTCAGGAAGCAGCCATGTGGGGGTTGGTATTTCTTATTGTTGATGACTGCGCTTATAGTCACCTGCCCTGCCTGGATATCACAGATTTACAACTCAGCCTCCTTCTTCATTGTCCTCTTCCTGTGGGGCTGCTACTCTAGCCTCCTCATTCTTCATCTGCATGTTAATCCCTCTTTGTACAGCGTAATTATGCAGCAGATGATGCTAATCTTGGACACTTTGGCTAGACTGTTGAGCAGCGTAATGCCAAAGTAGTCCAAGCAGCAGAACTGTTGTTTGCACATTCCTATGGTGTGTTCCGCTTAATTTGATAGTGACAGAGGCTTCATTATATTCTTACTCAGCTGTAGGGGTTCCAAATTGATGTCAGGAGCCATGGCTGCAATGGGTAGTGCTGGTCTCCAAAGAACTACCTGACATCCTGTTGCCACTTTCAAACAATGTGTCCCTGAAGTTGTCGTACCTGCTACAGTGGTTGCAGGATGAATCATACATGCTAACAGTGTGCCTTTTACATGAGCATTCAGCCTTTTCAGGCTGGAAAACATCTGATTTCAGGCTCCTCGAAGATGCCCCGTGGCTTATCGCTTCTGCACTTGCATGATGTTTCACTGTTTGTACAGGAGAGGTAAGCCATGGTAGCTCTTGAGGCAACTTTGTGGAACTTGAAATCAGGTGTTTTCCACCCCCAAGTGGATAGTTGGCATGAATGCAGATGATGTATGAATTAGCAGTCAAACATTTTTGGTTCTTTCCCTCTTCGTGATAGAAACACTAATGTTAGCCAGATGTACTCTTTTCATCTCCACCCTTTATTTTGCAATCCATTTTTGCTTCTTGCACCCACCCCTCCTCAAATGTCACCAGAAGAGGTGGGACTGGCGGCTTGAAGCTATCCACTAGAAATCCTGCCAGTTCCACCTCAGTTGCGTCCAGGCCAAGTCCACCTGAATGATGCAGGTGTACTGGCATGCCAGGACAAGATTCTGGCGGAAGTGGGGCCCACAGGTGTTTCAAATGCTGGTTTTTCACAAAGTAATTGATTGCTGTTGGGAAAGTGGCACCTTTGAAATTTTGAAAGTATCTCCAGTTCTAAGTGTCTCCAGCTGGTATAGCTAACCCCACTAACGTTGCAAAAATTCCACTCCAACATTCCTTCCCCTCGAGCAGGTGCCCCAGTAGCACTGAAAATGGCATGAGCACCCATATGCATTTTGGGACAGTCAGGGACATGGCAGACTGGCAGCTGGAAGTCCTGCCCTGCCTCAATTCCGATATTGGAGCAAGGGCCCAGGAATTTCATGCCCACTTTTTCCTATTATATGCTGTAATTTAAATTTATTTTGCTTCGTCATGCTGGCTTCAGTTATGTTGGAGTAATATTCTGGGTTCACCTCACTATATTATTTAATACTTTAAGGGAAAAATTCAATGAGGTGTGCTCCTGGAGTGGAGTCTTGCTAGATAGGAGCATAGGTCAGACAATTGAATTTATAAGTTTATAATCCTATCTCCAACTAGTGCTCCAGTCTAGCAAGGCTTTGCTACAGTAAAGAGCCTTGCTGTATTTGTCCTTATATACCATGATGAGGAACCCTTAACCTTGTCTCTGTAGAGCTTAAGCTTCTTTAATCATTCCCTTTGCAACTGGGGTCATTCTTGTCGCTCCTCTCAGTAACCTCTCCAACTTACCTTCTTTTATATAAAGTTGAATTCCTTTTTTAAAGTGAAATCAAAACTATATTATATGTATATATATATAATAAACTAGAAAACTTTTGACAGTAAATACTATCCACTGACAATAGAAAAACGTACATTCTGAAAAAGAACTTATAAAATGTACCTTCATTAGGACTTCTACAGATCATACCACTGTAACAAGGAAGATTATAAAAATGGCAAACCAGCAAATACGGTCTCAGGACGATGAAAAAAATTACAATAATAGCTCCATTTTGAACTTCAAGCATTTAATACCACTATTAGCTATTGCCATCCCAATTGTCTTGCATTTGCTTGCTTCAGCAATGATTTGATGTCAGTAAGATGTATCAAAATAAATTACTGTACGTATACACAAAGGCATCAAAAAAAAACTGTAGTGAAACAAAAACATATCAAAAACAGAGAAGTCCACCTGTTCCTCAGTCTTTTTCACCTTTCACACATCCATCACTCACTCCCCAACATATCTCACTCCCTCTTACACATAGAATTACATCGAGTTACATCAAGTCTATAGCACACGAGCCTCCTCCCTCCCTACTTCATCTAACCCTATCAACATATCCTTCTATTCCTTTTGCCCTCATCTGTTTATCTGGCTTTCCCTTAAATGCATCTATGCTAGTCGCCTCAACCACACCTTGTGGTAATGAGTTCCACATTCTAGCCACTCTCTGGGTGAAGAAGTTTCTCCTGAATTCCCTATTGGATTTATTGGTGATTATCTTATATTTATGGTCCCCAGTTCTGGTCTCCCCTGCAAGTAGAAACAGCTTCTCTATGTCTACCCTATCAAACCATTTCATAATCTTAAAGACCTCTATCAGATCACCCCTCAGTCTTCTCTTTTCAAGAGAAAAGGGCCCCAGCCTGCTCAATCTTTCCTAATAGGTATAACCCCTCAGTTCTGGTATCATCCTAGTAAATCTTTTTTGCACCTTCTCCAGTGGTTCTATATCCTTTTTATAATATGGGGACCAGAACTGTTCAAAGTACTCCAATTGTGGTATAACCAAGGTTCTATACAAGTTTAACATAACTTGTCTGCTTTTCAATTCTATCCCTCTAGAAATGAACCCCAGTGCTTTGTTTCCCTTTTTTAATGGCTTTATTAACCTGCATCGCTACTTTTAGTGAGTTGTGTATCTGTACCCCCAGATCCCTCTGCTCTTCTACCCCATTTAGACTCTTATTATCCAATCAGTATGTGGCCCCCTCATTCTTCCTACCAAAACGTAATACCTCACATTTATCTATATTGAATTCATTTGACAATCACACGCCCATTCTGCAAGTTTATTGTCTTCCTGTATTTTGTTGCAGTCCCCCTCAATATTAACTGTACCTCCCAATTTGGTGTGGTCCACAAATTTTGAAATTGTACTTCCGATTCCCAAATTGTTCATGTAAATGGTGAACAACAGTGGTCCCAGCACTGATCCTTGTGGAACACCACTTCCCATCTTTTGCCATGATGTGGAGATGCCGGTGATGGACTGGGGTGGACAAATGTAAGGAATCTTACAACACCAGGTTATAGTCCAACAGTTTTATTTGAAAATCACAAGCTTTCGGAGCTTACCTCCTTCGCTCACTCACCTGACGAAGGAGGTAAGCTCCGAAAGCTTGTGATTTTCAAATAAAACTGTTGGACTATAACCTGGTGTTGTAAGATTCCTTACATTCATCTTTTGCCAGTCGGAGTAACTACCTTTAACCCCTACTCTCTGTTTTCTGTTTTGTAGCCAGCTTGCTATCCATTCTGTTACTTGTACCCTGACTCCACATGCTCTGACCTTAGTCATGAATCTACTATGTGGCACCTTATCGAAAGCCTTTTGAAAATCCAAATATAATACATCCACTGCATTACTCTTGTCTCCCCTTTCTGTTACTTCTTCAAAGAATTCCACAAGGTTAGTCAAACATGACCCCTTTTGAAATTCATGCTGTCTATTCTTTATTATATTTTTGGTTTCTAGATGTTTTTCTATTACATTTTTGAGTAAGGATTCCATTATCTTTCCTTCCACCGACGTTAAGCTAATTGGTATATAGTTCCCTGGATTGGTTCTATCTCCCTTTTTAAGTATAGGAATCACATTAGCTGTGCTCCAGTCCTCTGGCACTATTTCCTTTTCTAATTAATTTTTATATATATCTAATAGTGCCTCTGCTATCTCTTCTCTACCTTCTTTTAATATGTGCGGATACAATCCATCCGAACCAGGGGTTTTATCCACTCTAAGTTTGATTAGTTTATCAATTATCTTCCCCCTTTCTATCTTAAATGTCTTTATATTTTTTTTGATCTCTTCTTCTAATGTCATGCCCACCATGCTAGTCTCCCTGATAAATACTGAGGCAAAGTCATTATTTAATATTTCTGCCATTTCACTGTCATTACATGTGAGTTTATCGTGTGTATCCCTTAGCGGCCCTATCCCTATCCTGATTTCTCTTTTGTTACTTATGTATCTGAAGAATGCTTTACTATTTCTTTTTATATTCCTTGATAATTTAATTTTGTAGTTTCTCTTTGCCTTCCTAATTGTTTTTTTTAACTTCTTTCCTACCTTTTCATATTCCCTTTTGTCATCTTCTCATTTGTTGTCTATGTACTTAGTATATGCCTTTTTCTTTAGCTTCAATTTTGCCCTTATTTCTTTATTCATTCATGGTTTATAATTACTGGCTAGTTTGTTCTTGCTTTTGAGTGGGACATATTTCTCCTGGACTCTATTGATCACCGTTTTAAATGTTTCCCACTGCTGTTCTATTTCTTTGTTATTAGTAAATTTTTCCAGTTTATTTTCCCTAGTTCCATTCTCAACCTCTGAAAATCATCTTTCTCCCAATTTATTACTTTGATCTTTGTCTTACCTATGTCCTTCTCAATCTTTAGCTTAAACCTTATTGTGTTGTGATCGCTATTGCCTAGATGTTCCCCTATGCTTACTTCTCTTATCTGTTCTGGTTCATTTCCCATTACTAGATCCAGCAGTGCTTCCTCTCTTGTTGGGCTTTTTACATACTGGGTAAGAAAGGAGTCCTGCACACATTGTAAAACCTCCATTTCCTGTACACATTTACCTACCTCTTCCACATTCCATTGGTTCTCTCTCACTTTTTCCACCAAAAGCAAATTTTGATTCTCATCAAGTGGTAGGAAATATAACTTTGAGAACTCAAAGTAAAGCTTCCTTTACCCTGTCCAACTATTTAAGTTAGTCCAACCTCAAAAGAACACCAGCCACTTTAATAGCATAACATTTATATTTTTTATACCAGCATCCTAATACCTCATGAAAACTGATTTCTTATGGCTTCCCTAATAGCTCAGTGAGTTTTCCAATGAATAGCTGAGTCATAAATATCAAGAAAGTCCTCGATTTGAGGGGTAATTTTAACCTAACCCACCCAGCAGGAAACTGACTCGATCAGATCGGCTGTTCGTTTTACAACCCGCCCATTTTACTTTCTATTTAATCTCCAAAGAAGGTTCTGGAGCCTGTAGAAGGGCAAGAAAACAGAGCAATTTGTCAGTGCAGGTGGCTGAACATAAAACTGTAAGGGAATTCATAAGACAAGTTGCTAACATCTAAGGGGAAATGATTATTTAATTATGTAGAGATATCTGACAGGAAAGAAAGGGCATACTTGGATAGGAAGGCTAAATAGACTAATAATCTTCTCCTGCTTGAAATACATTACCACATTGCATTGAAAATTGGTGAGAAAAATAAACACTTTCACTCCATCCTTTGCAGTGTAGTACCACTAAAGGGAGAAAATGCCAATCAATCACATCCACAATGAGAAACATGGGGCTCGAATTTAGCAGGCCTGCGGGTTCCCAACGGGTGGTCCTCCGGGAGCGTGGAAAACGCGGACGGCTAATCGTGTGCGTCCCCCACGCGATCGCGGGATAATTGACCTGATTAAGCCCTGCTTCCGGGTTCTCCGCTCCCCAGCTGCGTGCCGGCCGGCTGCGCATGCGCAGTACCGTCGACGCGATGTAGGAGCTCCACTTAAAGGGGCAGTCTCCCAAAGCCCCTCCTGCTGCAAGCAAGAGGTTTGAGACGATGGCTCAGCAAAGGGGAAAGGCTGCGCCCCGTTTTTCAGACCTGGCACTGCAGCTGATGCTGGAGGGCGTGAGGAGGAGGAGGGAAACGCTCTTCCCAGAAGATGGACGCAAGTTCCCTGCCGCCGCCACCAGGAAGGCATGGGCAGAGGTGGCGGCGGAGGTGAGCAGCAGGGGCAACACCCCAAGGACTTGGGAGCAGTGCCGTAAGCGCTTCAATGACCTGACTAGGTCTGGCAAGGTGAGTACACCAACGCACCCTCCCACATCCCGTCCCCACCATCACGCCAAACAGATCACAACCCCTCCTGCACAGCCACCACTGCGCTCCATCAGCAATCCTCACAGCCACTCATTCACCATCCTCGCCGTGCACGCAAGTACCCACCGTCCCTGACCCCACCCGAACACTACCACACACCCCAATCTCCATGCAATGGGATGGGCACGTGGCCCACGCATCCTCCCATCCATCCGCGCCACGCTCAACCCAACCACACCGATGCTCGATGCGTCTCACGATGCAATACGCACCCACTCACACATCTGTGTTTTGCCTTCACAGGAGAAGAGAAGCAAGAACAATAGGGAAAGGGCACGCACCGGAGGTGGGCCGCCGCAAGTGGTGGAGCTCACCGACGCCGAGGTGGAGGCGCTTGACCTCGCCCGCACGCGACATTGCCTGTCGGTGGCCGATGGCGAGTGTGTCGCTGCCGAAACGGCCGGTAAGGGAAAGCTGACACTCAACACCCATGATCGCGAGTTACCGTATCATCACCTGCCATCAGGCGCACTGTCAAGTTGGTCCACATGCCTCAAAGTGCCCTCTGTTCTCTTGCAGGGCCGTCTTTGTGTGAAGCGATCGTGGAGGGCGATTCCTCAGAGGACATGGCGGTCTCTGAGGGTGCATCGTCACATCAGAGCCAACCATCCACCAGCGCAGAGACACGCACCTCGGTGGGTCCCCCTCGCCAACTAGTTGGGGTAGCACTTGGTGAGTCACCGCGCACGAGTGAGCATGAGCAGACCCTGGTGGCAGGGGCAGCCGCGGAGGGTCCGCGACGGAGGGAGCACTCATCTCCAGGCTCTGCTCAGCCGGACCCAGATGCTGAACCCAGGGGGCCACCGGTGAAAAGGAGAGTCGTCGAGGGGCACCAGCTAATTGCTGAGGTACTGGGAGAGGTGCCGCGCGCATTGTCCACAATAGCGCAGGCGATGGAGGAGTCCAACTCCTGCATGTGGGCATTGGTGGCGCAGGCACAGGAGGGTACCGGCGACACAGTGTCACGGGTAGGTGCGGGACTGTCTGCGGTGGAGGACAGGCTGGCCTCCCTCGAGCGTCACGCACAGCTCCAGATCGAGTCCATGCAGGCCCTGACAACGTCTGTACGGATTCAGGGTGAGCAACATTCCGACGCCATCAACAGGCTGAGGGATACACTAGGGGTGGCCTTGCAAGGCCTCACACATGCCATCCAAACTGCCGTCCAGCAGGGTGGAAGGGGTGATGTGGGCCGAGGCCAAGAGAGGGATGATGGTGACCGGGGACATGGAAGCGGGGACGCTTCTCAAGGCGCCCCACGTCCCACCCGTCGCCCACCTCTCAACCAGTACCCGCAATGGTGCCTCCTCTCCAGGTGGCCGAGTCTGCCCCTGCCCCGGTGCAGGAGGAGCAGTCTGTGGAGGTGCCGTCACGGGCACCGAAACCCAGGGGCCGTCCGCCAAAAGCATCTACCCGGTCAAGGCAAGAACACGAGCAACCTGCCACTACCTCTGCTGGAGCCACAGGGGTAGCACCACGTAGGGGTTCCCGGAAAAGAATTGCAAAGGCCTTATAATCACAAAGGGAATACACCAGGGTGTTTATTAATTTGTACTTTTTTTTTTATATAATGTCACATTCGAGATATTAAATACTCTATTCTCACCACTCCTGCCACCTCTCGTCCATTCTTCCGCGGCTTGTGCAATAGGTGCGTTCCGTGGAGGCCATCATGACGGCGAACACCTGCTGCCACCCATTGGGCACACTGCTGTGGGTGCCGGATTACTGGCAGCACTCTTCAGTGGAGGGGGCTAGTATGGCCGCTCGCATGTGCAGGTGAGGAGATGCGAGCGCCTCGCAGTGTCTGACTCTAGGAGAACCGTTGACGTATGAGTGCTTCCCTGGCCCGGCGACCATCCCGGTGAGTCGCGGCTCGGCGCATGGGTCGTCCAACATCCTCTGGCGCGTCCTCCTCCTCCGCCTCCTCCTCCTCCGCCTCCTCCTCCTCCGCCTCCTCGCCCTCGCCTTCCTCAATGTGGGTGGCGGGTGTGGATGGGGCCTCCTCCAGCGGCACCCCCCTCTGTTGGGCCATGTTGTGCAGGGCACAGCAGACAACTATGATTCGTCCCACTCTGAATGGTGTGTATTGGAGCGCTCCCCCAGAACGATCAAGGCACCTGAAGCGCATCTTGAGAAGCCCTATGGTCTGCTCAATTGTAGACCTGGTAGCAGTGTGGCTGTCATTGTACCGACGCTCCGGCTCGGTGATGGGGTTCCTCAGAGGTGTCATGAGCCACGTGTGTAGGGGATACCCCTTGTCGCCGAGGAGCCAGCCGTTGCCGGCGTTGGGTGCCTGCAGGATGGGCGGGACGGCGGACTCCCTGAGGACGAAGGCATCGTGGCAGCTGCCAGGGTATCTGGCGCACACGTGTAGAAATCTCTGGCGGTGGTCACAGATGAGCTGGGCGTTCATGGAGTGATACCCCTTCCTGTTGATGAACAGCCCTGGCTCATGCGGAGGTGCCCGTATTGCGATGTGGGTGCAGTCGATTACACCCTGCACCCGTGGGAAGCCGGCCATGGCATGGAATCCAACCGCCCTCTCCATCTGGCTGCGCTCGTCCATGGCGAAGTTGATGTAGTGCGAGGCCCTGTGGAACAACCCATCGGTAACCTGCCTTATGCACTTGTGTGCAGACGACTGACAGACCCCGGTGATATCCCCGGTGGCACCCTGGAAGGATCCGGAGGCGAAGAAGTTGAGGGCAGTGGTGACTTTGACGGCGACAGGTAGGAAGATGCTGCTTGGTCCATCAGGGAGCAGCTCGTCGTTAAGGAGGCTGCAGATGTCGGCGACTACCTGGCGATTGACTCTGAGCCGACGTATGCACTGCTCCTCGGAGAGGTCCATGAAGCTGAGCCTCGCTCTGTACACCCTGTGTGGAGGGTAGTGCCTCCTGCGACGCATCTCTCTCTGCGGTTGCCCTCCCTCCTGCTGTGCAGGTGGGTGTGCCGCAGCACCGTGTTGGGGGGCCCCACGTCTCCGAGGCGGACGGCGTGGACTGCGAGGCTGCTGGGGCTGGTCATCCTGTTCGTCCTCCGACGATGTCAATGCACCACCCATCTGGCAGGTGTTGGTCTGAGGGGTTGTGCAGGGTAGGTGGGTGGGTCCTCGGACTGGGGCTGCGGTTTCGTGTCGGTCTGTCCTCTGGCTTGGCGGGGGGTGGTGGAGGGCAGGGGTTGCCCTATGTGACGCGGTGGCCTCCTGCGTGGGTGAGGGCTCTCCCCCGTGGAGCGCACCTTGGCACCTGCCACAGGCTGCTGGCTGCAACACGCCTGGTTGAGGAGGGACTGTTTCCCCCAGTGTGGGAAACTCACTGCCTTGAACCTAAAATCCCACACTTCCTCTTTTGACAGCTGCTTCAGCTCATTAACTGACCACAACGAGCAAGGTAAGTACTCTCAAGTGGAACCCCGCTGGCTTTAATTGCCTGCGGGATTCCCACCAGCGGGGCTTGCGCGCGCAGCCCCGCACATCAGCGCGGTACCCTGAAGTGGCCGGGATTTCGTCGCGATCCGGTCACGTGACCGGATATCGGGATTTTCGGGGCTGCCCCGCTGGGAACCCGCCGGAAACACGATCCCAAAATCGAGCCCATGGTGTATGTGCAGTGCTGCAGATATATTTGAATTTTGGTGTGTTGTTGCTCACGACAGAGAAAAAAAGTCTTGAAATGCAAAGGCAATAGATGGTAGAAGGGAACATTTAACTGTAGAACTGGCATTTCATCCTTACCGCTTCCTGTCCTTTTCAGCTTGCTCTGCCATTTCATTTTTCAGTTCTTCAAGTCGCTGTTGGTATCTTCGTTCTAACTCTTTCCTCCTACGTTGCTTCTCAGCATAGTGTTGCTTTATCTAAAGACAAAGAGATGAATCTTTTAGTTTTAGTGAAGTGAAGTAAAATGAAAAATTATGGGATAAAATTCCTTTTTAAAAAAACAAAAGTTCATGAGTTTATCAAAGATGTTTTTGGATTGCTCCTCGATCGTTCAGTGGGTAAATGCATCATGAGGTGTCATACAGAACTATACGGACCAGGAACATTACATGTATGAGCTGAGCTGTAATGGGCTTTAGACGCTTACGTGACCAAACAGAAAAAAGAAACCAGGTTTACCATTCCTGATTGCTATATAGTTACCTCTACAGTGAAGTGCACATTTGTAGGTGATGGGTGAAGAGCAGACTGGGCTTGGCTGTATTGTCTCCCATCTACCACTGTCGAATAGCTTGCCGACACCCAGTGTTTCGGCTCACAAATGCAAAATTGTCACTTGAATGGGGTACTTGGGGAGCTGGGGATGAGAATTTAGTAGGGCAAAGATTTGAGATTGGGGCAGAGAAATATTCAGGAGGGGGGGTCTGGGGCTTGCAAGGACTTGGAAAGAGATGGGGTTTGGAAACATGGGGGCACTAAGGCCAATGAGAACTCATAGGGCAGGGGGCATTGGGAAGTAGTGAACAATTGGTATGTTGAAGCTGGGGATTAATTGGGGTGGGGGTGGGGCTGGTACAAGTGAGTAGGCGGTAGGAAGGGTCTGGGGTCAGTGAGCATTTGGGAGGCCGGTGAGCATTAGAGTGGGAGGGGCAAGGATCAATAAGCACTTGAAGAAGGCAGTGAACACTCAAGGGGATACAATCGTAATTTTAACTTCCTGTCTCCTGGTTTGTTATTAGGTAGGTTTACTTTCATGTCTATCTTTAAATGAATCAGCTTGTTTAATTTAACAGATACAACTACAACAACTTGCATTTATATAGCGCCTTTAATAAGCTCTGCCCACCACTTTACAGTTTAAGAAATTTGAGTCCCATACTCAAACTTAACGGCACTTGACACCAATGATGCGGCAATCACAAGAACCAAATAATTGTCACAAATCTTAGCTAACGTGAGTTAGTCAGTCAACTTATATTTATAATTTGCCTTCCTTTATAAATGCATATGAAATATGCAATAATGGCACAGACTTTAGTGCTATTGGCAATAATTTAATTTTAGTCAAAGTACATTTTCAGCATGATCTCCTGACATGACAGATGTTCAACGATTCACAGGAAAAGCCTAGAGCAACACTGACAGGAAACTCCACAAGTAATTAAGATTTCATTTATTGAAACCATCAGGTATTGTTCAGAGCTGTACTCAGGAAGTGCTTTTGTAGCTTTCCACAGTCAAACGCAAACAATAATGCATTGTAGTGGTAAGTGACTTTCCCACTGTCTTTAGAATGGTAACTAAAACAGAGTTGTCCTGTGAAAATAATTGGATGGCTAAACACCAGAAAAATACATAAGGTAATTTTCCAGGTACTTTTTTGTTACATTGCTGGTAGTACATCTACCACTTCTCCCTCCTCAAAAGATAAAAATTGCAAAACATTTTTTTCATAAAGATAGCACATTTTTAATAATGAAGCATATAAAATGTTCCAATCACCACAATTTTTTTTTAAAAAGAGTTTGGAATAAATAAGTGATTCAAAGGACAGTACTTTGACTAAAAGAAGCATTTCTTCAAACTGGGCTACCAGATACTTAATGTACTATAGCAATTTTGAAGCAAGTAGTAGAAATCAATCACTGTTGCAATTGCTATGCCTGTAAAAAAAAACTTCCAATAAAAACTCCTAACATTAAATTACTAGTTCCATTATTTTAAATGTAACAGCCCAGGGTAGCAGATTAGCCTTTATAACAAGAGGGCTAGAATGTAAAGGGGAGGAAGTTTTGCTAAAGACCTGGTTAGACCACATCTGGAGTACTGTGTACAGTTCTGGGCACCAGAGAAAGGATATATTGGCCTTGGAAGGAGTGCAGCACAGATTCACCAGAATGTTACCAGGGCTCCAGGTGTTAGATTATGAGGAGAGATTACATAAACTAGGCTTGTATTCCTTGGAATACAGAAGGTTAAGGGATGATTTACATAGGAACAGGAGTAGGCCATTCAGCCCCTCGTGCCTGCCCTGCCATTTGATAAGATCATGGCTGATCTGTGATCTAACTCCATATACCCGCCTTTGGCCCATATCCCTTAATACCTTTGGTTGCCAAAAAGCTATCTATCTCAAATTTAAATTTTGCAATTGAGCTAGTATCAATTGCCGTTTGCGGAAGAGAGTTCCAAACTTCTACCACCCTTTGGGTGTAGAAATGTTTTCTAATCTCACTCCTGAAAGGTCTGGCTCTAATTTTTAGACTGTGCCCCCTAGTCCTAGAATCCCCAACCAGCGGAAATAGTTTCTCTCTATCCACCCTATCTGTTCCCCTTAATATCTTATAAACTTCGATCAGATCACCCCTTAACCTTCGAAACTCTACAGAATACAACCCCAATTTGTGTAATCTCTCCTCGTAACTTAACCCTTGAAGTCCGGGTATCATTCTCGTAAACCTACACTGCACTCCCTCCAAAGCCAATATGTCCTTCCGAAGGTGCGGTGCCCAGAACTGCTCACAGTACTCCAGGTGCGGTCTAACCAGGGTTTTGTATAGCTGCAGCATAACTTCTGCTCCCTTGTACTCTAGTCCTCTAGACATAAAGGCCAGCATTCCATTAGCCTTCTTGATTATTTTCTGCACCTGTTCATGACACTTCAATGATCTACGTACCTGAACCCCTAAGTCCCTTTGGACATCCACTGTTTTTAACTTTTTACCATTTAGAAAGTACCCTGTTCTATCCTTTTTTGATCCAAAGTGGATGACCTCACATTTGTCTACATTGAATTCCATTTGCCACATTTTGCCCATTCACCTAATCTATCAATATTGCTTTGTAATTTTATGTTTTCATCTACACTGCTTACAATGCCACCAATCTTTGTGTCATCGGCAAACTGAGATATGAGACTTTCTATGCCTTCATCTAAGTCGTTAATAAATATTGTGAATAATTGAGGCCCCGAGACAGATCCCTGCATTTGGATTTGATTGAGGTATTTATGATTTGAAAGGAATTGAGATTAGATAGAGAAACTTTTTCCGAAGATGGGGAAATCTAGGACAAAGGGACACAACCTTAAAATCAAAGCCAGGCCATCGAGGAGAGAAGTTAGGAAACACTTCTTCATGTAAAGGGTTGCAGAAGTGTGGCACTCTCTCCCACAAAAAGCAGTAGATGGTAGCTCAACTAATAATTTTAAAACTGAGATCGATAGATTTTTGCTAGTCAAGGGTGTTAAAGGGTATAGAGCCAAGGCGGGTGGATGGAGTTAGGATACAGATCAACCATGATCTCATTGAATGGCAGAACACGCTTGAGGGGCTGAATGGCCTACTTCTGTTCCTATGTTCTTATGTGATGTCATTATGCTCAACAAGCTGCTAATACAGTATTATCTGAAAGTCATGCTTTGGTCACTGCAACTGAGGGCTGAAGGACAATCCCTCAGTGGCTAATATATGCTGTAATTGTTTCAGTCGCTTTGGAGATGCTACACCAAGAACTATGTGAAGAATCACATTCAAATCAGCATTTTTATAATTTTACTGCAATTAATTACAAGAATGGGAGGAAGGGGGTGGGGTGGGGAACTGCCAAAGTCAACTATTTGCAAAATACAGATCTCCTTACTTTTTCTTTATCCGTGGCTCTACGGCATATTTCCTTTTCTCTTTCTTTTCTCTGTTGCTCTATTTCTCTCTCTCTTTTCTGGGCAGCAATAACAGCTTCCAGTCTAGCCATTTCCTCTTGATGCAAACGCAATTGCTGAACCTAAAGAGAGAAGTGCAGTTCTGTTAATGACATTATAAAGCAAAACTGACGCTTATGGACAGTCAAAATTTGCACCCTATGTAAAATCATTGAACAACTAAACAAACCTATGAATCTCAATAATCAAAAACATTTTTATTTTGTTAAATCCAGAGCCTAGTAAACCTGCAATCACCACATCACGGGTAAATCCCAGGTTCACGTATGATTTGAGGAATTTCAATTCTCCATGTTTCAAAATCATATGATTATAGGTTTTGTGATTTCCAAAATGAGTATTTCCAAATAGGTCGCCTGATGATTCAGTGGGTAAATGTGTTCCGTGCTATTGAACCATTCAGACCAGGAGGGTCCTGGGTTTCAATCCTTGGGTCTGTGCTCTTACCTGATCTCAACCGGGCTGGGATGGGGGCACATTATCATCATTTATTCCGAAGAGTAGCAAATCATTTTTCCAATCTCTAATGAGTTAATTAGTTATCTGTATTCCTGTCATTAGCATCTATAATCTCCTATATTGTGTGCGTGTATGTGACAAAGCTGAACAGAAAGACAAACAGAGTCAGAGAGATAGAGAGGGGTAATATTTAATTTGAGTGCAGGCGGAAAACTGCCCATTGCGGACCGGCCACCCGTTGTACACTCCATCCAATTTTCCTTTCCATTGAAGTTAATGGAAAAGAAGATCAGGCAGGGTGTGTAACAGGCGGCCGATCTGTAACCACCAGTTTTCCGCCAGCACCCAAAGCAAACATTATACCCATAGTTTTCTGGCACTAGGCAAACCACTGCTGCAAATCCCTGAGCTCTGTCTTGTTGACTGCTGAAATCAAGGAGGAAGGTGATGTGCTGCTCAGCCTTGGTGAACAGGGCATTGGTGACCTGCTTTATGCAGTTGTGTACTCCAGCCTGGGAGATGCAGTTGATGTTTGCTACAGCAGACTGAAAGGAGCCAGTGGCAAAGAAGTTAAGGGCTATGGTGACTTTGAGAGCCACTAGCAAAGCATACACCCCAGGTCCAGTAGGCAGCAGATCCTGTTGCAGGAGTTACATCAAGTCTACAGCACAGAAATAGGCCATTCGGCCCGACTGGTCTATGCCAGCATTTATGCTCCATCTCACCCTAGAAGGTATAACCTTCATCTCACCCTAGAAGGTATAACCTTCATCTCACTCTAGAAGGTATAACCTTCTACTCCTTTCTCCCTCATGGGCTTATCTAGTCTCCCCTTAAATGTTTCTATGCTACTTGCCTCAACTACTCCTTGTGATGGCGCGTTCCACCTTCTTGCTACTCTTTGGGTAAAGACGCTTCTCCTGAATTCCCTATTGGATTTATTAGTGATTATGTTACATTTATGACCTCTAGTTTTGGACACCCCCACAAATGGAAACATTTTCTTTACATCTTCCCTATCAAACCCCTTCGTATTCTTAAAGACCTCTATCAGGTCACCCCTCAGCCTTCTCTTTTCTAGAGAAAAGAGTCCTGGACTGTTCAGCCTTTACTGATAAGTATAGCCTCTCAGTTCTGGTATCACCCTTGTGAATCTTTTTTGCATGTTCTCCAATGCCTCTATATCTTTTATAATTGTGTACAGTACTCCAAGTTTGGTCTAACCAAGGTTCTGTACAAGTTTAACATAACTTCTCTGCTTGTCAATTCTATCCCTCTAGAAATGAACCCCAGTGCTTGGATTGTCTTTTTTATAGCCTTATTTACCTGCATCGCTACTTTTAGTGATTTGTGTATCTGTACCCCTAGATCCCTTTGCTCCTCTAGCCCACTTAGACTCTTATTATCCAAGCAGTACAGGGCCTCCTTATTTTTCCTACCAAAATGCACCACCTCTTACATATCTATATTGAAAGTCATTTGCCAAATACACCATTTATTAATGTCTTCTTGCATTTTGACGCATTCATCCTTTGTATTAACAATACCCTCCAATTTGATGTCGTCCACAAATTTTGAAATTGTTCTTCCGATTCCTGAGCCCAAATTGTTAATGTGAATTGTGAACAACAGTGGAACACCACTTCCCACCTTTTGACAGTCTGAGGGTAGCTACCCTTAACTCCTACTCTCTTTTCTGTTTGTAGCCAGCTTCCTATCCATTCTGCTACCTGTCCCCTGACTCCACATGCTCCGACCTTAGTCATGAGTCTACCTTATCGAAGGCCTTTTGAAAATCCAAACATGTACCATCTACTGCATTACCCTTGTCTACTCTTTCTGTTACTTCTTCAAAGAATTGTTACTTCTTCAAGGAGGATGCAGAGGTCTGAGACAGCCTGTCCGGAGAAGCCTCTGGATTACTAGTTTTTTTTTATTTGTTCACGGGATGTGGGCGTCGCTGGCGAGGCCAGCATTTATTGCCCATCCCTAATTGCCCTCAAGAGTCCAGTAATATAACCATTTCACTATCGTACCCTATCTTCTATACGTTAGATTTTTTTTTGGCTCTAATATCTCAGATCACTCTCATAGGTGAGTCCCAACTAACTATACATTCAAGAATGTCTTCACTAACTTTACTATTGAGGTAAAACACTAGATAATGCACCCTGGACAACAAAACAGAAAATCTGGCCTGTCAATTATTTTTAAGCTACTGGAATTATTCTTACAACTCCACAAGATCTATCCCCACTCCTCCATAAGCAATACATCACATTAGACCTCATTCTAGTTTTAAACTACTAAGCAAATTTATTAAAGAATGAATTAGCCAATATATTATAATATTGCATATATATTTATTTTATATTATAGTAGATATTTTAACATCTATCTTGTTGAAGGCAAAGCAACAGTCAGGAATCTATATGCTAATCTGTTTATAACAACTGTTACATATACAGCTCCCTCCTTCTTGTCTCCTTATGATCAATGGGAGCTATCTAAAATCTACCTATATTTCTATTCTAGGCACATGCCCTGAAAATTGCCTTAAACGTGTCCTCAAAATGCAGTCAGTAGCCAAATTGAACTGTGGGATACTAAGGGGCTAGAAACTGTGGATACTCTTAAGAACTCTTAAGAACAAAGCATTCTCATAGGGCTAGAGAAGAATAGGCCATCAAGGCCTCAGGCCCACAGACAGATAAGTGTGCAACTCCCTAACTGGAAAAAAATACAAAGCTCCTTGTTACGAGGAAACTGGGAAGTTAAAGGAGTGAATTTGCTACCTGACATTCTGGATTCTCCATTTCCAGTAACCTGAAATCATCAGAGGCAGTAACATGGCTGTTTGAGATGATTGACACCAAAAAGAGGTGAACTCTTTAGTCACATGTGTCACTCAGATTGGTCAATTGAATGGGGAGGTTTCATTGAAAATCAAGGATATATAAGAGGGTACTTTCGACACTGTATCTTCATCTGGCTCTTGCTTTTTTTAAAGTAAGTTCTTCAGTTTATAAGTTCTCGTTCTTTAGTCGTCTTTTACAGAAGAGTGTGTCTGTAAAAGGCAAATTAATTTCAGAGAGAGTAGGTGAGCGAGAGAGGGGGGTGGGGGATTACAGAAGTCAGATTGTAGATCTAGACTGGCCAGTTACAGGCGTACATAAGTGTGTCACTTGCATGTACAGGTTTTCCTGTGATCAAGGAAGGTGAGATTTAAGCCAGTTGGTCCAGATACAGTAAGGTGGATTTACACAGGAGCAGAAGATCCAAGAGGAACAGATAACACCTCTACAGGAAGAGATTCATCACCCAGCATCCCAGAAGGAAAGACAAGAGAACCCAGCTCAATCACGCAGCTCCTAAGGATAAGGTTGTCTAAATTCTGCAAATATTGCTAACTACCGTCATGTAGACTCTAGTCTATCCAATAGACTTGCTATCTAAGCTGGTAATTTGCAGCTATTTAAGAAGTCTAATCCTAAATTAATCTCACCAATTTATATCAATCTCAGATACTGATCTCAACCAAAAATTGAATATCAGCAATTGGTTAATGCTGAATCACTGATATTACTGGTCTGCCTTTGTGGTCTCTGTTATTCATTCCGTTGGTTAACACTATCTACTAATTATTTGCATACT
Organism: Heptranchias perlo; assembly: GCF_035084215.1. Classification (NCBI taxonomy): domain Eukaryota; kingdom Metazoa; phylum Chordata; class Chondrichthyes; order Hexanchiformes; family Hexanchidae; genus Heptranchias; species Heptranchias perlo. The sequence continues at coordinate 44,034,875 of NC_090331.1, read as the reverse complement.
CAATGTTTAGATTTAGATACTGCCAATTATAATTCTGAAGGTAATAAACAATTTCTCAGTACACGACTTGTCTGATTTCTTTGATATTTGGCAAGAAAGGGCTAATTCATTCACTCTGCAGCTTGTGTGTAACCGAATTGAAGGTTGGTAAGGTAAAGCCAAATACAACCCAAATTGGTTGATGTACAACAGTTCGGCAAGCGAAATCGCTGCATCATTTATTTTTAGGCGTAGGCTGGGCAGTAAACCCCAGTCAGTTCCTCGACAAGCAATTAAGGTTAAGGGGTTAGGATTTGTCTGGTGCCTTGATAAAGATCTGTCAGGGTACCGATTCGAGTGTCCTTACACTATTCGGTTTGTTAATTCAGTTCTATCCGCAGGACTGTTCTCATTTCGATCATTTTATGATCTTTGACAGGTTGTCAAGGCTTGTTAGAAATTCATAACTGTCATTCACATGAGTATGAGTGAGTATAGCAATAGGAGAATACAGCAGATGAATACGTGGCAGGAGAGATGGTGCAGGAGGGAGGACTTTAGATTCCTGAGGCATTGGGACCAGTTCTGGGGGAGGTGGGACCTGTACAGGACGGATGGGTTGCACCTCAATGGAACTGAGACCAATGTCCTCATGGGGAGGTTTGCTAATGCTCTGGGGGGGTGGGGGGGGTGGTGCTTAAACTAATTTGGCTGGGGGATGGGAACCAGGATGTAGTATTGGAAGGGAGAAACAAGGTGCACAAAAGATTGGGAAAGAAAGATAGCACTAGAATAAGAAATATGGTATTGGGTGGGATCAGACTAAGAGAGAATACAAGAAAGTCTAAGATTGGTTTACAGTGCATGTGTGTAAATGCAAGAAGCGCGGTAAACAAGGTTGGTGAGCTGCAGGCGCAAATAGCCACATGGGAATATATTGTTGTGGTGATAACAGAGACCTGGCTCAAAAAAGGGCAGGGTTAGGTACTAAATATTCCTGGATACAAGGTGTTCAGGAAAGATAGGGAAAGAAAGAAAGGAGGGGGGTGGCAGTAATGATTAATTATGAGAATATTGCAGTGCTGGAGAGGGAGGATGTCCTGGAGGGGTCAAGGACATAATCTATTTGATTAGAGTTAAGAAACAATAGAGGTGCCATTACACTACTGGGTGTATTCTATAGGCCACCAACTAGTAGGAAGGATATAGAGGAGCAAATTTGCAGGGAAATTACAGTGGGGTGCAAAAGTAGTAATAAAGGGGGACTTCAACTATCCTAATATAGACTGGGATAGTGATAATATAAGGGTAAAGAGGGGAAGGAATTTTTGAAGTGTGTTCAGAAGAACTTTCTTGCCCAATACATTTCCAGCCCAATGTGGAAGGAGGCATTGCTGGACTTGGTTCTGGGGAATGAGGCCGACCAAGTGGAGCAAGTGTCAGTGGGGGAACATTTAGGGAACAGCGATCATAGTATCATAAGGTTTAGAATAGCTATGAAAAAGGACATGGACCATTCTAAAGTAAAAATACTTAATTGGAGGAGGGCCAATTTCAGTGGGATGAGAACAGATCTGGCATGGGTACATTGGAATCAAAGATTGGCAGGCAAAACTGTAATTGAACAATGGGCGGCCTTTAAAGAGGAGATGGTTCGGGTACAGTCTAGGTACATTCCCAGAAAGGAAAAAGGTAGGGTAACTAAAGCCAGAGTTCCCTGGAATGACAAAACAGATAGAGAGTAAGATGAAGCAGAAAAAAGGGGCGTATGACAGATGTCAGGTTGATAACACAAGTGAGAACCAGGCTAAATATAGGAAGTTCAGAGGGGAAGTGAAAAAGGAAATAAGAGGGACAAAGAGAGAGTATGAGAATAGACTGGCGGCGAACATAAAAGGGATTCCAAAAATCTTCCATAGGTATGTAAACAGAAAACGGGTAGTAAGGGCGGGGGGGGGGGGGGCGCAATTAGGGACCAAAAAGATCTACTCATGGAGGCAGGGGGCATGGCTGAGGTACTAAATGAGTACTTTGCATCTGAATTTACCAAGGAAGAAAATGCTGCCAGAGCCTCAGTAAAGGAAGATTAGGGATGGGCAATAAATGCTGGCCTCGCCAGCGATGCCCACATCCCATGAATTAATTAAAAAAAAGTTGAGATACTGGATGGGCTAAAAATTGATAAAGAGGAGGTACTAGAAAGGCCAGCTGTACTTAAAGTAGATAAGTCACCTGGTCCGGATGGGATGCATCCTAGGTTGCTGAGGGAAGTAAGGCTGGAAATTGTGGAGGTACTGGCCATAATCTTCCAAACATCCTTAGATACAGGGGTGGTGCCAAAGGACTGGAGAATTGCAAATGTAACACCCTTGTTCAAAAAAGGGTGTAAGGATAAACCCAGCAACTATCGGCCAGTCAGTTTAACCTCGGTGGTGGGGAAACTTTTAGAAATGATAACCCGGGATAGAATTAGCAGTCACTTGGACAACTGTGGATCAATTAGGGAATGCCAGCATGGATTTGTTAAAGGCAAATCGTGTTTAACTAACTTGATAGAGTTTTTGATGAGGTAACAGAGAGGGTAGATGAGGGCAGTGCAGTTGATGTGGTGTGTGTGGACTTTCAAAAGGTGTTTGATAAATAGGCTTGTCATCAAGATTGAAGCCCATGGAATGAAAGGGGCAGTAGCAGCATGGATACAGAATTGGCTAAGAAACAGGAAACAGAAAGTAATGGTGAATGGTTGTTTTTCAGACTGGAGGAGGTGTACTTGGACCACTGCTTTTCTTGATATATATTAATGACTTGGACTTGGGTGTACAGGGCACAATTTCCAAATTTACAGATGACATAAAACTTGGAAGGGTAGTGAACAGTGAGGAGGATAGTGATAGACTTCAAGAGGATATAAACAGGCTGGTGGCATGGGCGGACACGTGGCAGATAAAATTTAACGCAGAAAAATGCAAGGTGATACGCTTCAGTAGGAAGAATAAGGAGGCAATATAAACTAGAGGGCACAATTCTGAAAGGGGTACAGGAACAGAGATCTAGGGGTATATGTACACAAATCGCTGAAGGTGGCAGGGCAGGTTGAGAAAGCAGTTAAAAAAGCATACGGGATCCTGGGCTCTATAAATAGAAACATAGAGTCACAAAAGCAAGAAAGTCAAGATGAACCTTTATGAAACACTGGTTCGGCCACAGCTGGAGTATTGTGTCCAGTTCTGGGCACTGCACTTTAGGAACGATGTGAAGGCCTTAGAGAGGGTGCAGAAGAGATTTAATAGAATGATTCCAGGGATGAGGAACTTTAGTTACGTGGATAGACTGGAGAAGCTGGGGTTGTTCTCCTTGGAACAGAGACCTCCAACCAACAATATACACTAGATACATCGACGACATTTTCTTTCTATGGACCCACGGTGAGGAATCACTAAAGAGACTACACGATAACATCAACAAGTTCCATCCCACCATCAAGCTCACCATGGACTACTCCTCAGAATCAGTTTCTTTCTTGGACACACGAATCTCCATCAAAGACGGGCACCTCAGCACCTCACTCTACCGCAAGCCCACGGACAACCTAACGATGCTCCACTTTTCCAGCTTCCACCCTAACCACGTCAAAGAGGCCATCCCCTATGGACAGGCCCTGCGAATACACAGGGTCTGCTCAGACGAGGAGGAACGTGATGGACACCTACAGACGCTGAAAGACGCCCTAGTAAGAACAGGATATGATGCTCGACTCATCGATCGACAGTTCCGACGGGCCACAGCGAAAAATCGCATAGACCTCCTCCGGAGACTAACACGGGACGCAACCAACAGAGTACCCTTTGTCGTCCAGTACTTCCCCGGAGTGGAGAAACTACGCCATGTTCTCCGCAGCCTTCAACATGTCATCAATGATGACGAACACCTCGCTATGGCCATCCCCACACCTCCACTACTCGCCTTTAAACAGCCACCCAACCTCAAACAAACCATCGTTCGCAGCAAATTACCCAGCTTTCAGGAGAACAGCGTCCACGACATCACACAACCCTGCCACGGTAACCTCTGCAAGACATGCCAGATCATCGACACAGATACCACCATCACACGAGAGGACACTACCCACCAGGTGCACGGTTCATACTCCTGTGACTCAGCCAACGTTGTCTACCTCATACGTTGCAGGAAAGGATGCCCCAGAGCATGGTACATTGGCGAGACCATGCAGACGTTGCGACAATGGATGAACGGACACCGCGCAACAATCGCCAAACAGGAGGGTTCTCTCCCTGTCGGGGAACACTTCAGCAGTCATGGACATTCAGCCGCCGACCTTCGGGTAAGCATACTCCAAGGCGGCCTTCGAGACACACGACAACGCAAAATCATCGAGCAGAAATTGATAGCCAAGTTCCGCACCCATGAGGACGGCCTCAACCGGGATCTTGGGTTCATGTCACACTACACGTAACCCCACCAGCGAACAAATGTTATCTGTTTTTAATATAACGGGTCATTGACTGTCTTCCTTCTCTCTCTCTCTTTTTTTTGGGGGTTTGTATATTCGGTGGCCTTTTAGGTGACACCTTTCTGTCTGCTCACTGTGATTGCCTTGGCAACGGGCAGTAATCACCAGTTCTGTGATTTTCAAATGCGAAGGATTCGAAAATTTCATTTCCACACCGTTCACCTGACGAAGGAGGAAGTCTCCGAAAGCTTGTGGAATTTAAAATAAATTTGTTGGACTATAACTTGGTGTTGTAAAATTGTTTACAATTGGAACAGAGAAGGTTGAGAGTAGATTTGATAGAGGTATTCAAAATCATGAAGGGTCTAGTCAGAGTCGATAGAGAGAAACTGTTCCCTTTGGCAGAAGGGTCAAGGACCAGAGGACATAGATTTAAGGTGATTGGCAAAAGAACCAAAGGTGACATGAGGAAAGCTTTTTTACACATCGAGTAGTTAGGATCTGGAATGCACTGCCAGAGTGGGTGGTGGAGGCAGATTCAATCATGGCCTTCAAAAGGGAATTGGATAAGTACTTGAAAGGAAAAAATTTGCAGGTCTATGGGGATAGGGCAGGGGACTGGGACTAGCTGGATTGCTCTTGCATAGAGCTGGCACGAACTCAATGGGCCGAATGGCCTCCTTCCATGCTATAACCTTTCTATGATTCTAAAAACAGGTTATCACATCCATGACTAAACCACTAAACAACATCTGCATAAATTTGAATTCATGTGTTTGACCTCATCTGAAGCTAGGAAACCAATAACAAACTTCACAATATTTGTAACAGTATAGGCTGAGGCAAAGTAGGTGTCTTTTAAACTCTCATATACTGTTTCTGATTTAAAGGTACCTCCTAGACCAAAACAAGACAGAACTGCTTTGTATTTGTCACACACACTATATGCAAGACTTTAATATAATACTAGTCGATCTGCCATGGGGTTGCAGACAGGGAGTGAACATTAAGCAGTCTTCAGGTGAGGGGGGGGGGGTTAGAGGACAGAGAATAATTGGACTAGGATGTACCAATGTAGTTCAATTCACATTTTAAAGTCATACATTCTGTTTTTATTTTTATTTAACAATAATAATTACTTTGACAAAAAACTTATGGCACTTTGGGAACCATAGAAGTAGAGTTGGCTGCAACATAGGAGTTTCTCTGCAATACAGGTTATGGAGCTGAAAGATGCAAAACTGAGGCGCTACAATGCCACTACTGGCAGAAGGGTGTAATTATAGCATGACAAATTTACACGGGCAGTTTCCATTATAAATGTGGATATAGGAGTTTATAATGAGAAAGCAACACAAGAAGTGCATGCAGACATAAGATTTAATATATTACCAGTCGATCTTCCATGGTGTTGCACACAAGGAGTTTAGACGAAGTGTGGTCTTCAGACAAAGCAAGGTTAGAGGATAGGTGATAATTTGACCAGGATGCAGACAAAATTCAGTGCCCATTTTAAAAGTATACATTTGGTCCTTATTTTTATATTTCCATTATAAACTGTAATTACACCATCCCCCAAAGTGGTCGTGCTGCAGCACCATTGCAAGTGGGTTGAGCTAGTAGACTTGGCAGTCCTGAGTATTGGGGTGGGGAACGGGAAAAGCTCAAAAATCAGGTAAAGGAGAGTTGGCAAAATCAGGTTAAAAACAATGGCAGGCCTGAGAGACACAACAGCACTACCTAATGTTGGGAAAGTCTTATATTGAAAAAAATAGAAGATGCCAATTGTTAATGTACAAATGTTGAAATATTGATATATGAAGCGCGACTGAAAAATCATGTCGTAGGAAGTAATATTAATATGTACAGCAAGTAAACACTATATGCAAGGATTTAATGTACAATAGAAAGATAACTATATAAATGGATTAATTACAGCAAAGTTTCTGATGCAGCACAAAGTAGTAGATTACCCACAGAAAGTATGTTCTTTTACATTGTTTAAGAAGTTAAATTCCCTGTTAAAAAAAAGTTGCCACTCTAATTGTCAGCCCATGACCCTTGCTGGAAAGTGTACATGTGCACTTGAGGTGAGGACAGAACAAGGCTTATCGTGCTGCCCCGGAATTGAATAGTATGCCAACAATTATTGTCCATGAAGAACGGCGACTTGGGCAAGATACCGGCAGGTGCTTGGTGCCTGTATAACTGTGCCAAAGCATATGTCAGCATTTTCAAGAGGGGAAATAAAAATGGAAAAAAAGCAATTAGTATCAAAATTTTAGGCTAATGTAGATGGCTGTACTTTTGAAATTTGTTTTTTTTTAACCCTTTTTAATCCCATGCAGCCAGGAAGACTGAATGGTTCTGCCTCTACAGATTTCATCGATGCTGTTCTTGGTCCAGCAATAGAATGTGATGTGGCAGTGCAGGTAGACAATATCTCTTAGATTTCTTTCCAATTTTACTTCTTGCCTTTTGTCTCAATGTTTCACCTCAACTTAGCACTGTGCATAATAACTAAAATTGGTGCGGGGGGGGAGGGGGATGCACTAAGGTGCTTCGACCTGGTGACAGTGTCAGAAAATCCCAGTCTCCAGACTCAGAGTTGATCTTAATTGTACGTATTTGAAACATTGTGTGGCATATAGCTTTCTAAAGAGTTGTTGAAAAATTCTAAAATTGTACCCTGTAAAACAGTTCACCCACTATCTTAATCCCTCAGTCTCACGCATTAATTTGGCATTCTATTCTGGTTGGCATCTAAACAGGTTTTTTTCAGACACTGAACTTACTGGTTAAAAAAAAAGCTTGCTTTAAATGAAATTTGGCTCATCTGGTGCTAAATTCTAAATTGCAATCCTGAAGTAAAATTTCTGTTGTTTATTCTTACTATTTCTTTGAAAAATGTGCTTCAATTTATTCCTTTAAGGGATACTACCAATGACTTACAAGCAAATTGTACAAATCCAAATGTAGTTCTGATTTAAGAACAATATTTCTTGCCATATCGGGTTCAATTTTAGTAAAAATTGAAACCATAAAATACCTTCAGACAACTTCACCTTGATTTATTCATTGTCAGAATGTCACAAAAGGTAGATTTTTGTTGAGAAAGTAATGGCACTGAAGGTAAAAATCTGTAAATATTAACATACCACTAATCATCACAAGTTCAACCATTGTGAAAGGAATGATGAATTGGGAAGCAGGCAGGAGGGCAGGGAGAATCAAATTATCTTAAATATGTATGTAAAATAAATACACAGAAAATTTCCAGTTTGGTCTGCAGCCAGATTGTGACGTCTGCATAAATCAATGTTTGCTGCTCACCTTGTGTTTTAATTCAGCACAGATTTCCTGCTGCTTCAATCTGTCATTTGCCAGCATCACGTCAGCCTCATGAGCCATACAGGCTTCAGCAAATATCATCACTGTCTTCATCAGCAAGTCTTTCTTGTCGCGGGTCCAGCTCTGAATCAGAACCCTCCAGTGCTCTCTCTTAAATTGAAATCCATCCCATAATCTCCAGTGATCAATCTGGAACAAAGATTTCATTACTTTCTCAACAAAAATCTACCTTTGTGACAATTTTTTCTTATGTATTGGTGTTGTTCTAAACTCTGTGCTACAAAAATCTTAAAAGGAATACATAAGATATCAAATTACATTGGACATTTCTTTTGCTCATCAACTTGAAGGATGGAACACTTAATCGCTTTTTTCACCTGATGTCAGCTATTCCCAGCTCAAGACAGATGTGTTCCAATAATGCACATTAATCCCAGTTTCAGAAGAGCAATCTGTTACTGCACCAGCGTGGAATTTTCATTTCCCATACTAGTCATGTTAATTAATATCAAATTAGGAACATTTTTGTGCTTCAACTCAGGTTCATTAGGCTCACACTATCCAAACTCATTGGAGCTGATGACCGTCCATTCTCAAATTTCCCAATCGAGTCGGCGATGGATAGTGGAAGCTCCCAGCCAAAGCTGGTGGAGTTTTATTAGCATATTCAAAAGTGGGTGGAGTTAGGGGAGTCCTCATGAGATTTCCCAGTTTGCAGAACACTAAGTCGAATCCATATTCTGGAAACCAGGGCTTATAGGGATAGACAACTGAGGTAGAAATTCATTTAAAGGACAAGTGTTTTTGGGCCATTTCTGGGTCATTTTTGTTAATTTTTTTGCTATCTTTTTCATGCTGGCGCTTAAGTTGTCATAAGCCTCTTTGCCAGACGTTCTTAATCATTTTTTTGTCCCCAACATTGCAGACATCAGTGGATTTTGGATTTCCCAGTGGGAATCCTCCAAGCTGATGTGTTCAGAAGAAGATGAGGACCTACAGTGGGATGCCAGACAAATCAGAATGCCCACGAGGTGTTTCATGCCGCCACTGGCATGGCACAAATGCAGACAGAAATATATTACTTCACTATGGCCAACAAAGTGCTGGCGGAGGCTCTTTTCCCCAACAAAAGCTGATGGCATCACTCAGACAGGTGAATGCCTGACTTGTGGTCACCACTCCAACTTTATACTGCCCTTACCCAGCATTTTCCCATGCAAATGCAACAAGTGCAACACTTATCCAAACACCTTTCTCCACACCTTTGTCCAGGACCCCAAACACCCCTGCATTTGTTGTTCATGGAGCAGGGGGGTGGGGTGGGATTTCAACTCCCTTTGCCCTATGTAAAGCAGAGTTAAAATGCAGGTGGTAGACTTATCACCCTATTCCCACTCTGCCTTTATTTTTCCCCTTCCACTGGGTGGCCGTGGCACCCACCTGAATCGGGTGGGAACCTCATTAAACTATGCAAATCGAGGTCCTATGATGTAAATAGGACCCCAATACCATTTTAACAGCCTCTGGCGGAGCATGGGCCACTGACATTCCACTCAGTAAAACCTGGCAGTACAGAAGAAGCCAAAGGGGTAAGTATTAAAATTATTTTTGTGGGGCCAGGAAGAGCAGCCATACTCCTCTGGGCTCCACAAGAATAATATGGGCTGCTGCCATGCTGCACCATGCCGGGCTCTCCCTGCTGCAATCCCATCCCATCCCCGGACCTATGTTTTCTCCTTCCGGGCTGGCTTCCATCCTACCTAATATTGTGCCAGCCCAGAGCACTGGGACCCCAGTTTAAGATGTGCAGCTTGCCGCAAATATTTTAATCAGGTCCAGCTCTTGAAATGGGCCAGGCCTCCCACTGGCATTATCGGATGACCACACGCTTCACCAATCGGCCAAGTGCTATTTAAAAAAGGTGTCAGCCTTGGCTCAACGGGAGCACTCTAGCTTGAGTCAGAAAGTTATGGGTTCAAGACCCACTCCAGAGACTTGAGCACATTTAAGTGCAGTACTAAGGAAGTGCTGTCTTGTTGGAGGTGCCCTCTTTCACGAGAGAGATTAAAATGAGGCCCTGTCTGCCTTCTCAGGTGGATGTAAAGGATCCCGTGGCACTATTTGAAGAAGAGCAGGGGCGGTCTCTTGGTGTCCTGGCCAACATTTATCATTCAACGAAGACCTAAAACACATGATCTGGTCATTTATTTCATTGCTGTTTGTGGGACCTTGCTGTGTGCAAATTGGCTGCTGCATTTCCCTACATTACAACAAGGACTAAACTTCAAAAGTATGTAATTGGCTGTGAAGCGCTTTGGGACATCCTGAAGTTGTGAAAGGTGCTATGTAAATCCAAGTTCTTTCTTTCTTTCTTGGTGTGGTCTCCTCTACATTGGGACACCTAATGCAAATTGGGAACCATTTTGATGAACAATTCCATGTGATCCTGAACTTCCTGTGGCTGTCAACTTTACCTCCCACCCCCACCCCCTCCCCCTCCCATTCTCACTCCGTCTTTGACTTTGTACACTGTTCTGGCCAAGCTTAACATAATTGTTATGTGATGTTAAAACATCTCCCTGGATAGATGTTTTAGTTGGTATGTGATTGTCTTTGCCACTACCTGTGCTGCAGCCACAGGGCATGCATCACATATGTGCAGTAGGAAGTGTAAGGCAAACGTGTCGTGAGCATGAAGGGTGTTTGAGGGTTTGTCATGGTGTTTACCTATATTTAATTTCTGATCAACTCACATAACATATTATATTGTCACCACTACTGCCACGTCTTTGCGAATCTTGTCTGGTTTGTGCAATAATGCCCTTTCCTGAGGATCACTATGAAGACCCACAATTGATGCCACCCATTGTGTCACTGCAGAGTGGGTGTAGGTGTATTTGCAGGGCTCTTTTGTGCAGATGACTGAGAGACGTCGGCGATGTCCCCGGTGGCACCCTGGAAGGATGCGGAGGAGAAGTTGTTGAGGGCAGTGGTGACGTTGATAGCGACAGGTAAGAAGATGGAGCTCGGGCCAGCCGGGAGCAGTTCGGCATGAAGGAGGCTGCAGATGTCTATGACTACATGTCGAGTGACTCTGAGCCTCCGTGTGCACTGCTGCTCAGAGAGGTCCAGGAAGCTGAGCCTCGGTCTGTGGACCCTGTGGCGAGGGTAGTGCCCTCTGACGCATCTCTCTCTGCGGTTGCCGTCGCTTCTGCTGTGCAGGTGGATGTGTCACAGTATTGTGTTGTGGAGCTCCACGTGTCAGAGGTGGACGGCGTGGCTGACGAGGCTGGTGATGCTGTTCGTCCTCCGAGGAGGTCATGACTGCAGCAATGGCGGCCCCCATCCAGAAGGTGTACATTTGAGGGGGTCCGCAAGGTAGGTAAATGTGTCTGGATACGGGGTAAGTGTGCAAGTTGGTGAATTTTATTGTTAGGAGGGTGATGGAGGCCAAACTTTGTCCCAACTGACAGAGTGGCCTCCTGCAATGAGTGAGGGTCTCCCCCCCACCTGTCAAATGGACCTTTGCAGCTGCCACAGACTGATGGCTGCAACACGTCCATTTGAACTGGGAGTATTTCCCCCAGTACGGGAAGTAGTCTCAGTTCATTTCAAAATCCCATCCCTCCTAAAATATCAGGTCAATCAGGTCTGTAAACAACCTGAAGTACCTGTTTAAGTACTTTAAGTGGCACCCCGCCGGCTTTAATTGCCGGCGGGAGTCCCACATGCGGGGACTGCGTGCGCATGTCAGCGCGTCACTGGGGAACCCGGAAGTGGGCGGGTGGGAGCCGGGCTCCAGACCCGCCCTGGGAATCCCGGATTTTCGCAGCCCCCCCGCCACGAATGCACCCGATTGCGGGTGCGAAAATCGAGCCCAAAAGTATTTGTTTAATTTCTCTGCCATTTCCTTATTGCCCCTTATAAATTCTATCATCTCTGTCTGAAGGGATCCACATTTGCCTTCACCAGTCTTTTCCTTTTTACATTCCGTTTTTAATGTTTCTCGCTCGTTTACTCTCATATTCTATTTTCCCTTTCATAATCAATTTCTTGGTCCTCCTTTGCTGAATTCTAAAATGCTCCCACTCCTCAGGCTTACTGCTTTTTCTGGCAACTTTATATGCCTCTTTCTTTGATTTAATACTATCTTTAATTTCTTTTGTTAGCCACGGTTGGACCACATTTCCTGTTGGGTTTTTTTGTTTTAAAAGGAATATATATTTGTTGCAAATTATGTATTAATTCTTTAAATGCTAGCCATTGCCTGTCTACAGTCATACCTTTTAATGTAGTTCCCCAATCAACCACAGCCAACTTGCACCTCATACCTGCGTAGTTTCCTTTGTTTAGATTTAGGACCCTAGTTTCGGATTTAACTACATCACTTTCAAACTTAATGAAGAATTCTATCATATTATGGTCACTCTTCCCTAAGGGCTCCTTTACAACAAGATTATTAATTAACCCTTTCTCATTGCACAATACTAGATCTAAAATAGCCTGTTCCCTAGTTGGTTCCTCAACATACTGATCTAGAAAACCATCTTGTATACATTCCAGGAATTCGTCCTCCACAGTATTCGTGCTAATTTGGTTTGCCCAATCTATATGTAGATTAAAGTCCCCCATGATTACTGTATTATCCTTGTTACGTGCACTTCTAATTTCCTGCTTTTACCGTGGCCCTACATTACCACTACAATTTGATGACCTATGAACAACTCCCACCAATGTTTTCTGTCCATTACTGGTTCTTAGCTCCACCCAAAATTATTCTACATCTTGATCTTCTGAGCCAAGATTCTCTCTCACTGGTCTCATCTTTTATTAACAGCGCTACCCCACCTCCTTTTCCTTTTTGCCTGTCCTTCCTAAATGTTGAATATCCTTGAAAATTCAGTTCCCAGCCATGGTCACCCTGCAGCCAAGTCTCTGTAATGGCAATTAGATCATACCCATTTACTTCTATTTGTGCCGTCAATTCACCTACCTTGTTGTGAATGCTCCACGCATTCAGGTAAAGTGCCTTTAATTTTGCCTTTTTAACATTTTTTCCCATTTTGACCTTATTTGCTGCTGGCCTTTGTTTCCGCTGCCTTCCAATTTCAGTTATTACTTTTCTGCCTTCCACTTCCAGCTTTGTTACTTTCCCTCCTGAATCTCCTCTCAGGTTCCCATTCCCCTACCAAGTTAGTTTAAACCCACCCCAACAGCACTATCAAACCTCCCTGCAAGGATTTTGGTCCTGGCCCTGTTGAGGTGCAACCCATCTGGCTTGCACAGGTCCCACCACCCCAGAACCGGTCCCAATACCCCAGGAATCTAAAAGCCCTCTCTCCTGCACCACCTCTCCAGCCACGCATTCATCTGCTCTATCCTCCTATTTCTATACTCATTAGCGCGTGGCACTGGGAGTAATCCGGAGATTACTACCCTTGAGATCCGGCTTGTTAATCTCTTTCCTAACTCCTTAAACTCTGTCTGCAGGACCTCATCCCTCTTTCTACCTATGTCGTTGGTACCAATATGGTACATGACCTCTGGCTGTTCACCCTCCCCCCTGCAGCCGCTCAGTGACATCCATGACCCTGGCACCAGGGAGGCAATATACCATCCTGAAATCACGTCTGCGGCTGCAGAAGCACTTGTCTGCTTCCCTAACTATGGAATCCCCTATCACTATTACTCTCCTGGCCTTTTGCCTCCCCGCCCCCGTACAGCCGAGCCATCCGTGGTGCTGTGGACTTGGCACTGGCTGCACTCCCCGGAGGGACCCTCTCCCCCACCAGTATTATACTGGTTAGAGAGCAAGATGCACTCAGGGGACTCCCGAGTGCCCTTTCATAAACATGTAAATAGTGAAAGGGTAGTCAAAGGAAGGGTGGGGCCAATTAGGGACAAAAAAGATCTTCTTGTGGAGGCAGAGGGTATGGCTGAGGTACTAAATGAATACTTTGCATCGGTCTTCACTGGAGAAGAGGATGCTGCCATTGTAGCAGTAAAGGAGGAGGTAGTAGCAATATTGGATAGGATAAAAATAGATAAAGAGGAGGTACTTAAAATGTTGGCAATACTCAAAGTAGAAAAGTCACCCGGTCCAGATGGGATACATCCTAGGTTACTGAGGGAAGTATGGGTAGAAATTGCAGAGGCTCTGGCCACAATCTTCCAATCTTCCTTAGATATGGGAGCAGTGCCAAAGGACTGGAAGATTGCAAATGTTACACCCCTATTCAAAAAAGGGAAAAGGGATAAACCTGGCAATTACAAGCCAGTCAGCTAATGTCAGTGGTGGGCAACTTTTAGAGACAATAACCAGGTCAAAATTAACTGACACTTGGAAAGGTATGGGCTAATAAATGAAAGTCAGAACGTATTTGTTAAATGAAAATCATGTTTGACTAACTTGATTGTGTTCTTTGATGAAATAACGGAGAGGGTTGATGAGAGTAGGTCGATTGATGTTGTGCATATTGATTCCAAAAGGCATTTGATAAAGTACCACATTATAGACTTGTAAGCAAAATTAAAACCCATGGCATTAAAGGGACAGTATCAGCGTGGATACAAAATTGGCTAAGGGACAGAAAGCAGAGAGTAGTGGTGAACAGTTGTTTTTCTGCCTGGAGGGAAGTATACAGTGGTGTTCCCCAGGGATCAGTATTAGGACCATTGCTCTTTGTGAGATATATTAATGACCTGGGCTTGGTTATACAGGGTATAATTTCAAAATTTGCAGATGACACAAAATTCGGAAATGTAGTTACCAATGTGGAGGATAGTAACAGACTTCAGTAGGACTTAGACAGACTGGTGAAACGGGCAGATGCGTGGCAGATGAAATTTAACATAGATAAGGTGTGAAGTGATACATTTTGGTAGGAAGAATGAGGATAGGCAATATAAACTAAATGATACAATTTTAAAGGGAGTCCAGGAACAGGGAGACCCAGGGATGTATATGCACAAATCTTTGAACATGGCAGGACAAGTTAAGAAGGCTGTTAAAAAAGCATATGGGATCCTGGGCTTTATTAATAGAGGCAAAAGCAAGGAAGTTTAACCTTTACAAAATACTGTTTAAGCCTCAGCTGGAGTATTGAGTTCAATTCTGGGCACCACACTTCAGGAAGGATGTCAACGCCTTAGGGAGGGTGCAGAAGAGATTTACTAGAATGGTACCAGGGATGAGGGACTTCAGTTATGTGGAGAGTGTGGAGAAGCTGGGGTTGTTCTCTTTAGAGCAGAGAAGGTTAAGAGGAGATTTGATAGAGATGTTCAAATTCATGAACGGTTTTGGTAGAGTAAATAAGGAGAAACTGTTTCCCTAGGCAGAAGGGTCGGGAGCCAGAGGACACAGATTTAAGGTGACTGGCAAAAGAGCCAGAGGCGACATGAGGAAACCTTTTTTTTTACGCAGAGAGTTGTAATGATCTGGAATGCACTGCCTGAAAGGGTGATGGAAGCAGATTCATTAATAACTTTCAAATGGGAATTGGATAAATACTTGAAGGGAAAAAATTCACTGGACTATGGGGAAAGTGCAGGGAAGTGGGACTAATTGGATAGCTCTTTCAAAGAGCCGGCATGAATGGCCTTCTGTGCTGTAACATATTATGATACTATGAATTTAGCTGGCGTGTTTCCCTGGAAAACCCAGCCCTCAGCCGTTAAATTCAAATGACAACCAAAATCTGAGGAACACAGCCTCATTAACAATTATAATCACGGACCCACCTCTCCAGAGCGGGTTACTTGGACGCCCCCAAACCCACCGCGGTTAAACCGGAAGTAGATGTGTTTGTGGCGGGTTGGGGTCGGGTTTCAATATTTACCGATTTAACCCCCGACCCTTTCCCACCCGTCATGGAGGCCTTAAAATTCCTCAATATTTCATTGAGCAAGTGGTCAAGCTATGGAACAGGCTCCGAGGAAAACGGTGGAAGCAGTTAGTATTGATTAATTCAAATGCAAATTAGATAGGTTTCTTTCAGAAAATAACATTTTGGGATACAATGTATGAGTAATTTGAGACACGACATTTGGAGAGTGTAGCATGCTTGGGAGGAACAGATGACTTTGGACCTATGGCTCCCAAAGCTGTCCATCATTGGAGTGTGTGTCATGTCATGTCTGGATCTGACATTAACTAATTGATAGAGTCTGATTGCTATGATTAGTCAACAACTCCATTATCGTTGTATCATGCAACTAGAAGGCAAACTAAATGAACCATGGTCTTTTTTGTCTAGCAATTCCTATGTTCCTATGCTCACTGGATAGCACTCAGGAGCAGGAACGCCAGTCATTTTTCTCCTTTGTAAGCTGGGAAACTGAGACCAATTGTGGTATTCACATTGCTGCACCAGCTCAGAGCGTTCAACTCAGTATTGTCAAGCAACCTTCTTGGGCTGTACAGCTCAGATATTCACAAGAACACAAAATAGATGAAGAAGGCCTGTCTCAGATCATCCACTCTGAAAGAACTTATTGTCCCCATCGGACCAATTACTAATTTTAAAAAGGAGTCCAGGGTTTTTATCTCCGCTATTCCACATTTTGATCACTCTGTGAGGAAAGTGCCTCCTGGTATCTGTTCTAAATTTTACTTTTGCTAATTTGAACCTGTGCCTCCTTATCCTGCCCTCACAGAGTAGTGTTTCGGTTTATCTTTGGCATACCATCTTATATACCTCTTTGTGAATGTCAGGTCAGGTGTTACAGCCTGCTACTGTAAGGACAGCAGACACACCTATGACTGGTCAAGGCCGAGTTAAATAACCTGACCATCTCCAGAAAGTGCCAATGGCTTTGGGTGGTTGAGTGCTTGGAGGAGAGCAGTGAGGTCCTTGAGGGAGAAAATGGCATCAAAAGGCACAGGAGCTAATTATTGAATTAGCCAACGGCATCCACAATCTGCAAGTCATGATGCAGCTGCAATACATAATATGTCATTGAAAGAGCAACCATGGACAATCAGAAACACACTCCAGGATTCAAGTTCATGCCTTAAAGTGGAGGACAGTCACAGGAGCTCCGATGATAGTCAGTCCATGATTAAGTTAGTTGCCTCACTTCAAGGTTGAATGGGTCAAGTTTTCCCTCATATCTCGGTCCTCTGACTCTTGGTATCAGCCTCTGCATTATCTCCAGACCTTGAATGTCTCCTTTGTATCTTGGTAATCAAAACTGGGCACAAAGCCCAAGGTGCACTCTGACCAGAGTACTGTATAGTTTTATCACGACTCTTGTTTTGGCAATACGTTCAGCAGTCTATTTGCTCTACAGTAAATGCAAATGTTAAGCACTCAGTCTACTAGTAGCTCCAGATTTCTTTTGCCTTCAGCGTTAGCTATTTCAATACCATTCATAGAGAACGTATGTTGCCCAGTTTTTATTGCCTTAAATTCCTTACATTTATCCATAGTGAATTTCATCTGCCACTGGATAGCCCAGTTACTGATTTTATCTAACTGGTTTTACAGGTCTTTGGCTGCCTCTTGAGATTCAACTGCCTTCCCAGTTAGGTATTGTTTGACCATTTGACCAGTTTTCAGGATACGTTCACTGAAATTTTCAGGGAGCCCGAACAGTTATGTGTTGCTTATCCTAACAAAGAGAAAATTATCTCTAAATAACATTTTGAAATCCCACACACACCTTCCTCTACATTCAAAATAAAGGACTGACCAGTTCCTGCTTGGATTTGTGTGGCAGCAACCTCACCAGCATATCCAAGTATAGCATGTTTCGATTTGGTGTCTCAGGAGAGTACACATCTAAAATAACTTGAAAAGTCCAATGATCTTCTTCATTCCATCCACAATTCCTGAAAAAAAAGGAGAATGTTAGTCACTGCAAAGCTAAACACAAAAAATTGCTCTAAAAGGCTTTTGAGTTCACTCGCACTTCTGGAGCCTTCCTGTGATGCGCCCTCCAAGTTGCCACCAGTGTCATTTACATACAGTCAATGGTGAGGTTTACCCCACTATTGCACTCGGATTAAGTTACACCAGGTTGTATGAGGTGCAGCAGCTGCCAGGAACTGCTAAAACTGGCAGAAGTGAGAGTCTGCAGATCACTGAATGTAGATTTCTGAAGGTAGAATACGTTTTTAGAGTGCGCAAAACATCCCAATTGTGTGGGACAGGCTGGATGGACCAATAGGTCTTTTTCCCTCTGTCATTTTTCATAAGTTCGTACATACGATGTGCTTGACTTGACCTGAACCCACCAAATTTGCATGTTCAGACGATTAGCCTTGGCCCAATGCATCGCAGCAGGTCTACCCCTTTGTAAGATCTTGTGCCTGGGAAAGGGTGCTGAAATGCAATCTCTGCTGCGGTAATGCCATTAGCATCAGGGCTTTCTGGCTGCTGGCCAAAAACTGCCACAAGAAGTCTCTGGCTCGATGTACCGAAATAAAAAAGGACTTACTTTTTTTGGGGCCCTGTTAAGAACATAAGAAATAGGAGCAGGAGTAGGCCATAAGGCCCCTTGAACCTGCTCCGCCATTCAATCAGATCATGGCTGATCTTCGGCCTCAACTCCACTTTCCTGCCCGCTCCCCAGATCCTTTGATTCCCCTACAGTTCGAAAATCTATCTATCTATCTATCTCAGCCTTGAATATACTTAATGACTCAGCATCCACAGCCCTCTGGGGTAGAGAATTCCAAAGATTCACAACCCTCTGAAGAAATTCCTCCTCATCTCAGCCTTAAATGGTCGACCCCTTATCCTGCTACTATGCCCCCTAGTTCTAGACTCTTCAGCCATGGGAAACAATCTCTCAGCATCTACCCTGTCAAGCCCTCTCAGAATCTTATATGTTTCAATGAGATCACCTCTCATTTTTCTAAACTCCAGAGAGTATAGGCTGAAATGCAATCTCTGCTGCGGTAATGCCATTAGTATCAGGGCTATCTGGCTGCTGGCCAAAAACCGCCACAAGAAGTCTCTGGCTCGATGTACCGAAATAAAAAAGGACTTACTTTTTTTGGGGCCCTGTTACGAACATATGAAATAGGAGCAGGAGTAGGCCATAAAGCCCCTCGAAGAGGTGACTAAAGTAATGGACAGGGGAATGTCAATGGATGTTATTTATATGGACTTCCAGAAGGCATTTGATAAGGTCCCACATAAGGGACTGTTAGCTAAGATAGAAGCCCATGGAATCGAGGGAAAAGTACGGACTTGGTTAGGAAGTTGGCTGAGCGAAAGGCGACAGAGAGTAGGGATAATGGGTAGGTACTCACATTGGCAGGATGTGACTAGTGGAGTCCCGCAGAGATCTGCCTTTGGGCGTCAATTATTCACAATATTTATTAACGACTTAGATGAAGGCATAGAAAGTCTCATATCTAAGTTTGCCGATGACACAGAGATTGGTGGCATTGTAAGCAGTGTAGGTGAAAACATAAAATTACAAAGCGATATTGATAGATTCGGTGAATGAGAAAAACTGTGGCAAATGGAATTCAATGTAGGCAAATGTGAGGTCATCCGCATTGGATCAAAAAAGGATAGAACAGGGTACTTTCTAAATGGTAAAAAGTTAAAAACAGTGGATGTCCAAAGGGACTTAGGGGTTCAGGTAGATAGATCATTGAAGTGTCATGAACAGGTGCTGAAAGTAATCAATAAGGCTAATGGAATGCTGGCCTTTATATCTAGAGGACTGGAGTACAAGGGGGCAGAAGTTATGCTGCAGCTATACAAAACCCTGGTTAGACCGCACCTGGAGTACTGTGAGCAGTTCTGGGCACCGCACCTTCGGAAGGACATATTGGCCTTGGAGGGAGTGCAGCGTAGGTTTACTAGAATGATACCCGGACTTCAAGGATTAAGTTACGAGGAGAGATTACACAAATTGGGGTTGTATTCTCTGGAGTTTAGAAGGTTAAGGGGAGATCTGATCGAAGTTTAAGATATTAAGGGGAACAGATAGGGTGGATAGAGAGAAATTATTTCCGCTGGTTGGGGATTCTAGGACGAGGGGGCACAGTCTAAAAATTAGAGCCAGACCTTTCAGGAGTGAGATTAGAAAACATTTCTACACACAAAGAGCGGTAGAAGTTTGGAACTCTCTTCCGCAAACGGCAATTGATACTAGCTCAATTGCTAAATTTAAATGCGAGATAGATAGCTTTTTGGCAACCAAAGGTATTAAGGGATATGGGCCAAAGGCAGGTATATGGAGTTAGATCGCAGATCAGCCATGATCTTATCAAATGGCGGAGCAGGTACGAGGGGCTGAATGGCCTATTTCTGTTCCTATGTTCCATTCTATTCAACCTCTCCTCACAGGACAACCCGCTCATCCCAGGAATCGATGTAGCGAACCTCCATTGCACCGCCTCTAAGGCAAGTATATCCTTCATAGAATAAAGAGCCGTTGCTGCTCTGCCACTGTCCAATCCTCAGATCGGAAAGGGTCTGGAAGTAGTACCGAAGGTCCACCTCTTCTGGGCACTCTTAAATGGATAGCTCACCAGCGATTCAGGGGGAAAATGAAGTAGGAGGGCCAGAAATGCCTCCTTCTGCCTTGTTTACTTGGCTGCTCTAAGCCTGTGCCTATTGCAATACATGATGTGGAGATGCCGGTGATGGACTGGGGTGGACAAATGTAAGGAATCTTACAACACCAGGTTATAGTCCAACAGTTTTATTTGAAAATCACAAGCTTTCAGAGATTATCTCCTTCGTCAGGTGAGTAGTGAATGAGAGGTTCTCAAATCGCAGATCTTATATTCGGCTGGGACACCATCACACCAATCAAAGGTGTCGTTGGTGTTCAGACAGGTTAGCCACGAAAAACAGTAGGTCCCAGTATGCTGAATACACAATGTGTCAAATTACACAGACAGAGAGAAAGAGACCCGAAAGACGAGAGAGAGAGAGAGAGAGAGAGAGAGAGAATTTCCAGTTGTATTAAAAACAGATAACTTTTTTTTCCTTGCTGGTGGGGTTACGTGTAGCGTGACATGAACCCAAGATCCCGGTTGAGGCCGTCCTCATGGGTGCGGAACTTGGCTATCAATTTCTGCTCGACGATTTTGCGTTGTCGTGTGTCTCGAAGGCCGCCTTGTAGAACGCTTACCCGAAGATCGGTGGCTGAATGTCCTTGACTGCTGAAGTGTTCCCCGACTGGGAGGGAACCCTCCTGTCTGGCGATTGTTGCACGGTGTCCGTTCATCCGTTGTCGCAGTGTCTGCATGGTCTCGCCAATGTACCATGTTCCGGGGCATCCTTTCCTGCAACGTATGAGGTAGACAACGTTGGCCGAGTCACAGGAGTATGAACCATGTACCTGGTGGGTGGTGTCCTCTCGTGTGATGGTGGTATCTGTGTCGATGATCTGGCATGTCTTGCAGAAGTTGCCGTGGCAGGGTTGTGTGGTGTCGTGGACGCTGTTCTCCTGAAAGCTGGGTAATTTGCTGCGAACGATGGTCTGTTTGAGGTTGGGTGGCTGTTTAAAGGCGAGTAGGAGAGGCGTGGGGATGGCCTTAGCGAGGTGTTCGTCGTCATCGATGACATGTTGAAGGCTGCGGAGAACATGGCGTAGTTTCTCCGCTCCGGGGAAGTACTGGACGACGAAGGATACTCTGTTGGTTGCGTCCCGTGTTTGTCTTCTGAGGAGGTCTATGCGATTCTTCGCTGTGGCCCGTCGGAACTGTCGATCGACAAGTCGAGCATCGTATCCCGTTCTTACAAAAGCGTCTTTCAGCGTCTGTAGGTGTCCATCGCGTTCCTCCTCGTCTGAGCAGATCCTGTGTATTCGTACGGCCTGTCCATAGGGGATGGCCTCTTTGACGTGGTTAGGGTGGAAGCTGGAAAAGTGGAGCATCGTGAGGTTGTCCGTGGGCTTGCGGTAGAGTGAGGTGCTGAGGTGCCCGTCTTTGATGGAGATTTGTGTGTCCAAGAAAGAAACCGATTTTGAGGAGTAGTCCATGGTGAGTTTGATGGTGGGATGGAACTTGTTGATGTTATCGTGCAGTCTCTTCAGTGATCCTTCGCCGTGGGTCCATAGAAAGAAAATGTCGTCGATGTATCTGGTGTATAGCGTTGGTTGGAGGTCCTGTGCAGTGAAGAAGTCGTGCTCGAACTTGTGCATGAAAACGTTGGCGTATTGGGGTGCGAATTTGGTCCCCATGGCTGTTCAGTGTGTTTGGGTAAAGAACTGGTTATCGAAGGTGAAGACATTGTGATCCAGGACGAAGCGGATGAGTTGTAGGATGGCGTCTGAAGATTGGCTGTTGTTGGTGTTGAGTACTGAGGCTGTTGCAGCGATACAATCATCGTGGGGGATACTGGTGTAGAGTGCCGAGACGTCCATCGTGGTGAGAAGTGTTCCTGGTTCAACTGGTCCGTGGGTGCTGAGTTTTTGTAGGAAGTCTGTAGTGTCGCGACAGAAGCTGGGGGTTCCCTGTGCGATGGGTTTCAGGATGCCCTCGACGTATCCAGAGAGGTTCTCGCACAGGGTTCCGTTGCCTGATACGATAGGACGTCCGGGTGTGTTGGCTTTGTGTATCTTTGGGAGGCAGTAGAAGTCGCCCACATGGGGAGTACGTGGGATGAGAGCACGTAGGATGCTTTGAAGGTCTGGATCGAAGGTCTTGATCAGTTTGTTGAGCTGGTGGGTGTGTTCTTTGGTCTGATCTGCGGGTAACCGTCTGTAGTGTTCCTGGTTGTCCAGTTGTCGGTATGCTTCTTTGCAATAGTCCGTTCTGTTCTGTTTGACGATGGCTCCTCCTTTGTGCGTTGGTTTGATGACGATGTTGCGGTTGGTCTTGAGAGCGTTGATGGCGTTGCGTTGTGCTCGGGTGACATTCTGGACTGTCTTGTGAGTGCGGCTGATGAATCTGGCATTGAGGCATCTCCTGACAGCTTGAGCATACATGTCAAGCTGAGGGCAGCGACCCTCCGGAGGAGTCCAGTGTGACTCTTTCTTCTTCGGTTGTTGTACCGCGGATCCCTCTGTCTGCTGTTCCGGATCGTTGATTGTCTCATTGGGTTCGCTGCTGAAATCTTGAGATTTGTGGAAGAATTCCCGGAGTCTCATTCTCCTGATGAATTCCTTTGTGTACGCCGCGAGACCGATGGGGTCCATTTTGGTGGTGGGGCAGAAATTGAGCCCTCGGCTGAGAACTTCGATTTCGTCTGGTTGAAGGGTGTGGTCGGACAAATTGACGATAGACTTCCCTGTGGTTGTAACCGTGGTACCGGGGGAGGCTTGGTTGATGCTGGTGGTGATGCCAAGTTTCTCAAGCTTCCTGCTCTTGGTTTACATGTAGGCAGCGTAGTTCCGTTGCCTCGTCTGTTTGGCGGTGTCTCGTAGCTGGTCTGCTGTGTCCTGAGTACAGGTTGAGAGTATGGACTCTATCTTGGTTGCAAGGTTGCGGCGTCTGCTGTAGAGTTGGTGTACGAGATGGTTGCGGAGTGTGCGAGAGGTACGACGGCAGAGTCTCTCAGCATAATCTGAGTTGTATGTCGACTTGAGTGGGTTCGTGATCTGTCGTCCTTTCGGGATCTTGTCTGCTTTCTTGCAGCTCTGTAAAAACTTGATGTCTGTGTCGATATGCGCGATCTTCATGTAAACCAAGAGCAGGAAGCTTGAGAAACTTGGCATCACCACCAGCATCAACCAAGCCTCCCCCGGTACCACGGTTACAACCACAGGGAAGTCTATCGTCAATTTGTCCGACCACACCCTTCAACCAGACGAAATCGAAGTTCTCAGCCGAGGGCTCAATTTCTGCCCCACCACCAAAATGGACCCCATCGGTCTCGCGGCGTACACAAAGGAATTCATCAGGAGAATGAGACTCCGGGAATTCTTCCACAAATCTCAAGATTTCAGCAGCGAACCCAATGAGACAATCAACGATCCGGAACAGCAGACAGAGGGATCCGCGGTACAACAACCGAAGAAGAAAGAGTCACACTGGACTCCTCCGGAGGGTCGCTGCCCTCAGCTTGACATGTATGCTCAAGCTGTCAGGAGATGCCTCAATGCCAGATTCATCAGCCGCACTCACAAGACAGTCCAGAATGTCACCCGAGCACAACGCAACGCCATCAACGCTCTCAAGACCAACCGCAACATCGTCATCAAACCAACGCACAAAGGAGGAGCCATCGTCAAACAGAACAGAACGGACTATTGCAAAGAAGCATACCGACAACTGGACAACCAGGAACACTACAGACGGTTACCAGCAGATCAGACCAAAGAACACACCCACCAGCTCAACAAACTGATCAAGACCTTCGATCCAGACCTTCAAAGCATCCTACGTGCTCTCATCCCACGTACTCCCCATGTGGGCGACTTCTACTGCCTCCCAAAGATACACAAAGCCAACACACCCGGACGTCCTATCGTATCAGGCAACGGAACCCTGTGCGAGAACCTCTCTGGATACGTCGAGGGCATCCTGAAACCCATCGTACAGGGAACCCCCAGCTTCTGTCGCGACACTACAGACTTCCTACAAAAACTCAGCACCCACGGACCAGTTGAACCAGGAACACTTCTCACCACGATGGACGTCTCGGCTCTCTACACCAGTATCTCCCACGATGACGGTATCGCTGCAACGGCCTCAGTACTCAACACCAACAACAGCCAATCTCCAGACGCCATCCTACAACTCATCCGCTTCGTCCTGGATCACAATGACTTCACCTTCGATAACCAGCTCTTTACCCAAACACACGGAACAGCCATGGGGACCAAATTCGCACCCCAATACGCCAACATTTTCATGCACAAGTTCGAGCACGACTTCTTCATTGCACAGGACCTCCAACCAACGCTATACACCAGATACATCGACAACATTTTCTTCCTATGGACCCACGGCGAAGAATCACTGAAGAGACTACACGATATCAACAACAAGTTCCATCCCACCATCAAACTCACCATGGACTACTCCTCAGAATCGGTTTCTTTCTTGGACACACAAATCTCCATCAAAGACGGGCACCTCAGCACCTTACTCTACCGCAAACCCACGGACAACCTCACAATGCTCCACTTTTCCAGCTTCCACCCTAACCACGTCAAAGAGGCCATCCCCTATGGACAGGCCGTACGAATACACAGGATCTGCTCAGACAAGGAGGAACGCGATGGACACCTACAGATGCTGAAAGACGCTTTTGTAAGAACGGGACATGACGCTCGACTTGTCGATCGACAATTCCGACGGGCCACAGCAAAGAATCGCATTGACCTCCTCAGAAGACAAACACGGGACGCAACCAACAGAGTATCCTTCGTCGTCCAGTACTTCCCCGGAGCGGAGAAACTACGCCATGTTCTCCGCAGCCTTCAACAGGTCATCGATGACGATGAACACCTCGCTAAGGCCATCCCCACGCCTCCACTACTTGCCTTCAAACAGCCACCCAACCTCAAACAGACCATCGTTCGCAGCAAATTACCCAGCTTTCAGGAGAACAGCGTCCACGACACCACACAACCCTGCCACGGCAACCTCTAAGACATGCCACATCATCGACACAGATACCACCATCACACGAGAGGACATCACCCACCAGGTACATGGTTCATACTCCTGTGACTCTGCCAACGTTGTCTACCTCATCCGTTGCAGGAAAGGATGCCCCGGAGCATGGTACATCGGCGAGACCATGCAGACACTGCGACAACTGATGAACGGACACCGTGCAACAATCGCCAGACAGGAGGGTTCCCTCCCAGTCGGGGAACACTTCAGCAGTCAAGGACATTCAGCCACCGATCTTCGGGTAAGCGTTCTCCAAGGCGGCCTTCGAGACACACGACAACGCAAAATCGTCGAGCAGAAATTGATAGCCAAGTTCCGCACCCATGAGGACGGCCTCAACCGGGATCTTGGGTGCATGTCACGCTACACGTAACCCCACCAGCAAGGAAAAAAAAGTTATCTGTTTTTAATACAACTGGAAATTCTCTCTCTCTCTCTCTCTCTCGCTCTCTCTTTGTCTGTGTAATTTGACACATTGTGTATTCAGCATACCTACTGTTTTCCGTGGCTAACCTGTCTGAACACCAACGACACCTTTGATTGGTATGATGGTGTCCCAGCCGAATATAAGATCTGCGATTTGAGAACCTCTCATTCACTACTCACCTGACGAAGGAGATAATCTCCGAAAGCTTGGTGATTTTAAAATAAAATTGTTGGACTATAACCTGGTGTTGTAAGATTCCTTACAATTATTGCACAAGTCAGGAGTGTGATGGAATACTCTCCACTTGCCTGGATGAGTGCAGCTCCAACAACACTCAAGAAGCTCGACACCATCCAAGATAAAGCAGCCCGCTTGATTGGCACCCCATCCATCACCCTAAACATTCACTCCCTTCACCACCGGCGCACTGTGGCTGCAGTGTGTACCATCCACAGGATGCACTGCAGCAACTCGCCAAGGCTTCTTCGACAGCACCTCCCAAACCCGCGACCTCTACCACCTAGAAGGACAAGAGCAGCAGGCACATGGGTACAACACCACCTGCACGTTCCCCTCCAAGTCACACACCATCCCGACTTGGAAATATATCGCCGTTCCTTCATCGTCGCTGGGTCAAAATCCTGGAACTCCCTTCCTAACAGTGAGAATCCCTACGTGGTCAGTTTTCGGTAAAATATTAAGATGCCTACGTGGCAAAGAAGCAGAATGCAAAATGGTTAGAAAGGGTTAATTAGTTAGTAACTGAGATTGATACAAGTGGCCTGGCCCTCCTGCTGGGCCATATGTTTGCTTAGTCAGCAGGCCTGCATTGTCTTATCAATGATAGGTCTTTGATGTGAGTCAAGGACTGGTCTGAATGTCTCCATGTTTATGGCAGATCAATATAGGGAACGAGCTTAGCCAAAGTTGAAAGACATTCCAGGTTGGGAGATAAGGAACAGAAGGGACAGGGAAGAACATTCTAAGTTGGAAAGTGAGGAAGTTATCCCCTTTGATGTCTAACAGCAGCATGATCAGCACATGGACGATTTATGATTGGCCGGAAATAATGTAACCTCGCATGGCAACCTATGCCCGGCTTATGATTGGTGTTGACCCTCGTTAAGTATGTTCCAACCCTATTGATTTGTATAAAAACGTGTGGATTTCTGTATGTTGTTGTTCTTGCTCTGCCAGCATAGAGGGACTCTATCAGGAGTCCAAATCAATGCTGCAGACTAAGAACCCTGCTATTAAGGATGTGTTGAACTTTAAAATGTATTCGACTTCAGTTATTACTGAACCAGACTGAGGGGAAAGAATCCGGATCGTCATTTGGTGGCAGCGGTGGGATCTTAACGGTTGTTCACCGAGAGTTCGCGGAGTAAGAGGCGGATTGTCTCAGACACGGAGGAAGGAAATGGCGCCCCGATGTAAGTAGTCTTAATTTACTATGTCGGTTTTCCTCCAATCCGTCAGTCTGACGATGAATCGTCCAATCGCTAACACTCGCGTGGCGTCCTTACAAGATTCAGGTCAGTCTGGCGAATACACAGATACAGCAGGAAGAGGTCAGTGGGAAGAGGTCAGTGGTCGAATATCACTGAGGGAATAACTTGTAAGCGGTAGGTCAGTGGTTAATATCACTGAGGGTAGTCAGGGTTTAAGTTCCTGGTGATTGGATATAAACAGGAACTATTGATAAAACTTAGATGCCGAAAAAAGGCTCAGGAATTAATTTGGAAAAATAACAGAGGTACCTCAGCCAAAGAACTAATTGCTTTATGGAGACAGTACTGTAAAAAAAAAATGGATAGAATTAAGTGACTAGACAAATGTTTAAAAGACAGAGACCCGAAAAAGAAAGGTTGTGTTGTTTAAGTGTACTGTCCCTTTAAAAAGCCTGTCTTGATCAGTGTTTTTTTTGTCTGTGTTGTGGGCCACGCCCCCTTCTTACTGTGTCTTGTGTGTTTTCTTCCTTTGTGTAATGTATCTGTCTTGTCGTGTGTTTAATTCTGATACTGCTGAATTAAAATTGGAGTTATTGAGGTTAAGTGACCTATTAAATTCTGGTTCTTATAAAGTGTGGGCATGTTAAATTCCAGACATGGGATCTTCAAAAAATTGGCATTTTGAATGTTTATTTTGTGATTGGCTGTGGTTTAAAAAGAGGTTAAAAATTAACGGGATACATTAAAAAACTATCTGGTATCACTGTGATAGGAAAAGTCGGAAAGCTGGAACAGCTCGCAGCGTTGATTATAATCACATCCACTAAAAGTATGTAAAAAAATAGTGTGCAAAAATATAGTATAAAGCAATCCGCAAATGTGAGAAGTAAAAAAATCAGTCAAACCTGTGTGAAGTGAAATTTTGAAGGTGGGAACTTAATCTCAAAAGGGAGAAGGATCAAGTTACTCCGACCACAAGAGCAAGTTAATATTAACCCCTTCCATCCCAAGAAGCCAGACTGTCATGCCAAGACCAGTTCAAACAGATAGAAATGACCCAGTCGGTTGAGAACTGTCTGAGGCTTGCCCAGAACACAGGTGAACATGAGGTAACAATTGGTATAGGTTATATTAGTAAAATTGTCCCAATCACTCGGAAATGCCAAAGGCTACAATTGACTGAGATATAAGTTTTCACGCTACAGTGAAAAATTGATAAGAAAGGAATGTAAAACAAATCATATGAAAAGGAAGCATAGGTTAGACAATTGGAAGTCCATTACTTGAGCTATGTACTGACACAGGGTACTAAACACCTCTCAGTTTTACCCTGCCACAGTATGATAAGGAAGTTTTGACAAGTTCTGGGGCTATTCAATTTTATTTGAAATTAATAGTAGAATACAAGATCTGACCAAAGAGGGGAGACCTTCCCTGACAAATTATATAACTCGCATTGAGAATGCTAAGAAAACTCAACAATTAGATCAACACCTCCTAACTCAAGTGTTAAAACAAAGAGCGACATGGAATGGAGGTGGACATCGTAAAAAGAGATAGGCAAATATGGAGACGTAAAGATCTGTGATAAGTGATATAGCAACTGCCTTTGCCTTAGTTGTTAACACCATTGATTTGACAACATTAGATCAAAAGGTCAGAGATTTAGGGTCTCGCATTAAAGATATATTAAAAGATAAATGAAAATACAGATAAGGAATTGTCTGAGGATCAAATGCTGACCATATATTTGCAAAGGATAGCTACAGTGCTAGAAACACATGCCCAAACCATTAATAAAAGAGGAATATAACGTATCTTAGTAGGCGGCTGCTAATGATATCTGCTTAATGTGGTTACATCTTGAAAACACAGAGATCAGGACTTGGAGTTAGAAATTCCAGTCTGCAGCCCTGCGTACATCTGCATGTGGAAGAGACAGTGTTTATTTCAGACAGGCTGCGTGCTTCAGAGAGAGGGAGAGAGTGGAAATAGGCAAATTCTCTCTCCTGTTTTGTTTTCTGAATTTGTTTCGGGTATAGGGATTATTCCTTTGGATAAATAAATAATAAATGAAGATTTGACAAATTAATCACTTGGGCTCTCAAGAAGAGCCGCAATGGATTTTCTGTGTTTCTTTTAAAACAGGTGACCCTGGGTTTTTTTGGGACCACGTGAGTGTTGATGGTGCAGGATTACCAAGAGTAGTTACAAAGTTACGGTGTAACCTTTGCTGGAGAAATTTGGTGCAGGAAACGATCCAGTGGTGTTACAGATTTAAGACTTTAGCTGCAGACATCAGCGGATACCAAATGTCACAGCGTGGTGATATCAACCTGATTCTCTTCTTTTGAAAACATTTTGATTTGTTTTGTTTTAACCTATTTGTTGTCTTCCGAGACAGAATGCTCGAGGTGGGGAGATATGGGAATTTCTCTAAAGTCATTGAATTGGGCATGATAAAAAATCAATCTGGCATAAATATACAATCTAGTGGAAGTCAGGAAAGTGTAGTTGAGAATAGTAAATTGATAGCTTTCTCGTGGAGATATTTGTGTCCTTGCCTATAATGAATAATGAGAAAACTACACTCAATAGCCTGGCCACTACCCTGACATCGGGACCATGCAGGGGGAGATAAGCACTCTAGATACCCCTGATCTTTTTGATAAGATAACCTGAAAACCTAAGAATGGCTACAGTGGACATAAAAGATACAAATGTATGTTGCCATCATCTGAAACGGAGATTAGGATGAAGAACATGATTACAAAGGCCTATGGCCTGGTGAGCTATTGCAACCACTCTTTAAACAAACCAGTTGCTTTTACAGGACTGAATCCTACAGGACATATGATGTGTGCCATGGAAAATGTTCGGAAATACCATGAGGAAGAAGAGACTGGCCAGCAGAAAGTTAATATCCAAGAACACTAAGCTCATTCCTATGAGATGCTGCTAGTATGCGGAGATACATGAAGAAGATACATTGAAGAATGAGTCTCAGACAGGCTCAGTTACTTGACAACAGCACAACAGGAAAATGGTTAATGTGGTCCAGGCGAGTGAGAAATCCTTTTAAATAAGGCACTGACACATGGTCCATAGAGAAACCAACTAATTAATGAAACAGTCAGGAAACACTGGTATCAATCAAAAGGACTGAAATTAAAGTAAAGAGGGACACAGTAATTTGGATTTCCAAAATTCAGGGTTAGGTTCCCATCAGTTAACAATAAAATTGGGAGAAACAATATTTAGAAGATATCCGCACGATGGATACAAAATTACAAGATTATGAGGGGCCCAGATAAAGTAGACAGGAAGTACCTGTTTCCCCTGTTCAAGAACGAGAGGACGTAGATTTAAGCTGATTGGCTGGAACAAAATTAAAGGGATGTGTTACTAGACATGCTGTCACTGTGTGTCCACATAGTGTTGGACACAGCCTAGAAGCACAGTGTGGGTTTAATAATACCGGTACCAATCAGGATATTAACTGTACCATGGAGGCCCTAGAGGCGGATCTAAAACCCACTTAAGTGGTATATGCCGGAGAGGGCATATTGTGTTACAACTAATTTGAAAACGTTTAAATATGCCAATCTAACTTGTGATATTTTAAGTCCAGAATTCTACTCCATTTCTGAAGTCCTGGTTTGGATTGGACCCGAGGAACTGGTAGAGATACACCGGCATAACCTCACCACCTTACAAGTTTCTGAGAATGTCAGAAAGGACTTAAAAGAATATCAGGACACATTTGGGTATCTGACACCCCTGTTGCCTAAATACTTGAAAGCATTGCGAATGGAGATACGCCTCTCCCAGAAGGTTTATTATAACCTACAACAGGACAATAACAACATTAAGCATGACATTGACCAAATTAAAGTCACCACCTGGTGAAATGACCTCTGGAATTTGGGACTGAATATACAGATCCATCCTTGGATTAGATTAATTTCATATGTATTAGTCGTAGTGCAGTTTGTTGTAATGTGCTTCTTGATTTTCATTGCATGTAATAAATGTAAGCAGAGGATGAAGGGTTTGGCAAAGATAGTAAAACAGAGCCTGGGTGAGAATGTCCCCATTGTCTCTGTGGTTTCAACTAAGAACACATCTTAATGGTACTGGGAGTAGCACCCGCTGGGGTAAGGTGCATGTAAAAGGGAAGACAATTATAGTTTGATAGGATTATCAGATGCTCTGCCTCTCTTCCACCCGGACTGGTGGCCAACACGAAGGGAACCTGGTTAAGATGAGGTACAGCATCTAACGGGATATTGTAGGGAGAATTTGGATTAAGGAATATAATGGGGAGGGCACCAATTCACAGGTGTAAAATGGTCTGAAAGGTACCATTCAGTCTAGTTAGGCTGGAAACAAAATATAAAGCACCATGGGATATTTGACTATGTTAGCCTTTTCAAACTAACATGAATAGGTTTAGCTGACCAAGGACATTCGCAGCTTACTTGAGAGATGTTTAGGAGTCTGTTCCTGAGAACAGATAAGATACAAAGGCGTATTGATGAAACATGTCTGTGTTCTATTGGGACTTCTCTAGTTCAAGGGCTAGTCATATTCATTGTTATAACTCTTATAGTTTATTGCTTACTTAAATGTTGCTGCGCTGCAGAACCAGTGAGCACCGTAATAATTGGTTATCATAAAATGATAAAAGGGGGGAATGAGAATCCCTACGTGGTCAGTTTTCGGTAAAATATTAAGATGCCTACGTGGCAAAGAAGCAGAATGCAAAATGGTTAGAAAGGGTTAATTAGTTAGTAACTGAGATTGATACAAGTGGCCTGGCCCTCCTGCTGGGCCATATGTTTGCTTAGTCAGCAGGCCTGCATTGTCTTATCAATGATAGGTCTTTGATGTGAGTCAAGGACTGGTCTGAATGTCTCCATGTTTATGGCAGATCAATATAGGGAACGAGCTTAGCCAAAGTTGAAAGACATTCCAGGTTGGGAGATAAGGAACAGAAGGGACAGGGAAGAACATTCTAAGTTGGAAAGTGAGGAAGTTATCCCCTTTGATGTCTAACAGCAGCATGATCAGCACATGGACGATTTATGATTGGCCGGAAATAATGTAACCTCGCATGGCAACCTATGCCCGGCTTATGATTGGTGTTGACCCTCGTTAAGTATGTTCCAACCCTATTGATTTGTATAAAAACGTGTGGATTTCTGTATGTTGTTGTTCTTGCTCTGCCAGCATAGAGGGACTCTATCAGGAGTCCAAATCAATGCTGCAGACTAAGAACCCTGCTATTAAAGATGTGTTGAACTTTAAAATGTATTCGACTTCAGTTATTACTGAACCAGACTGAGGGGAAAGAATCCGGATCGTCAACAGCACTGTGGGAGAACCGTCACCACACGGACTGCAGCGGTTCAAGAAGGCGGCTCACCACCACCTTCTCGAGGGCAATTAGGGATGGGCAATAAATGCTGGCCTCGCCAGCGACGCCCACATCCCGTGAACGAATTTAAAAAAAAAATACAGACACAGGCATTCTGCCCTACACCACCTCCTGGGACAATCCTGGAGCAATGTAAAGGTGGCAGAGACCAGGTGTCACAGGTCTCTACCTCATTTTCTTCTCTTTGCGCCTGGAAACTGAACAAGTGCAATTGAAAGGAAAATCAGCCCTAAAACGTTGTTTAAAAACACTTAACAGCAGCATGCGAGTTTTATACCATATTTCCATAGAGCCGAGCTGTGGTACCACATTATAGAAGTTAGAAGTTACAACATGGAAACAGGCCCTTCGGCCCAACATGTCCCTGTCGCCCAGTTTATACCACTAAGCTAGTAACATTGCAACAGGCATTTATTTTCAGTAAGCATTTTAGTGCAGCATCCTTTATTCAACTTCTGGTTTGACTTTGTTGCTTTTCAATAAAATCTATTCTTATTGCAACATCAATACTTGCAGTATTGCAATTGTTTTTGTTTTATTTCTAATGAATAACAATAAAGAATTGGAATTATTTACATGCTATTGATTTATGTAAGAAAACCCAAATTAACTGCACTTGAAGTAGAAATTACATCTAAAGACATGTCTATATCTGTAAAAAAAAGTATGAAAATATGGCAAGTGGTCAACATATTATATTTTGTATTACTCTGAAGACTCAATGCAAAACTGATCCTCAGAGATATTTGCTGAGTTCTTGTCTAAAATCACCTTAAAGTGGAAACCTCAGGGCCAACAAGTGGGAGATTTTTTTTAAAATATCACTGTTTTTAGATTGATTTTAATGTTGTACCTTTCACTTCCCGGTTTAACAATTCAACCCTGCAGAGACAGTGAACACAGCTTGTCTAAAATGCTGCAATCTGTTTGGTCGAAGTGAGAGATCGCTCCTCTTGCTTCTCCCAGGGTCCTAGCTTCGCTTCAACTGACGCTGGGATCTTCCTGCTTCCTATTCTAGGAAGTGGTCGATGAAAAGACCGTGGTAAGTTAGTGGGTTAGTATAAATCTATGGAGCGGTAAGAAGTGTTGGCTCACTGCTCCGAGCAATTTCTGCCCCGGTATGCACAATTCTCCATAGAAACATGGCAAACCAGACCCTCTTCCACACAACTAGAATTTGAATCAAAATGTATTTAATTTGATTTCAAAAAGAGGAAAATAAATTGTTACTGCTGATAATAGCATAAGATTTATTGCTCCATTGCAGTATGAAGAATGCTCCTATCAATGTAGCAGGAAGATAATTTGTAGATTAACTTCATAATTAATTCTTTGCATAATTGTTATTTTACCTGTCTGTAAACTTAAGTTGATGATTGATTTCCTCTAGCTGAGATTTGCATTTTGCATTGAGATTCTGGAACTCCTGCAGAACAGAAGCCTTCAAGTCAACATATGGGCATTCCAAATAATGTACATCCTCAGGAATTTCATCAAGATGAGGGGGAATTTCTTCCTGATTATATAAGAAAGGATAGAAAATCATGATCAGTAATATTCCTCGTTGGAATTTTGCTCGTTGGAATTTTCCTCGTAATTATCCCCATTTCCAATAATATTTGGAACAGTATCATTGATGTTAATCATTCTATGAGTACTTGGCTTGTGAATGAGGGCTGGGAATTTGGGCAGGGAATCCTTTTTGCTGATCTCCACTTAATTAGTGAATGGTGATTTCTGGCTAAGCCTTTCAGGATGGCCTAAACTGCACTTGCACAAAATTAAATTTACATATCAATATGAATTTTAAAAAGCATGCAAATATGGGTTAGCGATATTTCCTGTTTAGGACTGAACTATGCTATGCACTCTGCTTGCTCAACTTTAGTGTGCATAAAGCTAAGCTCCATTTGTGCGAAGAAGCTTTTATCTATAATTTGTATTATATTTGAATTTTGTCAATGCCATTTTAATGCTAATTTCTGGAGTTTTTTTTGTTTTTTTGTTTAAAATTTAGTATCAGAACAGGCAGGGAATGTTCAGGCATAAGAGAGTGAGAGCGATTGCCCTTGACATCAAGGCAGCATTTGACCGAGTGTGGCATCAAGGAGCCCTAGTAAAATTGAAGTCAATGGGAATCAGGGGGAAAACTGTCCAGTGGCTGGAGTCATACCTAGCACAAAGGAAGATGGTAGTGGTTGTTGGAGGCCAATCATCTCAGCCCCAGGACATCACTGCAGGAGTTTCTCAGGCCAGTGTCCTAGGCCCAACCATCTTCAGCTGCTTCATCAATGACCTTCCCTCCATCATAAGGTCAGAAATGGGGATGTTTGCTGATGATTGCACAGTGTTCAGTTCCATTCGCAACCCCTCAGATAATGATGCAGTCTGTGCCTGCGTGCAGCAAGAGCTGGACAACATCCAGGCTTGGGCTGATAAGTGCCAAGTAACATTCGTGTCAGACAAGTGCCAGGCAATGACCAAGAGCGAGTCTCACCACCTCCCCATGACATTCAATGGCATTACCATCGCCGAATCCCCACCATCAACATCCTGGGACCAGAAACTTAACTGGACCAGCCACATAAATACTGTAGCTACAAGAGCAGGTCAGAGGCTGGGTATTCTGCGGTGAGTGACTCCTGACTCCACAAAGCCTTTCCACCATTTACAAGGCACAAGTCAGGAGTGTAATGGAATACTCTCCACTTGCCCGGATGAGTGCAGCTCCAACAACATTCAAGAAGCTCGACACCGTCCAGGACAAAGCTGCCCATTTGATTAACACCCCATCCACCACCTTAAACATTCACTCCCTGCAACACAGACGCACTGTGGCTGCAGTGCATGCCATCTACAAGATGCATGGCATCAACTTACCAAGGCTTCCACGACAGCACCTCCCAAACCCGCAACCCCCACCACCGAGAAGGACCAGGGCAGCAGGCACATGGGAACACCACCACCTGCATATTCCCCTCCAAGTCACACATCATCCTGACCTGGAAATATATCGCCGATCCTCACCTCGCCTCTGCTTGATGCCTAGAAAATAGGCGCAAAGTAGTGGAAAACTGATCCCTAGAAGTCTACCCACAATTTGGCTTTATTCCTAATGCTTTGTACACTCACATATAAACATTTCAACCCTGACCCATTTATATTCTCCATACCTTTCTTTTTGTTATTCTTTCTTTCACTAACTTTCACTTTAACATCTCTTTTTTGTAATAAGGTCTGTCTGTTTTTAATCTCACGTGCTTCTTATTTAAGATTGTTTTGTCCCTTCATAGAATCATAGAAGTTTACAACATGGAAACAGGCCTTCGGCCCAACATGTCCATGTCGCCCAGTTTATACCACTAAGCTAGTTACAATTGCCTGCACCTGGCCCATATCCCTCTATACCCATCTTACCCATGCAACTGTCCAAATGCTTTTTAAAAGACAAAATTGTACCCGCCTCTACTACTGCCTCTGGCAGCTCGTTCCAGACACTCACCACCCTTTGAGTGAAAAAAATTGCCCCTCTGGACCCTTTTGTATCTCTCCCCTCTCACCTTAAATCTATGTCCCCTCGTTATAGACTCCCCTACCTTTGGGAAAAGATTTTGACTATCTACCTTATCTATGCCCCTCGTTATTTTATAGACTTCTATAAGATCACCCCTTAACCTCCTACTCTCCAGGGAAAAAAGTCCCAGTCTATCGAACCTCTCCCTATAAGTCAAACCATCAAGTCCCGGTAGCATCCTAGTAAATCTTTTCTGCACTCTTTCTAGTTTAATAATATCCTTTCTATAATAGGGTGACCAGAACTGTACACAGTATTCCAAGTGTGGCCTTACTAATGTCTTGTACAACTTCAACAAGACATCCCAACTCCTGTATTCAATGTTCTGACCAATGAAACCAAGCATGCTGAATGCCTTCTTCACCACCCTATCCACCTGTGACTCCACTTTCAAGGAGCTATGAACCTGTACTCCCAGATCTCCTTGTTCTATAAC
Source organism: Heptranchias perlo (assembly GCF_035084215.1). Lineage (NCBI taxonomy): Eukaryota > Metazoa > Chordata > Chondrichthyes > Hexanchiformes > Hexanchidae > Heptranchias > Heptranchias perlo. The sequence continues at coordinate 43,998,204 of NC_090331.1, read as the reverse complement.
TCTCCCCAACGCCCTACCATTAACGGAGTAGGGCCTGGCCCAATTCGATCTACCAAAATGCATCACCTCACATTTATCTAAATTAAACTCCATCTGCCATTCATCAGCCCAATTTATCAAGATCCCGTTGCAATCCTAGATAACCTTCTTCACTGTCCACAGTGCCACCAATCTTGGTGTCATCTGCAAACTTACTAACCATGCCTCCTAAATTCTCATCCAAATCATTAATATAAATAACAAATAACAGCGGACCCAGCACCGATCTCTGAAGCACACCGCTGGTCACAGGCCTCCAGTCTGAAAAACAACCCTCAACAACCACCCTCTGTCTTCTGTCGTCAAGCCAATTTTGTATCCAATTGGCTGCCTCACCTTGGATCCCGTGAGATTTAACCTTATGTAACAACCTACCATGCGGTACCTTGTCAAAGGCTTTGCTAAAGTCCATGTAGACCACGTCTACTGCACAGCCCTCATCTATCTTCTTGGTTACCCCTTCAAAAAACTCAATCAAATTCGTTAGACATGATTTTCCTCTCACAAAACCATGCTGACTGTTCCTAATCAGTCCCTGCCTCTCCAAATGCCTGTAGATCCTGTCTCTCAGAATACCCTCTAACAACTTACCCACTACAGATGTCAGGCTCACCGGTCTGTAGTTCCCAGGCTTTTCCCTGCCGCCCTTCTTAAACAAAGGCACAACATTTGCTACCCTCCAATCTTCAGGCACCTCACCTGTAGCTGTCGATGATTCAAATATCTCTGCTAGGGGACCCGCAATTTCCTCCCTAACCTCCCATAACGTCCTGGGATACATTTCATCAGGTCCCGGAGATTTATCTACCTTGATGCGCGTTAAGACTTCCAGCACCTCCCTCTCTGTAATATGTACACTCCTCAAGACATCACTATTTATTTCCCCAAGTTCCCTAACATCCATGCCTTTCTCAACCGTAAATACCGATGTGAAATATTCATTCAGGATCTCACCCATCTCTTGTGGTTCCGCACATAGATGACCTTGTTGATCCTTAAGAGGCCCTACTCTCTCCCTAGTTACTCTTTTGCCCTTTATGTATTTGTAGAAGCTCTTTGGATTCTCCTTTGCCTTATCTGCCAAAGCAATCTCATGTCCCCTTTTTGCCCTCCTGGTTTCTCTCTTAACTCTACTCCGGCAATCTCTATACTCTTCAAGGGATCCACTTGAAGAGTATAGAGATTGCCGGCTGCCTATGCATGTCATATGCCTCCTTCTTCTTTTTGACTAGGGCCTCAATCTCCCGAGTCATCCAAGGTTCCCTACTTCTACCAGCCTTGCCCTTCACTTTATAAGGAATGTGCTTACCCTGAACCCTGGTTAACACACTTTTGAAAGCCTCCCACTTACCAGACGTCCCTTTGCCTGCCAACAGACTCTCCCAATCAACTTCTGAAAGTTCCTGTCTAATACCATCAAAATTGGCCTTTCCCCAATTTAGAATTCACCCTTCTTCCCACCTCATTAGTTTAAATGCTTCCCTACCTTCTTATTAATTCTTTCTGCCAGTATATTGGTATTAGTCCAGTTCAGGTGAAACCAACCTCAACTGTACAGCTTCCAGTGATCCCAGAACTCATCATAATGTCCTAAGAACCTAAAGTCTCCAAGTGCAAGGTATAGAGTCCCATGGCAGTTGCCATATCAAATTTAAATGAATGATGGATGTTAGTTTTAAAGTACCCCAAATACATTATTTCATGGCTTAAGTGGTACAAGATGAAAGAAGGTGTGCTGAGGAGACTGTTCCCAGAACAAAAGTCTGCACCCGCTATTATGCCACTGTAGACTGATTCGACAAGACAACCAATCAATTTTAGTGATCAAGTACATCTAGTTACACACAGTAACAAGGCAGTGACTACAAAAGATGGATTTTATCCCAATCCTTTGGACAGCAGGTGTTCAAGCTGTCTGACCCTTTGTTCTGATCCTTCCTGCTCTGTCTTCCCCCCTTAAAGCAGTTCTTTATATACCCCCAGCTCCATGCAGTATCCACATGACCATGACAAAATCCACCCTCAATCAGTGGCACTGTAGCCAATTTTACCCATCTATGGATATACTTCCATTTTGTTTCTCCCTGATTCTTCAACAATTTCAGCCATTATGGTATCTTACAAGCTGCAGTGAAACAATTCAAAATTACACCAACTGCAGGCTCTGGCATAACCGCTGGCAATAACTGAGGAGAATTACCTCCATGCACACTGGATCAACATGGATCCAGTTGCAGAGCTGTGTCATCAATTGCAAAGGTAACTGTAACTAACCTGCAATACAGAAACTCCACTCCACTGTAGGTTCTCTATGACTTCTAATAATGAAAGGAACCAATTCTGATTTTAAATGAGGGCCAATGCCAGAAGATCTGCGAGGGGTGGCTTTTCACAATTTGCATAAGCCCAAAAGCACACAATGCTCTTGTTCCATTGCTTCAGTGCCTAGAAGACCAGAAAATATACCCTCCTATTCTTTATTTTTTTCAAAAATCCTTTACCTCACATCCAATATCCTTAATCTGTTCTTCCAAGGTGTGTCTCTCTTGCTCAAGCTTGTCTGCTATGACCTTCTGTTGGTTTCTTACACATTCCACCTAATTTCACAAAAAGATTATGAAAATACATATGCTCCATGAGTTGTTTGTGCAAATAGTATAAGAGTAGCAAGTGTTAAAAGGCTATAGTTAAATTACTTTCCCCTCAGGATAACATAAGCAGTAATAATTTATAGGAAACTTTGAAAAGCTTTGGCAGAAATGGTGACATTTATGTTCTCTTCATTATTAGATTGATCTTAAGGCAAACAATATATAGTTACCTGATAAGCTTTAAAGGAGCTTTAGCAGAGATCAAAATAAAAGTTTATTATGATGAGGTTTGCTATAACTAAGTTGATTATAATAAGAGATCCAGCTGTATTAATTTGTCTACTGGTTAACATTCCTGTTTAAGATCAGAGATGTGCCACTTTTAGTACTAGAAAAAGACATCAGATTTCCCTGCTAATTTTGCTAAATCTGACATCCATTTGTGAAACTATAACCCACCTTGATTAAAAACCACCTCAGCTAACTTGCTTTTTTCCCCCCAACTGTTGCTCACACAGCAACAAAAGTAAGTAGAGCAAAAACCACTGTACAAAGGTACCTACTGACTATGGAAGGACAGAAGCAGACAGCAGCCTTTTAAAGAGCAAAGATGGGAGATCATCGATAACAGATCGCGAGGTAATAAGCCAACACTGGGTACAGCACTTTCAGGAGTTTCTCAACACTGTGTTGTCCATTGCTGAGAAAGCATTGGACCACTTTTCGCAAGAGGCCAATGTTGACATCTTGAATGCGCCAATGACCTTCGGGAAAATAGAGACCACCACAAGAATGTCAAAATACTGGGTCGTGATGGCATTCCTGGAGAGATTTACAAGATTAGATGTAAAGCTCTCTGAGTGCCCGCACAAGCTGTTCAGCCTAATCTGGAGAGTGGTCCCACAGGACCAAAAGGATGTAATCCTCATCAAGATATACAAGAACAAAGGAGAGAAGTCAGACAGAGGTAACTATTGGGGCATTTCACTTCTATCTTATAGCTGGCAAGATTCTGAGTCAAATTATTCTCGATCACCTGCTCCTGAATATAGTGCACAAGAGGCTTCTGGAATCGCAATGCATAACAACATAGGAACAGGATTAGGCCTTTCAGCTTCTTGAGCCTGTTCTGCCATTCCAAGAAATCATGGATGATCTGTACCTCAACTCCATTTAACCGCTTTTGTTCCATATCCCTTGATATCCTTACCATACAAAAATCTATCAATCTCAGTCTTGAAAAATTCAATTGATCTAGCTTCAACAGCTTTTTAGGGGAGCAAGTTCCAGGTTTCCACAACCCTTTGTGTTGAAAAGTGCTTCCAAATTTCACTCCTTAATGGCTTAGCTCTAATTTTAAGATTATGCCCTCTCGTTCTGGATTCTCCCACCAGGGGAAATGGTTTCTCTGTATCTACCCTACCGAATCCCTTAATCATTTTAAATACTTCGATTGGACCATCCCTCAACCTTCTAAACTCAAGGGAATACAAACCAAGTTTATGCAAGCTGTCCTCATAATTTAACTCTTTAAACCTGGTATCATTCTGGTGAATCTGCGCTGTACCCACTTCAAGGCCAATATATCTTTCCTGAGGTTCATTGCCCAAAAGTGATCGCAGCACTCCAGATAGGGTCTGACCAAGGTTCTGTACAACTGAAGCATCACTTCCTCACTGCTGAATTCCAATCCCCTTGAGGTAAAGGCCAACATTCCATTACTTTTTGTATCTGTGCACTAGGTTTTAGTGATTTGTATTCATTTAAATCCCTTTGCCCCTCCGCAGCTCCTAGACTCTCACCATTAAGAGAATATTCCAATTTGTCTCTCTCAGGTCCAAAGTGGATGACCTCATACTTCCCCACATTGAACTCCATCTGCATAGTTTTGCCCACTCACTTAGTCTATGTCCCTTTGTAACTTTCTCCTCCCATCCACACAACTTACTGTTAACTTAGTGTCATCTGCAAACTTGGATATACAATTCTCTATTCCTTCATCCATTATTGATATATATGGTGAAAAGCCAGAGTACAGATCCCTGGGGAATACCATGTCATATCCAATCAATCAGAGAACAAACCCTTTATCCATACTCTCTGTCTCGTACCCCTCAACCAATTACCAACCCACTTCACAAGGTTACTTCTAATTCCACCTGCCCTCATGCAGCTTCAGGGCAAGCTGAGAGACCATAGACATGGGGCTCAATTTTCAAATAAAAAACAGGTGGGTCGGAGCTGGGGGAGCATTCAAAATTGCCACCATTTCAGACCTGTCCCCAACCCGCCCATTTCTGGTTTTCGCTGGGGCAGGACGAGGGGTGGGCGACCAACCCGCTCCCAGGCAGTGGGTCGGGCCTCAAAACCATTCAAGGAGGTTACAGGCCTCCATTTTTCTCCAATTCCAGATTTCAACCCCAGGGGGCCAGGATTCCCGGGCCCAAGACTAACAGGTAGGTGCCTGGAAAGGCACAGCTTTTGGGCCCGGAGGAGCAGGAGAGCTTCCCCCAGGCCCAACAAGCCTACCTGCACCGACTCCCAATGATCGCAGACCCACCCCCCATTCACGGACCCCCTCCCGATCGCAGACCTGCAAATGCGGACCCCCGACCCTCCCCCTCTGACCCCCGACGCCAATCCGGTCCACTCACCCCCAACCCCGATCCTCCCCCCACACTCCGATACTCCGACCTCCAACCCTCCCCCTCAACAATCACGGACCCCCGTGATGACCCCCGATCCCGACACCCCCCCCTCCCCCCGTAACTGACCCCCCGATCCCAACACCCATGACCCCCGTGTCAACCCATGCCCAACCGTGCCCACCCATGCACCTCTGTGCCTCCCCCCATCCATACAAACAAAGACTTACCTGCAGACGTCCTCTCCCTGGCTGGTCTCCCGTCCGACTGAGACCAGCCTGTCAATTAGCCGGTCAGTCGGATGGGAAACCAACAAAAAAAAAGTAAAAGATGTCCTTACGACAAAATCGTAAGGAGGTCCAGGAAACATGTACTAATGGGTTTCCCGACCTCAATTTGACCCCCCCCACCCCCTTCCTGGCTCAGTTTTAAAATGATCTTTGTTTCTCGTCAAATTCAGGAGAAGTGCAGGGAGCAAAATCAAGACCTATATATGCCATTTGTTGACTTGACCAAAGCTTTTGATACAGTTCTTGTCAGTTCTGAAACAGCTTCATGATGGGATGCATAGCAGTGTGTGTATGGAGGCTACTCTGTCTAAACCATTTTCTGTTTTGAATGGTATGAAGCAAGGATGTGTACTGGGCCCTGCTCTGTACTCACTCTTTTAAGTGGCTGTACTGCATGATGCAACAAGGGAACTTCAGGAAGGAGTTGGAAAACAAATCTGGACAACAGGGAAATTGTTGGATTTATCAAGACTGCATGCATTGACTAAAGTTTCCAAACAAATTATACAAGAACCTTTGTATGCTAATGACTACGCACTTCTGGCAAATTCCAAGAGGACATTCAGCTGATGATGGGATAAATTTGCAGGTTCCACTAGTAGCTACAGGCTTACTATTAGCCTGAAGAAGACTGAAGTAACATATCAAACAGCTCCTGGGAAGCCCTAGGTTAGACCACCGATCATTACTGGTGAAACTGAATTGAATGCAGTCAAGGAGTTCACCTATCTTGGCAGTGCACTATCTGATGATGCAAGGATCAATAAGGAAGTGATGGCTCATATACAGAAAGCAAGCTTGGCCTTTGGTAGACTGTCTCAGTGTGTTTGGAATTAGCAAGGTATCAAGGTTGCCAAAGGAGCTCCCCTCGGTGTCCTGGCGAATATTTATCCCTCAACCAGCATCACTAAAATAGAAAAGATTTTCTGGTCATTATCTCATTGCTGTTCGTGGGAACATGTGAGCAAATTGGCTGCCGCTTGTCCAACATTACAACTGTGACTACACTTTAAAAGTATATCATTGGCTGTAAAGTACTTTGGGACATCCTAAGGTCATGAAAGGCACTAGATGCTTTACGGAAAATTGGATGGCAGAAGAATGCAGGGCGGACAACAAAGGCACTACAAAGACACACTGAAGATTCACTTGAAGCAGTGCAACATGGTTGGTGACTCTTGGGAATCCATGGCCACCGTCAAACAGCAATGATGTACTGAAGTGAGTGAGTGAAGGGCTTTGAGCTACAACGTGGAGGCAAGATGTGAGAGGTGGAAGGATTGGCAACTTCAGAGGGATCAACAAGAGAATGCTCCAGGAACATGGTTATGTGAAGGTTGTGGTAGACAATGTCTAGCATATTCCACCATTATCTTTGGTCCTCGCCACAAACTCCATTCCCTAGACACTGACTCCATTCCTCTCCCTGGCCATTGTCTGAGGCTGAACCAGACCGTTCGCAACCTTGGCGTCCTATTTAACCCTGACATGAGCTTCTGACCACATTCCCGGTCCATCACCAAGATTGCCTACTGCCATCTCTAACATCTTCCGTCTCCACTCCTGCCTCAGCTCATCTGCTACTGAAACCCTCATCCATGCCATAGTTACCTCTAGACTTGATTATTCCAATGCTCTCCTGGCCTGCCTCCCAACTTCCACCCACCACAAACTTGAGCTCATCCAAAACTCTGCTGCCCATATCCTAACTCGCAACAAGTCCCATTCACCCATCACTCCTGTGCTCACTGACCTATATTAGCTCCTGGTCCGGCAATGCCTTGATTTTAAAATTCTCATCTTTGTTTTCAAATCCCTCCATGGCCTCACCCCTCATTATCTCTGTAACCTCCTCCAGCCCTACATCCCTCCAAGAAATCTGCATTCCTCCAATTCTTGCCTCTTGTGCATCCCAGATTTTAATTGCTCAACCATTGGCAGCCGTGCCTTCAGCTGCTTAGACCCTAAGCTCTGGAATTTCCTCCCTAAACCTCTCCACCTCTCTACCTTTTAGACGCTCCTTAAAATCTACCTCTTTGACCCTGGTCACCTGTCCTAATATCTCCTTATGTGTCAAATTATGTTTGATAATGCTCCTGTGAAGCACCTTCGGACATTTTACTACATTAAAGGCGCTGTATAAACGCAAGTTGTTGTTGTTGCATAGTTATCAACTCACCCATTTAGCATGTAGGTATGCTGTCTTCATTGTTGGCACCATTGTCCTCAAGTACGAGGGACAGATTACTACGGCAATTATTATTACGAGTGTACTGGTATACGACATTGTACTTTAATGCCAAATTTCATGTGGTGTTACACCAAAATTAAGGAGAGCTTAAGTAAATGCCCCAAAAATATTTTCTGCAATATTATTCTAGTTCTAGGATATGTTACTTTTTTCCAGTGTATACAGATATAAAAGTTGTTCATTAGTGGGCACAAGTATTTACCTGCAGTATGTTGAATGTAAGCCAAGGTTAGGGAAATTGTCTTATGATTTGTCAATAGACTTCAAATGACGTGAAGCCTAAAGTGGAAACAAAGTCAAATTAAGTAGTTTCATACCTGCTGTAGTATCTGGCTGGAATTAAATCCATCCCTCTGGTAGTGTGGCTGCAAGGGACAATGCTGCATTTCAATTAGTCTTTGTTTCAAGTCTTTCTTCAATTGCATGATGGGATCCACTGTAGCTATTCTAAAGACATCTTGGTCTGCCCGCAACAATATACCTTAAGTCAGACAGAAATTCCCAATGTGTCTACCGTATAATGATCTTTAAAAAAGAGAGTTCATACAATTGCAGTTTACTATGAAAAGGTTAAATACATAAAATTATTTGGTCTTGAGCCCCTCAAGTTATACAAAAAGCATGTAAAAGGAACTATTCAGTTAATTTATGTTTATGTTTAAGACAACTAAAACACTGCATGTACTTTTACAAAATACAAGCTTTCAGTCTGTGCTCAGTATCATGTACACAGAGGATACAAGATGAAAGACAATAAGCTATGGGGAGGGGGGGATTTTAAATGGGCAGGGCGTGGCAAGCATCAACCACCCCCCCACCCCCACCCCCACCCGCACATCATCCATTTGAACCCCAGACTATTTTAATTCCGAGGCCTCATTTACAACCCATCAGCCGGCTGCCAGCCCAAAGCAGGCAGGAAGAGACAGTTGGCCAGCTGCCAGCAGGCGAAGAAGACCGGCAGCCCAGAGGCCTACCAACACTCAGGTAAGTCGCAGGGTGGGGGGAGAGGAGTTTAGCAGGTCGCGTTGGGGGTTGGAGCCGAGGGTAGCAGGGAGCCAGACTTTCGGGATGGCTTAAAATCACCCCTTTGAGACAAAATTCTATCAAATTTGAATTTTGTCAAAAAGTTTTTTGTCCACAGTGCAACTATTTTTCCTCATTCCGCTTTCTCTGCAGAACATTTATATTGTTGCGTAAGACTGACAGTGGTTTAATGTTGTCCCCAGGCACCACTGATATTATTTATTTATATTTCTCCCACAAATTTTTTGATGCCAGTTTCTTTCCTTGCCTTCCCCTCTTCATTCCTGAAAATATTGACCTCTTGCTAGAGTACGATACAACAGTTTTGATGTTGCCAGGATTGGAGAATTTTAGCTATGAGGAAAGATTGGATAGGCTGGGGTTGTTCTCTTTGGAACAGAAGAGGCTGAGGAGTGTTCTATTTGAGGTGTACAAACTTATGAGGGGTCTAGATAGAGTGGATAGGAAGGACCTATTTCCTTTAGCAGAGAGGTCAATAACCAGGAGACATAGATTTAAAGTGATTGATAGAAGGATTAGCAGGGAGCTGAGGAAAAATGTTTTCACCCAGACGATGGTAGGGGTCTGGAACTCACTGCCTGAAAGAGTGGTAGAGGCAGAAACCCTCAATTCATTTAAAAAGTATCTAGATGTGCACCTGAGGTGCCGTGACCTACAAGGCTACGGACCAAGTGCTGGAAAGTGGGATTCGGCAGGGTGGCTCATTTTCAGCCGGCACGGACACAGTGGGCCGAATGACCTCCTTCTTTGCCGTAATTTTTCTATGAAGTCGAGGGTGAGTTTTTAAAAGTGGTTTTGAAAGGGAGGAGACAGTGCCTGAGGATGGAAAACCACTTACAATGTCAGCTAACATGGAGGCCAGGAAGGGAAGTAGCGTGGTCAGCAATTTAGTGGGAATGGGGTCAAGGGAGCAGGATTAGATGAGCTTGGGAATGGCCATGAGAGGAGATGGGAGAGAAATTAGAGAGACGTGGGTTCAAGGCTGGGGCAGGGGGGATCCTGGAAGAAAGTTTGGTTTGATGAATAAGGGGAAGGTGTGGAAGCAGCAGAATGGTCTCAGTCCTAGTGACAAAGAAATCTGTGAGCTCCTTGCACTTGTTTTTGGAGGAGCAGGCGGATTTAAGGAGAGGGCTGGGAAGTGTAAAAAAGAAGCTGGGGGTTATCTTTGTTCACCAGGATGATCCTGAAGCAGTGGGCGGTTTTGGCAAGGCTTGATAGTGCTGATGTGTTCCAGCCAGATTTGGTTATGAATAGTTAAGCCAGTTGTATGCCAGATACACTGAACCTGTGACCATTGGACATGAGGGCCATACCAGGAGAATGACCAAAATGGGAACTAGGGCATCAAAGTTGGACGCGAGGCAGTGGTTGAGCAAATCAACCACTGCAGAAGTATCATAGCAAATGGAGGACCAATGGCGAGATAACAGGAATTTTGAAAGTGCACTTATAAGTGACCGGGGGAAGAGTTTTTCCAGGGGTGGAAGTGGGCTTGGAAGGGGATAGATAGTTGTGGGTGGCGATGGATATAAGGAAGTGATTGTAAATGTCCTCATCAATGATTGATACCATGGGAGTAGAGAGGCCACATAGGTTGGCATGGTTCAGGGCGGCCATGAAAATGGGTTGGAGAATTTATAGGAGGGAGAGGTTTAAAAGAGACAGAGGGGAGCTGAGATGGAAATTGAAATCATTGAGGATGAGGAGTCATTCTGTGCAGAGGCTACAAGTTTGGGTAGAATGGCAGAGAGTGCTAAAAGTTTAGGAGTTGCAAATAGTTTGGTGGGATGAGGTATTAGCGGGGGGGGGGGCAGTGCGTTGAAGGGGACAGAGGTGTAGGAGTAATGGGGAAGTCACAATAGATAGAAAAACTATGAATGGATTACTGGGGTGTGGCTGAAGTGGGAGGGTTACTGGGTCTGGAAGTAATGGCAGGTGTGTCATGGTCTTGGAGTATTGGGTGAGGAGTCACCAGTTATGAGGGTAGGGGGGAGGGAGTTTTTTGGATCTTGGAATAGGGGGCAGTGTTAGGGTGTGGGAGTATTGAGGAGGAGGTTGTAGGGTTCTGAAAAACACGGAGAAGTTCTTGAGATGTTGGTACACGAGGGCATACGGCACAACAGCACTAGGGAACGGAGGAGTGGCAGTAGTGCAAGGGCAGAATCTGGCTATAAGTAAGGGGAAGGGGGCCTTGAAAAAATGCAATCCAAGTTCTCCTGGGTGCTTTTGGGACCATAAGCTCTTGGAACACTCTTTTGGTGCCAGTGAGTCTTATTGCCCACAGTTTGAAAAGTGCCCCAACACCCATAGAGTTGTGAAATTTGAAGTCGGTGGGACAGTTCTAAAAGGTTGGGACCAGCAGGAAAGACATTTACAGGAGGGCAGCAGGCAGGTTTATAAAACTGGGGCAGGATGATATATAGGGTTGGGGGGTGGGTGCAGGGATTAATAGCTGTGAAATAAATGAGAAAAGATTGATATGTTATATGAATGAATTTAACTGGGAATAACTAAACATGGGGTCCACGTAGATGGAAAGTGCTTCTTCATGATATGCTTGAGCTAATAGTGGCTCGCAGATGGAGCTGGAAAAACTAGATGACCGTATTAGGATCAGCTAACCAGAGTTAAGCAGAAAAACAGGCTCAACTGAAATTAAGTACACAAATTATGACACTAATTAAGATTGAATGAGAAGCATGACAGAAAGTATAGCATTTACAGCAACTAAATGTTATACTTGCAGGAAACCGGCACAGGCACAATGGGCTGAACGGCCTCCTCCTGTGCTGTACCTACTATGATATTATGAAATGCATGCTCTACAGAAGATTTTTAATATATCACTAGCTGATATCAAGTGTCATTTCTTAGTGAGTCAGAGGTTATATATAGGGATGTTACGTCAAGTCGCCAGTTGTGACTTGTTAGCTTACCTCACTCAGTAAGGCCTCTCACCCATAAGGTTGTGGGTTTAAGCCCCACTCCAGGGCTTGGGCACATAATCTAGGCTGATCCTTCAGTACAATACTAAGGGATGTCCTGTGAATGTGGCATGGAGCTACATAAATGCAAGTTCTTCCTTTTCACCTCTGAAATATTATCCACCTCTGTCCATACTCACCCCCATCACTACTGCAACTGTCATCCATGCCTTTGTCATCTCATTTGTTTTTTGTGGGACTGTGCAAATTGGCCGTCATATTTGTCCACATAACAATAGTGACTGCACTTCAAAAGTAATTCTTTGGCTGCAAAGCGTTTTGAGAATTCCTGAGGCTATGAAAGGAACTGCAAGTTCTTAGTATTATCATGGGCACTGATTTATCAGCACTGTGGGCAGCCCTGGGATCATGGGGCAGAGAGAAGTGCCCCATGTTCTAGCAGTACTTTCAGGGCCCAGAGTTACTGCAGGGAGAGGTTCTGGGAGCATTGGTGCATATGCTGAATCTGGGAGTTTGGAAATATTGGATTGGGAAAGTCTGAGGTCTGGGAGTACTAGGGGCCAACACTCCGATCAGGGAGCAGTGGGATGGTGTCCCAGAGTCTGAGAACATTAGGGTTGATCCTTGGATTTTGGAGGTCACTAAGGAATTTGCAGTAGAGGCAGGTATCCAGACCTAGCACCCTGGAGGAAGTCCTAGTGAGGGAAAGTCGTGGGGTTCAGGATAAACAGGGGTCTGTGAAAATACGACCCATCAGGTGTACCCCCTACAATCCTGCCTATCAATCCCCTTCACCAACTCATCTGTAGCCCCTTTATGCCATGACGTATCCCCCACTGCTTTCAGCTGACTCCTGTCTTTAATTTTCTGCCTTATAGCTCTTAGTGCCATATTAGCATGTTTGCTGATTTAAAACATAAGTTTCCATAAACAAAAATTATCTAATAAAACAAATCAGTTCCTAGTTTATACAATTTCCAAGTTTTTAATATATAAAAAAATCTTTAAGCCCCAAAAATAGTTTATCATAGAAGATAATTTCATAAACTGAATTTGGAGCTAAAATTATTAGCTTGCCTTGATTGACGTGGGCAGTAATCCGAAGGAAATTAATGATTCAAATTCATCTAATGTTACTTGGAGTTTAAGTTACTTGGAAAAACAAATTGAAATCCTCTTCAACATTTCTACTGAGAAAAAGAAATAGATACCTGATAATGTCAATAAAAGAAACCCATGGGTGCTGTTAATTGCAAGCATTATCGAACTTTGAGGTAAAAATGGAGCAGTTCATAATAGAAAAGCAATTATTAATTTTTTTAATGTGAAATTTGCCTCAAATAAAGCTTTGAGAATTCAGTCTCCAGTTTTTTTTTGAAAGATACAAATACACAAATCCTCATAGGATTCCCCAACATCAACTCTCAGAAACCTACTGATGGATCCTGGAAAAATTCTGCTACCTGCACATATTCAGAATGCACAAATGTTGTTTGAAACTCCCTTCAACCATTCCAGGGTAAAATGTCCAGATCAAGCCTTGGCTTTTGAGACTGGCTGAGGCCTTAAAGTAAAAACTTCAATGAATGTATTAAAAAAACACAGAAGACAATTCAGTGGTAGATTTCATCATGTTATTGTGAAATATAATGGGGCAGAAATCGCTTGCGAAATAACAGTGAGCTCAACAGCACTCACCATTGTTAGTGGCGAAATGGAAGAGCAAGTTCACACATGTGCAGTGAAATGCAAAAATCTGGAACTTGCTCCGGATGGTTCGCCAGCGATATGACAGCTTCAAATTAAAGGCATATCGCACACTGCAATCAGGGAAATCATTGAAAAAGTGCCAACTTGCTCATCTGCCCGCTGGAAAGTAACTAATTACCCCACCAAATAGATACGCTTAAAAATAGCAGGTCTAAACTATGTTTCAACAGCGCGCGGTAAATCTTAATGACTGCCAAAGAACTAAAAATTAACTTTTAAAAATGTGGCGTCTCATTACTCCTTGTTTTAATAGTTTTGTCATTAAAAAATGTTTTTTTGAAAATTAAAAAATTAAATTTTTAAAAAACTTTTCCCTTCTGTCTCTTATTTAATTCAATTATTTCTTACCTTTTTTTCCACTGATTTTAATGTGGTACCTTTCACTTCCTGGTTTAATGTACCAAGCCTACAGAGTTCACACAGCTTGTTAAAAATGCTGCGCTCTGATTGGTCGAGGGGAGATATCGCTCCTCTCTCTTCTCCTGGGGCCCTAGTTTTGCTTGAACTGATGCTGGGATGTTCTCCGCTTCCTATTCAAGGAAGTGCCCGAAGAAAAGACCCCGGTAAGTTAGGGGATTAGTACAAATATATGGAGCAGTGAGCAGTGTTGGTTCACCATTCCAAGCAATTTCTACCCCATAATTTTTTAACCTCATTTTGGACATAGAAATTTCAGTTACTGAGAAATAAAATAATGGAAGAATTTTTTTTTAAAAAAAAGTGTTTTGAGTGATTCAATTGATTCACCTTCTCTTTTTAAAAAGAACTTAGGTTCTCCTGATGGGTCATATAGGATTACCTGTTGCATAAGTGCTTGGTAGTTTCTCAGAGTTTTCTAGCTGCTCTTTTTGCTTTTAATTCGTAAATCCCCTTCTGATTTTCTGCCGTTTCACATTAAACCAATCAGCAAAGTTTACCTACTGCTTTCTTTTAGTGGTAGGTTATCCTGACTAGTGAGTCAGGATTGTTTCTTTTCATAACTCCATAGTAATTTTTAAGTAGCAGTTTTCTAGCCAGTCTCCCCATGTTTGAGTTGTATGTTCTCTACCTCTTTAGTAGTGATGTGCTGCTGTTTTACTTTGAGCCAATCAACAAAGTGTCACAGGAGACATCTGACAGTGAAAGTGCCAAAACAAGAGAGTGACAGCAAAAGTGAGACATTACTGGAAGTAAGTGTTACACAACAGGAAGTGCATGCAGATGCAAGACTTTTAATGTATAATAAATAGATTTCCTTGCAAAATAGTTTATTTTTTATTTTCTCCACAAACTTTCTCCCCACCTCTCAAAGATGTAATGCCCCTAATGTTATCCCGACTGAGATCTGCGAATTCAGAACAGACCAATCCAAAATTGTTTTGCTGCAAAGTATCTATTCACTTGCAGTTTGCAAATTTCATCCAAACTTTTGACATGAACTCAGGAAATCAGAAGGCTCAATCATGGAGGCCAGGAAGGTCCCAGGTTCAATTCCCAGTCTGTGGTAAGTTAGATGATCTCTAACTTAGTAGACTGGGTATTGAACCTGGGGCACTATAATTGGCCTCAACACCCTGGATTAGGGGCAGAAAAATTGGCCAGAATTCCCATTTCTGATCACTATCTAGTGACCGTTTGCTGGAAGTGCTGGTATGGAGTAGTTGGAAAAGGCTAAGATCAGGCTTGTCTGGATGTTTCCATAATCAAATAATATGCTGACTCACAATAAAAGGTCATTATCAATCACTTTGGCAAGATACATGAGGGCAACCTTCTTTAGTGGAACTCCACCATAATGTAGATAAGAGGGAGGGAATAAAATTGTCAAAAAATAATTTGACACGGCACGCAGGGGTCAGGGTTTGCAATTCACGCACCTATGTGTCTGGTCCCAGCCAGCACATGAAATTGGTGCTTGGACCTCATTATAATGTGGTAAGCGTGCAGCCAGCAGTACACTGCTAGTCATTAGCTGCATGCCTGTTTGAGAGCTTGACTGATAGCACCTCTTTAAAGGGTTGGTGCACTCTGGCTCCAGACAGGAAGGAACAATTCAGAACAAACAGATGGCCAAAAGTAGCATTGACAGGGCTTCCAGATTCTATGACACCACCTTAGAGGTCCTGGTACAGGCAGTGGACAACAAGATGGAGATCCTCTTCTCCCCAGGGGACAGAAAGCCCACCAGGCCTCACCTGCACGACCAATGGGAAGAGGTGGCAGGGCTATTGAATGCCAGGGGCTTAGCTTCCAGAATATTGCTGCAAACCAAGAAAAAGTTCCAACGACCTGCCCAGAGTTGTTGAGGTACCAATACTGCTATCTTAATTTCTGCTCACACCTCCAGCTACACGACTCAATACTCACCTCTCCTACAATCACAGCACCACACTGCCTTCTCTTCATACTCACACACTCTGCACTTCCTACTCTCACCACTATTCCCACCTTTGCATCCGACACACTGCAGTCAAACTATTCAACCATGACAGGCACATTCTCTAAACATTTCACAGGGATGTCGCTAACAATCTCTTTATTGCAAGAGAAGGTCGCCTACAATCTGAGACAAGAGGCCGCCACTGGAGGAGGCAGAGCACACCTCTGCACTTTTCCCTTCTATAGGAAAACATGCCATCTCAGGAAGGGGCAGAGTCACGGCCGTACTGATGGTCAACGTTGGAGGAGGTGTTGCACAGGGTTTCTTCACACCTTATCCTCTTTTTCCCTTCTTACTTCCATCTCACCCCACACACTGCATGACAAACTGCTGATGCTTTCACTAGCCACTTCTTTCTTTGCTCTCCCTTCATAGCACAAGCTAACCCTTATACCTGTCTTTCATTTTAGTTGCAGAAAACGTGGAAGCCCTTGTGCCACTTTAGGAAGAGGAGGTGAGCATTCATGAAGATGCAGCGCCACTCGATCTGACCCTAGCAAACACCAGCTCAGAGGTGGACACCACACAGACATAAGAGGGTGGGATACACGCAGGATCTTCACATGGTGGATCATTGGGTGCAATTATGCAGGAGTTAGGGCAGGGGAATAGGATGCAACAGGTGCCAGTTCGCTGGAGGGCAAGATCGAATAGTAGCAGCTCTGCTGCAGCGGACTCGGTTGCTGACTTTGAGGGCCGAGGCTACTGTAGAAGGCTGATGGGCATAGACCAGGACATGCTAGGTGCACTAGGCAGCCTGCCAACGAGCTTGTATACAATCACTCAGAGCATGGAGGAGTCCAGCTCCAATTTGTGTCGGGGCTTCATGCAGTGCATGGAGGCCATTCCGTCCAAAGTGGAGTGATCAGCTCCATGAGCACAACAATGGCACCAAACATGATAAAGCCTCTGGTGACAGCTCTGACATCTTACATGGCCGCTGCTGCCATGGAAGATCAGGTGGCTGCCAGCGTCGACAGGGGCTTCCAGAGCGTCACATCACTCCTGCATTCTGGTCTCACACAGCGCCGTAGCAATGGTGAGGTGCAGTCCCAGGAGAGTGGCCTTGGCTCCATGAGAAAGGCACCTGCTGTCCTCTCAGGACAACAGCATGCCTACTCCCCCACCACCCACTCTGCCAGAGGCCTTGTTTGTGCCGCACAACTAGCTGGACCACGTTGAGATACTGCAGTCTGCAGCTGAGCCCTCAGGCACACAGCTGCTTGAGGTTGCTCACGATAACCATTTGACATGTCCTCAATAGCAGCTCAGCAGCCTTCTACCTCCCAAGCTGTAGCCACTGGGGATACACCTCATAGGAGCACCAAGATAGGTAAATGAGCACCAAGGGTGTTTCTTAATTATTCCTGTTAAATATTTGACACAGATGGAATGGAGTTGTTGGATAAATTCTTTCCTGGTATGAATTTGGTGTTGGTGGTTCTATTATTTTGTGAAGTGAGAGCAAAACTCATAAGGCTGGACTGAAGGAAGGCAATAGGACGGTGGTCGTAAGGATGGTGGTCGTAAGGATTGAGGGACTGTTGGTGTATTGGGGATGGTTCGTGAAGCACTTTTAGATGAGATGCTCTCGAAGAGCTCTGGCAGTCAATGCTGCTTATGCTCTTCCTCCTGCTGCACTTTTTGCTGCTCGTGTGGGGGTAAGGCTGGAACTTCATGATGGACAAGTTGTGTAGCATGCGGCAAATGACAGCAAATCTGGATACACGCCCAGGGTGCACTACAAGGCTCCTTCCGAGCAGTCCAGGCAAGCTGAAGCGTTGTTTGAGGATGCTGACTGTCTGCTGAATGATGTTCCTGGTGGCAGATGGCTCTCATTGTAGGCCTGCAATGCGTCAGTGTCTGGATCCTTAACAGGTGTCATAAGCCATGTCTGAAGGGGACAGTCCTTATCCACCAATGGCCTAGTTGGAATAATGACAGCATGGAGGTCTGGCGCATGATGAATGCTGCCAGGAAACCAGAAGACCTATATGATGCACTGCCTGTGGTCGCAAACCAGCTGGACGCTGGAGGAGTGGAATCCCTTTCTATTGACAAAGATGCCAGGCTGGTGATAGGGAGCATGCAAGGCAGTCTACAGCACCTTGGACCCTGGTGAAGCCTGCAATGCGTGCAAAGCCTAGCGCGCTCTCATTCTGGTTTGCTCTGTCCATAGGGAAAGAGATGTAGGTATTCCACCTCGATGACCTCCCTGATACAACGGGTGAACTGCAAACTGGGATGCCACCTGAAAGGAGCCAGTGGCATAAAAGTTAAAGACCACAGTGACCTTGACAGCCACAGGCAGAGCTGTCCATGGGCTGGTGCGAGGCTCGAGTTGTGGCTGCAGCAGATGACATAGCTCAGTGACAGCAGCCCTTGTGAAGCGGAGGTGCCCAAGACATTGCTCCTCTGAGGAGTTCATGTAGAAGTGCTCCCTGAAGACTCGCAGTGGGTATGGCCTCCTGCACAATGCCTGCCTCCTCTCTCTCCTGCGACCTGCTCCTGATCTCTCCTGTCTTCTTTGCTGCTCCCCCTCCTCCTTCAGACCCAAAGGCAGCTCCATCAGACCACGTGAATGCAGTGCAACAGTTTGGAAGGCAGCCAAAAACAGCCCAGCATCAGCAAAATCTTGTCAGCAGTCAGAATTAAGTTTTGAGTCAGAAAACAGGCCAACAAAATGCATAGAAGTTGACCAGGAATTAACTTGCAAGTAGTGGATGAGCCCTTTAAAATAGCACTCCAACAAGCATAGGACCCTAATTTAAATATTTTATTCATCGTTTTAAATAGTTCTGGCATGTGCCCTGGACACATGTATGGAGCAGCCTGATCCAATATGGCAGGCGGCACACTTCCAAGCATGTAATGAGTGGGTATGTCCCACTTGGATGCTTAGACACACTGTTTGTGCCTGAAAAACAGGTGCCATGCCATCAAATTTCTAGGCCATGGAGTTATTTTTCAGCAATTGGGAAGGTACTAGACCTTGGGCAACAGTGACTCTAAAAACATCAGGCCAGCAATAGCAAAATGATTTTGCTGTCCTGAACGAGGAGGAAATTAGTGCTTCAACCCCTCATCCCACTGGATGTAAAACCTGTGCCTCCTACACAATACACTTTGGATCCCTTGCCATTCTTAGTGCAGTACACCCTTTAGTGGCAAGAGCACTGACTTCCCGAGTATCAGTTGGCTTCTGGTACCTTGCCCAATTGATAATATTTCATAACTGAGGTTTGGCAGTGTTGACTTGCCTGATATTGGCACACAAAATTTGTTATTTGCTCTTGGGTGTGGGCGAAGCTGGTATGGCAATATTTATTACCCAAATTGAGTTATTACCCCAAGTCAAACAGATATTGTGGGACTGGAGTCACATGGAAGCCAGACCAGGTAGAAGTGGTAGGTTCCCTTCCCTGAAAGACAATAGTGAGCTAACTTTGTACAACAATCCAGAAGCTTTTATGGTTATTTTTCTGGTGCTAGCCCACAAATCCTTATCCCTGGACAATTATAGCATCTTTATCAGCTAAGATCAGCTAAGTATGCACGGATCAAAGGTTAGCCCTGGGACCACTATGGTCATTTTGCACTACATAAACTTGCTGAGCCATCAGGGAAGTAAGCAATTTCTTTTAAGATTTCAAAAAGTGAACTAGAAACAGAGTATGGGCCCTGAAACTTAGGGGACTCTACTGATCATCTGCTGTTTACGCCATTTTCCTAGGCGCTGCACCAGTGACTCGCTGCAGTTACGGGTGGGAAACCAGTAGAAGTCCCATGGAATTTCAAGACAGTGTTTTGAAAAAAACAGCCACCATTTTCCTGGTTCACTCAGATATTTCTGCAAACAATGTGAGCAGCATGTGGATCATACATACCATATTCTTTCATTTCAAAATGGAATACATTTTCTGTGCTTCCATCTTCAAGTAATTTCTGAAGCTGTGATTCTACCTTTTGCCTATTAAAATAAAAATTACTAAAAAGTATAGCTTTGGTTGTATTACTTGTAATACTACTAATTAATTTTATCATGCATCTCATTATGATACCATACTCATTTGCAGTACATGCAGTACCAGCAAAGGTTGCTGAAAAGCAAGCAGGAACAGGATCCTATTTGATGTGACCCTCCTTAACCTAGGAGTGATGAGGACAATCATAGCATGCTTTTTTTTTAAATGCTACATTTACAATGGTTTTGAAACATGTTTTGAGATTTTTTTTTTGTCTTACTTCCGTCCTGAATAATAGCTATAATTTGTATGCTGATCAACGAACCAGTCATACATGCAAAGGGTTGAGAAGGGACAAAGTGAAGTTTCTCCTTCCCTTAATTGTTTGCTATTTTATAATGATGCACAATATCAAAAAGCAAGTCTAAAACAATAACAAAACGTAGAGAAGTCCCCAAGCTATTAACAAAAGAGGGGAAGGGAACAGCATAAAAGGAGTTTGGGGTAGAACTAGCAAGGTGACCGCAGATATAATCAAAAACATAGGTTTTGAGGATGAGAAGAGATTTAGCACAGCAGAGGGGTTTGACAAGAGTTTCAGGTGCTTGAACGCTCTGCCAGAGTTGGTGGAATAAAGAGGGGGGTGAAAGATTTGGAAGACCAAAGTGAAAAAAAGTGATGGTTGCAAGCTGGGATGTAAGAGCAAAACCATGGATAGATTTGTAAAAGAGGTGAAGATTTTTTAAACCAATTCACTGGGGAATAAGGAGTCAATAGAAGTCAATGTCAAGAAAGGCGACACGTGAGCAGAACTTAATATGGGATAGGATACAGCAAGCAAAGTTCTGAAAAATTTGAAGTGCATATTGAGCTCAGTGAGGAGATGCCAAGCCTGAATTTGGAATGGCTTCAGCAGCAATACAGGTGAGGTAGGGACAGAGGTAGGTGATATTTTAGAGGTGGAAATAAAAGAATGTGCATTTCTATAGCCTCACCACACTATTGGGTCATCTCTAAGTTTTTTTTAAAAGCCAATTCATTACTTTTTGACGTCACTATTATATAGGCAATGGGGTAGCTAATTTGCATATAGCAAGGTATCACAAACGACAAATGAATGAATGGCTACATAATCTGTATTTGATGCTATTTGCGGAGGGAAAAATATTGCCTAGGACACAGAGAACTCAGTCTTTGACTAGTGGCATGGGATTTTATGTCCACCTAATGGGCAGGCAAGGCCCTAGTTTTAATATCTCATCTGAAAGACAGCATCTCCAAAACAATGCAGCATCTCTTGGTACAACACTGAAGTGTCAGCCTAGACTATGTGCTCAAGGCCTGGGTTTGAACTCTAAACCTTCTGACATAATGGTGAGAATGCTACCAGGTGAGCCAAGCTAAAACTATGCCAAATAGGTTGTCATGGGGTTTGAATCTCAGCTCAGGGTCAAAGAGGACACCAAGGTTGTGCACCATGAAGTACATTCTAAATGAGCAGTCAGGAATGGTGATTGTATTGGGAGCTATGGGACAACATATCTGCGAGTTGCTGATCAAGAGGCCCTTATTTTTGCTAATGTTAAGTCAAAGAAAGTTCTTGATCTACCACGACACTGTCAGTTAGCTAGTCAGTCAACACAGCAAGAGTCGTGGAGTGAAGGTTGGATTTGAAGAGGCAAAGCTGAATGTGGTCAGAATACATACGAATACTGATCCCATATTTATTGTAATGTTGCCAAGAGGCAGCATATAGATGAGGAATGGGAGTGGGCCAAAGACAGAGCCTTGAAGCATACGAGGGGTGACTGTACAGGCCGGGGAAGAGAAGTTGTTGCAGGACAAGCACTGGCTATATTTCAACAGATGGAAGTGGAACTATGATAGCATAATACCATGCAGGAGAAGTGGTAGTGGAGGAGGATAGAATGATCAACTGTATCAAAAGCCACAGAGGTCGAAGAGGGCATGGAGGGACAACATACTGTGGTCACAGACATAGGATATTGTTGGGAACTGTGATTGAAGTGGTTTCAGAGGTGTGGCCAGACAGAAACCAGAATGAAGAGATTCAGACGGGGAGTGATGGGAATAGAAGGGCACAGAGCTGAGTAGTTATGATGCATCTGAGAATCTCATGAGAGGAAGGGGAGATTAGAGATGGGATGGTAATTGGAGAGACAGAGGAATCGACATCAAGCTTTTCAAGGAGAGGATCGTGGACAGTAGTTTTGAAGGGGAAAGAAACAATGCCTATTGAAGGGAGCAGTTGGTGTTGATGAGCATTAAGTTGAGAAGAGGTAACTGAATGATCAAGAGCTGAGTTTAGAGTGGGTCAAGGAAGCAGGTGGTGTATATTGTTCGAGAGGAGTGTGGCTTGCAGCTGTTGTTATATTGGAAATGTGCCTAGCTGTTATGAGCAATCTCTATAAAAAGAGTTGCAATAAGGTGACAGGATCTTTTGTTCTGTACTGTAAGGATTTATTTTGGTGTTTGATTTGATTTGATTTTAAAATCGATTGACAGCCCTAACTTCAAAAGAAGTAACAGTTTAAAAGAACTCTGATCTGGCTACTGGAGAGTATCATCTGAGTCCACTTGAGAAAGCTATGTGGGGAAAAGTTTAATTAACTATAGAACATCTGGAGGAAAACAGTAAGTTTCTGGATTTGCAGTTTTTTGCCCAATCACTGCAAACAACAGATTTAAGAAAAGGGTGAACTCACCCATCATGAACATTAATTATCTCAATATTATTGGACTCCAATTATTGCTTAATTTTATTCTTCATTGTGCTTTTTTAAAATTTGTAAATCAATACAGCAATTATTTTAGCCTGCACGATTCTAGGAGTGCAGTTAATATTTCACCATTTAGGGGACAGTAAAGGTGTAGAGCCTATGTAAAGTCCAGTATGCAATTTTGCACAACTGAGTTAATTGTTAGGCTCCAGCTCCATACCTCTGCAAGAGTAGATTATACATATGTGGACTTCCCATCCGTGGGCACTGTACCACTGCTGAATAAGAAAGTGTCACTTTAAAAGCCCAAATCAGATCATTGGGTTATGTTGTTATTTCACATTATTTGAAGAATCACCAATAATTAAAAATATTCGAATTTTTGGGGAGCACCTTTGTGATTTATACAGCTCATTTCATTTTTGAACAGTTGTATAGCTTCGATGTAAATTTAGTTCTATTTGAGCTTTCAGTATTCAAGGCAATGGGGGATAATCCAAGCACTTTCGAAAATAAAACCCAACATCATAATATCATGATAGTTTACTAATGGAAATAGAGGATTACTAAAACATGCTTGAGACCACTGTTCCCTCTAAGCTGTGCGTGTGCACGGCCGCGCAGTTAAACATTCCATACGTGCACCAAACCAGTGCTCTCAGCCCCTCTCACCTAATGACCAGTCCACTTTCTCTCACTGACCAGTGCCCCGACCCCAGGCCCTTTTCCAGCTCCGCCTCTCCGGTCCCCAGTACTCCAGCCCCAGGCAGGCTGCTCCGCCTCTCATGCTCGGGAGTGTCCGAGTGTCGGGAGGTCCAAGTGTCCGATCCCGCTGCGCCGGCCCCAGCCGCCACATTGTTTACCACGTTGCTAAGAAATGCAGTCAGTGAGTAGCTGATTGGCTGCGCAGAAAGCTGACCAGGAAGTAAAATGAAACCGATGCATTGTCGGCACCCCCACCCAATCACAGACCCGGCACCCCACCCACCCAATCGCCGACCCGGCGCCCCCCCGCCCGTCCCCCGCCCGGCGCCCCCCCGCCCGGCGCCCGCCCGGCGCACCCCCGCCCGGCGCCCGCCCGGCGCACCCCCGCCCGGCGCCCGCCCGGCGCACCCCCGCCCGGCGCACCCCCGCCCGGCGCACCCCCGCCCGTCGCCCGCCCGGCGCACCCCCGCCCGTCGCACGCCCGCCCGGCGCACCCCCGCCCGTCGCACCCCCGCCCGTCGCCCGCCCGGCGCACCCCCGCCCGTCGCCCGCCCGGCGCACCCCCGCCCGTCGCCCGCCCGGCGCACCCCCGCCCGTCGCCCGCCCGGCGCACCCCCGCCCGTCGCCCGCCCGGCGCACCCCCGCCCGTCGCCCGCCCGGCGCACCCCCGCCCGTCGCCCGCCCGGCGCACCCCCGCCAGTCGCCCGCCCGGCACCCCCCGCCAATCGCCCGCCCGGCACCCCCCGCCAATCGCCCGCCCGGCACCCCCCGCCAATCGCCCGCCCGGCACCCCCCACCTGGCACCCCCCACCTGGCCCGCCCGGCACCCCCCACCTGGCCCGCCCGATCAATCAATCAGATGAGGGGTCCATACATAGAGGCAGCCAAAATTAACGAGACCTGCAAGATGTACAATTGGAATGCAATAATGTTAAACTCTGCTGAGGAGTTAATTTGGCCGGGGGTGGGGGGGGGTGCTGGGTGGGTGGGAGGCGCATCAGGAGCTTTCATTAAACTGTTCCCTATGCCCAAATCCACACTGACTGACTGGACAGTTATTTTGTATTTCTCTGACTCAATTTAAAAATTCTGATTGCACACCATTTATTTCTGTTTGAATCAGAGTAATTCAGCTCATTCAACAAGAAGTTGATAAAAATTATCTGATGGGAATGATTCCTAATAAAATATAACGAGACTGGTCTGCTCAATCCTAGTGCAACTTAAGAAACCCATTTCATAAACTATATAAATGTAATCAATATAACATTAAATTGTTACAATTATCCATTATTTTGTACATTTGTTCTGTTTGTTATTTACCCTGAATAATGTTTTCTAAAAAGATGTTCTAATTTAAAGTTTTAATTTTTTTTTAAAAAAACGGTGGCGCACACAGCCTTTATAACAGTGCACAAACCCAAATTCATTCCAAACATGACCGAAAAATATTAGAGGGAACCTTGCTTGAGACTCAATAAAAAATTAATGTTAAAGGAACATTACAGATGTTAATTCTTACCTAGTTTCCACCAGCCTCAGCTGCCCCTGCCACCATACCTGTTGATGCTGCTTAATCAGTGTATGCTCTTTGTTAACTTTTGCTGCTTGCAAGATTTTCTGAATCTACATGAAAAATATGAAAACAGTGAAGATCTCCCAAGGGGTCAATGAGTAAAAGTCACTGGGTAGTGTGGTACTGAGTCATGCAAATCAGGAATCACCGGTCAGTACTAAGTTATCTGACAAATGTAAGGAGTCGCACAACACCAGGTTATAGTCCAACAGCTTTATTTGAAATCACAAGCTTTTGTAGCTTTGCTCCCTTCGTCAGGTCAGCTCCGAAAGCTTGTGATTTCAAATAAAGCTGTTGGACTATAACCTGGTGTTGTGCGACTCCTCACATTTGTCCACCCCAGTCCATCACTGGCATCTCCACATCAAAGTTATCTGACCTCAGACTTAGTGTAAGAACACTACAATAGGCTGGGGGGAGGGGAGAAAAAAGAAAGTCAACCAGGCTGACCACAAACTGGTGGTCCTTTCATCTGTGTGGGGGCATCAGGTGAGGACAGGATCATGCTTGGCTATGATCCTCCCCAGCATTGCTGCTTGTCAATCTTTAATGGCAAAGCATGCCGATGTTTAGAATGGCCTCTAAATTAAGGTACTTGAGGGCTGTTAGTACATGCGGAACTACATCCCATCATGATACAGTGCCTTTGGGAGAGAGGAGAAAATTAAAATAATGAATCATCTGTAACCTCCTCCAGCCCGACAACCCTCCGAGAACTCTGCGTTCCTCCAATTCTGGCCTCTTGTGCATCCCCGATTTCCTTTGCCCCACCATTGGCCGTGCGATAGATAGATAGGACAAGTGGGTCAGAGATATCTAATATCTCATGTGGGACATTTTACTACATTAAAAAGGAATTCTATATAGTTGCTGTAAAACACATTTTGAATTCAGCATTTACAAAACTATTTGTAAGTTGGAGAGGGTTACAGTTGGAGATAGAGCAGACATAACATTTATCTAGATCTGGCAATGTAAATGGAGACACCGCTGGGATTTTAGAAGGTGCCATCTGAAGGTAAACATATTCTTCCCTTCACCTGTTATGTCTACCGTCCACTACCATCTCTGGCAAAGAGGACAGGCTGGTGATCTGCTCTCTGGCTTCCTCCAATGGCACTCTGAGCCCAACGGAGCAGTAGGAGAGTAGTACAAGGTAACTCTCTGCCATTCTTCCTTAACTTTCTTTGGGATAGTGTCTAGCCTTTACTCAGCCCTCCCTTGCAGAAACAACACAGGTAAGATCTGGAATTCAGAGAGATAGGGGACATCAAATTTGCTTCCCGCCACCCCATGGTAGAGTGCAATGGTGTCCCTATACATTAGGCCCTCATTACTGTAAATCTATATTCATCCTTGCTATTATAAAACAGAATAAATGCAAAACATAATATTTTTATCCAATATATAGTTTAACACTTTTAAAAATATAATTCTCAGACATTTTGAAGTGTCAATAAATCTTACTTACCAGAGTCAAAGGCCACATAAAACATTGATTTTTTTGGCATTGAATGGGGAATTGGTATGGGTCATTGCATTGTATATACACACACAATATATTGTTAAAAGTAAACCATGTGTGGAAGGTTCTATTAATCCCTGAAAATAGCTACTCAGCATTGTGTGTGACAGTATGCAAAACACCAACAGACTAGCTTTACAAAACTGAATGATGCAGATACTGTAAGTTAACCATTTGCAATTTTGCCTTTAAACAACCAAAGAATCAAATTTGCCATATGGGAGGTTAGGGAAGTGATCCACTACCATAGCTCTGCAAATATTAATTTTGAACCAGTGACTAGACGGTGCATAAGTACACTATGGTCTGGTAAAGCTGCAAGAAAAATAGGGTGGTAATAGTAGGGGACTTTAACTTTCCCAACATTGACTGGGACAGCCATAGCATTAGGGGCTTGGATGGAGAAAAATTTGTTGAGTGTATTCAGGAGGAATTTCTCATTCAGTATGTGGATGGCCCGACTAGAGGGGGCAAAACTTGACCTCCTCTTGGGAAATAAGGGCAGGTGACAGAAGTGTTAGTGAGGGATCACTTTGGGACCAGTGATCATAATTCCATTAGTTTTAAGATAGCTATGGAGAAGGATAGGTCTGGCCCAAAAGTTAAAATTCTAAATTGGGGAAAGGCCAATTTTGATGGTATTAGACAGGAACTTTCAGAAGTTGATTGGGAGAGTCTGTTGGCAGGCAAAGGGACGTCTGGTAAGTGGGAGGCTTTCAAAAGTGTGTTAACCAGGGTTCAGGGTAAGCACATTCCTTATAAAGTGAAGGGCAAGGCTGGTAGAAGTAGGGAACCTTGGATGACTCGGGAGATTGAGGCCCTAGTCAAAAAGAAGAAGGAGGCATATGACATGCATAGACAGCTGGGATCAAGTGGATCCCTTGAAGAGTATAGAGATTGCCGGAGTAGAGTTAAGAGAGAAATCAGGAGGGCAAAAAGGGGACATGAGATTGCTTTGGCAGATAAGGCAAAGGAGAATCCAAAGAGCTTCTACAAATACATAAAGGGCAAAAGAGTAACTAGGGAGAGTAGGGCCTCTTAAGGATCAACAAGGTCATCTATGTGCAGAACCACAAGAGATGGGTGAGATCCTGAATGAATATTTCACATCGGTATTTACGGTTGAGAAAGGCATGGATGTTAGGGAACTTGGGGAAATAAATAGTGATGTCTTGAGGAGTGTACATATTACAGAGAGGGAGGTGCTGGACGTCTTAACGCGCATCAAGGTAGATAAATCTCCGGGACCTGATGAAATGTATCCCAGGACGTTATGGGAGGTTAGGGAGGAAATTGCGGGTCCCTTAGCAAAGATTTTTGAATCATCCACCGCTACAGGTGAGGTGCCTGAAGATTGGAGGGTAGCAAATGTTGTGCCTTTGTTTAAGAAGGGCGGCAGGGAAAAGCCTGGGAACTACAGACCGGTGAGCCTGACATCTGTAGTGGGTAAGTTGTTAGAGGGTATTCTGAGGGACAGGATCTACAGGCATTTGGAGAGGCAGGGACTGATTAGGAACAGTCAGCATGGTTTTGTGAGAGGAAAATCATGTCTCACGAATTTGATTGAGTTTTTTGAAGGGGTAACCAAGAAGATAGATGAGGGCTGTGCAGTAGACGTGGTCTACATGGACTTTAGCAAAGCGTTTGACAAGGTACCGCATGGCAGGTTGTTACATAAGGTTAAATCTCACGGGATCCAAGGTGAGGCAGCCAATTGGATACAAAATTGGCTTGACGACAGAAGACAGAGGGTGGTTGTAGAGGGTTGTTTTTCAAACTGGAGGCCTGTGACCAGCGGTGTGCCTCAGGGATCGGTGCTGGGTCCGCTGTTGTTTGTTATTTATATTAATGATTTGGATGAGAATTTAAGAGGCATGGTTAGTAAGTTTGCAGATGACACCAAGATTGGTGGCATTGTGGACAGTGAAGAAGGTTATCTAGGATTGCAACGGGATCTTGATAAATTGGGCCAGTGGGCCGATGAATGGCAGATGGAGTTTAATTTAGATAAATGTGAGGTGATGCATTTTGGTAGATCGAATCGGGCCAGGACCTACTCCGTTAATGGTAGGGCGTTGGGGAGAGTGATAGAACAAAGTGATCTGGGAGTACAGGTTCATAGCTCCTTGAAAGTGGAGTCACAGGTGGATAGGGTGGTGAAGAAGGCATTCGGCATGCTTGGTTTCATTGGTCAGAACATTGAATGCAGGAGTTGGGATGTTTTGTTGAAGTTGTACAGGACATTAGTAAGGCCACACTTGGAATACTGTGTACAGTTCTGGTCACCCTATTATAGAAAGGATATTATTAAACTAGAAAGAGTGCAGAAAAGATTTACTAGGATGCTACTGGGACTTGATGGTTTGACTTATAGGGAGAGGTTAGATAGACTGGGACTTTTTTTCCCTGGAGAGTAGGAGGTTAAGGGGTGATCTTATAGAAGTCTATAAAATAATGAGAGGCATAGATAAGGTAGATAGTCAAAATCTTTTCCCAAAGGTAGGGGAGTCTATAACGAGGGGACATAGATTTAAGGTGAGAGGGGAGAGATACAAAAAGGTCCAGAGGGGCAATTTTTTCACTCAAAGGGTGGTGAGTGTCTGGAACGAGCTGCCAGAGGCAGTAGTAGAGGCGGGTACAATTTTGTCTTTTAAAAAGCATTTGGACAGTTGCATGGGTAAGATGGGTATGGAGGGATATGGGCCAAGTGCAGGCAATTGGGACTAGCTTAGTGGTATAAACTGGGCGACATGGACATGTTGGGCCGAAGGGCCTGTTTCCATGTTGTAAACTTCTATGACTTGCAGTTGGATTTTCCCTCAGTCCCTCTGGGGAAGCATCTGTTGGGCAGCTCCTCTTGACATATAGGCTTAGACAGAGAACTGGAAGGACAAACCAGCATCCAACCACACTAAGATGAAATGTATTTTTTAAACTAGTGCCTTTGAATATTGTAAACAATTTTACAACACCAAGTTATAGTCCAGCAATTTTATTTTAAATTCACAAGCTTTCGGAGGCTTCCTCCTTCGTCAGGTGAACGATGTGAAGGAGGAAGCCTGACGAAGGAGGAAGCCTCCGAAAGCTTGTGAATTTAAAATAAAATTGCTGGACTATAACTTGGTGTTGTAAAATTGTTTACAATTGTCAACCCCAGTCCATCACCGGCATCTCCACATTTTGAATATTGTGGCACAGCTATAAGATAGTTCTTCTAAACTTGCTATTTTAGACAAGGTGCGTTACATTAATATAACAGGTTATTGAATTAGCCCATAGCACATCAAAAATGCATTATTTTGTATGCTTGTGTCTGAAGGTTGGTACTGCAGACAAGACAATTCATCCAACATTTCATTCTGATGCTCGACTCCAAAACAATCACATCAAAAGTTGACCCGCTCGCATCAATTCTGTCAGATTTTAGATTACTTTCAATGTTGAGCTGGCATCCAAATGGATGATGGGATTAGGGAGAAAGAGGATAATAGCTATGTAGAAGTATTTTATACATTAAAAACTTCAAAAAAAAATACTGAACAGTTAGTATGGGGCAAATTCATTAGAAAGATAGTAGAAATAACTTAAAATAAATAGGAGAGCTGCATGAAGCTAGTGGAGTGAGATAGTGTAGAATATATAGGAATTTGGTCAAAACTGGAGTGGCAGCCACTATTGCGCAAAAATTGCATTATGTCAGAGTTTTTGGAAAGTAGCAGTATTCAGGCCAACCTAAGGTCCAAGAAGTGTCGCCAGGACCACTTTCGAGTTCAAAGTTAGAGATTGAAAAAGAGCTGGAGACATTCTGTTCAATATGGGAGGGGGGGGCGGCAGAGCTTTGAAGCACCCTTTGCAGGAGGCGACCAAACCACATCTAGACAAGAATAATAAGGCAGAAGAAGGGGAATGGTTGTTGATCTGTCAGAAAGGAAGAAGGACTTGAGTAAGGGCAGGCTTTGAGGGAATCAGGAAGAACTGAAATACTGATAATACAATGGCTGGCAATTGGAGCACAGCATGCAAGTGACCAGATTATTGGGTGCTCAGGCCTGAACGTCCAACAATATGAATCACCTGCAATTGATTTTGCATAGCATGCTTTCATGTGGCCAGGAAGCACATATCACTGAGGGCCATACATCTAGCATGCACTAAGTTCATTAAGCCCCTGGAAGGTATGGAAATTAAGTAATGGCCCCATAATGCATCTAGTGCGCTTGAATAACACCCTCGTTGCTCAGTATCTGTATAAAACAGGAGGCCCATCCAACCATATTCGGTCCTTGTCTTAAAAGGAAGTTAGACTGGTAGTTGTTATAAGTTGCTACAGATTGACCGAGATTTGACTGTTTACATGCTATTTTTGTTTTCAGCATTTGCTAAAGCTGCATCCTATTTTTATCTGTATACATTTGCCAACAGAACTCTAATTGCCTAAAACCTCGATAGCACTGATGATTATCCTACTCAGCATATCACTGAATCTGCAGATTCTGAAGGAGGAAGATAGGAACCAGAGGTGCCATGCAAGGCAGGTGCATTTACACTGCAAGTGCACAAGACAAAGCCACCCTCATCTTACTACCCATATTTACAGGGCAAGCCAACTGTACCTCGACATGTCCAAGGAAATGGAGATTACAATTCACAAGGACAGTCATACCAGAATTGTGCAATCTCCTTAAGCCAGCGCTTGAAACCATTTTGATGACTGATGGCTCGATCAAAGGCTGGTCGAGAATTTTTTGCCATTAGTTCTTTCTAATCAAGTGCTAGAGATACCTGTCAAATCTCGCAACTGGCAGTGAACAGCTGCATCGTGCAGGTGGCAAATATTACTATTTGCCCAGGCCAGGAATTTCATTTATTTCTCTATGAAGAACAACCAAAAACTCTTCGTCTGGCTGGATTTTTCAAATTATTAATGCTATGCTTGTGGCTGCACTGGCCCTTACTCATAATGCTACTGCCTTCATGATCAGAAAGAGATTTCAGTCTATGGACATGCAGTTAGTCTGTCACCACAGATAATCATACATGTTTATGCCCACTACCCTGGCAGCTGTCATAATTTCTTTATTTTACAGCAATCAATGACGACATTATTTGATGGGCTAGAAGACCAGATGTATGGCTGATTGGGAACTGGAACAGTGGCTCATGACCTTTGAGCCAAGGAATGGCAAGACCCTAGTTGTATATTTAACCTATCAACAGATACTATTTTAGCTGTAATGATGCCACGAATGTAGCTGCATATTCAAAATACATAACACTGACAGCTTCAATCTACTTCAAAAATATAGTCTTCTGATGTTCATGCATTCTCTTATTTCATCTGCTTTGATAACAAGAGGTAGTGCCAGTCAAATGATGTCCCTGTGGGTTGGCTTAGCTAAGAGACCAGTAACACGTAGACAAAGGCAAACTTTCTATATGTCCAAGAAGTACAATGGAGGTGCATATGTAGGCTCTTACCATCAAAATATTTAAACAAAGGTTTAGATACCTTGACCGATTGAAGGACTCTACAGTACAGCCTGTCCAAGATATCCAAAAAAAATTGTAGCCTGTGTTCATTATACATGTTTGCCCTGTGAAGGAGCATTTCCATGGAGCAGGCAGAAGAGAAGAGGCAGCCGCAAACATTGTAAGAGGAGGACCCCAATTAGAAACCAAAAAGAAGCATCTGTAGAGCCAATCATTCAATCAGAAAGAGCACTGAAAATGGAGCCATTCCACCATCGAGACACAATTGCATTATCAGTCCCTAAGAATAATGGAAAGGAAAAAAAAAAAAGGACTTTCATTTATATAGTGCCTTTCACAACCTCAAAGTCCAAAAGTGCTTTATAGCCAATCAAGTACTTTTGAAGTGTAATTAGGAAAATGCAGCTGCCAATTTGCACATAGCAAACAGCAATGAGATGCATAACTAGATGATCTGTTTTTAGTGATGTTGGTTGAGGGATAAATATCAGCCAGGTCACTAGGAGAACTCCCCTGCTCTTCTTTGAATACTGCCATAGGATATTTTATCTCCACCTGATCGGGCCAAGAATCTGGAGTGGGGGTTGAACCCACTTCTGACTCATAAGTAAGTGTGCTACCAATGAACCAAAGCTGATGGATTGACATACATTGTTAGATGGGGTAGGTACTGGGAATAAATGGAACATATTCAGAAACAAACTTAGGGGACTGTAAAATAAATACATTGTCAGATTAAAAAGTGCAGTAAAGGAGGTAGGAATGTGGGTTAGAGATAAAAATAGGGCTACAGGTATGATTAAAGCTGAGATGGATATAGATAAAAGGTAAACGAGGTGAAGAAATTGATCAGGAAAGCCGAGAGATAATGGCCTTGAATTTGCTGGAGCGGGGCATCTCACGGCTTGCCCCGTTTGTTAGATTTTGTTCTTCACCTTCAGCTCAAATTTTTTGCACTACAAATTGCTGGAAATGCGAGCTTGTGACAGCACCATGAGGTCAATCTAGTACCTTGGTGAACGATGGAACCAGCAGTCTATCTCTTTAATCAATGTGATCTAAGGATAGAGAAAAAAAACAGGAACGACAGAGAATGAAATAGGGTGAATTAGAGTAAAATTAGATACGGAAAGAAATGAGGGAAAGAACGCTTGGATTAAAAGAGAGGAGACAAAAATAAGAAAAACATTTAAATTTTAAATACCTCTAGGAACAATTTACTGCAGGAATGAGACTTAACAGTTTCAATTGTTTCCTTTCTAGGCTGGAGAGATTGAGTGGCATTGCAGGAACATAAATCTAGTCATTAAAAGGGTCCTTACGTCATTAAGTACCAGCCCTAACTTTCTGCAGCGAGATTAATTCATTTTAACAGTGCAAATGCAGCAATTTCTTGAAACTCATGGGGAGACTGACAGCAAGCTGCCATTTTCACGAGGCTAAAGGTGGAGTAGCGCAAATCATCCAGCAACGTGTGGCGATTCGCAACTCATGGCTTATCTCTTCCTCGCCACAAATTGCTAGGTTATTTACACACTAATAATAGTGCACAAGGTTGCTGGGTGAGAAAGGTTTCTATATATTTGGGAAAAATTCAGGATCCCAAGGGAGTTATTATAACTAATGACCAAAGAATGACATATCCTTAATTATTTTTTATAAGTCAGAATTTACAAATCAATTTGAGGACTGCCTTCCTCATAAAGGGTTGGAACTTAAAGGGCAAGAGGAGGAAAAACTAATAGATTTAGAAGTTATCCTCACATATGCGATCGATTAAAGACACTAGAAGAGAGTAAGGCTTCTGGCCCTAATGGACTTCGAGGCAGAGTATTAAAGGAGGTGGCAAAAGAAATTGGTC
The DNA here is from genome assembly GCF_035084215.1 of Heptranchias perlo. Classification (NCBI taxonomy): domain Eukaryota; kingdom Metazoa; phylum Chordata; class Chondrichthyes; order Hexanchiformes; family Hexanchidae; genus Heptranchias; species Heptranchias perlo. The sequence goes on along the minus strand of NC_090331.1, from coordinate 43,964,344 downwards.
ATATCTGATGGATATCTTAAGGGAATCACTAAATAAAAGGAGTTGTGCCATGGGAACCCAGAAAGGAAAATGTGGTGTCAATTCATATAAAAAAAAAATGGAAGAATAATCCAGAGAAGTATAAACCTGTGAACTTGATATTGGTAGTTGGAGAAATAATAGAAAATGGTGAATAATCACAGAATGACCAAAAGTAGTTAATATAGATTTACATGTGGTAGGTATTGCTTGACAAATCTACTAGAGTGTTGAGGATATAATTGAGTTAGTTGACAATGGGAATTCATTAGACATACCTAGACCTTGGCAAAGCCTTTGTATCACATGGAAAATGACTTTACAATGTTGAAAAGCATGCAGTAAGAGGGAAGCTTCTGTGGTAAGTAACTAACTGATTGAAGCAGAGGAAGCCAAAGAAAAGCAGCATTTATAGGGAACAATGTGACTATCAGGTTATCGGAGGAATCAGTTCCGAGGCTATAATATTTTTGATGTATATTATTTAACAAAGGGACAGGACCAAAGCTCTCCAAGTTGATATCAAATTGGGTAGGATGGTAAATATTAGGGAACAAACAGTCTGGGCACCATACCATGTGGGGGCCATCCTGGAATTGAAGGGTGTACAAAGAAGGGCAACTAAGTTAATAAATGGGATTGGGCACCTGAGCTTTAAGGGTACTAGGGGTGTTTACATTGGAAGAAAGATAGCCTTATGAAGTACTTAAGATCTGCTCGGAAATAACTAAACTAGATCCCAGAAAGCTTTACGACAAGGGGTCGTGGATTCGTACTTAAATGAGAAAAGGTGAATACACTTTTAAGATATAAATGTAGAATATCCCACCCAGGGAGGCAGTGATGAGAAGTTTTATGCTTTAAGAGAGTGACAAATGGCTATTGAAGGTTAGAGGTAAAGCAGAATAAGAAGTTTGTTGCTTTGAAACCAACTCATTGGATGAAAATAATTGTCTCTGTCCTACATTCCTAAGGAAATTGGATCACATTTGGTGTGGCGGGGGGGGGGGGGGGGGGGGAAATAGTTGATTTCATTATATCTAGTGATGTATTTGGGTAACCATGGACACCTTGAGCTTACTTAATTGCCTTAGAGTCAGGGAGAAATTCCTCAGCTGTTTCTAAAATTGGTCACAGTTTTTTTGGTTGTGTCATTGCCTCCCCCAGGAGTTAGGATTTACTAGAAATGTCAGAGGGTGGTGCTTGAGTTTGCACAGTCTAGTGGATAGGGCCTGATGGTCTTTTCTGCCCTCTATGTATGTAGAAGAAGAATGGGGAGGAAGAAAAGGGAAGAACAGTGAACAGAATAAACTCTTTAAAAGTGTTATTTTTAAACTTAAAATTGCCTTTTTACTGTCTGAGTTGTACAGGATTGATATTAGAGTAGCTTTATTACTATAGTTGTTGCACATAGTATATGAACTAAAATCTTTTAAAAGAATTGTTCGGTCAGTGAACCTATACTCTGGAGCTGCCACCAGTCTAAGGATTAAACATATCTATTTGAAATTAACATTACCGTACCTGCTGTGTAGTCTAAACAATATTTTATTTTCTTCCCGCTTGAGCCCTCATCCCTAAACCCAGTATTCTGCAAAATTCCTCAGCTGTAAGAACAAGTTGGTGACCTGCTCCCTGGAAGTCAATGTGAAGAGATAAGCCTCACTGCAGAGAGGTGCCTACCCTATAATCTGTTGACAAACGAGACAATATTGGGAACTTGCCACATAGGGAAATAAGCAATAAGCAAACAAAACTTTTGTTGGTACACTGCTGTTTACCTTTGGCTAATAACTAGTAATATAGGTTTTTGTCATTAGCTTTGCACAAAATTGATTTACCTTGAGTTCGGTATCAAGACATGCCATCTTTTTAGCTTCAGCATGAGCCTGAAGTTGTTGATAGTCAACTGGTTTGTACTTCTGACTTCCAAGGCCATTATTTATTCTTATTACCAGCTTCTCTAATAGGAAATCATAAAAGCAGAAAAAGTTTCAAAATACACTCAGGATTCATTGATGTGCAAGGGAAAACAAAGCATATGAGCAAACAAAAAGCAGTGCAATCACCACTTTTGTGTTTGACATCTTAACTCTTCCAATTAATATTTGACCTTGTATTGATTGATATGGTTTATGTTAACTGTTTTTTGTTTTACTTTTAATACCCAACTCTACCTCACTCTTACTAAAATATTCAATAGGTTATCCTATTTAATTTACATGATAATAAAATTCCTATGGATTTAAAATTTAAATCTTACTGAAATTCATAAAATCCTACTATTGTCAAAATAGAAAAATTTTGAAAATATCTACAATACACTACAGATTTAGACCTAAAATACTTTAATGTAGCCTTGCCAATGGCATTTCAGACAGTATATAATTTAGTATGTTTTAATTCTCTAATTCCTACTGAATCAAAAACTAAAATCCACAACAGAAAACATTTCAGTTAAAGGGCAAATAGCATAAGAAAAAACATCAGAAATTAATTTTAAAAACAGATGTTTAAGAGTAGCTCAAATTTACAGTTCATACAAAAATTATTGTAGTAACATACCATCTAATTGATGAACTGTTCTATGCTATTTAAAAGTTATTTCTGCATTTCATGAATCCCATTTTATCTTCATTACCTTTTTGTTTTAATTTTGTTTGTGCTAAGCTCTACTGCATACTCAATGACAATGCAAACTATTCAAGCTGAAACAATAAGTAGTTTACCTTAGACCATGAGAAATGTGTTGATTTAAAGGATATTGAAACTGACACTTTAAATACTAACCTATTATGAATCCAATTTTATAATGGCTTATGTTAGGGTTTTGAGGTCTCAAGTCTGTCAGTAAATCAGTATAAAATTGTGTCTTATGTTCAACAGCTTTAGTTTTCACAAGTGTAGTTGGTGCAGAATATTAGAATGTCCATTAATTTTGCTAACCTTTTTATCCACTCAATATAGTTACTAAAATTTTGACCTCATCAAATCAATAATAAATTTTATACTACACCTTTGACAGGAAAATGCAGAAAGTTCAGGAAATTAAGCATTTATAATTTGAATAAGTCTTAGAATGCTTTCTGAAATCTGCTAAGAGAATGAGCATCTCAAAGTTTTTTGTTAATTTATTCCTCTTTGCTCCTTCTCTCCCAAAAACAATGATTCCTGCTAGGTTCTTTGGTACCTTGTCCACATGTCCTTTCTTCATAAGTGAGCCTAGACAATGGATGGTGGTAAACTATTTGACTACATAACATCACAGCCAAGCTGTCCAGACACCAGCATTTTCCAGCTGGGATCACAGGAGCAGGAATTCTGGCCGACTCTTCCCCTACCTAAAGCCAACTGTAGCACCCCTACTGCCACTCTGCCTGGGATCAGCTAAATCAGAACAAACTAAGATTCAAACCCAAGACCTTTGGTTTGTATAGCTCAGCTGCACACTACCTGTACTAACTGAAACATAAAAGTTGTTCACATTTTAGTTAGACCTCTTTCACATGAGAACAAAGCAGTAAATTAATTCTCCCTCAGAATTTTTAAAACCTTCTTTCACCCTAGTCCCTGCTATTCCAATGTTTTGTCCCCCTTCTACTCCTCCTGAAGACAGAGATGACTCATGCTGGGTTATGGTTCCATGAATGGCTGCTCCTCCAATGACATTCTTGAGAGTCTGGACAATGAGTATTTGATCAGAGACCAGTATGATCCTGTTTCCACCCAAAATCTATACATTCACAGTTCCAGAAGGAGCCAATGGATAGCATTCAGAATTGGGAAAACTGGAGGATTTTCCCTTCCCTAACACAGGGTATTTTTGACCAATTATAGTGCCCAAGCACCATGTTATAAATTAGATAGCCCGGTCTTCAGTTGCTGTCAAGACTTTATTCACAAAAATCCCTCCCACTTACTTACACACACCACACCCTAGGTCAGCTCATATAAAAAGGATACACGAGTCCCCGATTGACACCACCTGAATACAATTAACACTAATTGATATAAATCACATGATACAATTAACAGACCAGCCTAGCCCAGCTCAGATCACCGAACTCAGCAGTGACTGGGGAAAATTAAACCAGGGACCTTCCTAGATTGTACGGGTTACCGTACTAGCCAGCTGAGCAACTAGAGGAAGTTACTATCAGAAAGATTTATTATACTATACCTGCATCTTCTGCTCTGTGATTTGTGATGAACATTCGAAGATCTCTTCCACTCATTGTTCCTAAAGTAAAAATGGTTCATACCAGTTTTATTAAAAACAATTTCAGTGAACTAGAGCACTCTGAGAAAAGTTGGTGTATAAGTTATTAATAAAGTATGCTCACTTTCTAAACTAAGTTATACATTCTTCCACATTTAGAGTCAGGATTCAAACATTAACTTATTTGTTCTCGCCGCAGAAACTGACTGACTTGCTAGGTGTTTTTGCATTTTCTGTTTTTGTTTCATTTACACTATAATGTTGATTGTTTTCCTGTCCTTTCACTTACAATATCAGTGTTAGTTAAAATATTGCAAGTGAGCTCTGGCTCCTTTGCTGTTCACATTACTTGTAAATGACAGAGAAGGGTACTTCTTGTAACATGAAAACATTTACCAATGATGCCAAGTTATGCAGCCAATTGATAAATCATTTTTGGCACCCTACTTTCAAAAAGACATTGATACATTGGAGAGGAATCAGTGAGAAGCAACTTGTGGCTCAGCCACCTTATCCAGTGAGAATGCAAATCTTACAGCCCAGAAGTGTTTCCAGTTGAATCCCTGGTCTGTGCTGAGTTAACTGATCACGCCAACAAGGATGTTACAACCTCCTCAACAACAACCTGCATTTACATAGAGCTGTTAATGTAGTAAGATATCCTATGGTGCTTCACAGGAGAGTAATCAGACAAAAAATTGACACCAAGCCAAAAAAGATTAGAACAGGAGAATAAAAGCTTGGTCAAAGAGGAAAGTTTTAAGGAGTGTCTTAAAGGAGGATGGAGAGGCGGAGAGGTTTAGCGTGGGAATTTCAGAGCTTAGGGCCTAGACGGCTGAAGGCACAGCCTCCAATGGTGGGGCAAAGGAAGTGGGGGATGCGCAAGAGCCCAGAGTTGGAGGAATGCAGAGTTCCTGGAGGATTGTAGGGCTGAGGGAGGTCAAGGAGATAGTAGAGTCTGGAGGTAACGATGAGGGTTTCAGCAGTAGCTGGACTGAGGCAGGGGCAGAGATGGCCAACGTTACAGAGGTGGAAGCAGGCGGTCTTTGTGATGGAATGGATATTGGGTCGGAAGCTCATAGGACACTGAGATGCAAACAGTCTAGTTCAGCCTGAGACAGTGGCCAGGGAGGGGAATGAAATAGATGGCTAGGTTGCACATCAATAATTGTCACTACAGTGAGATACCAGAGGGCATTCAGCATCCTTTTTATTTGTTCTCAAGCCCTGTGTTTTAGCTTCACTCGCTTGGTGCCTTACTCTGTTCCAATTATAAAATAAACAAAAAAAGTGACAAGTATGATTCCAAGATTTAAGACACTAAGTTATCAGGAAACCTGCAGAACTGAACTTTTTTTCATTGGAGAGTGACACCGTTCAAGTCTTTAAAATGCTAAAATATATGGATGATGCATATATAAGCAGGATTTGTGACTTAAACTGTGGGCACAGAAGTAAAGGACATGTTTAAACTTAATAAGCCTCATGTGAGACTAAAGGCTAAAGTATGCCTATCTTCCCAATGTAGTGCACATGTGAAATGGAATCTCAGGAAAAGCACTTAGGGCAGTAATCAATTAACTCCTTTAGAAGGAACTAGATAAATATCTAATTTGAAACAGGATTGGAGGTTAAAGATACCAGTAGACTTATATACCAGAGGACATAATGGTCCCTATGTTGGCAGGGAGGTAAAAGGAATGTTATCATTGGAGGACAAGTGGCTAGAGTTGAATAGTAGCGATATGAGGACTGCTGAATATTCTGGAGTTTGATTGATTATTTTTGCAGAACATTGGCACATCACTATATTTGATGTAAAATACTTGGTTACATTTTGTGCAAAGGTACAACAGTGCTGGCCTGGTGGGTTGTTGTGACAATGAACTATATCACCTAAGCTTGAAGCTCTCTGGGAACATGTTTGGTGACACAATCTTTCAAAATCATCCATTAATAATGTAAGAGGTCACACCAAGCCCCATCAATCAAAGAGGGTAGAATCCTGTTTTAGTGATTAAAAACAACAAACAACTCAAATGTTTATCTAAAGCTGAAAACACTTGTTGATACTTCAACTAATGTTTGAAACAAAATTTGGTCTCGTGACGAACTAGGCAGCAAGGTACTGCAAAGTCACCAGCACTCCAGCAATGAGTCAACACTTTCAGAAGAGGAAGAGAAGGGTGAAAGTTAACGAGAGGAAAAACGCATAGGGTGAAGTCCATTATAGAGTAGATTTATATATGGCCTGTGGAAGTCTAAATTGTTCACAATTTTAACTCACATCTCAGATTCACCGGGGATCATTTAACAAAGGCGGGCTGCGGTGCCTTGGGCAGGTGGATTCACTTGAATGGGGCCAGCTTCATTCACCTCACTAAAGCCGCCAGGTTAGTAGGTCCGAATTCACCTTTTCACCTTCCGGGGCCACTGAATCACTTCTCCGCGGATTGTTGACAGCCGACACCGTGATGGGATGGCAACCAAGTACACGCTTTCCAATTGGCTTATTTTTGCATTGGAACTGACCAATAGGAGCAAGGATAGCTGATGGGCCAACCAATGCGGGCGGGCCGTGCCTAACGCCAGGGCGGTGACGCAGCGCCGATCGGCTCGAATTTTCTCCTTTGCTTGAAGTTGGGAGATGTGAGCACGAGCGATCGAGGGATTGTGCTGCCCGAATGGGATTTCCGTTCACTTTTAATCTTTCATGGTGGCCCCTCGAAGCCAGGCCCGGTCGCGGAGTGACAGCCAGAGCAGTAAGTGTTTCGTTGTGAATGAGGAGGGAGTGTACGCGGTGAGTCAGCGACCAGAGAGGCTGGTTCTCGGGGCACAGACAGGTGTTTCATACCCTCGGGGCAGCGGAATGTGGACAATGTGTTCGGGTAGAAAGTGCAGGGGAGACTGCGATCTGGGGCTCGGACTGCTTTGTTTATTCCTTACCCCCCCCCCCCCCCTTGTTTCTATGTAAATACTGATTTTAAAGGAAAGATACGAATGAAACGACCCCTATGACCATTAGTTCTCTATTGTTCTTGAAGATGAACACCGAGGGGAGAATCTTCCCAAAATGTTGCATTTTATGTTCCCAGATCGCTAAGTGTTTCAGTTGAATGAGTATTTCCTACAGTGAAGGTGTGGCGACAATAGCGCGAAGCTTTCTATTTGAACAAACAGCGTTTTGATTTCGTGTTCCTTGATATGTTCCCCCCCCCCCCCCCCGGCTGTTTACTATATGTTCCAATGCAGGAATCATCGAATATGAATACCAATTACAGAACAATTTAAAGGGCTTGGGCGTTTACATTTGTATCATTATTGAGGGGAAAAATACGCCTTTGCGCCAGTGTGTGCTGCATTGGCTATACTGGTCTGTCGAGAACACGATCCCTGATTGTAAATGGTGATAAAACAGTCCTTGTGCGGTAACTGGGCGTTACCAAATCTCAGCGGGTGTGATTGTGGTTTTTATTAACTTTTAATTGGATAGTAGATTTTTTTGTGTTAAAACCGAATATTCTTTATATTTGCTATAGTGCACAAATAATTATGTACGAGTCACTACAGAACTGAAGTCCTTTTGTACGAAAAGTATTCAATGTATTTTAGATGAGCAGCCGACCTTGACAATCATCTGAAATTCGCTATAGAAAGACATTTTGTAAGCGTGATTCAAATTGGATAATTTAAATGAAAGTATTGTTACCAGTTAGTTGAGCGAGTCCATTGTGAATTAAATGTATCCTATTCAATTCTGACCTGACTGGTATCTTCAATAATCTTGTTTCTTTGTGTCAAAAGTGCACTAAATTATTTTGTGGAGCAGAGCAAGTATTTATCTACGGGAAATATTATAAGAGACCTCTGAGCCTTGGAAGACACTCGCCCGCTTACAAACACACACTGCATTTGCCAATTTACCCATTCTTTGTTGTATTTATACTGCATTCATTAATAGGATGCTTTTCGGATGAAATAAAGTATTCATCAGTTTTTTTCCTGCTGTGAGCTCATTGTGTTTGTTAAAATATTGCATTTGGATCACCTGTTGAGCAAGTTTAGTCCCAAGTGGAAACAGAACTTGATCTTCCATGTCTATTATGGCTTAAAAACGTCAAACCCATGCAGGAACTGAAGAGAAAAGCAAAGCACACTACCTCAGAGTACGTAGGATATTTGGTAGATTACAGATCTCGCAATGGGGGGGACAGAGAAAAAAAATTGTCAATTTCATATTAAATTTAACTTGCTGGTAAAGTAAACATTTTAGTACTGTCAGATTAGAGAAGTGTTGAGAATGTTAGTGAGAGCTAAGAAAATGAAGGCAGGCATTTACACAGCATCTTGTTCCTCAAATGTTTGTGTATGTGACACGGTGAATTACCTTGAAGTGTAGTGGCTAGCAAATATAACTCTTGTGCTCTGTAAAATCCTACAAACAAATGAATCTACAGCACAGGCCATTCGGTCCAACTGGTTTATATTGCACACGAGCATCCTCTTGCTCGAATTACCTCTTCCCACCCTACCCCAGTATCCTTACATTCCCTTCTCCCTCATGTATGCGTTAAGCATCCCATCAAATGGATCATTGTTATCTGCTTCAACCATTCCATGTGGCAATGAGTTCTATATTCTTATCACTCTGTATAAAGAAATTCCTCCTAAATTATTTTTGATTGGTTAGTGGCTATCTTATATTTATGCCCTTTTGTTCTGGACTCACCCACAAATAGAAACAGTTTCTCCACATCCACCCTATCGAATCATTTCTTAATTTTAAAGGCCTCTTAGTCTCTTTTCCAGAAAGAAGAGCCCCAGCCTGCTCAATCATTCCTGATAGTTGCATCCTCTTGGTTCTGGAAACTTCCTTCTAAACCTTTTCTGCACTTTCTCCAGTGCTTCAATATCTTTTTTGTAGTATGGAGACCAGAACTGCACACAGTACTCCCAAGTGTGGTGTAACCAAGTATGTTCTATATAAGTTTAACATTGCTTCCCTGCTTTTGTATTCTGTTCTTCTAGAAAGGAACCATGGTACTTTGTTTGCACTCTATGGCCTTATCAACTTGTGTAACTACTTATGGAAAATGGAATTCAATGTAGACAAATGTGAGGTCATCCACTTTGGATCAAAAAAGGATAGAAGAGGGTACTTTCTAAATGGTAAAAAGTTTAAAAACAGTGGATGTCCAAAGGGACTTAGGGGTTCAGGTAAATAGATCATTGAAGTGTCATGAACAGGTGCAGAAAATAATCAATAAGGCTAATAGAATGCTGGCCTTTATATCTAGAGGACTAGAGTACAAGGGAGCAGAAGTAATGCTGCAGCTATACAAAACCCTGGTTAGACTGCACCTGGAGTACTGTGAGCAGTTCTGGGCACTGCACCTTCGGAAGGACATATTGGCCTTGGAGGGAGTGCAGCGTAAGTTTACTCGAATGATACCCGGACTTCAACGGTTAAGTTACGAGGCGAGATTACACAAATTGGGGTTGTATTCTCTGGAGTTTTGAAGGTTAAGGGGTGATCTGATCAAAGCTTATAAGATATTAAGGGGAGCGGATAGGGTGGATAGAAACTATTTCCGCTGGTTGGGGATTCTAGGAGTAGGGGGCACAGTCTAAAAATTAGAGCCAGACCTTTCAGGAGTGAGATTAGAAAACATTTCTACACACACAGGGTGGTAGAAGTCTGGAACTCTCTTCCGCAAACGGCAATTGATACTAGCTCAATTGCTAAATTTAAATGTGAGATAGATAGCTTTTTGGCAATCAAAGGTATTAAGGGATATGGGCCGACGGCAGGTATATGGAGTTAGATCACCGAGCAGCCATGATCTTATCAAATGGCGGAGCAGGCACGAGGGGCTGAATGGCCTACTCCTGTTTCTATGTTCCTGTGTAGTGATTTTAATGTGTTTGTATTTCCAGATCTCTCTGCTCCTCTATCTATTTCCCTTCCAAGGAATAATTGACCTTATTCCTCCTACCAAATGAACCACTGCACACTTTGTTGTATTGAATTTCATTTGCCATTTACCCTCTCTTGCTGAAAGCCTATACATGTCGTCTTGTATTTTGGTGTAGTCCTCCACATTATTAGTTATATTATTTAATTTGGTATCATCTGCAAATTTTGACACCATACTTTCAATTTCTGATTCCAAATTATTTATGTATATGGTGAACAACAGCGGTCCCAGTACAGATCCCTGCAGGACACCACTTGCCACTTTCTGCCAGTCCAAGCAATTGTCCTTATCTCCTCCCTCTCCTGTTTTAGCCATCTTTCAATCCATTCTGCTATCTGACTTCACACATGACCTTTTGTCACAAGTGTTTTATGTGGCACCCTATCAAAAGCCTCCTGAATGTCCATATATACCACACCCACTGCATTACCCTTGTTTATTTGTTATTTCAAGGAATTCAATAAAGTTGGTTGAACATGACCTTTTAGAATTCCATGTTGACTATTTAATTCTCCATCTCTGGCTGTTTTGTTATCTGATCTTCTAGCAAAATTCTAGTATCTTTCCCACCACTGACATTAAGCTAACTGGCCTATAGTTTCCTGGATTAGTTATAAGGGTACTTTGTCTCTGCTAGTGTGGTCCCAGCAGGAGGTACATGGGGGTGTATTTAAAATATTGCACTCGGCTCTCCATTAGAAATAGTACAGAAGGTCATTCAGGTCAACATGCATGGGCCACTGTTAGCTCTTCCACTTCGCTGCCTTTTCCCTAATGATTCTTTTTATATTTTTCAAATACTTATCCAATGTCCTTTTCAAATAATTTGTTTTTGCCTCGACACCACTTGTGATAAAAGCATTTCATGTTCATTTGACCCTTCGTGGAGTGAAAAAGTTTAACTTCTCCCTTCGTTCTGCTAATCAACTATATGCCCCTTGGTATGGATTTGACAACCAGTGGAAAAAATCTTTCACTATTTACCTTCTTAAAATCCTTTTAATCTTGAAAACCTGTATTGGATCCCTCATTTAACCTCTTCCAGTTTTTAAAAAAAACTTTTTTAAGCCTTTCTTCATTATTACAGACGATCATTCCTGATATCAGTCTACTGAATCTTATCTGTAACCTTTCTCTGGCTCTAATATCCTTAAAATGAAGTGTCCAGAACTCCATGCAATGCTTCTGATTGTGTATTAACTAATGTCCTGTACCCAGAATGCCAGGTTTTTGGGATGAAAATGAACCTTTTAGTTTCTGATTTTTGATTGTACCAATTTGAGCCCTGTAGTGGGTTGCATTTCAAAAACTTAAACACAAATACCATCACAGCTAATGTACAGTAGATTTTTTTATTCTCATTGTGTGGGCAATTTTCAATCCCTGGTGGTCATCTCCAATTACCACCTTGTATCCCTCGCTACTTGTATCCCTTACCCCTTTCCAACTCCCGTTCTGCCTCCCTCCCTGGACAAAAACATCCCCACCCCCTTCAAGTCACTTACAATTGCACTTTCAAACTCCTAACTGCCTGGCCTTAGGCCCTCCATTCACCATAATACATCTGCAGCCATTGATTTGCTCAGCCACTCTCTCACCTCCACCTTTGATGCCTTTGTCCCCAACAAAACTGTTGCTGTCTCCCATCCTGTAAATAGTTCCCTCTCCTCGGGTACTTTCCCACTCCCATTTAAAAACTGTTGTCATCACCCTCTCCTCAACAAATGCACTCTCGATCCCGGTGTTCTTCCAAACTACTGCTCCATCTCCAGCCTCCCTTTCCTCAAGTCCTTGAACATATCAGCTCCCAAATCTATGGCTACTCTTCAAACAGGTTTCTACCCAACACAGCACAAGTCACAAACTACATTCTATGTGACTGTAACCATGGTGTGTCATCCCTCCTTGTACTCCCTGTAGTCTTTGATACCATCAGTCACACCCTTCGTTGTTCAGATCGGTAGGACTTGCCTTGCTTGGATCCACTTTTTCCTATCCAATTGTAACCAAAGCATCCCCAGCAATGGCATCTCATCCAGCCCCCCCCCCCCCCCCCACTTCCTCATCTACATGCTGCTTCTTAGACACTAGGTCAGCCTCCACGTATCATGCCGACACCCAGCTCTACCCCTCCACCACCTTTCTCAATCCCTCTATTGCTGCTGTGCTGTCAAACTGCTTGTCTGTTGTTCAGCCTTGGGTGAGCTGAAATTTTCTATAGCTAAACATCAGGAAGACCAAAGTCATTGTCTTCGGCCCTACCACAAACAATGTACCCTTGCTAACGACTCTGTCCTCCTGTTTGTGGGTTTTTACTGTGCATATTAGCAGCCATGTTTTCATACATTACATTTCAAAAGTACTACATTGACTGTGAAGCACTTTGGGATGTTTTGCGATTGTGAAATGCACTGTATAAATGCAACTTCATTGTTTCTTTCCCCTGGACCCCTTCTACCTCTTCCTCCACCACTGCTGACCTCCGTTTTGGTAGGGCTCATTAGCGTTCTACTCTATCAAATGCTGCCTTGATTATTATAGCAAATGTATTAGCCCTAAATTGATTTTGGCATCAAAAAGCTGCTTGTGATGAGATTATATGTGACTGTATCTCTCTTTCTTTCTTACTTTTTCACTCGTGCTTTTTCTTTCACTTGCTTTTTCTCATTATCTCAGTACAAGTATTACATTTTGTAGTAGATGTGTGACTGGAGGTGAGTTACCACATAGTCTTTTGATCTGGGCATGTGTATGCACTCGTGCACTAATTTTGAATTTACCAATCAATTTAGGATTAGGTATACTTGTATTGCATCCTTACCTATCACCTGTATTTCCCTGTCTGGAATGTGACTGCAGGTATTAGCATGTCAATAGCATATTAAAATGCTCAAGTTCCTGCTTGCCACCCTTCCTAGGAATAATACTTGAGGCTAGAATTCAAGATGGAGAATGTGGGAAAACTGATCCCACAATTTCTGGGGCTAGTTGTGCGCAGGATCTCAGCACAATTTCCTGTCCCCTCCATGTGCCTACCACACAAATGTCAATGAGGTAATATTGCCAGCTGTTTTGCCTGTCGGGGTTTTTCATGCTTTCTTAGCAGAATACTTGTTTTCTGTGGCAATGAATACCTTCTGGAGAATGAGCTCTGTAAATGTATTAGAAATGTTAGGTGAATTTATGGTGTCATCAAAAAGTAAAAGTTTTTTTTTAAAAAAAGACTTTCATTTATATAGTGCTTTTCACAACCTTTGGCGTCCCAAAGCGCTTTACAGCTAATGTGAAGTACTTCTTGAAGTGTAGTTACTGCTGTAATCTAGGAAACGCAGCAGCCAATATGCACACAGCAAGGTCCCACAAAGGGGAAGAGGGGCGGCAGGTGTGTGTGTAAATTATATAGAAAGTGGTGGATTATATGTTGTTTACATAGAATCTGCTTTTGTGATTACTGCTGTAGTGTTCATATGGCTATAGTGCTCAAATCAGAACTTATAAAACCATGTTTACGGAGAATGGAAGATGGGAGGCTGGTCAGGAGAGCATTGGAGTAATCGAGTCTGGAGGTAACAAAGGCATGGATGAGGGTTTCAGCAGTAGATGGGCAGGGGCAGGCAGAGGTGGAAGTAGGCGATTATGGGGTCGGAAGCTCAGTTCAGAGTCATATAGGACCCAGAGGCTGCAAACTGTCTAGTTCAGCCTCAGACAGTGACCAGAGAGGGGGATGCAATTGGTGGCTAGGGAATGGAGTTTGTGGTGGTGGCCAAAGACAATGGCTTTGGTCTTCTCAATATTTAATTGGAGGAAATTTCGGCTCATCCAATACTGAATATTGAACAAGCAGCCTGACAAATCATAGGCAGTGGAGGGTTCGAGAGAGGTGGTGGTGAGGTAGAGCTGGGTGTAGTCAGTGTACATGTGGAATCTGACATGTTTTCGTATGATGTCGTCGAGGGGCAGCATGTAGATGAGAAATAGGAGGGGGCCAAAGATAGATCTTTGGGGGACTCCAGAGGAAACAGTGTGGTAGAGAGAAGAGAAGCCATTGAAGGTGATTCTCTGGCTATGACTGCGTAGATAAGAATGGAACTAGGTGAGGGCAGTCCCACTCAGCTGGACAATGGAGGACACGTGTTGGAGGATGGTGTGGTCAACCATGTCAAAGGCTACAGGCAGGTCGAGAACGATGAGGGATAGTGCACCATGGTCACAGTCACATAGCATGTCATTTGTGACTTTGATGAGAGCCGTTTCAGTGGTGGGGTGTAAACCTGATTGGACAGGTTCAAACATGGAGTTGTGGGAAAGATGGGCATGAATTTGGGAGGTAACATGTTCAAGAGCTTTGAAGAGGAAAGGGAAGTTGGAGATTGGATGGTAGGGTCAAGGGTGAGTTTTTAGGGATGGCAGTGGGGGTGGGGTGATGACGGCAGATTTGAAAGGGAGGGAGACCGTACCAGAAGAGAGGGAACAGTTCACAATATCCATGTAAATCTATTAAACTTGAGTTTAGTGCTGCTCCATTTCTTCAGTCACCTGAAAAATCGTCAGTTTTTTGCATGTTGGCATTATCAGCTAACCAGCAACTGATTTAATGGAGCCATTTACTTGGCTTTAAATCCAGCTTTTGGTGTCTTGGAGTTCCAGCTCATCTGCTGTACAGTTGATAGTGTGCCAGTTCAGAGTTTCACACACCAGTGGCACCGCATCCCAGGCCACACTAGTAAGAAATGGGCCCTAAACACCATCCATTCCGATATAACAGTATTTTAACTATACTATATTTGCCACTTTATTAAATAGGTAACACCTAATGCACCCTGTAAATTGGATTTGTGAAAAATAAAATGGAGAGCATAAAAGAAGGAAGAAAGATTGATGGTAAAATAGGATGACCAGAATAAAAGTTGCTGGGGTTCTCCTTTGAAAATGGGCATTGTCATACTTTACATTGATGCCATTCTGTGACAGGCCAGCTGAAGATGTTTTTCCATTGGAGTTGACTGGGCTGTGTATTTCTTCAGCTTTTTCCCCATTTATTATCTGAAAGATGAATTATTTCACTTCCAGACTTTTTTGTTGCATCTAGCATTTTTTGGTCTCAAGCTTGTGACTGTTGGTCTTTAATCGTTGCATTACCAGGTCGCTAATGTCAGACTCCAGTATTGGGCTGCCAGAAAGTTCCTTTTGGATGTTTAAAATAAACTGAGCAATAGAGGAGTGTGTAGATAGTGTAGTGGTTGGTAGCTTCTACATTGCATTGCTTTGTGATGCATGGCTTTCATGTAACATTTTGGACTGGCATCTAAATTCACCAGTATTTTGTCAGTGGCTGTCTTGGGAACTTGAGATACTAGAAATATGTTTGGAAGGGATGGATAGGAACAAGAACATAATAGAACTAATGTTTAAAAGTGATACTGTAGCAAAATTACTGACTAACTCTTTCCAGCAAGCAAAGTACAAAGTTAATAACAGAATCCTGATAGCAAAATGCTGGGATAATGCTAGCATTAGCAGTTGACCAGAACAGATGTTAAAGAATCCTAGATCCTCGCTACAAGACCAGGAATGGTCAAATAGGTAATGTTGGCATAATTCTTTGAATTGTACCTTTTATGAAAATGAAGCTAACAAAAGACTTGTGTACAACCTAGCCAGTCATTAACTCTATGAAAGTTGCCTGGTGTCCAGTGAAATTTGAGGTAGGTTCTACTGGGTCAGTTGCCAGCTCAGACACGTGACCAATGTATCACCTAAATGTTAGATACTGTTGTGTTCAGGCGCTCTTACTAATGCAGGGTTATAAGTTAACATTTTTTTAATTGCATGAAATAAATAGTGTGGTCCTTGTCTCTGGTTTTACTGCATATAGTGCATAACATTCAATGTAAGCTTTGGGTTTTCTTGATGTCCACTGTTAAATACTTAGCTAATATATTCTTGTACACAAGATGGCAGAGGAAGTCACCAGTGAGTCAAATCCTGTTCCTATCCAGCATCCACGATCTGTTGGTGCACGGGCGCATGCAAACAACTGTGTGTACACACCAAATGTAATTTACAGCACTTGTATGTAAGTTATGAAACAATTTTTTAGATAAAGATTTAATTATGCATCTGAGCTAGCTATGTCAGAATACTAAACTCCAAGGTGTCTCCCCTCCCCACTGTTGCCAAACCCTAAGAGCTCTCCCTCCTCGGTATTTCCAAGTTCCAGGACAATCCCCTTTATCCTCCCAACTTTCAGTGAGCAACACTATGGGGTATCTTGGTGAGTCAAAGTATATGCTTAAGTAAGTGTATGAATTATAAGCTGGACGTACTATCCATAAAGCTTTTAATATGTAGGAGACTTCCTATGGCATTGCTCAGGTGACTTGGTAGATACATTGTTTAAGAATGACAGAGTTGGATAAATAATATCGGAGTTACTAATTTGAGCTAATGAACTGATGAAATAATTTTGGTGCCAATGAATAAAATAAATAATGGGACCCATGAATTTTTATGCTCTATAGTAAGAGTGACTATTCAGTGTGTGCCTGGACGTGCTGTCTGTTAGTCCTACACCCTCCTCTCGTTGTCAGTGGAAGAGGACTTGACAACTTTAATTTGTTTTGTATAAAATCGGAACAAAAGACAGACTGAAAGGATTTGAATAAGTGAGTTTGGGAAGTGTTTATGTTTGAGAACCCTTGAGAAGAAAGGGAAGAATGTAATTCACGAACTTCAGAATTTTTTTGAGGTGACTTTCGCAGGAACTCTTAAGTTACTGTGATAAGCCACTTTTTATTTAGGAAAAGCCAGAATATTACATATGTGACAAGTGAAATTAATTGTTTTTAGATAGTCTGTAATCTACATGCATTTATTTTATTTGAGAATGTGAACAAATACTGGTTAATCAAAAAATAAAATATTGTAGGTCTCTTCCGACCTATATCCGTGACTTTTCCGATGTCCTCCGCCACTTTAACAGTTTTCAGTTCCCCGGCCCTAACAGTCTGCTTTTCACCATGGACGTCCAATCCCTCTACACTTCCATCTCCCACTAGCACGGCCTGTGGGTCCTCCGCTTCTTCCTTGAACAGAGGCCCAACCAGTCCCCATCCACCACTGTTCTGCTTGGCTGAACTTGTTCTTATGTTGAACAACTTCTCCTTTGACTCCACGCACTTCCTCCATATAAAAGGTGTCACTACGGGAATGTGTATGGTTCCTAGCTATGCCTGCCTTTTTGTGGGATACGTGGAACATTCTTTGTTCCAGTCCTTCTCCGGTCCTCTCCCTCACCTGTATCGGTGCTGTTTCCTGCCCTCGCCCCGAACTGGAAAATTTTATCAACTTCGCTTCCAGTTTCCACCCTTCCCATGCCTTCACGTGGTCCATCTCTGACCCTTCCCTTCCTCAACTTCTCTATCTTCATTTCTGGGGATTGGCTGTCAACCAATATCTATTATAAGCCCACCGACTCCCACAGCCACCTTGATTACACTTCCTCCCACCCCGCTTTCTGTGAGGACTCTATTCCCTTCTCCCAGTTTCTCCGTCTCAGTCACATCTGTTCTGATGATGCCATCTTCCTTTTTCCTCAACCAAGGATTCCCCTGTAATTGATAGGGCCCTCGACCATGACCGTGTCCCTCCTATTTCCCACAATTCTGCCCTCACTCCTTCCCTTCCCTCCCAGAACCATGATAGGGTCCCCCTTGTCACCTTCCACCCCACCAGCCTCCACATTCAACGTATCTTCCTCTGCCATTTTCGCCACCATCAAACACATCTTCCCCTCCCCTTTCAGCATTCTGAAGGAACTGTTGCCTCCATGACACCCTGGTCCACTCTTCCATCACCTCCAACACCCACTCTCCTTCCCATGGCACTTTCCCATGCGAGCGCAGGAATTGCAACACCTGCCCTTTCTCCTCCTCTCTCCCCACCATCCAGCGCCCCATACACTCCTTCCGGGTGAAACAGTGATTTATTTGTACTACTTTCAATTTTATTGTCTGTATTTGCTGCTCACAATATGGTCGTCTCTACACTGGGGCGATCAAACACAGATTAGGTGATCACTTTGCTAAACACCTCCGCTCAGTCCACAAGTGTGAGCCTGACCTGCCGTCGCTTGCCATTTTAATTCCCCGTCCCACTCCTACTCTGACTTCTCTGTCCTCGGCCTCTTACACTGTTCCAATTAAGCTCAACAGCAGCTCGAGGAACAGCACCTCATCTTTCGATAAGGCATTGTACAACCTCCTGATTTCAGTAACTTCAGATCATAAGCACTGCTCCCATTTTTTCGGACAGCAGGTGCTGGTAATGTTTCTGATGTTGCTATTTACAGCTCTTCTAAACCAATCTTTTGTTTCTTTA
This sequence comes from Heptranchias perlo, assembly GCF_035084215.1. NCBI lineage: Eukaryota > Metazoa > Chordata > Chondrichthyes > Hexanchiformes > Hexanchidae > Heptranchias > Heptranchias perlo. The sequence continues at coordinate 43,945,750 of NC_090331.1, read as the reverse complement.
CTTGTCCCATTCCCACCCTCCTTCCTTGCACCATCATCCCTTTTGTCATTTAATCACTCCTGCCCTCCACTCTATCAGAGACCTTCCCTTTTGTTCTTTTCACTCCTCTCCTTCGCCACCCATTCCCTGGCTCTACCTGTTAAAAGCTGTTAAATTTTCAACTTCTTCCAGTCCTGACGAAAGGTCATCCACCTGAAATGTTAACACTATTTCTTTCTCCACAGATGCTGCCTGACTTGCTGAATATTTCTAGCATTTTCTGTTTTTATTATAAAATATTGTAGATGCTTGAAATCAAAACAGAAAATGCTGGATCAGGCAGCTTCTGTGGTGAAGGGAAAAAAGCTGATGTTTCAGGTATAACCCTTTATCAGAAATAATGGCTACTTCTGGAAGGGCTATACCGTTCACATTTGGTAGGAGGTTCTGAATGAAAAACCTGAATTTAAACACATTGTTGCTAGCTTTTTGCTCCCCTTTCCTGATTTATTTTTGGTGGTTCTGGGGCAGGTAACCTCTGTGTGGCTCCCCATTTCCTGGGTGCCAGCCCTGTCAACACAGAATGCGTCTGCCCATGTGAGTGGGTGCACGTAAACTGTATGCAAATGAGTGAAATGCAGCCTCTGTAGTGTTTATCGTGACTTGTGTTGTTTGATCGCTAGATGCAAGGGTCGCCAGTTTGTTCCAGGCATCCGACATTCAGTGCTTAGCAGAAGGGGGCAGAAAAAATCTTCTGGCAGCCAGGGCCTATGCAAACACTTGGGGAACACTGCCTTGCGTATAGAACTTTTTGTCCTGAAATTCCCACCCCCAAAGAGAATTATACTACCCTAGCTGCCACCCTGTATGAGAGTGTCTAACCTTGTCCAAGCCAGAGATTGAATAACAAACTTTTGAGATCCAAGTAGCTCATTACTGCAATGTCGTGATTTATTTGTCCACAGTCATCAGGAAAGCTTATAAATAGTATTTGAGCATCAGCCAGTGCTTTCTAGGTCTTTCTGATAGGATTTCCAGGCATGGATGATAGGCCAAATATAATGTAACTTGCAGAGCTCCTGCTGGGCACCCTGGATGTTCAGCAAGCCATACCAACCACATGGGATCTCTCAACAGTGATGGAAACTTTGAGCATCATATTAGCCTTCAACTCTGAAGACTTACAGGTTCAATGCTGTAACTAAACGTGGTGTTACCACTTCCCAAGGAGGTTACATTGCCAGATTATGAATATGAACGTTCCCTGAAACATCACTGGGCATCATTTTTCTTCATGTGGCTAAGAACTTAGCTTGCTCATGCAAACTAGAGCTGTAATTTTCCCGATGGCAGATTTCCCCCCCCCCCCCCCCCCCCCCCCCAGTAATGGTCGGAAACACACACTGTGGTTTGGGACGTACATTTATGTTGCAAATAAACTACTTATGCATCACAAAAGGTTTACCCATTGGTGTCAAGGCTACAATATAACCCTTTGGATGATATTCTAGCTATGTCCTAAATGCAAATATTGGTTACCTCGTTCAGTTAGGCCAAAATGGTTATCTAGTGAATTCTGTATTAAATGCAAGAAAACACTGGGTCAGTCGCTGTGACAGGTGACCCTATTAATGTGCGTTTAGAATTGGCAATGCTTTTTTGATGGAACAGTTTTTCCTTGTTCAAAATGTCGATACAACAGTTCTGTCCTAAAGCCACTCTTGTTGCTTTTTTGGCCAGAAATTCTAATACCAGCTCATCGTGATATTGAAGTTTCATATGCACCATAACTAATTTTCAGCTGAAAGGATGCATCACTACCTTTTTATAGCTGAGCTTTTTATGTAGATGGAATGAAGGGTATTTGCCAATCCAGGCAATTGTTTATTTCCTATATTATTGGAGCCCTAGCTAAATCTTGTTTAACAGAGGGTAGCAAGTTGGGTGGCTGAATTTACATCTGTCTGTTACTTGGCTAGCCACTAATCCAGGCATGTTACAGTCCATTGATCATGTGCCATAACAACATTTGGGCTGATATACACAAGGTTTTATTAAATCCTGTGGAAAAAACTTGCTTTAAGCATTTGTCTAATATAAATAATCAAAACAATATGGCATCAGTGCTGCAGTTTTTCAATTGCTCTGCAATTCTCCATTTTCTATTGTAGTTCTACATCATATACAAGGTTCACACTCTTAATTGAATCTAAATCATTTACATTAATCATGAGATATGGTTCTAATTTGAATAAATTTCTGATTGTGTTTTCAAAAGTAAGCAACTAACAACACTGTTTTCAGATGCAATCACATTACAGCTGTAGCATCAGTTCAAAGTGGGTTGGCTGTGTATCGATGCTGCAGTTATAGTGTAAATGCAACCTGTGTCTGGCATCAGGGTCCAGGCCAACGCCAGGATGAAGATGAATGAGACTCCCTAGAGGCATAATCTATTCCTCTTTTAATTTGGAGACAGTTTAGGTCTCCTCATCCGATTTGAAGTTTGGTGTTGACGTAAAGCAATTTTAGCTTTGCATTGATTTTAAACTTATGATATGATTGGTTTTCAAACAGTGGCGAAGCCGGTTCAGGGGGGACTCTGAGGTTTGGACAGGAAAACACAATGAATAATACTAAGGTCAGAAGGCGACAGGCGCCTGGAAGGGAATTAGCACCCAAGTGGCAGACTTGGCACCAAAAATGCTGGAGTCCGCAAGGACAATGTAGACTTAAGCCGAAAGACACTGATTCTGGTGTGCAAACAAGAGAATTGGCACCAACCAAGGAGGAGTTTGGACTGCCTGGAGAGGTGGTCACTGGATGGGAGTATGATGTTCTGGGGGCAGCCGATTAAGCATGCCAAGTGGACTGAGGTGAGGAGTAGCCGGGGATCAGATCTGGAAAGGAATGGAACAAGGTCCCAGGGTGGTGATGTCACAATGAGGGACCGAGAATTAGCACAAAATGAGCAGCAGGTAAGGAAGGAGGAGGCGGTCGGTTAGGGGCAGCAGGGAGAAGGGGTGTCCAAAAGGTCTATTTTAAATCGAAGGAAGAGGCTAAAATTGCAGGGGGTGCTGAGGTCTGAGGAGAAAAAGAGCCGGTGGCTTCAAAATAAGTGGGCCAGGCTACTGGCGGCAGCAGCAGCCCCAGAGGAGAAAAGGTAGCATAAAGAGAGTAGAGAAGGGAGAGTCTACATGATGGAGAAAATGAGTTCACTGGCTAAACCTTGACATAGGGTGGTGATTGCCATGGTATAATGTTAATGTGAATGGGCTGGGGGTGGAGGGAGAAGAAATTGCAGCAGATAACCTAACATTTTAAGGGGACTGACTTGCTGTGTTTGCATGAAGCATTCTGGGACTTGGACCTGGTAACAACGGCTTGGGACTCCCTGGTTCACCTCGTTAACTCTTCAGCTACTGGCTGGGCAAACTCTGAAGTAGTGGGAAGCTCATCCCTCATCTTTGGTTAACTTTATTCCTCGTACTAAAACAAATTGGCTGCAATTTTATAGCGGACAAATGAATAATGGTTTAAACTCAGCAACTATCTGACTTCATTCAACCTTGGCTCCACCTCTGTTTTAAAACCATACAATATCCTGAAACAATTTACTCGACCAACAGTGATAATATAAAACAAGGCACAATGAAGCAAGTTTGAGATGAAACAGAAATGTGCGTTCTGAAATGGGTAAGTAGTAGATGACTAGATAAGGATTGTGTTCAGATGGAAATGCCTTGACAAGTTACAACATTCAAACTATGACCAGCTGCCTTGAGCAATGTTTGCTAGTTTTTCTTTTGCCCATCCCTCCTTTGCTGCTCCCCAAACAGGTAGTTGGCTTGACAAGACCATGGTTCTATGTAATTGCAGGATGTGGATTGTTATGACTAATGCAGTGCAATGTGATTTAAAGGTAGGTAGCAGGAGGATGTGGAAAATAATTTGTGTATAGTGACATTAGCAATACCTTAAATCATAAGTCATAGGGCAAGTGGGATGCATCCTTTCAAGCGGCTAAGTACTTAAGTCTCTTTTTTTCGAAGTTGATATTTGTTTCATTTTTTTTTTAAATGTCAATTGTATAAAAATTCTGTTAAAGGTCATGTGATAAAATCAAGATTATTTGAATTTACCAGCCCAGAAATAACTGCAAAGAAGCCTGTGGATTTCAGACTACACGTGGTATAATTGTAAAATTGGAAGCTTAGTGTGGTTATTTTTAAATTGCTTGCTGTCTTAGCTTGGATCTGGGTGGGTGTACATCCTGGCCAAGAAAGGTACTTCACAGCTGCTGCTTCTCCATTTTAATGAGTGGACAACTTGAAGTGTATTTATAAATTCAGGATTGTATTAGTCTTCTCACTTCTTTCCTCTCCCCCTCCCCAATTCCTTTTGGAGTGTGAAATTTATTGTCTGATTATTTTTTTTCTTAAATAAAAATAATATTGATAAGACATTTATAAAGGAAATGATAGGAAACGTTAATGACATTGTTCATTTAGGCAGGGTAGAGCAGTACAGGCTGAAACATCATTGATCTTAAAAAGATGACTGAGGATTTTGTTTATATTCTAGAATGTGCAAAGAACACTGCGATGAGACAAATTTTAAGTGCAATAAAATCAGATTTCCTGAGCATGATTTACATTATTGGGTAGCTGTCCAATAAAGTCTTGTGGAAGAAATTTCTAAAATGATTTCCCCCAACCCCCCGCCAAAAACAATATTAACTGGATCAAAATCATGCAAATGTCTGACAGCTGCGTGGTCAACAAATTCTTAATAAGCATGAGAACTGATAATAACAAACCTTTTGGGTTTCATAATGCAGTTAGGACTGTATCCCTGTGTGGGATTAAAACTTGGCCTCCTTTAAACATTTTCCTGCTCTGTCAATAATATATATCTAACAGAACGGTTTGAAATGAGAGTTATTATCCAATCATGTTTGGTGATTATTTCATTTGTGTTTTTTTAAATTCATTCTTATTCTTTGGATGGTGAATTGTTTTTTCCAGTTCCTTCTCCTGCCGCTCCCCCAAGGCAATGACTCATAGTGGAATACAGTTCCATGGGCACAAGCAGCTAGTAGCCTTGGTAATTCTTCACATAGCCATACTTCATTTGTGAGCTTGGAAAGTGAATGTTAGTAGTTTGCTCACCAACATGGATGTGCATGCATTGAAGCAATTACATAAGTGATGTTCAGGAGGGTTTAGAAGGGGTTGGTGCTGACAGGGTAGAAGATGTGGTTGAGAGGCCAGTGGTGTAGGCTGGAGGTCTGATATGAAAAATGCCCTTCTCATAGTTACAGGGATGCACACCTTTATGGACCTACTTTGAAACAGAGGCTGGTACAGCAGTTGATTTCCATTGAACAGACACTTGGCTCCTTGCATATATCTGTACTGCTGTCTGCCATTTAGCATGTGGCAACACCAGTAGCTTCTGCAGGGGCACCCTCCATTACAGATTTCATAGTTGCAATCTGAGCACCTTTCATGAATGTTCCCACTGCTGCTATAATGACCTTGAGGCCTGGCTCAAAAGAAGCAGATGTAACTGTCTTCAACTCTCTTAGCCAACAGTTACAGGCAATCATAAGGGACGTGTAGACACCTCAGATGCCCACTTCTGTGTTCAGATTGGTGGGCGTTGAGGAAATGCTCTGCAGCAGCCAGTTGACATTCATGTCAGTGGCAGTTCTGCACATTACATTGCCCTGCACAAATGAGAGTAGGTACCATCTCAAAGCAATAAGTCCATAGCAACTCCCAACAAATGACATATCAAGCACTGATGCAGGTGTTGGCTGCAGACATGGCTATCAGACCCCAAGTCTATATAACTAGCCATTTGGCTGTGCAGCTGCCTGGCAGTGGTACTCCCAATGGGGGAGTGCATGGCAATAGGATACAGGCACAAAAAGCAAGAAGTACACCAAGGACAAGGGACAAAGACATCTGCAAGACTTAAGTACAACAGCACCACTACACAGTTTCATGCTGTTCATTCACTTATATTTTGGAGTCTGCAGAAAACATAGCATCACTGTCCAAAATTGAGTAACATGTGCATGTCAGCAAAATAACTGGGTAAAATAATAAAGATCGGTTCAGATGAAGAAGGCCCTGCAACCCATTTGATCTCATCCTTCCTTGATACTAATTCTACCAGTTTCTCACTACAGCACTTTAATGCATTAAGTATCCCGGCATCAATTACCCTTCCTGGCGACCCTTTAGAGTACATACAATGGTTACCTCAAGCTATTCCTCCTAACTCCTGTCTATAGCGGTTGCATTTTTCTAATCAGGCATTAGTATATTAATCTGACAGTTCAGGGCAACAGTTGATTCAGCACTCTAGTGTTGCAAGCAGCTGGAGTATGTATGTCACAAAATAGTTTCAACCCTTTTGGCCCATTTTATTTCACCCTTCCTGAACAGCCCTTCCAACCCTCCATTACAACAGCTAACTGTTAAATGAATTCAGTGTCCTGACCTCAGCCACCCTTCTGAGCCGATGATCACCCTCTGAGCTTAGTTGGTTCTCTTTCCTACATTTGCCCTGGCATATCTGGAAGTATTGTTCTTGGTTTACTTTGTCTAGCATGTTAATTGTCTAGTGCACCTCCTAGAAGGTCACCACTGAGAATTTTCTTTGAGGTTAAAGAACTGCTGATAATCCAGTTGTTCCTCATCCCTTGACCACTAAGTTGCACTGAAGCTGTAATCCAGGTCATTTTATGTATACCATAAACAAGAGGGGGCCCTGCACAGTCCCTTTGGTCGCCATGCTAATATATTTTCTCCCCCGATCCCCATTTCAACCTATTTCTCTTTTATAATTGCTTTGTTTTGCTTTTAGCTCATTACTAATATACATCCAAGTCTTGGATTCATAGCCCATTGCCCTTGCTTCTCTTGTGGCCTAGTATACCATGCCATGTAACCCCTTCCTTCCCCCCAATCAACTTGGAATGTCACCTCTCGGTGTTTTCAAAAAACAGTCTAAAGTTGGTCATGCAAGATCTCCTCTTTCTGAAGTGCATTGGCTGTCATTAGTTTATTTTCATGTCCATGCTACATCTGATTTATTAATTCCATTAATTTTCCAGTTATTGAGCTTAGGTCAAAGGCTCTTTCACCCTTTTTAATATGGGAACTGCATTTGCCTGTTCCCTGTCTGTCAGAAGCTCCTCAGTGTTCATAGTTCCTCAAAATGAGTCAGCACTTCATAAATCTTCGCTCTTGTTTCTATAAATTCTCTCTAGTGAGAAAATGTACTTGCTGCGCCCTGCAGAGTACTATTCCAAACTGCTGGAATTGCACTGAATAAAATGTCAGAACTAAACTTGGAGGTATAGTCCATTATTGTATTCTGCTTCCAATACACCACCTTTATTCACATCTTTAATTTTGCTAAAACTAACAAACAAGAATTTCAGTATTCGTGGCTTATTAAGCTTAATAGCAATTCTACAACTTTCCAGACACTAGGGGATTGAAGAATTATTGCATGTTAATGCTCTTTTGAACAATTGGAAAAAGGGGATGAGTTTGTTAGTTTATCAAGGCTTCTACATGTCTTGGTGGTAGTACTGTCACCTCTGAGTGAGAAGGTTGTGGGTGCAAGCCCAAGTCCACACACATGTACATAATTTTAAGGTGAAACTTCAGTGCAATACCGAGGGTGTGCAGCACTGTTCGGGTTCTGTCTTTCGAATGAGACATTAAACCAGACTCCGCGTGTCCCCTCAGGTGGATGTAAAAGATCCCATGGCACTATTCAAAGAAAAGCAGGGGAGTTTTCCTGATGTCCTGGCCAATATTTATCCCTCAACCATCATTACTAAAAACAGATTATCTGGTCATTTATCTCATTTATATTAAGGGACGTTGCTGTGTACGCCATATTTCCCTACATTACAGCAAGCAACTATACTTTTTTTTTTAAAAAGTACTTAATTGGCTGTGAAATGCTTTGGGGCACCCTGAGGTCATGAAAGGTGCATTATAAATGGAAGTTTGTTTGTTCTTACAAGTTGTGTGCTTTGCTTGCATTGTTCTGTATACTACAAGGTATTGGCAGCCAACTGTACCACTTGTCATGTAATCAAGTTGCACCTAGTGTTTGTGTTCTTTAAATCTGAGGAGGAATGTGCATTTTGTCGTACAATAGACTGGAATATTGTCTGGCAGTAGGTAAACACCACTAAAAGGCCTAATCAGTGCTGATTTTTGTGAGCAAGCACTTGGCATGCTGACTGGACTCCCAAAATGCTGATAGTTAGCATACATTAGGACTTGGAAGATGGTTGAGTGCTGGGGCCTGTTTTTTTCAGTTGTGTATGCATTCTTTATAGGTTTGTAGATGAGGTGTGCAGTGACAAAATTATATGTCTGTATTGTGGTTGTACTGAGGCTGCAGCTTCACTTTGTCTTTCTCCTTACCTGAGGAAGGGGGAAACCTCCGAAAGCTTGTAGATTTCAAATAAAAATCGTTGGACTATAACTTGGTGTTGTAAAATTGTTTACAATTGTCAACCCCAGTCCATCACCGGCATCTCCACTCCATAAATCGGGAATACTTGAGGTGATGGCCATTATCAGTGACTTGTTTTGCTGTTGCATTGTGTCAGTAACGAGATTATGAAGGCATTTTTATATATTTTGGGTTGTGGGAGAGTAACATCCTTGCATTGGCTCCTGTGCTGAAGTTGGTAAAACTGGTACCATTATCCAGATAGCAGAATACTAGAATCAGATTTTCATGGGTTCACAATGGCATTGGGAAAAGTTGGTTGGTTACTTTTTGGAGTGCAGTTGATTGAGAGTGACTGGGTATGATTATATGGTACCTTCCTCCATCGGCTGCACTCGTATAGTGCCAAAGTGCCTTGATGGAAAAAAGTTCAAAGTTTGAACTCGGTAGCATTTCAAGAGGAAAAAAATTCTGGGTTTTAATTTAAATGGTAGTTATTTAGGAATGTTTTTTTAAAAAAAAAATTGGGGACCACCCCCCCCCCCAACTGGGGTAAAGGTGGAAAGGCGGGTTGGGGGGGGTGGTAAAGGAGGATCTCAAAATTATAATACTGGCTTAAGAGGGTAAGCAATGAAAGATTGCTTCCACTAGTTGGCTTATCGATAACCAGGCATTATTCACGATTATCACCGGAAGAACATGGAGAATTAGAATTATTTTTTCTGAGAACAAAAACAGGAAATGCTAGAGAAATCTGCAGAGAGAACAGATGAGTTAATGTTTCAGGTGTAGACCCTTCATCAGAACGGACAAAGGGTCTGCACTTGAAATATTAACTCACCTAAGCTTTCCACAGATGCTGACTGGCCTGAATGTCTCAAGCATCTGTAGTATTATGGCTATTAAAAATTGACTGCTTTACCACAGGTGGCTATTGACACTATAACATTTAAAGTGGAATTGGATAAGTACTTGAATAGGAAGAATGAGCGAATATAGGGAAATGGCATTAGAGCAGATTACACCAGTTGAAGGTCTAGCACTGGTACAAGCATGATGGGTTGAATGCCCTCCTTTGTGTTGGAATTACTATGATTATGGATTGTTCAAATGTGTTTTCTTTCAAGTGTTTTCGTGTTCTGGGGGAGAGGCTGTTGAGAGAGAGAGAGAGAGAGAGAGAGAGAGAGAGAGAGAGAGAGAGAGAGAGAGAGAGAGAGAGAGAGAGAGAGAGAGAGAGAGAGAGAGAGAGAGAGAGAGCCTGTCCTGTTAAATGAATTGCTTTTTAAAAAATACACATGCTTGTCCAGACATGATTACCAGAAAAATGGTAGCTAAGACTATTTGCAAAGGATTAAACTTTTTTTTGTTTATTTAGGTAACATGCCAGCTCCTGACAAGTTCCCATTGATGGAGTAGGGGCTGCTGCCCACGTGGGAAGCCTCCCACTGATCTAACCATGGAGTCTGAGACCACAGCAACCACCATTTTGGCTTCAGTCAAAGAACAGGTACAGTAGTTAAACATAATTCTGCTTAATCATTTTAACATTCTATGTTCTGAACATGGAAGGACATTCAATTTTGATCCTCATGCATTATCATATTCTGGATAATTCAGTTTTGTAGACATAGTACTGGTAAGTTTCAGTTCTACTATCACGTGTATGTAATTGCTTCTAATCATTCAAATTTCCAGTTCATTTGGAAATGATCAAAATTAATTTACTGGTTAGTCTGCTGGATTTTTAAAAAATTATTGCTGTTGACCAAAGTGTGATGTCTCACTGTAACCATTTCTTTACACTACAGGTACTGAGCTGTAGCATGTACCTGTTGAGCTGGTGTTCTTTCATTGAGAAAGAAGCTTGGAATAACAATAAAAGTATTCTTAAAGTTTTCTGTAGAATTTATTATTGTGTGAAGTCTGCTGTAGAAGTGCAGTGAAGCAAGTTTGTACTTTTAGAATGGAATATACTGAATGTGTCCAGGAGGATAGAAGTTTCTGATTATAGTTAATTGCTATGCAGGCTGTTAGCTTGTAGGTGCTATAGATTTGACTAATATTAATCTGTGTGCCATAGTATGCAAATCTGGGAAGACTTCCAATGATACAGTTGTGTGAAACTGGGAAATTTCCTTAAAATTATCAGGTGGCATTCTTTGGTGTGAATATTCTATCAAGTGAAAAGTGTGTGCATCGTGTTTGTCAAATCCCTGACTAAATATAAACTGGAAATTTACAGGTCAGTCAGCATCAGAGGGAGGATTGCACTTAAATCATTAACATATTTCTGTTTCAGATGCTGACTGACTTGGCATTTCCTGTTTCTAGTTCAGAATTCCAGCATTGTGGTTTTCCCTTTACCTACACTAAATTGCATCACTTTTTTGGCTGTATAAAAATTTCCTACCTTTTTTGTTTATTTTCATTTGTGTCTCACCCTATCTTGCCTGAAATTGGTGATTTATACTGTGTTTTGATTCTGTGGGTACTGGCAGTTTTCTGATACTTCAGCAAAGAGGCCATTCTTGTGTGAGCCTGAACATAGATCAGCTGGCTTAATTTATCTGACATAAGCAAATTTTCCATTGGTGAATGGACAGCTAGCAACAGCTGGAAGATTATCCTCCTCCCTTCCCCATTCTGAAGAGGATGAGAGAAATTGTAGCAGCCAGGCAACTGCTCCAGCAACTTAACTCATCACCACCACCACCAATGTGGATTTGTCAGTTTAGTGCCACTTCCAAGTAGTGGATTTTTCCATAGCACTCCTGGAAGAGCTAAAATTTTGTGTATTCTTGTGCAGGTATTTACATAGTATGTGGTTACTCTTCCTGGCTGTGTTGAAAAGACCTGGACACATCAGGTTTAATTGTTGGACTTGACATTAAAGAATTAAATTAAAGAATCATCATCATCATCATCAACAACTTGCGTTTATTTAATACCTTTAATGTTTTTTTAAAAAAAAGTCTCAAGGCACTTCCGAGAAGTAATCAGACAAAAATGGATGCCTAGCCAAATAAGCAGATATTAGGAGGAGTGACAAAAACCGTGGTCAAAGAGGTGGGTTTAAAAGAGGGCCTTAAAGAATGAGAGGGAGGTGAAGGGGTTTAGGGAGAGAATTATAAAGTGTGGGGCAACGGGAGGGGAAATGCACAAGCGACCAGAATAGGAGGAACAGTTTTTTGTTGGGGAGGGATGGATTGTAGAACTAGAGGAAGTTACAGATATGGAGGGGCAAGGGCATGAAGGAATTTAAGCGCAAGATTGCAAATTTTTAATCTGAGGCATTGGGGGACAGGAAGCCATTGTAGATCAGCAAAGACTGGTGGTGGGCAAGCTAGGAGGTATAGGATAGGATATGAGCAGCTGAAGTTTAGAGGGTGGAGGATGGGATATCAGCCAGGACAGATTGCAATAGCAGTCTGGAGGTGTCCAATATGTGGATAAGGGTTTCAGCGGCAGATGGGCTGAGGTAGGGGCGCAGGCAGGAGGTTGGAAGTAAGTAGCCTTTGTGATGGAGAGTATATGGAATCTGAAGTTTGTAGCATGAACCAAAGAGAATGATTTTGGTTTTCCCAATGTTTAGTGGAGCAAATTGTGGCTCATCCAAGACAGGATGTCGGACAAGCAGTCAAACGGCAGAGGCAGTGGAGGGGGTGAGAGGTGGTGGAGATCAGCGTACTCGTGGAAGCTGACCCCCTTGTCTCCAAAGGATAGCAGATAGATGGGGATGTAGGTGGCAACGGTGGGAAGAGAAGCCAGTGCTGGAGATTCTATGGCTTCAATTGGATAGGTAAGAGTAAGGGCAGCCTCAAAACTGGACAGCAGAGGAGAGACGTTGGAGGAGAATGATGCAATCGGTGTCAGAGTGCAAAGCGGCTGAGGAAGGATAATGTACCGTAGTCACAGAGAACATCATTCCTGACTTTAGTTGGGGTAATTCTGATGCTGTGGGAAAGATAGAAAGCCAATTGGAGAGATTCATATGGGGCGTTGTAGAGAATGGCACAGGCCTGGGAAGTGACACATTCAAGGACTTTGGAGAGGAAAAGGAAGTTGGAGATTGGCTGGTATTTTGCGAGGGTAAGGGGATTTTTTGAGGAGTGTGGTAAGAGGGAGAATTTGAAAGGGAAGGGTCACTGTCTGAGGAAAGGGAGCCATTTACAATGTTGGCTAGTATTGGGGCCAAGAAGGAAAGTTGGGTGCTCAGTAGTTTATTGAGAATGGGGCTGAGGGAGCAGGAGGTAGGTCTGATGAACAAAATGTACTCGAGAGGGCCTGGATGGAGATGGGAGGGAAGATAGAGCTCGGGTACTTTGGAACATTGAAGTGGAAACATAAGTGGCAGCAAAACAGTGACTGGTTCCCTTCAGGTGCTGAGGTTGTAACTACCAGGGATTACCTCTGGTAATTTTTTGGTTGCTTCTTTGATTATTTAGGGTAACTAAAATTGTTTGGTTGCCCAAAGATGGTGTTACTGCTCTTTTCCTGAACCTGTGAAGATATGCAGTAGACCTCAGAGACTATTTCAGAGAATTGCCAACCATGAATTGAACCAGAATTGTAATAAAGGTTCCAAACTTTGATATTTTATTTATATCTGTTCTGATTTGTACTCCTGGTGTTCCAGACTTCAGGCAAAGTTAATTATAATGAAGCTTGCAAATCTTGCAATGAGTAATGTTTTAATACTTTTTTCTTAACTCCTGCCTTTTTCACACCCCAAGTTTTTTTTCCACTTGTAAGTCACGCTATCCTACTTGGGAGCAAGGGAGACTAGCCCATTCTTAGTGATTGCCAAGAAGTGCATTAAGATGGTTAAGGAAGAAACTCTTCCTTAGCCAGTTTTCTCCCTCTTCCCAGATGGGATAACTTAAGATTAATAAGTTAACCTTAGTCAGTATAAATATTAAGCTCAATTCTATATTGAAAGAAAAACTTGTGTATATAGTGCCTGATCACATCTCAAAACTTTATATGCCCTAAATTACTTTGAGGTGCAGTGGCTGTCATGTAGTCGTAATTCAGAATGAGGTGAACAGGGACGCAGCCAGCTGAATTCCTGTTGACCCATTGCATTTCAAGTAATTTGCAGCAGTTTTACTTGTATTGAATTACAAACTTGCTCAGATTGCACTCCCGTATCAAGCATGCACAATTCACTGGATATCTCCACTGATTTCACCAAAGTGATTGAAATCCAATTGACATCAAAACTTTATAATAAAATATAAATCTTGTAATGACCTGAATCTGCAGGAGTTGAGATTTGCTTCCTGGTAAAATCTTAGTCAATTATATAGGAAATTCAGAAATTTTCGGTTTGCAATTGACAGTATAAACTGGGCAAAAATCTAGTGTGATTTGAGCTCTAACTATTGTCTTGGTTGACATCAGGACTTCAGGGTGCAACTATGTTTTAGCTACCAACCTGAGACTGGTAGCAATGGTATTCATTTACAGCTAGCAGTGTCTTGTTTATGCTACTTGACTGCAGAACTCTCTTCCCGCCTGTTAAATGTGAAATGTTTTGAGAGTACCATTGGGACTGTCTGCTCTGTACTTTCAATATATTTAAATATGCCCTTGAGAAGTTTATAAGTATCTAGGAGGATTCCCTGAGTACTTTAAGAATCTTGTTTAACACTATACTGGACTTGTATTCCGTGCAGTTTCTAGCCCAGTTGGTATCACACTGCAGAGTCAAATTAGGATCCAAATTCAGAATTGTACTGGAACTTTAGAATTACTGAGAAGCTGAAACCACTTTCCAGTAACCCAAGTTGCAGTATAAACATATGGTTTCTGTTATTATAGTATAGTGAGCAAGTTTCTTTGCCCATGCATTATTTTGCAGTGCTTCACAACAATAGACTTTTAATCAAATGGTTTTTTCCCTAAAATTCCTACATTGTCCAGTTGAAAATTTTCATCACAAAAAAAAACTCAAACAAATTCAAAAACACTTGATGCACCAGAGTTTTTATTTTTCATGAACAAGAATTTTTAGGAAAAGGTCATTTGGCTCAACACGTCTGACTCTCTGAATTTAACATCTTCATGCATTATTAATTCATGATGGGATTATTTAGAATTATACAGCAGTAATGACTGCAAGCATTGTTTTACTTCACAAATTCAAAGCCCTATTTATTTAATACCAATTTCTTGTTTTTATTCCAAAGTTACATGAGCATTACTCTGCTAATCAAAATTATTGAATGTGCAGGAAGGACATAATCTTCTACGGTGAAAAGAATAAAGTCCTTTCATCAAGTGGCAGAATTTCAGTTGGACTTGTCCAGCTGCAGTTTCTACTGTATTGTAATCTTTTGTCATTAATTCTATTGATCACTAATGTTAATGTGTTTGGAAAGAAAAAAAAATCTAAGTTAGTTAAGGTTACCTATGATTTTTGTTCTAGTTCAGAATTTTGTATTTTTCTGTTTAAACATGCACACCTTTTCAAACATTGTGGTTCATTTATAAGTAATTTCAGTTGATTTCCTCTTCAATGTGAATGCTGGATTTATTCAATAGGGACACACCTTCTTTGGTATTTGAAACTGCCTCCATCAGCTGATTCCTGCTGTTTACTTAAAGTAAATGAGTGAATAAAATGTTGCTGGGAGTTAGCATTTCTCTAAAATTAGTTGGAATTTGAGTAGCTTGAGTTGGCAGCAGAATTGTGTAAGTATACAAATATGTGTACCCTTTTGCTGCAAGCTACACTTGTACTGAATGGATAAAAATATGGTTAATGAGATATTGGCTTTCTTCTGGTTGTCACAGCAGCAGTCTTGTGCATGGGGCTGCAGAATTTAACCCGTAGTTCATTGTACATCAGAAAGGTACAGTAATTTGTATACCGGTTTAGAGTAAATGTACGTTGACATCGCCCTTAAAGTGGTTAAGTGAAGATTTGATTTGTACATGATCTAATCAGTATAGACAATACCAAATGTCTACAGAAGGCTATCCAATAAATGACAAAAAAAAGTAAATGCTGATACATTTTATGTAATAATCTGGTTAGATTTCTACAATTTGAGCAGATGCTTTGTTTTTCAAAAAATGTGAAGAAGTGGACATGCTTTTAATTGACTAAATATTACTGCTACTTTAGCTATTTTTTTTATTAATCTACTTTTATTAGCATCCAAACTTATCCTAGAAATTTGAAGGTAAATTTTACCAAATAGTTGAACTGATTATTCAGAAGTGGGGATGGGCTGTGAAATAAAAGTTGTATATTAGTCATAGTATGATTTGCAATTCCACAAGGACATGTACCATATCTAAAACATAGTAGTCATCACGTTCAGGTCTTGCGCAAAATAACCTTTCTCCAAAGTAATACGCATAATATTGTGCAGAAGCAAATTCTCTCTTAATGGTCGTCTTCTTGTACTGAAAGCTGTGAGGGATTATGAGCTCACCTTAGAGAATCCCAAAAACTAATCGCACTTTAAGTAAAACTGTCGGCTAACAAGACTGAGTATAAAGCTTTTACAGTCCAGAACTGATTTAATCTAATCTAACAAAATGGAGTTAAATCCACAGTAGTTTTTTTAAAAAAAGAAACTATATATTCAGTGAATTTAAATCTTAATTGCCTTGAATTGGTTGAGCTTACAGCATTTTACATGCTAATGTATGTCTTTACCCAGTGTGTATGAAAACATACTATACTGTACATAAAAAGAGGAGTGTTTGTAGATGGTGTTGCTAAATTGCTAGGCAACAGTTACATTTAATTAAGTGTGACTGATGGATTCCCTGAAACAGTGCACATTGCTTTCTGATACCTATTGATTGTGGTACCCTACATTAACAGCATCTTCAGATGGTAAAGCACAGTTTTCTGTGTTTTCCTCTCTCTCCAGCACAGTTTACATGTGATCAGCTTTGCTGGGTAAGGGTGCTATTATGATGTAAAGCTATGCTGCTGAATCTGGCCAATAGAACTGAGAGAGAATTCTCATTCTGTCTCTCTCGCTCTCGCTCTCGCTCGCTCTCTCTCTCGCTCTCCTGAAATAAAAAAAGATAATGGGCAGCGCTCACCACAGTAACATAAGTACAGGTATGTTAGCTGTGCATTTTAGCTAATTTGTGCACTGAAAATAAATGGAAATGAAATTGCTGGGCATACTGAGAAAAACACATTAGGGAATGGTAGATGATGCATCATCTTTTTCTCAGTTAAAGGCAGAATTGAAGGAACTGTGTGCTTGAGCCACCGTGTCATATACTGCATGCTGCAATACGAGTAATTGTTGGAAATCTGGGAACGATTGCTGAGATGTACGTGTGCGAGATCTTTAGTAAATGGCTGTAGATCTAATGCAAGGGTCTCTGAAGATCTGTATGCAAGAAACTAAGACATTGAGATAAGGACTGAAACGGGCCGTAGAGTTCCTACTGAACAATCTCCTAAGGGGAAAGATTTATTTTTTCACAAGCTATAGACCTTGATGGTAATGAGTGGGAGGGGCAAGATGGGAGAGAACTGTTTTTTTACATCTTAACAAAGTAGGTTACAGCTATTTAAAGCAAAATAAAACTACTTTTTGACATGCAGCAGAGTTGAATCTTCTTGTATTTAATATAATTTGCTAACCCAGTACATTTACTGTCTCTTCCCTTCGCTGCAGGAGCTCCAGTTTGAAAGACTTACAAGAGAGCTTGAGTTGGAACGGCAGATTGTTGCAAATCAGCTAGAAAGATGCAAGCTGGGAACCGAATCGCCAAGCGTCGCCAGTATCAGGTACAGGCCTGTGTTTTTATTTATTATTAGATGACCTGAGTATACCAACCTTGGCTGCACTCTTCCCTTTACAAATATATCTCTCAAAATGAAATAATATATTTTCTATTCATTCATAATTTGTGTTAGTTTTTTTTGTGAAAGAACATACTTTGCATAAATATCACTTAGATCATATTACACATTACCATTTGTTGATTCTGTACATCAAAATCAATTTTGAGCTATCTGAATAGGTTTTTGTAATCCTAATGTACTATACATGTTCATATTGAAATAATATGCTAGCCCATCATTTATACAATGGATTGTGTTGTTGGAGTTTTTAATAACAGGTCATCTCCTTGTTGAGTTCACTTTTTAAATTTTGGATTTCCTAGCTATGAAACAAATTGAGTTGTTTGAACAGATTTTTCATCTTTTAAAATCTAATTTACAAAGTACTGAAAAGGAATACATTTCTGGTTAAATGTGGTCCTTATTATGTTCAGAATGAACCTACTGCTCGTATAGATATTCTTTTCCCTGGACCATACTCAGCCAATTGATCAACTGGCAAAGTTAGGACCAGAATTATTGGCACTATCAGCATTGTTCTAAAGAATCTTAACCACATCAAAGGTGGGATGAAGTGGAACATATCCAAAAGCAAATTAATAAATCTATTATGTTATTAAAATCTGTATATTTTAAAAACTGATCAAGAACAGACCAATAAAATTAGTGTATAATGGGGCTATAAAAACAAATAGCCCATTACAACTAACGTTGCTTGAAGCTAATAGTGCTTCCTAGATGCAATATGATTGATAAAGGGAGTGTTGCAAAGAGGCAGCAGCAGTTTCTTGTAACCAGGTCAACTCAAACCTGCTAGCCTAGCCATCACTGGTATCCTGGTACATTATTGTACATAGTATTCTGTTACTTCTGATGCAGAATTAAATTTTGTTTTGATGATTTGGATGACGATGACTGAAACTGTTGAACGAGTACCTAGTGATATTTTCTGTGACTCTTGAATTGCAAAATACTTATACTAAAAAAGGGGGATAACAATAGCAGCAATCCAGGATCCAGTCAGTTATGCCAGATGGCAAACTATGCCTTTGTTATCTACAGAAGTAAATATTATTCTACTTAAAAAGAGCAATCCTACATAATTTGAGACTAAATTAAAAGTATGCGACCACATAGATACTGCTGGTGACCATCTTCTCCAGGGTCAGGGACAAATGCAGGGAATCTTGTCTCTTCCTGCACAACACATGTGTGTGAATAAAACATTGTTTTAAATAAAAGTATATTTTATTACCAATTGATGGTTGTAGAATCATATTAGCAGTTTTGCCACTGACAATTAAAACTTAGTGGGACTATTTCTTTAACACACAATTAGAAAATCTAAGCTATTGTAACATTTGCAGCAACCCTCAATCTAGGCCAATAAGTCTTCTGCATTTGTATGTCATTTCTAATACTGATATTAGTTAATATTGCAGGAGTGGAGGAACCTCTGTGTGTATCTTGTGTTAGACTTATGGTAAAACTGTATCAGAAAAATTGGTGGACTGGCTCTCTCACATGAACAGCTTCTCTTATACCTACACTCCTTGTCAATTCTTGAGCCCTAAGTTAAAGATAGCAGCACCCATCTTAAACAACAACTTGAAGGTGGAGAAAATGCTTACAAGTGCTCAGCCAGATGTCAGCATTACCATTTTTAAGAACAGATTAAAGTTGTTCATTCTTCATGGATCCCAACTATCTGCTATCTCATAATAAATAAGCCCATTATCATTAAACTTTCCTTATAATTTAAATTCCTGACGCCCAGAATTATTATTGTTTGCCCTTAAATACCTGAATGAATCCCAGAACAATTTCTGGCCAAAATGAAAACTGATGTGGATCAGCTGTTATTGCAACATGCATTGTAGCTCATTGTATATTCTTAGTCACTTAAAAACTACCTGTACAGAAGGGTCATATAGTTACATAATTCTATCTTGGGTGTTCCTTTATGTTCCAAAATGCTTTATTTACCCCCATTTTCAGTCTGCACTGTTCTCTGCTGTTCTTAAAAGTTAAATTTGAACAGAAAACATGTCATAATGAACCTTTTATAAAACACTGGTTCGACCACAACTGGAGTATTGTGTGCAGTTCTGGGCACCGCACTTTAGGAAAGATGTGAAGGCCTTGGAGAGGGTGCAGAAGAGATTTACTAGAATGATTCCAGGGATGAGGGACTTTAGTTATGTGGATAGACTGGAGAAGCTGGGGTTGTTCTCCTTGGAACAGAGAAGGTTGCGAGGAGATTTGATAGAGGTATTCAAAATCATGACGGGTCTAGACAGAGTAGATAGAGAGAAACTGTTCCTATTGGCAGAAAGGTCAAGAACCAGAGGACATAGACTTAAGGTGATTGGCAAAAGAACCAAAAGTGACATGAAGAAAAACTTTTTAACGTGGTTAGTATCTGGAATGCACTGCCGGGGGCGGGGGTGGTGGAGGCAGATTCGATCGTGGCTTTCAAAAGGGAACTGGATAAGTACTTGAAAGGAAAAAAATTTGCAGGGCTATGGGGATAGGGCAGGGAAGTGGGACTAGCTGGATTGCTCTTGCATGGAGCCGGCACGGACTCGATGGGCCAAATGGCCTCCTTCCGTGCTGTAACCTTTCTATGATTCTGATTAAATGGGATTCTGTAAGATATGTACATACACGAATAGAATATTGAAAAGTTAGGAATTTTTTTTATTATCACAGTAAGCCTCCATGTGTTAACAGTTGTAATGCTGTTTTACATATAAATGTACTTGCTGCAAATGCTAAAATTCTCCTTTTCTGCCCTACTCCGTTCTTTTTCTGACATCACAGCTTTAATTATATTTTCTTCTCTAGTTTCAACTTTTACTTTCTGTTTGCCTGATTTCTCTCTTGCATAGAATGAGACTATTCAGATCTGCAGTGCACACTGGTTCAAGTGACCTTATCTCAGACCTTTCAAAAAGAGGGAGACAGGGTTAATTCAGGTAATTACAGGCCAGTTAATTTAACATCTGGTTTGTTAAATTGACCTCTATGAATGGGATAGTTTTATAAACCAGCAAGAAAATGGATGTCCACTTCAAATTTGAATTTAAATATCTGTTTCTGATACTCATTCAGAATGCCTCAAACTTGGCTGTTTACAAGTGTCCCAAATTTGGCAAATAAAATATTGGGTTCTTGTTATTTTTCTTTCAAGGAATGAATTACTAGTGTAATGTCTGAATACCAAAGAATCAACTGGGCTGTGGTCCATTAACAGACTGAAAAATCACGTATATCAGGTTCTCGCCATTCATCATTTCTAAAATGTATATTGCATATTTATCATTGTGATTATACAATTTAGAAATGGTAGAGATTTAAAAGATGTATCTTTTGAAATGCAGTTACAAAATAGGATTAAAACCCAAGTGGAATTTAATTTTAATTTTCTAGTTCTAACATTCAAAAAGGGCTGTACTTTATAAACCCATTTATGCAAGCCATTGATATTTGTTGAGATATTACAGTAACAGCCTTGGAGCTAGATTTTATTTAAGCAAAAATTATACACTGCTTTGTATATTGCAGTTGTTACACATTTTTCATGTGGGCACCACATTTACAGGAGGATGCATTTAATACCTAAAGAAGTTGCTATATAAATTCAATTTTGTTTTTGTAATATAATTTAACATTATATATGTTTTGCCTTGATTGTCTTCAGAATTCTATTTTTGGCTTTAATGTATCAGTTTGTACTCGAGCATTGATAAAATGTGATCTCTATGCTGCAGGTTCGGGAAAGGGGATTGTGTAGAGAACCAAATAGACTTTTAATCTTCCCAGAAATCAATGTTTAAAACTTTTATGCTATAAGTAAACTGGTGGTAGTCCTTCATACCACTACCCTTGCTGGAAAGAGAATCGGTATGCTAATGACTATTAAAGCCAATAGGAAAGTGACATGTTCTTCATGTTTCACCGACATAAATAACCTGTCTAATTTTGACAGGCTGATGTTTCCGTTGCCATTTTTTCCTTCAGGTGATCTACACACTGATGCTCACAATCAGCTGAAGTATCACCACCTGACAGTTTGTGCAGTTAGTTGTGAGATCTTTTCAACTGATCACAAGATAATTATGGATGAGGAAAGCCTTTAGGCCCACCTCAGTTTATTCATCCAGAAAGACTGTAAAGTCCCCCATGCACCCGCCTCTTTCTATTTCTCTTTTCCTCCCCCGCCACCCCCCCCCCCCCCCCCCCCAACATTGTAGCATCCATTTGTTTCTTAAATGATTCCAAGGTTTTTGCCTCCTCTGCTCTGTCCAGGAAACTGGCCAAGTGATCACTATGAAAAGGAATTTCCTGATATCAGTCCTAAATTTGCCTTTTACTAGTTTTAACCTGTGTTCCCTTGTCCTTCTCTTGTTTTTAATTTAAAGTAATTTTATTGGTTTACCCTTTCCATACTGTTTACTGTCTTGTCGAGTGCTACTTGGCCACGAGCAGAAGATCGACGACATCTGGCAACAGTGCCGTCAGGAAAAGCCCTGGCTCTTCAACGGAGCCAAATTCCGCTTTCACTCCGCCAAACTGGAAAATGGAACGCTGATGTTGAGGCTGGGCATAACGTGCTACAAGGACTACCTTGGGACAAACTGGTCAGCGGAAGCCATTCTTCTGCAGCAGCAGGGATTGGCGGACTTCGATGACAGCCAGGCCTATCTGGCCGAGCCCCTGGGCGTTGGGGCCATGCTACACACGGTGGACAACTGCATTGTATTTCTACTCGCCTTTTAGATTTCTCTTTAAGATTTAAAAAGCCCAAGTTTCCCTAGTCTTGTCTCATTACTTGACACTAGGGATTTGTTGTGTGGATCTTCTCTGCACAGCCTCCAGTGTGAGAATATCTCCTTTGAGTCTCGGTGCCCAGAACTGGACACCGTACTGGAGGTGTGGTATGACCAGCGCACTGTATAACTTGACCTCCTCTGACTTGTATTCTACAGTTCCAGCTATGTAGCTCAGCATTCTTTTTGGCTTTGTTGATTTCTGCTCTACAATGGTTGGATATGTTGAGTCTACGAAGACAACTAGGAATCTTTCATCTTCATCCGTAGCTATTCCAACACCATTAATGGAGTACATGTGCCACTGATTTTTCCCATGTGCAGTACTGTACACATTTCTGTATTTCATCTGCCTGTGAACAACATTGATATTACACAGCTTCTTTATATCTTTTACTGTCCAGCCTGTTTGTTTGCCCTATTCCAGCTTGCTGTGCAGGACCCTTTTTGGCATTCTGGAGACTATGCAGATTACCTCAATGCCACTGGGCTTCGTGCATTACAGGATCTCATGATTCTTAATCTTCTCCAGCCATTTCATATGCATGACGAACCTTGTGTCAGAGATGGAACTTGTTGAGCAGCAGTAACACGCCCATATCACACTTCCTTACGGAAGGATGGTGATGACGGTGGCCGTGCACACTTTTAGCTTTGTTGTGAGTTTGTTCCCTGCTGGTTCCAGACATACTTTTTCAGTCTCTTAATTGGAAAAGCCAATGCTGCATTTAAGTATTTTTTATAAATAGATTCTGTAGCTTCTCATAACAAATGTTTACAAGGCAGTAAATTGAATTTGCTGTATTGAATGATGGGTTTTCAAAAATATATTTTTGAAGAATTCTGAACTGTTGTGTAAAATAGGTAATGACCACTTATAAATATTTGGCAATGCATGAAGTTTAATGTGCAGGAGTCATAGTATACATTAAGGCTGCAGTTGTTGAATGATCATTGCAGATGTCTGGACAGTTTGCATAGTGCCATAGCTAGTCTTTGTATGTATATTAAATGATAATTATTTCACCTGAATTGGAAACTTCATATTCCCAAACTGATGAGCATCAGTGGTTTTGTCTAATATCAGATTACCCACACAACACAACCACTAGGTTCCGAGCAGCAGCAGAGAATGAGAAACTCTTCAGCTGCTTCATCAATGACCTTCCCTCCATCATAAGGTCAGAAATGGGGATGTTTGCTGATGACTGCACAGTGTTCAGTTCCATTCGCAACCCCTCAGATAATGAAGCAGTCCGAGCCTGCATGCAGCAAGACCTGGACAACATCCAGGCTTGGGCTCATAAGTGGCAAGTAACATTCGCGCCAGATAAGTGCCAGGCAATGACCATCTCCAACAAGAGAGAGTCTAACCACCTCCCCTTGACATTCAACGGCATTACCATCGCCGAATCCCCCACCATCAACATCCTGGGGGTCACCATTGACCAGAAACTTAACTGGACCAGCCATATAAATACCGTGGCTACGAGAGCAGGTCAGAGGCTGGGTATTCTGCGGCGAGTGACTCACCTCCTGACTCACCAAAGCCTTTCCACCATCTACAAGGCACAAGTCAGGAGTGTGATGGAATACTCTCCACTTGCCTGGATGAGTGCAGCTCCAACAACACTCAAGAAGCTTGACACCATCCAAGATAAAGCAGCCCGCTTGATTGGCACCCCATCCACCACCCTAAACATTCACTCCCTTCACCACCGGCGCACTGTGGCTGCAGTGTGCACCATCCACAGGATGCACTGCAGCAACTCGCCAAGGCTTCTTCGACAGCACCTCCCAAACCCGCGACCTCTACCACCTAGAAGGACAAGGGCAGCAGGCGCATGGGAACAACACCACCTGCACGTTCCCCTCCAAGTCACATACCATCCCGACTTGGAAATATATCGCCGTTCCTTCATTGTCGCTGGGTCAAAATCCTGGAACTCCCTTCCTAACAGCACTGTGGGAGAACCGTCACCACACAGACTGCAGCGGTTCAAGAAGGCGGCTCACCACCACCTTCTCGAGGGCAATTAGGGATGGGCAATAAATGCCGGCCTTGCCAGCGATGCCCACATCCCGTGAACGAATATAAAAAATAAAAAAAAAACTCTGCAAAAAGAACTACATTGTAAAGCTCTCCAGGAACTGCATTTGTGGGGACAGATCCTTAAACCCACAGGAAGTTGCCCCCAACTGTCTACTAGCTTACTAGGCCTGGACTTTTGTTGGTCAATCCCAATGAGCTTTATCATAAACTTTCATAGTCATGTATAGGCCATCCGTATTGTACACATAACTTTTTAAACAACTTCGCTGTCCACTGCATGTGGATTTTTGGCTGCCACCACAGACACAACCTTTCCTCCCTTTTGTTCGCCAGCTTCTTGTCCCCCTTATGCAATACCTATCATCAAGACTTCTCTCCCTTACTGCACTATGCCCCTTTTGATCCCCCAACCACCCACTGCTACTTACCTGCTGACCTCCTTTCCTGCAGCTTCCTCAGGATTGTATCCATCTGCTCTGCCAGAGGCATCCTCTGCTGTCATCACTTTGGATCCTCGTTCTCCGAAAGCAACAATCCACATTTCTTCATTTCCAGTTACTGGCATAACTCTCATCCACCTTGCCCTTTGGGAGAAAAGCTTTCTAACTTCCTCATTCATCTCCTCCCCTACCCTCACAGCCCTGACATGAAATCACAATGTAACTTCACTTCCATTTCTGCCCTCCCAATCCCCTTATCCAGCTCATCTGCTCCATGAGAGCCACTACCTGCACCCGTTTACCCCCTCCTTACCCAACTCCTAACCACACAACTATCATTGGGTGACAAAATGCCCCCTTTTCCTCCATTACACCTGGAAGCTTCCTTTCCCCTCATAAAGTTCTTGTGTCATTGCTGTCCTATTCCGGACTCGCCTCTCCCACCATTCTTTGAATTATTTTACGATATCAAAAATACTTTATAAATGTAAGTTGTCACAATGGAATTGTCCAATATCTAGAATTAAAAGATATGAACATTGTTCTGGGTTTTTTATAATTTGTGCATCTGTAGAGTATTTCTCTAACCAAGAATAATGTCTCTGATGTTTGAAAGTTAGGAGCTTCCTTATCTGGAAAAGTAAGTTTATAAAGAGTCTAATGATCCCAAAATGTAAAAGAGCTTAAAACATTCCAAAGGTCAGCCTCCAATAAGGTTCAGTGGAAACCCTTACTTCAGTAAATGTTTTCAAAGTCAAAAAATATACGTGTACACTGCATGAACAGTGGGAACAACACTACCTTCACATTCCCCTCCAAGTCACACACCATCCTGACTTGGAAATATATTGTAAACAATTTTACAACACCAAGTTATAGTCCAACGATTTTATTTGAAATCTACAAGCTTTCGGAGGCTTCCTCCTTCCTCAGGTAAATGTCACATTTACCTGAGGAAGGAAGAAGCCTCCGAAAGCTTGTAGATTTCAAATAAAATCGTTGGACTATAACTTGGTGTTGTAAAATTGTTTACAATTGTCAACCCCAGTCCATCACCGGCATCTCCACATCATGGAAATATGTTGCCATTCCTTCATCGTCGCTGGGTCAAAATCCTGGAACTCCCGACCTAACAGCACTGTGGGACAACCTTCACCACACTGACTGCAGCAGTTCAAGAAGGAAGCTCATCACCACCTTCTCAAGGGCAATTAGGGATGGGTAATAAATGCTGGCCTTGCCAGCGATGCCCACATCCCATGAACAAATAAAAAATGAGAATGCAATTTACCTGTTGCAGTACAAATGTTGGAATCAGATGAAATAACTTTTTTTTCTTTCTCCCTGCAGCTCAACTGAAAAATCCTTCCACTGGAGACCAACAGGTATTAGCAATGTGTAATTTGTAGTTTTCATTTTATTCATATTCCTATCATCTTTGTATAAATACAAGTGATTGATTTGCAAATTAAATTTTGCACTGTTGGAATTCTGTATATGTAACATGCATTCATCATTCTGTAACAATTTTTTTTAGAAACGATCGAGGCTCCAGCTCTTTGCTCCAACATAACTGCATGATGAATGATAGATCCCATAGTTTCAATATTGCTGTTTGGGATATTTTTGCCTCCGAATACTGTTCCCCTGCTCTCTGTTGCTGGAAGACAAGAGAAAAGAGCAGTGAATCTTGGAATGTGTAACAGCCAGGTGGACTAATAGTGCAGGCACAAACCCATTTGGAACAGCAGATTTGTCAAGGGCCACAGGTGACCTGCTTTGTCCTCACAAGATTCTATTGGCCATATTACAAGTAACACTGTATTGATTTCTAGCATAAATGCATGGGTCCATTGTGGACCTTTATTTATCTTTCTCCCATCAGAGATACTAAAGGATGGATTCATTTAATTACTAAATGTATTCACAGTCCATAGCTTAGAATGATACAGCACAGAAGGAGGCCATTCAGCCCATTGTGTCTATGCCAGCTCTTTAAAGAGCTGTCCAATTAGTTCTACTCCCCTGCCTTTTCTCCAAAGCCCTGCAAATTTTTCCTTTTAAAGTATATATCCACTTCCCTTTTGAAAGTTATTATTGAATCTGCTTCCATCATCCTTTCAGCCAATGCATTCCAGATCATTACAACTTGCAAAAGAGCCACAGTAGGCGCAACTTGATTACTTTTTTTAAATGTCGCAAATTATAATTATGGGATACAATGCAAGACTTAATTACTGACTTACTTTTTGAGACTATGATAAATGACCACTTGGCAGAAGGCAATCCTCTTCTCAATGGTGATTGGTCCTGGGATATGATTCTTCAACCAAATGACTATTTACATATGAGCTTAATTTATGACTTTATCAACATGAAGCTCAAAAACCCTAATGCCCTGCTACCCAGCCTCCTGTTCCACAAATTACAGCTCATTCAGAATGCTGCAGCCTCTTGTCCTGCCTAGCTCATCTGCCTCCCCCATCCCTCAGCAAATTGACTTTAAGATGCTTGCATTAGCTTTCAGACAACTCACTGCCTTGCCGGATCCCACTCTACCTCCACAATCTCCTCCAGATGCTCTTTCAGTGATTATGCCTCTGCACTCTGAGGCTGGCTCTCTAAATGCATCCACCTGCCTCTCTGCTTTTGAAAGCCTCCTAAAAACCATGTGCTTTGACAAGCTTTTCAGCCTTCCTTCCCCTTGATGTTTTCTGTTTTCCCTCCTACTCGGGCAGCATCCAGTGCTTTCCACCCTCCCTTTACCACCCCCACCTGTAAAGCATCAAGATGTCTTTTGGTATGCAAGGAGCATTGGTGTTGGTTGTTGATGAGCAGCGTGTTGGTTGGTGTGCAGCTATATCTAAGTAGCATATTAGAGCAGGAATGCTAAATGATACTGTAAAATAGGTTAAGTTTGTAATCAGTATTTGCTATATTACAACATTGCACTGATCCTATGAAAAATATGGCAAAATTAATACTTTTTGTACCATCCTTCCTGTAAGCACAGGAGAAAGTTACTTCTTGTGCATAACCAGCTGGGTGTTAGTCAATAGCAAGTGACTGTAGATTGCCTGGGAAAGCCAGAGCACCCCCAATTTACATGCACTGCTGATCAAAATTAAAGCATGACTGAGCTGGGGGAGACTATTCCAGATTCAAGGAGGCAGTGCTATATTTTGCATGACTAGAGACTTCAGGACTTGGACAAGCAAAATATAACAACTTTCATTTACATAGTGCGTTTAACATAAAATATCCCATGGATCTCAGAAGCGTAATCAAACAAAAATTGACATTGAACTAAAGAAAGAGATATTAGGAGGGATGATTAACAGCTTGGTCAAAGAGGTAAGTTTTAAGGAGGGCCTTAAAGGAAAAAAGAGAAGTGGAGAGGTTTAGGGCGATAATTCCTGAGCTTGGGGTCTCGATGGCTGAAGGCACGAGTGCTACTGATGGGACAAAGGAAGTGGGGAATTCATAAGAGACCTCCAACTCTGGCTTCTTGTGAATTGGATGGTTGTAAGGCTTGAGGAGATTACAGATATTGAGGGGCAAGGCCATGAATGGATTTGAACACAAGAATGAGAATTTTAAATTGGTGGCGTATGGGGATCAGGAGCCATTGTTGGTCAGCGAGCAGAGGTTGGATTAGGTGCAGGTTACAATAATAGGCAGGAGAGTTTTGGATGAGCTGAAGTTTATGGAGCGTGGAGGAAGCGAGGCTGGCCAGGAGAGTATTGGAATTTGAGTCTGGAGGTGGAAACCTGATTAGAGAGATTCAAACATGGATGTGCAGAAAAGATGGGCATGGATTTAGGAGGTGACAACATGTTCAAAGACTCTGGAGAGGAAAGGGAGTTTGGAGATGGTGCGGTAGTTTGCAGAGACAGTTGGTGGCTTTTTTTGAGGAGGGAGGTGATGATGGCAGGTTTGAAAGGGAGGTGGGTAGTAACTGAGGAGAGGCAACCATTTACAGTGTCAACTAGCATAGGGGGTCAGGAAGGGAGGTTGGGTGGTCAGCAGTAGTGAGAATGGAGTCAGCAAAGCACGAGGTGTGTCTCATGGACAAGATCAGCTCAGAGGGCATATGGGGAGATGGGAGAGAAACTAGAGAAAGACAGGGGTTGACGGCTATGGCAGGGGGAACCTTGGGAGAGACTTGGCTTTGTGGAAAGGGGAAGACACTGGATGGGGTAGACACTGCTAACCAGATGGCCTCAATCTTAGTGACAAGGAAGTCCATGAGCTGCTTGCACTTGTTGCTGGAGGAGGCAGGGGAGAGGAATTTAAGGAGATGGTTGGTAGTGGAGAAGAGAAATCAGGGATTATCTTTGCATTCCAGGCTGATCCTGGATTAGTGAGTGGTTTTGGCAGAGGAGCGCAAGGCCCGATAGTGCTTGATGTGGTCCAGCCAGATCTGGCGATGGATGGCTAAACCAGTTGCACCCATTGAACTTGAGGGATTGACGAGGGGGGAACCATATCTGGGAACAACCAAGGTGGGAGAGTGTAAGTTTTACTGGGAACAAGGTAATCAAAGGCAGATATACCATATGCAAAAATGTTGTTTTACAGTCTTTTTCCCCCTCCCAAGCTTGAGGACACTGACAGCAATTGCAATACTCCATCACAGTTTGGCTCAGATTGGATAATTCCACACAGACCAGTTTTTCTTGTTAGCTCCAGAATTCCAGCAAGAGCCAACAAAGGTGAAAGAAATAAATGAGATTAAATTGACTAAATAGTTTGTGGTCATGCCAACAGTATAAGGATGCTCTCAACAGGTTAAATCTGGATGTTTGGACCTACTTCTACAGAAGACTATTGACCTGAGTCCAGTAACAAAATGAATTGTATTTTAATTCTTTAGCCTGTTGTAAATTAGGCATATTATACTGTATGCATTGCTTGGAAAATGTGATCTGAACAATCAGCATGACATAAGTTTCACAAAATACTGAGTACACATTTAATGAGGAAGCAGTTAACAATGATATGAGTATCTCAAATATTCTATTAGTTTCAACAAATAGCTAAATATTCAGTTACTGAAATAACTTGAACAGAAATTTTATGGTTATACAGTCTGAAGTAGTATGTACTTAATACAATATTTAGTAATTATAAGACTGCTTAAAATATACAACTTGATTTGTTGGGTGGTTTGCACTTCCAGAAGTGGTTAGAAAACATTCCTTTAAAAGCTTGAAATATATCATAGCATTTATATTTGTACGGTTTAATTGCCCTCATCCTTCATGAGGATATTGGTTTTTATTTTAAATCTACTTTGAAAATGATAGGGTGGATTTTTATCTTCACCACCTGGCAGGGTGGATTGCATGCCCTTGGTAGAACCTGCCTGATTTCTGTTCCATTGATTTCAATGCAATAAAAATCAGGCAGGTTCTATGAACTGTGGGCGATGCACTCCGCCAGATTACTGCCTAGGCAGTGAAGGCAAAAGTCTACCACTATGACACTGCAGTTTCAGCTATAATGTTCTGAGAGCACAATCAAATTTTTCCTGTATATTTACTTTTGTACATGGATAACTGAGAGCATCAGGCTAGATATTTTTATACTGATCTGTTGAGACGTTGGACATTGATGCAAGGTATGTGTGTAAACCGTTGAGGAAAAGCAGCATTTACTGTGTAAATTTGGCAATCCTATCCTTTCTGTCTGTGGCAAAATTCTCGTGTGTGTGTGTGATTCCACTGTAGAGCACTGGAAATTGCATCACCCCTTTTGAGAAACTTCGTTCATTTCCTGGCAATTAGAACTTTACAGTTATCATTATTTAGAAAACATTAATTTTTGGGAAAAGGAAAGGGGCAGATAGATATATATACAAATTTCACTAAACTATTGATTGTACTTAAACTGTATCAGGATTTTCTGGCCCCCTCAATAATTTCCCTATACTAATGTCTGCTTGAATGCTCTTGTGGAAACATGCTGTACAAACAATGCAAGGGAAATAGAGCTGGGAGATCCTACTGCAGAATGTTTAACGTGAACTTTTCATGATTGATATAGGGAGATTAAATATTGTATTCTGTTATCCAGCCATTTGGAGTTTAACTGGATTATGATCTCTTGTTTATATTCTGGAAGTGTTCTTTAATGAATCTGTTTGTGTGGTACTGAATTTGCCTCATTTATATTGCGGGCAGGTTTAGCAAACCAGAAATGCCTGTGTAGTTG
Source organism: Heptranchias perlo (assembly GCF_035084215.1). NCBI lineage: Eukaryota > Metazoa > Chordata > Chondrichthyes > Hexanchiformes > Hexanchidae > Heptranchias > Heptranchias perlo. Next base: position 43,914,904 of record NC_090331.1, on the reverse strand, counting down.
CTCAGACGTCACAAATGGAACCTTACCACACTAGTGCCAGAGCTTCTCATGTTAGAGTTGAGCTGAGCTCTGCCTGATCTGGCTAGAATCAAAATGGCAGATCCCATGATAAATGCTGTTGACATGTCTGGGATATGGACAATTTTTTAGGGTTATCGCTGTTTATTTCAAGTTGACCACAGTCACCTGAAATAGTGTTTTAAAATCATTGAATGTTGGATGCATTTCAGAAGCTGTGTTCAAGTCAGTTCCAGATATGTGGACAGGTTGCATAAACTTAGCTTGTATTTCCTTGAGTTTAGAATGGTTGAGAGGTTATCTAATCGAGATATTTAAAATGATCAAGGGATTCTATAGGGTATGTACAGCCTTGTATTCCCTTGTGTTAATTTAGGGTGATTTTAATTGAGTGTTTAAAATTATAAAGGGATTTGATAGGTTAGATATAGAGAAGCTATTTTCTCTGGTGGGGGAATCCAGAACAAGAGGGCATAATCTGAAAATTAGAACTAGGCCATTTTGCAGTGAAATCGGGAAACAGTTTTCACAAAGGGTGGTGGAAATCTGGAACTTGATTTCCCCCCCCCCTTGCCCAGTAGACTGGATGGTGGTGGGTCAATTGAAATCTGCAAGACTGAAATTGATAGATTTTTGTTAGGTAAGGGTATCGAGTGATATGGAACAAAAACTGATAAATGGTTTTGGGGTATGGATCAGCCATGATCTGATTGAATGGCGAAACTGACTCGGGGCTGAGTGGCCTAGTCCTGTTTCTATTTGTGACTCTGCATGTTAGTCAGAGATCAAAGCATTTTCCATGATTTGTTTGTGAACATTATATATTTAACCCTGGAAAAGTGCTTTGAAGCATGTATTGAAAATTCCATGTCTAATATTAAAATGCAGAATTTAAAAAAACACACCCAATACATTTGTTACATGACTATTGATTGTGTTTTCTTTTTTCTGTGCCAATTTTCTTGCTTTGGCTCCTTTTCTCTTGAAGATGCTGGGTATGATTCCAAAAATGCTTGAGTATGGCTCTATGGGCGCTGACAGTCCTGTGGGATCTTGCTGAAGTGACCATTCTTCATATGCGAGTCTGGATAGCGAGTTTCAGCAGGCTATTTAACCAGAGAGGGCATCAAAGCTGAGCCTGATCTTAACTTTTTTTTCCTGTATCTATCATGGTACTGAAGCTAATTGTAGGGCTCCAGCTAAAATCACTCTATTTACATGGATTTGTGTGAAATTAGTAAAACCCTTCAATTCTATGGAGATAGGAAAATATATGATTGCACAATCAAGGAATTCTGTAGTTTTGAGCTCTTTGGAAAAAATGAACTGGACTAAGAAAATTGTTCTCTTTCAGCATTGATATCAAGCATCCCATAAGATGTTTGAATAAGTACAGGGTGGATTATTCCCACACTTCAGTGACAGTAATAGGGTTAGGGAAAGAATTGGGAGGGGTTGGATGGAGCTTTTCATGTGTATGTGCAAATGGGGTTTCAGTGCAAGAAGCCCTGAGGAAGTTCACCCCCATGGTCTCTAAAACTGGATTAAAATTGCCCAAGTATGTGGCTGCTTTAAATTTGAAAACAGTGTGGGGGGGGAAAAAAATTATGGTTTCATTAGATACATACTTAAAATTTAACTCCGATATTTTGGTGGGTAAAGATGCTGCTTCCCGTTGTAGCACTAAGCCGTATAGACCAGAAGGTCACTGTGTAATTCCTGGCCCGTACTAGGTTAAGTGATCTCAGCCATGGCAATACTTCGTACCGTAGAATTGCCCTAAATGCCTCTGGCTTAGGAATGAAGAAGTTAGCCAGGATTTCCATACTTGATTATTTTCCAGTGAACTTTGTTGGAAAGTGCTTCTGTATGGGCATCAAATGAGTACAGGATTAATCTCATCTTTGGTAGATGAATAGCCTGCTAACAGTCACTGCTTAGATTCAAGCATTAAGAACGTTTACTTGGAAGGTATCTGAGGCTGCTCGTGCCCGTGAACCAATTCTCATGAAGAGGCAGTGCCTTCAAGATGGAAGAAAATTGGCACAAAAAACTTAAATGGTCAGTCTAAATTTGATGTGGAATTTATTAAATTTGAAAACTTGGGTCTTGTACATTTCAAATAAATTTGCCAGTGGAATCTGCAAAATTTCTACATCTTTTAAGTTTTCTAGAGCTTGTCTAAATGAAATATGAAACCTACTGTACAACAAATTCTGGTTGAGATGGAACATTTAAACTGCCTGTTTTTTAAAAATGCAGACAAGTGCATTTGGTGCAGGAGTTAGTGCAATATCTTTTGTCTTGTTCTCTGCTTTGTAATCGCAATTCACAGTTCTCTTGCCTTCCAACCCAGCCCCTGGTTGTATGATAACAAGGCCTATTCTGGCAATATTCAGCTGAGGTACTTTGAGCTTTTTTAAACTTGTCTAAACACGAAAATTAATAAATATTTTCTCCTGAAAATCTTAAGCGGACCAAAAAACGGTATGCAAAAGCATTATTTAAAAAGTGAGGGGGTAATCTTTTTCTGCACTATTGCAAAATTCTTTTTCTAGATAGTTTACAACCATTTGAATAGACTCATAGTTTGGCATTGCCTGTTTTAACAGTGATATTAAAAATCTATATGCAACCTCTTGAACATCCAAGAGATGAAAATATAATAAATGAATCAAAATCCTGGAAATTCATTGATGACTCATGTTCTCAGATCAGTCCAAAGATTTTCTCAAGCCAGCAAATCAATAATGTACATCCAGAGTTGCAGCTCACAAATCAAATGAGTGATTATCTTTATTTCTTCAAATAAAACCTTTTTTATATTTTTAAGCAGCTTCCCTCCCCCACCCATGGCATACATCATTCCTCAGCTGCGAGGAAAAGTAGACAACCTGCCATGTTGCAACAAAGCATCTTAAGAATTCACTCAATTCCTTATTCCTAATAAATTACATTACACAGTACACAATTGAAATACAGCTGTAAGTTGGTAGCAAGCTGTACTGGGACCTGATTTGTGTGGTTGGCTGTTTTTTATTTTTTTTAAATGTAGTTGGATAGACTACAAAGGAAAATGTAATTTTGAAACATGACTACACCAATGAATAACCCAGTATATGCATATGCACATCTCGTGCTCTCTTTCTCTCCTCCTCCCCCTCCCTTCCATTTGGGATGGGATTTGCATGGAAAATGTGGCCCTTTTCGGTTTCCTTCCCAATCACTTGTGCTACCACCATCCTCTTGCTCCCATCGTTTCCCCACAGCTCATATTGTCACTACCCGTTCATACCACTCCCTAACACCCATCACTGCCCCACTCTGTTTCCCCATTGAACTATTTATTCAGCCCATGTATCCTGCTCCTTTGCTCCGCTGTCACTCACTTCACCTGTAACTCTCTCCACTTGCCCCCATTCCACTCACTCTCCCCAGGGTAGGTTTTCAGAGGCCAACGGTCTCCTCCCTTTCAACCAGTTTACTACCTGCTGTTCCCCCCCCCCCACCACCCCCTACACCTTTCCTTTCTAACTCTCTTCCTCAAATACATTTTGAAGAAAAACAAAACTTTCATTTAAAAAAAAAAAATCAAATTTTTATTCGAATGAAACTAGGCAGAAAGTCATAGGAGCTTTTAAAAAAAATCCCACATGTGTTAAAAAAAAAATTAGTACCCACTAGCTGCCTAGACTCCAATTTGAAGTGCTGTAGTGTAAGTGAGATGGCACAATCACCTTCAAGAAAGCAGGGCATATTCTCAAGAGGGTGTTTGCCAATGTGTTGTGACAGCATTGCAAGCCATCAATTTATTTTAGCTTGTGGACTGGCTGGATGCTCAACATGTCCATAAAGACTAGTGATCTGGTCTCACTGCAGTGACCGCCATCATCAACTTGTATTCATATAGCACTTTTAATGTCAAGAATGTCCCAAGGCATTTCACCGATAGGGGCCAAGAAAAATATGGCAAGCCATTTCCTGAAGGGAAGGTTAAGACACATGACCAAAAGTCTGGTTGAAGAAATGGGTTTTCAATAGAGGAGAAAGGGACTGAAGTTTAGGGAGAGAATTTGAACATAAGACCTAGACAGCTGAAGGCTGCGACACCAATGGTGGAGTGCAGTGAAGGTAGGGGGGCTGCACAAAAGGGCAAAGTCAGCGAAGGGAAGTGCTTGGGGAGATGGCAAATAGAACTGGAGGAGATTGCAGATGAGGTGAATTAGTGAAGAGATTTGAAGATGAAAATTTTGAATTAAATTCATTGTGGGGCAGGGAATCAGTGTCGATGAACAAGAGTGATGGGTGCGCAGCACTCTGTGTAGGACAGGATGTATATGGTAGAATTTTGGACAAGTTGGAGTTTATGGCAGGTGGCTAATGGGAGGCCAGCACTGAGAGTATTGTAGTTGAGTCTGGAGGTGTCAAAGGCATCTATGGTTTCAGTGGTGGAAGAGACTGAGGTAGGGGAAAGCAGTCTTTCTGCTGGAAGGATGTGGAGTCTCAAATTGATCAGAGTCAAACAATACATCAAGGTTGAGCCCAATGTGGTGGCCAAGGAGGGGTTTGGGATCTGTGGCAAGGAGCAGAGTTTATGGTGGGGGCTAGAGACAATGGTTTCTCCTAATGTTGAATTGGAGGAAATTGTGATTTATCCAAGATTGGATATCAGACTAGCAATCTGAATAGCAAAGGCGGTCGAGGGAGTTGGTGGAGAGAGAAATCTAGGTGTAATCAGCACACTGGGAAGCTGATGGTGTCACCCTGGAGCAGCATATAGATAAGGAAGGGAATAAGGGCCAAGGAAAGATCCTTGGGGGACTCCAGAATTGAAAGGGTGGGGAACTGAAGGAGTGCTATGCTGGAGATGCATTGGCTATGTTCAGATAGATAGCAATGGAATCCCATGAAAGTTGACAACAGGATGGAGTAATTGTAAGAGGATGGATTTGTCAATCATGTTGAACGCTGCAGTGAGGTCAGGAGAGATAATGCACCATGGCCACAAAGGATGTTGTTCTTGACTTTGGTTAGAGTTGTTTTGGTGCTGTGAGAAAAGCGGAAGCCGGATTGCAGGGATTGAAACAGTTATGGCAGAAATGGGCACAGAGCTGGGTGACAATAGCACCTGCAGGGTTGTTATAGAGGAAAGGCAGGTTGGAGGGTGCTAATGGCTTAAGATAGGAGGATTGGTATTAATTTTCCAAAATTCCCTAGATTCTGGAAGGGTCCTATCAGATTGGAAAATAGTGAATGTAACTCCTCTATTCAAGAAAGGAGGGAGACAGGAAGCAGGAAACTACAGGTCAGTTTGTTTAACATCTGTCATAGGGAAAATGCTGGAATCCATTATTAAAGAGGTTACAGCAGGGCACTTAGAAAATCTCAATGCAATCATGCAGAGTCAACACGGCTTTGTGAGCAGGAAATAGTGTTTGACTAATTTATTAGAATTCTTTGAGGAAGTAACAAGTAACGTGGATAAACTGAATCCTGTGGATGTGGTGTACTTGGATTTCCAGAAGGCTTTTGACAAGGTGCCACATCAAAGGCTATTACACAAAATAAGAGCTCATGGTGTAGGCGGTAACATATTAGCATGGATAAAGGATTGGTTAGCTAACAGGAAACTGAGAGTAGGCATAAATGGGTCATTTTCAGGTTGGCAAGATGTAACGAGTGGAGTACCACATGGATCAGTGCTTAGGCCTCAACTTTTTACAGTCTATATCAATGACTTGGATGAAGGGACTGGATGTATGGTTGCTAAATTTACTGATGACACAAAGGTAGGTAGGAAAGTAAGTTGTGAAGAGGACATAAGGAGCCTGCAAAGGGATATAGATAGGTCAAGTGAGTGGGCAAAAATTTTGTAGATGGAGTATAATGTGGAAAAATGTGAACTTTACTTTGGCAGGAGGAATAGTAAAGCAGTATATTTAAGTGGAAAGAGATGGCAGAACTCTGAGGTACAGAGGGATCTGGGTGTCCTAGTACATGAATCACAAAAAGTTAATATGCAGGTACAACAACTGGTTAGGAAAGCAAATGGAATGTTGTTATTTATTGCAAGGGGAATGGAATATAAAAGTAGAGATGTTTTACTACATTTGTACAGTGCATTGGTGAGACCACATCTAGAATACTGTGTGCAGTTTTAGTCTCCTTATTTAAGAAAGAACATAATCACTTTAGAGGCAGTTCAGAGAAGGTTCACTCGACTGATTCCTGGGATGAGGGGATTATCTTACGAGGAAAGGTTGGACAAGTTGGGCCTGTATACAATGGAGTTTAGAAGAATGAGAGGTGATCTTATTGAAACATATAAGATCCTGAGGGGACTTAAAGGGGTAGATGCTGAAAGGATGTGTCCCCTTGTGGGAGAGACTAGACAGTTTAAAATAAGGGGTCTCCCATTTAAGACTGAGATGAGGAGAATTTTTTTCTGAGGGTCGTGAGTGTGGATCTCCCTTCCCCAGGGAGTGGTAGAGGCAGGGTCGTTGAATATTTTTAAGGCTGAGTTAGATAGATTCCTGATTAACAAGGGAGTCAAAGTTTATAGTAGGTAGACGGAAAGTAGGGTTGAGGTCACAATTAGATCAGCCATGATCTTATCAAATGGCAGAGCAGGCTCGAGGAGCCGAATGACATACTCCTGCTCTTAATTCGTATGTTCACATGATTGTTGGTGAGCATTTTTGAGGGATGTTTTTAAGGAGAGAGGGAGATAGCCACCTTTCCCAGCCACTGGTGATGGTCCAGGAGCCAAAAATAAAGGGTCAGTTATACCTTTTCAAACAACCACATATGCGGTGCATAAACCAATAACAAACCCATCTACTAAGATACTTGAAAACTGCACAGGCCAATCAAGCAATTAGCTTACAGTTTACCCAAAAACTATAAAAATTCTTTCTACATCTAAAATTCAGATTTTGGCTTTGGTCAATGACTATTCAAGATAAGTTACTTTGTTTATTATGTGTTTCTATATCATCAGTGAACATACCGAAATTACACCCTGAATACTGATCCTATATACTGGGTATATCTTGACTTTGCTTTGCAAATAAATAAATTCCTAATTAAATGCCATTTTTCTTAGTCTTTTTTCCCCTCGGTGTTTTTGTAACTGGCTAGAGTATCCCCTTCTGTTTCCTATTCACACACTCAAATGCATAATCTGGAGTTGTTTGAGGAAATTGAGAGCGCATTGTAATAATTTTTAAAAATGAATGCCTTGAAGTTGTAATAGCTGCTCAAATTTTTTAATTGTCTGTTTAAGTTAACTTGAACAGGCTTATTTCTATAGTATGACTGCCATGTGTATCATTTACCATGACTACTTTTTGTATTGCTCACTACTCCAGGATCATCATGGAATGCAAAGATAACCCTTGGCTTCTCTTCTCTGCCATCTTCTTAAACCCCTCTACCCTGCCCCCTCCACCCTCCCTTCCAGCAAGTGCATGGAGTTAATGGACTTCTTTGAGATTGAGACTATCTGTTCAGTTGCCTCTTCTGTATCCCTCCCTTCCCAAGGAAAGCCAAACTTTCCCTAAGATTATCTTCCGCCCTAGTCCTGAACTTGCATCTTTCTCTAGTTTCTCTCCTATCTCCCCTCATGCCCTCTCCAAGCTCATCTGGACCATGAGACCTACCTCCTGCTCTCTCGACCCTATTCCCACTAAACTGATAACCACCCAACTTCCCTTCCATGCTAGCTGACGTTAACAGTTCCCTCTCCTCTGGTACAGTTCCCCTCCCTTTCAAATCTACCATCACCCCTTCCTCAAAAAACCCACCCTTGAACCCAAACTACCACCCCATCTCCAACCTCACTTTCCTCTCGAGTCCTTGAATGCGTTGTCACCTCCCAAATCCATACCCATCTTTCCTGCAACTCCATGTTTGATACCAGAAACACCCATCTTGTCCCAGGAAGTAGAAATCAGCCTGAAGGCAACCATCATCAAAGATTTGGCTAAACCATAATGATGAGAGTTGCCACCCTGTATTTGAAGTACCTGCAATGTTTTCCTTTCATTTTTTTCCCTTGCTTACTTTCCATACTAATGAAACACACTGTCCCTTTTTAAAACTTTGTATGGCTTGCAAAAATGTCAATCTCTCAGGCAGCACTGTTTACAAGACCTTGATCTGCATTTACACCTCAGTTCTTGTGAAAGAGAAAACGGAAGCAAGAGTAATATAATCAAGCAAATACATGCACAAATAAAGTTAAGACCTAAGGGTCTCCAAAACAACTTGCATCTATATGACCTCTAACGTAACAAAATGATCCAATGTCTTCATATAGGAGGGAAATGGATCAAGTGATAGAGGATTTAGGAGAGTTGTCTGAAGGAATAGTTGAAAAGATAGACTTTGAGAAGGTTTTTTAAAAGGTGTGGAGGGAAGTAACCAGGCACAGGTTTAGGCAAGGAGTTTGGGGAAAAAAACAGCTGAAAGCTCTACCACTAAGTAAGGGAGGCTGGGTTGAGAGGCGGGGGAGGAAGAGTTCCAAAGGAATTCATTGTTGGAGGATCATAAGGTGACGTTGGGATTTAGGGCTACAGGAAGTTGCAGAGATAAAGTGGGGCAAAGCTTTGGAATAATTTGTAAATGAGGTAAAGGATTTTGAATTTGTTGCATTGGGAGTCCAGGAGCCAGTGGAGGCTAGCAAGAACAGGTGTGATGAGAAAGTGAGACCGTGTGGGGGACAGGATGTGGGCAGCAGAGTTTTTGACAAGTTGGAGTTTGTTCAGGGAGAAGTTTGGAAGGCTGGTGAGGATGACATTTGAGAAGTTGAGTCTTGAGGTAACAAAAACAATGGATAAATGTCAACTTTGGCTCAGTGGCCATGCTTTCACCTCTGAATCGGAATGTTGTGGGTTGAAGCCCAACTATAGGTGTTGAGCACATTATCTAGGCTGGCACTTCAGCACAGTCTGAGGGAGTACTGCATTGTTGGAGGTGCCATCTTTTGGATGAGATGTTAACCTGAAGTCCGCTCAGATTGACATAAAAGGTCCCACGGAACTATTTGAAGAAGAGCAGGAAAGTTCTTTTTGTCTGACAACACCACCAAAAAGGTATTAACTGGTCATTACCACAGTGTGCTTGCTATGTGCAAGTTGGCTGCTGTGTTTGCCTACATTTTTAAAAAAACAGTGGCTACACTTCAAAAGTAATTCATTGGCTATGAAGTGCTTTGGGACGTCCTATGGATGTGAAAGGTGCTATTATAAATACAAGTTTCTTCTATTTCTTAAGAATTTCAGCACTGTTTGTGGGGTAAGAGTGAAAGCAAGCAATGATTTCAGAGGTGGAAGTATGCTGCCTTTTGGATAAGATGTTAAACCAAGGCCCTGTCTGTCCCCTCGGGTCGATGTAAAGGAGCCCATGGCCCTAATTGAAGAATAGCAGGGGCGCACTCATGGTATCCTGGCCAGCGTTTATCCCTTCACTAACACCACCAGAAACAGATTATTTGGTCATTTATCTGATTGCTATTTATGGGACCTTGCTCTGTGTAAACTGGCTGCTGCTTTTTGCCAACATTACAACAGTGACTACACTTCAAAAGTACTTATTTGATTTTGAAGGTATGTGGGACATCCTGAGGATGTGAAAGTAGCTGTATAAATATTAGTTTGTATTTTGATGGTGGATAAGATATGTGTGGCGCGATTTTCATCTGCCTCCTGTCTGAGTATTCAGTGATCGGGGTGGTAGGCAGACATAAACATTTTTAAAAAAGAAACTTACCACTCACATACGCGTGAGGCCTGCCCAACGTAGGAAATTTGCCTACTTTTCCAGTGGCTCTTAAACCTGGACGAATAGTCATTCAAAAAGTCCCCACTGACTGTAGTTTTGTTAATCAAAAGTGATTATTTAATATAATTCATACAAGCATGAAGCAAAATCAAGCAATGCATGCAACCGTACTCTATAAAATATATATTAAACAAGCAGCAAGTAAACTGAGTAATACATATCGCCTTAAAACCAAGGATTTCTGCTTCAAGGCCCTTTTAAGATTGATCAAGTCTTTCGGAGCTTTTGAAGTCTTGTTGGTGGACATCCCACCTGTCGGTCAGCTTCATTAGGTTTCTACCTGACTGCAGTACCAATTCCGTCCTGATTTTTTTTGCCCTTTGGGGTGTCATTGAATTAGGAATAATGTCATTTTGGCCAATCACCCACTGTTGCCAGACTTCTACCATGACTAGGCCTTAATGATTGACTGTTATCTCGCTTGAGACTAGGTGCAGTGATTCCCTGTGTTTTCCGGACACCACAGAATGTGGCAGGCTCCCCATTATCTGTGTTGCCAAGACGACTTATCTCTTCCTCATGGCTTTGCGTGGCTTTACAATGGCTGCTTCAATAGCTTTTTAGCTACTTTATCTGATATCAGTTCTGCGGACTGTGACTCCATAGTTTCTCATGGTACTCTTCTTTCTCATCAATCATGTCTTGTAAACCAAAGAAACCTTTGCACATTGTTTTAAATTGGTTTGTTCAAATGTTCCAAAGGAGCAATGGTAACTGCTCAAAAATCAAGTTGGTGTAAGGAAAGGGGTTAAAACCCCTTGAGCATTGTGAATTTAAAACCTACTGGACCTTTGGTCAATATAGCTGGATTAAGGAAAGGGTTAACATTGCCCTTTTGAAACATTTAAACAGAACCAATTTAAAACCAGGGAGAGGGGACTCCCAGTTTCATGATTTCCTTATTTGAATTAAAGTGTATGCATTTGCATATGGAGGATGTAGTCAGAAATGTAATAAGTGTGTGCAAATTCCAAATTAATCATTTTTGATCAAGGAAAACAACAGAAAACAAAATTAACTTTTTACAGAAAAGTACTAATCAGACTGAAAGTTTTTATCTTAAAATGAGTTCTAAAGCACACATCTTTTCTTACAGATGAACCAGTAGGAGGAATTAATAGGCGCAGAGTTTCTGAAAGCACACACCCCCAATCCTTTAACATCGAAACAGATCGTGAACAATTGCCAACTCTCCCACCTGAACAAACATCTCTTCATGAAAGTGAGGGTCTGTTGTATATGAATTTTTAAGTAACAAGAGTACCAACTTTTTCAGATCCTGTATTATGAAAAATATTTGTTACAAAAATATTTACTTTGACTTTTTGTTCAATTAAGTTTTATTATAACCAGCTATACTTGTCTGCTTCAACTGTGCAGGATCTGTTGGAAACTCACGAAGCTCTACACAAATTAACTCCTATTCTGATAGTGGTTACCAGGAGGCAGGCAGTTACTACAGCAGCCAGAACTTGATCAAGGCTGACCCAAGAAGCCTACAGCAATCTGTTCATAGCAGCACCAACAGTAATCACCTAGTGCGAAATTCTAGGCCAGAAGGACAGACTGTAGGACAGGTACTATATGTTTTAAGGAAACTGATGGCTTGTTAAGTTTTTTCAAAGTGAAAATCTCTTCAATCCCTTCCATACTTCAGATATTTTAAACAGTACAGGTTCTGCAATCCACAAGCTGTCGATCCTGGCATATGTACTGGGAGTTGCTCACCAGGAAACTACGCCACTTTCCCTGCCAGAATATGTACGGTCAGAGGAAGGTGCCATGTTTTAAATATTTCTGGTAGGTGCCCACTCCACTATGGGCACATATTGGGCACCTGCCATAGCAAGGGGTGAATATTGCAACATGTCCAACACTCTAAAGTGCCCTAAAAGCTCTGGGTCCAGCAGTGTCTTGGTTGCGTCCTTTTGGCCGATTCCTGCCTTGTTCTTTTTATCTTCGGGATCCAGGGCTGAAGACCCAAGTGGGCTTTGCTTCCGTCGGCCCAGAGGGCAGTATGTCTTTTCTTACTGGGCATAATGGCCACCTGGCACATACGAGCCTTAGGCTGGGTAAACTCCTGGTCTGGGAGTCCCTTCATCTACCATGCCACCTCTGATGTAGGAGACCATGTTTGGCGCAGATAGATATTCTGCTCCAAACAAGACCCCACAGAAAATGACAGCTCAGACTAAGACACGGCATATCCAGGTTCTGGCCTAATTCACAGGCCTCCTGCCTTACTCCCACCCAACATAACAGTGGGAGTGTCCGGGAAGACCAATGGATTTTTGGATTCTATAAATTTTATAGAAAATGTTTACTAAAACTGAATATCTGCAACTAATGTTGTAGTCATTAGTTTTGTGATATGATGCAAAAGTGAATCCTATAAGCAGTAGTCATTCTGTTTCCAATTGTTCGAATCAAAAGTTATTGCAGAACTTTGGAAATTATGTCCTGGAGAGAGATCACAGCTGAATGCTGTTGATTTAATGCAGATGTAATTTTATACTTAGACATATATAGAAATATTAATAACTAAGTTTTTAGTGTTGCCAAGTAATGAAAGCATTCAAACCTTACGAAGTGCAAGAGCAAAATTGAGGATTTCCACGGAGATCACATTATAACCTTGAAATCGCTTTGTGTGTTTTTTATTTGATATTTACAAGTATTTTTTTCAAACCCTAAACTTTCACAGTTCCTCTGCCTCTGAGTGAGGAAAAGCCTACTTCCAGGCTGCCCACTAATGTTGCCGTAAACCTGTTATAAGGAAGAGCAACCCAATTTTCCAGTCTTTCCCGTCCTATGATGAGGTGCCTCATCTCCAGTAGGTGTCTCCCTACAGCAATTCAGATGAGATTGGGAATTTAGCACAGTTGGGAGTTGAACCTGTGCCCTGTCACTCCATGACACTTCTCCATATGCTGCACTATTTTTCTGTTTTTTTTTTAAATTCATTTTGTTTTTAAAATATTTCTACTTGCAGCAGCTGACCCTGTGCTCCATATTTTTCTTGTTGAATTTACTATAGATGTTTTGAGAAGGCAGTAGCAGATTACTGTGAAATTCTGTGTTCAATATAGAATTATTATACAAGACTTCATAACTGTGTATCTAAAATTTCAGATTTGCTAATTAAATATACAAAACCACAAGACTTTCTCCCCCCTGAAGGTGAGCTGTCCATCTTGACTTGCTATCTGGGGGGGAATCTGACTGGAAAGAAGCCCTTTCCTGCATTGTTCAGCTTGATTGGAGGCAAGTTTGAGCAGAGTGGGATCAATGGTGTATGCAAATATGTCTACATGTACGAGTCTACCTTATCAAGGAGGAAACACAGATAGGATGAGGATTGTAATAAAGGCGATTTTTTTTGTTGTTGTAAAGCCACAGTGCCTTTTTGACCAGGTATAATGTGTATGGTATCATCTTTGTCTTTTTGGAACACATTAATTCATTTGGCATTATCTCTTGATTTCTTTTTAACAGGGTCCAATGAATGTTGCTGTTACAACTAATAGGGCAATGAGAAGAGTTAGTTCAGTTCCATCTAGAACACAATCGCCAGCTTATGGTACTGGAATGTCACCATCAAGGGGGTCACTGAGAACATCTCTAGGGAGTGCTTACGGCTCGCCAGCATTAACTGAACCTCGGTCCAATAATTCTACAGTGTATTTATCCTCAACATTGCCAGCTCAGAGAGCTGGCTCTCCACATATCACACAGAGGTCTACGTCACCAGCTACAATTAGACGAATTGGTTCAGTTTCAAGACAACCCAGCAGAGCCACCTCTCCATACCAGACTTTGGGCTCTTCATTGAGAGTGGGTTCACCTCTCACTTTAGCAACTACACAAACGAGAGTAAACTCTCCACCCCAAGCTCAAACCGGATCATCATCTCCTGCACGGTCCACTATGACTGCCGTCCCTCAACATATGGTAGCACCACTACAAAGATCTCATGCCATTGATACTGATTTTTATTGTCTCCAGTCACCAGAAATCTATGAGAGGATGGTTCCCCCACGACCAGACAGCCTTGCAGGTCTGTTTTGTGACAGTAAACACAGATGCAAAGTACAACACTTTTCAGGCAAAGGTTTATTTTGGTGGGTAAATGATATATAATCTGAAGTACCTCCTTTTCTAGCTTTTAATTTTCTTTCTGTAGTTAACATCTCAAACTGCCCAGTATTTCCTGCAAAGGTGAACAGACTGTATTGAAAATTCTGGGAAGATGCTACTGCTTGCATTTGTATGCAACAGTATTCAGCCAATTTAAAAATAATCCCAACAGAGGAAAAAAAGATTAAATTCACGCTGACTTTACCATTAAATTATCAACATTCCAATAAACATTATAAATTGCAGCTCTGTAAAATAGCATTACTTTTCTTTTGTGAGACACAATATAAGACACGAAAAAGGAAAACTTGGCAAACACTATTCATGGCCACCCTTCGACTATGCCATCTCACATGGCCTCTATATTTCCACTGTCTCAATCACAGATGAGGCCATCTCTGATCATTTCCTTGTATCCCTCTCCATTCACACCCCCTTACCCCGTCCTTACATAAGAACATAAGAAATAGGAGTAGGCCATCAGGCCCCTCGAGCCTGCTCCGCCGTTCAACAAGATCATGGCTGATCTTCTACCTCAAAGCCATTTTCCTGCACTATCCCCATAATCCCTTGATGCCTTTAATATCTAGAAATCTATAGATCTCTGTTTTGAACGTACTCAATGACTGAGCCTCCACAGCCCTCTGGGGTAGAGGATTCCAAAGATTCGCCACCCTCTGAGTGAAGAAATTTCTCCTCATATCAATCCTAAATGGCCTGCCCCTTATTCTGAGACTGTGACCCCTGGTTCTAGACTCCCCAGCCAGGGGAAACATCCTCCCTGCATCTACCCTGTCGAGCCCTGTAAGAATTTTGAATGTTTCAATGAGATCACCTCTCATTCTTCTAAACTCTAGAGAATACAGGCCTAGTCTACTCAATCTCTCCTCATACAACAATCCCGCCATCCCAGGAATCAGTCTGGTGAACCTTCATTGCACTTCCCTCTATGGCAAGTGTATTTTTTCTTGGGTAAGGAGACCAAAATTGTACACAATACTCCAGGTGCAGCCTCACCAAGGCCCTATATAATTGCAGTATGACATCTTTACTCCAGTACTCTCATCCTCTTGAAATAAAAGCCAACATACCATTTGCCTTCCTAATTTCTTGCTGCACCTGCATGTTAGCTTTCAATGACTCATGTACAAGAGCACCCAGGTCCCTTTGAACATCAACATTTCCCAATCTCTCTCCATTTAAAAAATAATCTGCATTTCTGTTTTCCTACCAAAGTGGATAATTTCACATTTTTCCACCTTATATTCCATCTGCCATGTTCTTGCCCACTCACTTAGCCTGTCTATATCCCCTTGATGGCTCTTTGCATCCTCCTCACAACTCACATTCCCACCTAGTTTTGTGTCATCAGCAAACTTGGAAATATTACATTTGGTCCCCTCATCCAAATCATTGATATAGATTGTGAATAGCTGGGGCCCAAGCACCGATCCCTGCGGTACCCCACTAGTCACAGTCTACCAACCTGAAAAAGCCCCATTTATTCCTACTTTGTTTTCTGTCTGTTAACCATTTCTCAATCCATGCCATTATATTACCCCCAATTCCATGTGCTCTAACTTTGTTCACCAACCTCCTGTGTGGGACCTTATCGAAAGCCTTCTGAAAATCCAAATACACCACATCCACTGGTTCCCCCTTATCTATTCTACTAGTTACATCCTCAAAGAACTCCAATAGGTTTGTCAAACATGATTTCCCTTTTATAAATCCATGTTGATTCTGACATCCTAAGTGTCCTGTTATCACATCCTTTATAATAGATTCTAGCATTTTCCCTACTACTGATGTCAGGCTAACAGGTCTGTAGTTCCCTGTTTTCTCTCTCCCACTTTTCTTAAATAATGGGGATACATTTGCTGACGTTCAATTTGCAGGAACCGTTCCAGAATCTGTAAAAATTTTGGAAGATGACAACCAATGCATCCACTATCTCTATAGCTACCTCTTTCAAAACCCTGGG
The DNA here is from genome assembly GCF_035084215.1 of Heptranchias perlo. Lineage (NCBI taxonomy): Eukaryota > Metazoa > Chordata > Chondrichthyes > Hexanchiformes > Hexanchidae > Heptranchias > Heptranchias perlo. Next base: position 43,898,922 of record NC_090331.1, on the reverse strand, counting down.
ATGTAGATCATCAGGTCCTTGGGATTTATCGACTTTCAGTCCCATTAATTTCTCTAGTACTATTTTTTTTTAAATAATTTCTTTCAGTTCCTCATTCTTGCCAGACCCTTGGTTCTCTAATATCTCTGGGAGGTTTTGTGTGTCTTCTATGAAGACAGACAGAAAGTATTTGTTTAATTTCTCTGCCATTTCCTTATTCCCCATTATAAATTCTATCATCTGTCTGTCAGGGACCCACATTTGCCTTCGCCAGTCTTTCCCTTTTTACATACCTATAGAAGCTTTTACAGTCTGTTTTTATGTTACTCACTAGTTTACTCTCATATTCTATTTTCCCTTTATCAATTTCTTGGTCCTCCTTTTCTGAATTCTAAATTCCTTCTACATCGGTCCCTGAAAAAACACTTCCCCAAGTCACCTGGAACAGCACTTTCAAATTCCCAACTGTTTGACCTTCCGTTTGCGATGATACATATTGCAGCTGTCGTTCTCCTCACTCCCTCACCTCTACCTTCGATGCTCTTGTCCCCAGTAAAACGTTTACTCTCCCACCCTTAGATTTGTAGTCATAGTTCTTCATAAATCAAAGGAAAATTGGCTAATAAATAATCTTTGGCCTTTTTAACACTTCATAAATGCTTTAGAGATAAATAGGGAAATAACTGCAAATGCTTTGTTCTCTATTTTCCAAATACAAAAGTAGAGATCTTGAAATGGTATGAGTGTTTTTTCTAACTCTCATTTATTTGGAACATATATTTCTTCTTTCCAACTGGCACTAGTTTTATCTGTTTAGCTTCATCATTTACTGCCTTCGGGCCATTATAGAGCTATGTAGTGTCTGTGCAACTGTAGAATTTTTGTACTCTACTTTGCTTTTACCTTGTAACAACTTGAAGGAATACTGTGGGATGAGGCACTAAAATAGTTGTGAATGGGTGTTTGTTTAATTTTTATTTCATCCTGGTTTGTTTGGTGACTGGAGTACTGAATTGTCACGTGTCACCTCAAAACATTTTCAAATGGTCTGTTCTCTGCTTCTGCATCCACAATACTGCCTATTCATTGCTCAAACAGTAAGCAGTTTCTATGTTAAAGGATTCAATTGTGTCTCTACTATTTAATCATACCCCACCAGACATATACTGTGTGTTTTAACCCATCCTTACCCAGGAATAATCTTTTAATTTGGTAAATTCATAGTATCTCACCAAAAGACTTACATTTCTAAATTCTATCTGATTTGATTTTAAAATATAAGTTTTTTGAGAAAATAAGATCACATCAAAAGTGAGAGACAAGAAAGGGAAGATGGCATAAAGGAAAGTAATATAGTAAATACAGGCATAAGAAATAGTGAAGCAAGCAATTGCAAGGGTAGCATGTGTTATGTTCTGGATGAAGTAGGAGGCTTTCTAGTGGTTAGCACCATTCAACTTTTAATGGGGTTTTGAAAGATGTGATTGTTTCATAATTAAACCTAGTGCATAAAAGTGGGAAGAATAACTTGCATTTATATTTCTCTTTTAACAGAGAAAAATATCCCACTTCCTTTCACAGAAGAGAAAAGAAGTGGCTGCCAAGCCTTGGCAAGAGGAGTAGGAGAGGTGACTGAAAGCTTGGTTGAAGAGATGTATTTTGAGAAGGTTTTTAAAGGTGGGAGGGAGACGGTCAGAGGAGTTTTGGGAAGGAGTTTGAGCATAGGGCCAGGGCAGCTCAAAGCTCTACCATAAAGAGTGGAACAGAGGGGAGAGGGTTATGCACAGCAGGCCAGAGTCAGAGGACTTGACAGGATGCAAGGCTGGAGAAGGTTGCTGAGGTAGGATGGGGAAAGGCCATGGAGGGATTATAGCTGAGGACATGGTGATTTCTAGATGAATATTTTAAATTCAATCCATTTGGGGAGCCAATATAGACCAGTGAGAATGGGTGTGATGGTCATGCGGAGCTTAGTGTGGGAGAGGATGCTGGTGACAGAGCTTTGGATGATTTGGGATTATGGCGGATAGAGGTTGGGAGACTACAAAGAAGAACCTGAGTCTAGAGGTGGCAACGGCATGGAAAAGGATTTTGGCAGCAGTGGGAGTGGAGCCGAGCAATGTTGCGGAGGTAGAAGTAAATGGTCTTGGGTGAAGGCTAGGGTATGTACTACAACAACAACTTGCATTTATATAGCATCTTTAACATGGTAAAACACCCAAGGCGTTTCATAGGAGTGTTTTTCAAACAAAATTTGACACTGAGCCACATAAGGAGATATTAGGCCAGGTGACCAAAAGTTTGGTCAAAGAGGTAGGTTTTAAGGAGCGTTTTAAAGGAGGCGATAGGCGGAGAGGTTTAGGGAGGGAATTCCAGAGCTTATGGCCAAGACAGCTGAAGGCACGGGTGCCAATATTGGGGTGATTTAAAATCGTGGCTGTTCAAGAGGCAAGAATTGGAGGAGCGTAGAGATCTCAGTGGGTTGTAGGGCTGGAGGAGGTTACAGAGATAGGGAGCGCCGAGGCCATGGAGGGATTTGAAAACCAGGATAAGAATTTTAAAATTGCGGTGTTCCCGGACCGGGAGTCAGTGTTGGTCAGCAAGCACGGGTGATGGGAGAATGGGACTTGGTGCAAGTTAGGATATGGGCAGCAGATTTGGATGAGCAAGTTTATGGAGGGTGGAACTTGGGAGGCCAGCAAGGAGAGCATTGGAATAGTAGAGTCTGGAGGTAACAAGACATGGATGAGGGTTTCAGCAGCAGATGAGTTAAGGCAGGGGCGGAGATGGGCGATGTTATGGAGATTGAAGTAGGCGGTCTTGGTGATGGAACGGATACGTGGTCGGAAGTTCATCTCTGAGTCAAATAGGATGCCAAGGTTGCGAATGGTTTGGTTCAGCCTTCGTGGCTAGGGAGAGGGATGGAGTCGGTGACTAGGGAATGGCGTTTGTGGCGGAGACCGAAGACAATGGCTTCGGTCTTCCTAATATTTAGTTGGAGGAAATATTTCCTCGTCCAGTCAGACAAGCAATGTGATAAATGAGTCAGTGGAGGGGTCGAGAGAGATGGTGGTGAGGTCAAGCTGGGTGTCGTCAGTGTACATGTGGAACCTGATGTATTTTCGGATGATGTTGCCGAGGGGCAGTATGTAGATGAGAAATAGGAAGGAGCAAGGATATATCCTTGGAGAACTCCAGAGGTAACGGAGCGGGAAGAGAAGCCATTGCAGGTGATTCTCTGGCCAGAACTGGATAGATAAGAATGTAGTTTCAAGTTCACCTGCCTGTCCAACAATGTCGAGTTGCGTGCCATCTGGTTCAACCTGAGAATGCAGCAGACGGGTATAGAGTCAATGATAGAGATGCAGAGATTTTGGAATGAGCGTAAAACAATGACTTCATTCTTCTCAATGTTGAATTCTGGCTCATCCACAACTTAATTACATAGAACTACAACATGGAAACAGGTCATTTAGCCCAACCAGTCCATGTTAGCGTTCATCCTCCACATGAATCCTAATCCCATGTGCCTGCTTAATTCCCGTATCCCTTTATCCCCCTCTCTATCTACTATCTATAATCTAACCTAATCTTAAATGTTGACATGGTCTCTTCAATCATTATCTCTGGTAGCGAATTCCTCAGCCTCATAACCCTCTGTATAAAAATGTTTCTCTTCTCTGTCCTAAATCTCTTGCACTTAATCTTGTATCTATGCCCCCTTTGTTCTAGACTCTTCATCTGCTGTTTCTATCTATGTCCCATCCCTTCATAATTTTAAACACCTCTATCAAACCCCTCAATCTCCTTTGTTCTAATGAAAATAGTTCCAATTTTTCAGGTGTTCAAAGGGAGTCATGACAGCAGAGATGGTTGTGGGGTTAAGGGAGGTAGTGGAGAAGTAGAACTGAGTATCATTGGCATATACATGGAAGTGGAACTGCCCCATGCCTGTGGGTGAGGTCCTGAGGGGCAGCATGTGGATGAGAGGCCAAGAATGGATCCTTTGGGGAACCCCAGAGATGACCCTGTGGGAGCTGAGGGGAAAAAAGCCACAATGTGCTGGCTGTAGTGGAACAAGTACGAGTAGACACTAGGACAGTATTGCTGAGATAGAGGAGGATAACGTAATTCACTGTCAAAAGCTGCATAAGATAAGTCAAGGAGAGATAAAGTGCAATGGTCGCAGTCGTAGAGGATATTATTGGTGACATCCCGAGGGCAGTCTTGTGCAGTGAGTGGGGTGGAAACTGGACTCGAGGAATTTGTGGGATAAATTGGACAAAAATTAATGGAGGAATAAATGTGAAACCTTTGGGGATTTTTGCATCTGCAGGAATTCCTTGCCAAAGAACCTTTTTTTTGGGATCAATGTCACTCCAAAAGAAGAGTTCAAATAAAACTTAAAACATGGTAGTTTCTTGAGAATCATACTTTAAGTTATACCAACTGTTACTTTATGATGGTATACACCTCAGTTCTCCTGCAAGACTGTGATAAGATGGCAGCATGTATGTTGCCAGTTGATTAGAAATGGATGGCTCAGCGGCTAGACAGGAACCGCATATACCGATAAATGAAATGAAGGGAGCGAGGGAATCTGGATGTGTCCGGATGGACCAAGTTGTCTGGATCTGTCAGTGTTGAATTGTGGCAGTGGACGTTGACCCCATAGATTGAGAGTATGGGAAGTAGAAACAATAAATCTGGTATAAAGGCCGTCTGCAGATTTTGAAGCAAATTATCTCAGCGGAATTTAATTCGGATTTCCACTGACTTCTAATAAGGATCTGAAACTAACCAGAGCAGCTCCAGCAAAATCTTATTTTCCTGTCCCTGCATAGTCACTTCTGGAGATCCCAAGGATCTATCCTTACCTCTTCTCTTTCCCCACTTCCCCACCCACCCCCTCCTTATCTGCATGTTATCCTGCAGTGACATCACAGATACAGGGTCAGCTTCCACGTGTGCAGTGGACACTGAACTCTGCTTCTTTACTGCTTCTATAGAGCCACCAACTGCCTCTATACTGTCAGACTTCTTGTCTCATAGTTTTGGATGAGATCTACATTGGTTCCCCATCCCCTAATACCTCATGTTTAAAATCCTACCACCTCATACCCGACAGCCTTATATATTTTCTCCCTCTTCTGCCCCGCCCTCCACCCGCCCCGCCCTCCACCCACCCCCCCCCACCCCCGCTCTTCATTTCTGTGATTACCAACTTTTCTGTATTCTTTGCCCCATCATTAGTGGCAGCATCTTCAGCTGCCTGAGTCCAGCCTATTTGTGAAGTGCCTTCAGATATTTATTTATGTTAAATGTGCTACTCCCATTAATCCAAACTTGTTTTATGTTTTTTAAAAATGGGATTATCCAATAATTCAAATTATTTGAATAAACAGTAGAGTGTATATAAATGCACGGTGCTGTTGTTTACTTCATGCACATTATATTCTAAAAATAATTCTAAACTATTGTCTGAATAATGGCCTTTAAAAGAAGTGGAATATTGAAGGGAGCAACATTGTGTTACGAGTCATATTTTACTCGTGGAAAAGGTTCATCAGATCATTACTTAGCAATCCCCATGTGATATAGTTCTGTCACACTCTGGAAGAACAAGGTAACACGCCATCCCCAGGGGAGTATTTTTCAGTCAGTGGATGTTGCAATTTGCCTCTTCACAAATTTCACACCAGCTGCCTATGCAAATGCTAACATTTGTTTTATCTGTTTAGTGTTGCAACTGTCAAAAACCCTGAAGGTGTGGTCACATTCTGTTGTCAAACTGAAGTCTGATTCTAGCCATGATTTTGCAGTTGATTTGATTGCCCTTCTTTAACTTCTAAGGCTATCCAGCTAAATTAATCTATATCTCATTAATTCAAGCCTTCTTTTTAAAAAAATCATGGAATAGCTTTGGTTGCACCAAAGGAATACTGCAGGCCTTACTCTTCGAAAGGAATACTGAAGCCTTATGCTTCGGTATTCATCTGAAAAGACGGTCCAATTCTTTAAAAAGTTAGCTTTTTAAAAATGCCACAATAGTGGCTAACCTTAGGATCGGGCTGCTGTCCTCACCAAAGCTCGGCTGTCTGCTGAGCACAAGGAGCAGAAGATTATGGTGGGAACCAAGGCTAGATGAAGACCCTCCATATTTCAGTTTCATCCATGGAAAAGGAGCTAAGGTGGCATCCTGATCCAGGCACCACCCATGATGACTTTTGAAGGAGGTGGGAGAGGTTCAGAATTTTACTTTTAGAAGAAAAGTTATATATTTCCCCTGATTGTAAAGTGAATTTATCCAGCAAGTAGTTGAGCAATATACACCATAACAGTCCCAGGTTTAATCTCTGGTTTGTGCTGAATTAGTTGATTGAAACAGGGCAACAATTGCCCCCATGTCAGAAATCGGGATGGGGGGAACTCGGCCTTTTAAATGCTATCCAGTGGTCTCTGTTGAACGTGCGTTTGTGTTAAGATCAGGCAAGGACAGAATCAGACTCAGTTGTGATGCCTCCCACGAGTGAAATCACCTCCTGTCGCTCATTGCCAAGGTGTCAATAATGGCCAATTGGGCATGGTACTGAAGAACAATGGACACCCATGGAACTGTACTCCAGCAAAAAAAATGAATGCCTTGATGAGGACATAACTGTCTTTCAGATAATTGCTCAAGAATAAAGCCATTCTTTTAAAACTGTTAAAATATTAAACATTGAGGGTTTAGAGTATATTTTGAGAAGTAATTCTTTTCTTTGGTTGATAATTAATGCTTGCATTTGAATCCCAATCTTAACTCATTCAAACTTAATTGCACTCAATAGGCAAGTTTTGCCAATTGTTGACCAGTCTGCCAGAAGGAGCAATACAGAATTGCTGCATCTCTAGTTAGAACCATCGAGATTTACAACCGAGAAGGGCATTCAACCCATCGTGTCTGCACTGGCCCTTTGCTAGAGCGATCCAAAACTAATCCTACTGCCCTGCTCTCTTTCCACAACCCTGTGTTTTCTTCTGCTTCATATTTATCCAATTTTCCTTTGAGATATATAATGATCTCTCCCTTTGAGCACTCCATGTTCCAACAACACTCTGCATGAAGAGATTTCTGTTGACGCCTTTCCTCAGTCTTAGTAACCATTCTAAATTGATGATCCCTTGTCACTGACTCTCCAACCAGGTGAAATACTCTTTAAAAACCTCTCTTAAATCTCTGAGCCTTCTCCGTTTAAGTGGAAATAGTCCCAGTACCTCAAGTCCCTCATTACTATAGCTTTCCATCTATGCCATATGCTTTTAATTGCCTTTCTGTAATGGGGCACCCAGAATTGAATAGCACTCTAACTGTGACCAAATCATGGCCTTGTACAAATTTATTATTACTACTTTACTGTTCTACTCCATACCCCATTTATAAAACCCAAAATGCTTTTATGGTTTTGTTTACCTGCAATACATAGAATCTACAGTACAGAGACAGGACAGTTGGTCTATATTGGTGTTTATACTCCGCATGAGCCTCCTCTCACTCTAATTACCTCCTTCCCACCCTTCCCCGTATTTCTCTATTCACTCCTCCCTCATGTATGCATCGATGCTATCTGCTTCAACCCTGTGGCAGCGAGTTCTATATTCTCATCACTCTCTGTATAAAGAAATTTCTCTTAAATTCATTCATTGATTTGTTAGTGGCTATCTTCTATTTATGCCTTTTTCTGAACTCACCCACAAATGGAAACAGTTTCTCTACATCCACCTTATCGAGCCCCTTCATAGTTTTAAAGAATTCCATCAGGTTGCCCCAGTCTTCTTTATCCAGAGAAAAGAGCCCCAGCCTGCTCAATCTTTCCTGGTGTTGTAGCCTCTCAATTCTGGAAACATCCTTGTAAATCTTTTCTGTACTTTCTCCATTGTGTTAATATCCTTTTTGTAGTGTGGAGACGGGCCTAGAAATAAGGTGACGGCATAAAATAGGTGCCAAAACATCTAATATGGTGGGCGGCGTGCATGCACACATACTACCCACCGTATTGTAAAAGGAGGCATCCAGGTCCCATGCCTGAAACAGACATTAGGCCCTTTGCATATGTTTGAAGTCCCCTTTGCAGAATTGGTCTGCCCTCAACGCAGCCGACGGCAGACCAGCTGCATTCAGGTAAACGTGGTCTACATGAGGTCTAACCAGCAGTTCTTAAAAGGACCGCTGGAGGCTGCCACCAAAAAGGTAAGTTTGTTTTTTAAAAAAAAGTGCTTACCTGAATGTAGAGCTGGGAGGAGCAGGAGTGCTCCTCCCGATGCCACTGTAGAGTTGAAGACCATTGTTGCCTCCATTCGATCGCTTCCCCACTCCCTCTCCTGATCGCCCCTCTCCCAACCAGGACTTGCCTAAGGCGATGCAGCAGCCCAAAATCCAATGCTAATTCGCTGACGAGCTGCCTCAGGGCACCCAGCATGCATCCACAGCTCACCAATCTTGTTTAAATGAAGCCCGAGGCCCAATATTGGATGGGCCTCGGGCCTACCCGTTCTGGCGCATGGATCGGCAGGCCGGCGTGAACCAATTTCTAGCCCCAGAACTGCACAAGTGTGGTCTAACCAAGGTTCTGTATAAATTTAACATTACCTCCCCGCTTTTGTATTTTGTACTCTATATTCCTCTACAAAAGAACCCTAGTGCGTTGTTTTCACTCTTTATGGCCTTATCAACTTACAAATTGTGTATCTGTATTCCCAGATCTCTTTGCTCCTCTACCCCATTTAGCTTTTTGCTTCTAAGGAATAAACCGCCTCCTTAATCCTTCTACCAAATGAACCACCTCATACTTCGCTATATTGAATTTCATTTGTCCTTTATCCACCCACTATGCAAACTTGTTTGTCTTCCTGTATTTTGGTGCTGTCTTACACATTATTAGCTATACCCACCAATTTGGTATCATCTGAAAATTTCGACACCATACCTCCAATATCTGAGTCCAAATCGTTGATGTATATGGTGAACAACAGTGATCCCAGACAGATCTCTGGGACACCACTTCCCACTTTCTGCCAGTCTGACCAACTTCTGTTAACACCTGCCCTCTTTTCTGTTTTGTAGCTGTATGTTAATCCATTCTGCTACCTGGCCCCTGACTCCACAAGCCCTGACCTTTGTTATGAGTCTCTTGTGTGGCACCTATTGAAGGCCTTCTGAAAGTCCATGTATACTACACCCACTGCATTGCCCTTCTTTACCCTGTTATTTCTTCCAAAGAATTCATAAAGGTTGGTTACACATCACCTTCCTTTTAAAAATCCACACTAACTTTTTTATTATGCTCTGTCTCTACATGTTTTATTATCTGATCTTCTCGCAAAGATTCTAGTTTCTTTCCTAGAATTGATGTTAAGCCAACTGGTCTATAGTTCCCTGAATTAGTTATATCACCCTTTTTGAAGATGGAACTAATCCAGAATACTACAGAATACTTATTATTTCTTTTTCTATAATCATGCCAGAGGACTGGTGAACAACAAATGTAATTCCTATCACCCTTTTTGAAGATAGGAATTACATTTGTTGTTTGCCAGTCCTCTGGCATTATTCATTTTTCCTGTTGAATTTTTACATTTGGATACGAGTGCCTCTACTATGTCCTCCCTAGTTTTTTTTTGGTATCTGCTGATGCAATCCATCTGGACCTGGGGTTTTATCCTCAAGTTTGGCTAGTTTATCTTGTACCTCATTTCTTTCTATCTTAACTGTTGTAAATATTCCTCTTAACTTCCTTTACTGTTGTCATTTCCTCTTTGGTAGCCTCTTCAATGAAAGCTGAGGCAAAGTATCCATTTAGTATCCCTGCCATTTCAGTATCATTTCCTGTGAGTATCTTGCACATCCTTTAGTTGCCCTATCCCTATCTTAAATCTCCTTTTGTTACTTATGTGCCTACAGAATACTTTACTATTTTTTCTATTTGCTGATACTTTGATTTAATATTTCCTCATTACCTTCCTAATTGTCTTTTCAACCTCTTCTAAGCTCATATTATTCCTTTTTGTGATCTTCTCCTTTGTTTATGTACTTTGCGTATGCCTTTTTCTTTAGATTCAATTTTATCCTAGCCTCTATTTATCCATGGCATCTCATTCTTGGCTAATTTGTTATTTTTAGTGGAATATATTTGTCCCGAACTCTTATGATCTCTCCTTTTAAATATTGCCTCCTGCCTTATCTCTCAATATTTTTCTTCAGTTTACCTTTGTTAGTTCCATCCTCATTCCTTTGTAGTTGTTTTTTTCTCAATCTATTACTTTGGTTTTTGTGCTATCTCCTCTCTCAATCATTATCTTAAACCTCATTATATTTCATCGCTACTCCCTAGATGTTCTCCCACGCTTGTTTCTCTTACCTGCTCTGGTTCATTTCCCATTACTGGATCGTGCAGTGCCTTCTTACTTATTGGATCAAATAGCTTGTACGTGCTGTAAAAACTCCATTCTTTTCTCCCCATTTACTCCCTGTTTGGGGGTGGTTTATGATTTTTTTTGTCTGTTATGAATTTCATAGATGTACCTACATATTTCTCCCTCCATTTCTTTTCCACTATTTGGTGGTCAGTAGTATACCCCTAATAGTGTGGCCGATCCAATCTATTTCAATCCATTTGGACTCTGTTTCTATCTGTTAGTTATGTCCTTTCTTGCTGCTGCCATTATGTTATTGCTGGTTAACACAGCTACCCCACCACCCCTTCTTCCTTCCCGCTCATTTCTAAATACATTATACTTGCAGTGACCTGTCCTGTCAGCAGCCATGTTTCCAATATCCCCATCACAGCTATTTCCTCACCTTCTAATTATTGCCTCCAATTCTCCCATTTTTCCACTGATGATCTGTACATTGCCATACAGGTGATTTTAATATGATCTTATTTTTCATTACTCCTACTTTATTTTATCAAGTATTTCGTTGTTACTTCCTATAACCTTTTCTGTTTTGAGTTTTATTTTTTATCTCTTTTTGTAATCTGACCTTTCTCTCATCACTTTTTTTCATCTTTAGGTTGCTATTATATCCACTCAAACCCATTCTCCTCCCCCCCCCCCCCCCACCCCCACCGCCTCTTTTTCACTAGTTTAAAATCCTACTTATCCTTTCTGCAGGACCTTGGTCCCATCCCGGTTCAGGTGCGACCTGTCCAAGTGTACAGCTCCTTCCTGTCCCAGTACTGGTGTCAGTGTTCCATGAACTCGAACCCCTCTTTTCCACACCTCTCTTTCAACCACACATTCATTTTCCTGTTTACCCTATGCCAATCAGCTGTGGCTCGGGTTGACCCTTGTGGTCCTGCTTTTTAATTTAGATCCTAGCTCCTTTAGCAGGACATCCTCATTGTCCTTTCCAATGTCATTGGTTCCAACGTGAATCACGACAAAGGTTCTCCCCCTTCCACGTTCGAGTTCCTTTCCAGCTGCTTCAAAATATCTCTTGCCCTCAATTGCAACTGCAGAGGATGCCCTTGATAGCCCTAATAATTGAAACCCCTACGATTACAACCTTTCTATTCTGCTTCCCCCTCCCCTTTAGGATAAAATGCACTGCATTTATTACATAGACCAGCTTGCACCAGTACATCATGCATCAAACAAAATAAGTCTATTTAGCGTAACATAAAATAAGAAACCGAGCTATTAGGAAGTAATTTAGGTGTATTTTATTTACTGTATTTTGTTACATTGGGTATTTTTATGGCATTATAAAAGTACTGACGAGTGTGAGGACCAAAACATCTTTGTTTTTAAATATCTTGTGTATACCCAGTAGAAATCTGCTTTGATTCAGTCAACCATGGATTCTGTTGTTTTTCAGGATTACGTAGTTCATATGCCAGTCAACACAGTCAACTGGGACATGAGTTGCGATCTGCCATGTCTCCAGATTTGCATATTACTCCAATCTACGAAGGAAGAACACTTCAAAGCCCAGTTTATCGCAGTCCCAGTCATGCAGGCGTGGAGCTCCTTCACGGCACTCAAACTGCAGTGTTTCGTACAGGCTCAGGTAATGGTTTTTTGACTTTCTCTTGATGATCTGAGAAAAAAAGACCGTGCTACTGAAGAACAGTCTTAAACTGAATTATTTGAGAGCCTGCTGTTTGATTATGTGCTTAATAGGAAGTGGAAGCAAAAATATTGATATCCTGAAGAACGAAAATAACTATCGGTAGCTAGAATTAAAACAATGAGATTAGTGGTGGCATCTGATAAAATTATAACGTTATTGGAGAGCATAACCTAGAGTGGATTTTTAAATGTTTGATGTACAACCTGATTTGTTTCTGAAGTGTTTTGGGTTTTTTTCCCCCCAGTTTACTGAACTCGGTTGTAAGAGTTATGGATGCAAGGAATAATTGACCTGTATTTAGTCTGTACAGTTGTAATACCTGTTGTACTAGTTAGGTACATACATTGTTGACCACAGCATCCCTACTTTCACAACTTCCCCCCTCTCTCCTCCCCCACCAACCCCAACCCAAAAAAAAAGTATTCCTTAATCAAGTATGTGCATTGTAAACTAGTCATTGGTGTTCATGAGAAAAATTTGATATCAAGCATGCTGAGATTTAAATTTGTAAAGCTCAACATCTGGCTAACTCTAAGGAATTGCTTTGTGATATACTGTCCATTTTGTGAATGTTTAAGTACCAAAGGATGCCACCATGTGGATATGGCAGTGCAAACTACAATTATGCAATGCATTTGCAGAGTTAAATGGAAACTCAGCCCTATTTAAAAGCTTGAAAATTTAAACATCTTACAAACCAAGCCCTCTTATTCTAAACCATATGCTGCTATTTTTTAAGGAAATCCAGTACATCTCATCACATGGGAGAGAGTGGGGAAAAGAGAGATCACTACTTTTGCTTCACAGCTTTCTCTAGGTTTTTATCTCAAGATTTTTTTTTTAGAGAAGTAAGAATTATTGGACACTAATCAAAACTGTAAGCATTCAGAATACATGCACGTTTTTAAAAATTGAACTTTTTACTTTGATTTTTTTTTTAATGGTATATTGTCTGCTACTTCTGATTTTCTTGCCTTCTCTCTGATGATTTAGTTAGTGTTTGAAGTTATTTGCACCTGTGCCCCCTCAAGAGTAATACTACACTTCCTGTGATGTGATGTCAGAACTGTACACAGTGCTCTCGGTGGAGTCTGGACAATAACTTATCCAACAATAATTTAATGTCTGGATTTGTACTCCATACAGTTGAGCCCTTGAGTGACCATATCATAGGTTTATCCTCAAAAAGAAAAATGTTATTTATATAGCACCTTTCACGATCTGAGTGCCCAAAATGTTTCATAGCCAATGAAATACTTTTGAAGTGAAGAATTGTTGTAATATAGGGAAATATGGCAGCCAATTTGCACATAGCAAGGTCCCACAAACAACAATGAGAAAAATGACTAGATAATCAGTTTTGGTGATGTTGGTTGAGTGATAAATGTTGGCCAGGACACCAGAAATATTCCCCTGCTCTCTTTTGAATAGGGCCATGGTATCTTGTACATTCATCTGAGACAGCAGGCAAGACCTCAGTTTAACAACACATCCTCCAACAGTGCAACCCTCCCTCAGTATTTAAATGTCAACCTAAATTCTGTGCTCAAGTCCTGGAGTGGGGCTTGAACCCACATTTTTCTGACTCAGAGGCGAGAGTACTATTACTGAGGCAAGACTGACATCTTAAACCCCTCGGCCTCTTCCTGAGCAGCACACTGTATGACTTTTCCACTTAACACGTGGTTTTTTTGCTCCCACTCACTTATCCGCATTGAATTGCATCTGACCTACTGGTCCAGTCACCTAACATATCCAAATCTAGTTTCTCACTATTTGCACACTGCCTTCTGTTTTGTATTATCTATAAACTTGGAGACGTTACATAGAATATTCTTGTCTAAATCATTTATTTATGTTAAAATACATAGGATCCCCAAACTGACTCCTTGGATACCTCATAATCTCTTCCAACTTGTGAAGTTACTATTTATTACGACACTGTTCTAAAAGACAAAAGTCTGCAGAAAACTGTAAAGCAAAGCTATTCTCCACTAAATGAATTAAACTACCCAAAATGCATTGGACAAAACAAAAGTAATGTTTTTTTAAGCCAATTACCTATCCAGCATTGCATGCCAGCCCCTATTCAGTGAATCCATAACCATTAATTGCTGATACGAAACCTTGTCAACGGCTTTCTGAATATGAAGCCAATTGGTTCTGGGGGTTAAGAGCAACTCACTAATGTTTTGTGGAAGGACTTTCCTTTTGGTTTTGGCAGGGATCCAGGGTAATAGGTACTAAAGAAGTAGTGCTGGGGAATGTTGCACCCTGCCATGGAGATGCATCTTTTCATGTGATGATTATGAATGCCTTTACAACTATTTACATTTCAATTGCACTCATGTACAAAAATAATCTTTGTTTTACAAGGAGGAGGACAAACAGTGCATACTAAGCAGGAGAGAAAATGGTAAAGTGGAAGCGTTAGAGGGGAAGGGGATCGAAGGGACAGTTGAAAAGTTTTTCAAAAATGAGAAGGTGGCACTTAATGGACATATCTCCCATGTGCTCCTCCAATTCTTGCCTCTTGGGCATCCCTAATTTTAATCGCTTCACCATTGGCCGCCATGCCTTCAGCTGCCTAGGCCCTAAGCTCTGGAATTCCCTCCCTAAACCTCTCTACCTCTCTCTCCTCCTTTAAGAAGCTCCTTAAAACCTACCTTTCTGACCAAGCTTTTGGTTACCTGTTCTAATATGTCCTTATGTGGCTTGGTCAAATTTTGTTTGAAAATCGTTCCTGTGAAGCGCCTTGGGACATTTTACTACGTTAAAGGTGCTATATAAATGCAAGTTGTTGATGGTGGTGTGTCTTTTCTGCAGTTTGGAAGTTTGTATCTGCAGTGCCATATTTCATTATACCAAGGTGCTGCTGCTGATGTACGGTTACTACCTTTGCAGACCTTTAGACACTTAGCTATACAGACCAAAATACCACCTGTCTACTTTTGGGTCTTATCAAATTTAGTATTTGCTGGTCCAGGGAGCAGTGTCATCAAGGAGGGTTTATTCAATTGCTTGACCACATTAAAGGATTTTGTCCACACACATTTGACATTGATACTCTAATGCAAGTGTCCTCCCAGCCCTGTGGCAGCCTTTTTCACTTGTGGACTTTGTGAACCACCCCATACTTAAACCTCATGTTTTGATTTTTGTAAAACCATTTTCCCCTCTTTTTAATGCCCAAGAAGGTGATCATCAAACTAGATGCAGAATAAAACACCCTTTACCGTTCCCCAATAATGCATCTCAGCCCTAACCTTAAGAGTCATTTTCTATTTCCCACAATCAACCATCCTTGGCCTGTCTCGGTGACATTGACACATTGTGCCATACTAGGAGTAGTTTTGTGCTGTTGACCCATGCCCAGAAGGAACTGGATTCAGACTGCCTAAACTCATTTCACATCGGACCCTTGCAGCCAGCAGACTGAGGAGATATTCACCCCATCAGTCGGGCTGAATTTGAATCCAAGTCCCAGAGATGAAACACTAGCATTTAACCCATTGCACCATCAAGTGCCTTTTTTTTGTTTTAGTTGGCAAGGGGCACTGTGGTGTGGTGGATATGTTACTGGACTAGTAATCCAGAGGCTGGGATGAATAATCCATAGAATGTGAGTTTAAGTACCACCATGGCAATTTGAGAATTTGAATTCTGTTTATAAAATCTGGGAAATAAAAAGTTGGTATCAGTAAAGGTGACCATAAAGCTGTCAGATTGTTGTAAAAACCGAATTGGTTCACTAATATTCTTTCAGGAAGGAAACCTGTTGCCTTTACCTGGTCTGGCCTATATGTGACTCCAGTCCCACACCAGCGTAGTTGAGTCTTAACTGCCCTCTGAAGTGGCCTAGCAAGCCACTCAGTTGTATCAAAAAGAATGTCCATCACCACCACCTCAGGGCAACGAGGGGTGAGCAATAAATGCTGACCATGCCAGCAACACCCACATCCCGAGAATGAATTTTTAAAAATTCAATGTTTTAATCTGACATTTTTATGCTGTTTTTTTAATTAAAAGGGGACATTTGTCAGGGGTCAGCAGGACTGGGCCTCAATCAGTCCTGCTGGTGTAGAACTAACATGTGAAACAAGTCAATTTGTGAAAGGGAAAAGAATTGGAGGGAAGTGCTAAATGTTCTTGAATCTGTCTGTTTTGAGTCCTAAAAAGGGAGAGATTCAACAAACATTTTTTTTGCATCTAGAAATTCAGTTTGCCTCTTCTGTTTTGCTGAAATTGGCTAATAGTTGTAGTTTATACTTTGTTTTAATTAAAAAGTATGTATTTGTACACAAACTGTCCAGGAAAAACTACAGGCGATGTGAAATTATGGCATTTCTCTGGAACAGTACCTAGAGAATAGTGATTACTCCCAGGTGTAATGTTCCAAGCTGAATTTCTGTGTTGCACAGCAGCACCTATCTTATAACAAAAGGCAGATGATCGGTGAGTAAAAAATTGAATTTTAGCATCTTTTAAGTAGGCACATCAAAAATAGTGGACAGGTGGGTGTAATTACTAGGAAATAATCAAATAAGGGAATTAAAGATAAACCAAAGAGATTTTCACTAATGAGGTTTACTCCACAATTGTAATATAAACACAACAGCCGGATTTAATCTGCACTTGAGTTTAAACAACATTGGTAATGTGCTAAAAATAGAGCAGTTTTGTCTGAGTCTTGCGTACATTGACTAATGTAATTCATGTGTGAAACGTAGAAATCTTATGATATCTGTGGCATATGACAGTAATTAGCTTTTGATACTTCTCTATTTATAGGTTCTAAGTATATATTAAAATAGTTTCTGGAATGTAACTAAAATTACCACCTGTTAAGTTAAATTAACAAAGCCTGTGTAATGGCTGTAATGGCCATAATTTTGAATCTGCTTTTGTGTATCAAATGTATCCTGATCACTTTGTTCAGAGTAAATATGCTAATATTGTAGCTTGGATCTATTTTATGGAAAATGTGCTTAAAATCCTCCATTGCATCATTTTAGAAGTATATATAGTGTTGTACAGTTTGAGGTGTACAATATGTTTTTTGTTATTTATAGCCATTGGAAACCTGCAGAGATCAGCCAGTCAACGTAGCACTATGACTTACCAAAGAAGTAACTTTGCTCTGAATTCAATGGGTAATTATGGTGATCCATACAGAGCAGTTCAGTACCGACCATCTGAATCTAATTATTCCAGAATTCATTATACCATTCCAGCAGATGAAACTACAACAAGGTCCCCATCAATTGACAGCATCCAGAAGGATCCAAGGCAAGTGTAATTGTGGTTGACTTGTGGAATTATGTTGAAGGATATTATCTACCTTGGTAACTGAAGCTGCATTTATATTGGCTTTAGTGGGGTGCTAGTAAACTATAGCCAATGGACAGGAAGATGGATTAGCAAATCCAGCCACCCTAGCATCCTACTAAACCCAATATGAAAACTGCTTCAGTCACAAGATAAATACAGATGAGGAAGCCTATATGGCCCATCTTCGTTCATCCATCCAAAAAGAACCCACTTTAGATCAGAGCAAGGGCAAGAAGCAGCACGGTAATGGAAAAAGAGGCCAGTGGAGGGACCTGAGTAGGACTGGAACAAAGGGTATTCATCATATTCCATAAAAAGACAGGCATAGCTAGGACCCATGTGGGTTCCCATAACAACAACTTTTATCTGGAGGAATTGAGTGGAGTTAAAGTTGAGAATAAGTTCAGCCAGATGGAAGCTGGGCACTGGTTGGACCGCTATTTGAAGAAGTGGTGGGCCCCCAAGCTGTCCTGATAAGTGAGAAGTGTAATGGGACTGTACATCCATAGTAAAAGGGAAATGGGTAAAGCCAAAAAACAGAATTTGTTAATGGCAGAAGAATCACTGATGCAGATGGCTAGGTACTCGACAATTGAGAAAAGGTGAAGTCAAAATAAGACTTGCCTTTCAGTAGGCAGACTGAGAAACACCAGTGAGACGAAGCAAATTGTTAAGCGGCTTGATTTGCGAACAACAAGTGAACATGCAGAGTAATGATCAAAGCGAATCATACTTCCTTCACTCAATCTCGCTCCCCTCCTCATGAAGCAAGAAAAAATAATAAATCATGCGCCCTGTCCCTTTCATGGGCTGCATTACTTGTGTTTTGAATTACCTTTCTTTCTAGACAACTTCTAACTGCAAAAACTGATCTTGTATATTAGCTTTCAGCTCCAGCCCAGACCTGCAACTCATTAACATGCCTTACTCTTTCCCACCCCCACCTCTCAGTCCTGCAATCTGTGACTTTTTAAACTGTGTGAAATTACTTCATTTTAAAATATACTTAAACATAACCCATTCCCAAATCCTTTCCATGAAAAAAGATATAAAATCCCAAAAAATGACATGAAATTGAATAAAATCAATTGAGTCCACCACTGTCTCTTAATTATCATTTAACATTGGTAATTCTTAGTGTCTCATTCTCTGTGCACTGTAATATTGTTTAGTTTTGTTTATTTGACCACCCACTTGGTAACAGAAACTTGGCTGGGTGAAAGGTCTCATATTGGCTTGGAACCTGAGATTGGGAGGCTCTAAGGAACCTTCTGTCTTTAGCAGGTATAGAATACATCACTTACCGGGTCTGTGTCTGAAAGATGCAATGAAGACTTTATCCAAATAGTGCTCATCATCTTCGGGGCAAAGGGAGTGCATCCAAGGTCTGCTGCTTTAATTATGAACATAGGAACAAGAGTAAGCCATTCAGCTCCTCAGGCCTGTTCCGCCATTCAGCTAGATCATGGATGATTTGCACCTCAACTCCATTTACCTGCCTATGCTCCATATCCCTTGCTACCCTTGTCTATCAAAAATCTATTTCAGTCTTGAAAATTTCAACTGACCCAGCATCCAAATTCAGATTTTCACTATCCTTTTGTGTTTAAAAAGTGCGTCATGATTTCACCTCTGAATGGCCTAGATCTAATATTAAGATTGTGCCCCCTTGTTCTGGATTCCCCCACTGGAGAAAATAGCTTCTCTATCTACCCTATCGAATCCCTTTTATAATTTTAAACATCTCCATTTAAATCAGCCTAAATTAACATAGGGAATACAAGGCAAGTTCACGCAACCTGTCCTCCTAATTTAACGCTTCCTCATAATTTAACACGACAGAGCTCCAAATTGGATGCATTGCAAGGAAGCTGGTTCCAAAGAGTGAAGCTGAAATACCATAATCTATCTCAAGGGAAGAGTGTTCACTATTGGGCAGGAAATGCTTTTGTTTCAAAGAGAGAAGCTGTATTCTTAAGCTATCACTTGGTGCAATGAGAAACAAACACCAGAGTGCCTCCAAATCTCCGTATAGACCAGGTCTCTTGAGGACAGAGCACTCTAATAGAGACTTTGAGAATTTGCGAAGGGTTTCTCTCCTTTGTCTGTCATAACTTCAGCGGAAGAGCCTTGGAAACCCCACAGAAATTCACCTCCAGTGAATTTTGTGCCCAAAATGGGCAATTTGCCACATTAGTTTATAAAAGTTATACCTAGGAGGTGTCAATTGTTGCTAAGCTTGCATGTGAGAGATCAACTAGAAGAGAAAACAGAAGCACGTATAGCAACTTAAGAGGCAGAAATTGAACATATCTTATAAAACTTGCTGAAAATTGCAGGGCCTGAATCAGAAATAAAATAGAAGTGATGCTGAGAGCTCAGATAATCTTCTAAAAACTCAAGAAAAAACAGACTTGAGCTTCATTCGTATAGTTCCTGGCCCTTTTTATATAGGGGAAAGTCATATGGGGACCGTTTCTATGACATCAGGACAAAAAAAAATGTGATTTCCCCAGAACCAATCAAAATTGGACAAGTCTGTACAGTGCGTGACGGATGCCTGAATGACCAAGAACTAAGAGTTTCTTAGCCACGTAGTTTGCCAAGAACAAGTAGATCATTATTAAAGACTGTAGATGCAGTTATTTTCTGGTCACAAAATAAAACCCCAAATCTTTATTTTTTATAAGTCCGAATAGA
Source organism: Heptranchias perlo (assembly GCF_035084215.1). Taxonomy (NCBI): domain Eukaryota; kingdom Metazoa; phylum Chordata; class Chondrichthyes; order Hexanchiformes; family Hexanchidae; genus Heptranchias; species Heptranchias perlo. The sequence goes on along the minus strand of NC_090331.1, from coordinate 43,878,800 downwards.
ACACCAAAGAATGGGAAAGGTGATTGTACTTTGCTGGAATGGAGTGATTAGATTTCATTTTGGATACTTTAAATGGTTGGGATTGTTTTTCTTTAAAATATGAGAATGCTTACCAAATAAATTTACTAACAGGAATATTTTCTCACTTCATTTTTTTTAAATCAGGGAGTTTGCTTGGCGTGACCCAGAGTTGCCAGAAGTGATTCATATGCTCCAGCACCAGTTTCCATCAGTTCAGGCCAATGCAGCAGCCTACTTACAGCACCTCTGTTTTGGAGATAACAAAGTGAAAACAGAGGTATGGTACATGTGTGCAGCATTTTTATTTTATTTCTGTGGAGAGCTATAGAAGAGTGCAAAAGAATGCACTACAAGTTGAGATGTATGATTGAATTGTAATAATGCAACATTTCTACTAACTTGTACATTGAGCTCTGCGATGCAAGAGCAGTCATCTTGAAATATACATGTGGTTCAGTGCTACATTTCGTGACCTGAAATTCTTAAATTTCAACTACACACCCAGTGTAAATTGAGAATCTTCCTGATGATGCATGCCTTTCTATCCCTACTTAACTTCACAGTGCTGTTTGTCTGATCCATTCCTGCATTGGCAGAGGAAAAACTTAACTGTGTGTCTGAGAGAGTTAACTTCTGTTCCAGCTAATTTCCCATGTCAAACAGGCACACAACAACTACTTCCATTTAGATAGGCTTTTAACAGAAAAAATTTCCAATGATTTTAACTAATACAGTGCAAGTTTCTATGTTCTCCTTGTCCTCCTGTACAATCTTACCCCCAGTTACTTGACTTTGAATCCATTTTGTCACCTTTTGACACAAATCCCCTTCAGGACTAGTCAAAAACTACACTAAACCTGTTACACCTAATTTCTCAAACTTCTTATCTCGGGTTCTCTCAACATCAGTTAAGCTAGCTATTTTTCCAACACTAAAGTGTTAATGAAACATCACTATACTACTGATAGGTCGCAATGTCCTACGCTCCCCGAAGGTTCTCTTCCTTAACTGACTTGGCGATGTCAGTCCTCGGATCTGGCTTACACCAAATATGCCAATGGATATTGTCAGTCTCCTGGCTGACTCGCCAGTCTGAAGGCTGAAGTGTTTGCAACCATCTTCAGCCAGAAGTGCCGAGTGGATGATCCATCTCGGCCTCCTCCCAATATCCCCATCATCACAGAAGCCAGTCTTCAGCCAATTCAATTCACTCCACGTGATATCAAGAAACAGCTGAGTGCATTGGATACAGCAAAGCCAAGGGCCTCGACAACATCCTGGCTGTAGTACTGAAGTCTTGTGCTCCAGAACTAGCTGCGCCTCTATCCAAACTGTTCCAGTACAGCTACAACACTGGCATCTACCCGACAATGGAAAATTGCTCAGGTATGTCCTGTCCACAAAAAGCAGGACAAATCCAATCCAGCCAATTACCGCCCCATCAGTACACACAATGATCAGCAAAGTGATGGAAGGTGTCGTCAAGTGCTATCAAGCAGCACTTACTCACCAATAACCTGCTCACGGATGCTCAGTTTGGGTTCTGCCAGGACCATTCTGCTCCAGACCTCATTACAGCCTTGGTCCAAACATGGACAAAAGAGCTGAATTCCAGAGGTGAGGTGAGAGTGACTGCCCTTGACATCAAGGCAGCATTTGACCGAGTGTGGCACCACGGCGCCCTAGTAAAATTGAAGTCAGTGGGAATCGGGGAAAACTCTCCAGTGGCTGGAGTCATGCCTAGCACAAAGGAAGATGGTAGTGGATGTTGGAGGCCAATCATCTCAGCCCCAGGACATTGCTGCAGAAGTTCCTCAGGGCAGTGTCCTAGGCCCAACCATCTTCAGCTACTTCATCAATGACCTTCCCTCCATGATAAGGTCAGAAATGGGGATGTTCGCTGATCATCGCACAGTGTTCAGTTCCATCCGCAACCCCTCAAATAATGAAGCAGTCCGAGCCCGCATGCAGCAGGACCTGGACAACATCCAGGCTTGGGCTGATAAGTGGCAAGTAACATTTGTGCCAGATAAGTGCCAGGCAATGACCATCTCCAACAAGAGAGAGTCTAACCACCTCCCCTTCACATTCAATGGCATTATCATCGCCGAATCCCCCACCATCAACATCCTGGGGGTCACCATTGACCAGAAACTTAACTGGACCAGCCACATAAATACTGTGGCTACAAGAGCAGGTCAGAGGATGGGTATTCTGCAGCGAGTGATTCACCTCCTGACTCCCCAGAGCCTTTCCACCATCTACAAGGCACAAGTCAGGAGTGTGATGGAATACTCTCCACTTGCCTGGATGAGTGCAGCTCCAACAACACTCGAAGCTCGACACCATCCAGGACAAAGCAGCCTGCTTGATTGGCACCCTATCCATCACCCTAAACATTCACTCCCTTCACCACCGGCGCACAGTGGCTGCAGTGTGTACCATCCACAGGATGCACTGCAGCAACCCGCCAAGGCTTCTTCGACAGCACCTCCCAAACCCACGACCTCTGCCACTTAGAAGGATAAGAGCAGCAGGCACATGGGAATACCACCACCTGCACGTTCCCCCTCCAAGTCACGCACCGACTTGGAAATATATTGCCATTCCTTCATCGTCGCTGGGTCAAAATCCTGGAACTCCCTTCCTAACAGCACTGTGGGAGAACCTTCACCACACGGACTGCAGTGGTTCAAGAAGGTGGCTCACCACCACCTTCTCCAGGGCAATTAGGGATGGGCAATAAATGCCGGCCTCGCCAGCGATGCCCACATCCCATGAACGAATTTTTTTTAAAAAGTCGATTTTGACTCCGTTCAAGACTGACACAATAATGGTTAATAGCCATATGACTTTATTTAGTATAAACAAGAGTCAATACCGTACAGTATTTAAGCAGTAGTTTACAAAACACAGTTGAGAATTATATTACCCCCTTCTCCTTTGAGTAGAAGCTGCGACCTCGATCCCCGTTCCTTCATGCACGTATTCTCATTTACCTGCCTGGTACTTTTTTTTTTGTCCTCTGCCCTGAGCCTGAGTCGGGGCTGGCTACTTATACACACTTGAGTTAACCCCTAACCCCTCTCTTCACTGCAGCAAATTTAAGCCACTTATCGATGGTTCCCTTATCAGCACTTTTGGGGGCCCATCAATCGTTCTTCCTTGATTCTGGAATGTAATTGCTTAGCGACATGTTTGGACAAGGAGGCCCATCCTTTGTTTCACTGTTTTTGCCTCAGATAGCATGGTTGTGTTTTTAACCACTATTATTACTGCACTAAGGCTGGTTCCTGTTGTTTCTCACCCATACCCTGTTAAGTTTAACCCTTTGAATTCCTCATACATTTGTGTGAAAACTATATTTCCTTACACTCTAACCTCCTACAACCCTGCGGGAACTCAACATTCCTCCAACTCTGACTTTTTGTTCATCCCCCCACTTCATTTGCCCCGCCATTGGCAGCTGTGCCTTCAGCTGTCTAGGCCCTAAGCTATGGAATTCCCTTCTTTAAATCTCTCCACTTCTCCTCCTTTAAGACCCTCCCTAAAACCTACCTCTTTGACCAAGCTTTTAATCAACCCTCCTAATATCTCCTTTGGCGTAGCATCTCGTATGTCTGATTATACTTCTGTTAAGTGCGTTGGGACTTTTTTGAAGTTAGCAGTGCTATATAAATACAAGTTGTTTCTAAAGGAGGAGAGGACTAAGGAGGGAATTCCAGAGACAAAGACCCAGGCAGCTTAATGCGCTGCACCAAATGGTCGAGCAAAAGGAGGGGAGATGCACAAGAGGCTGTAATCAGGAACAGAGCATTTTGAGGGGGGATATGGAACTGGCAGAGATTGTAAAGATAGGGTGGGGTGAGACCATGGAAGTAATTAAAGATGAGGACAAAGAGTTTAAACTTTAACGCATTGAGGAACAGGGAGCCAGTGTAGGTAAGCGAGGAATAGAGTGATGGGTGAGCAAGACTTGGTGCAGGATAGGATACATGCAACAGAGATTTGGACAAGTTGGAGATTATGGAGTGAGGATAGGAGGCCAGTAAGGGATGTTTTGGTGTTTATTGAGCCCAGAAAGGACTAAAGCAGGGGCAGGCGCTGTCACCCGGTGGAAGTAAACGGTCTTTGCGGTGGAGAGGGTCAAACAGACTGCCGAAGTTGCGAAGAGTCTGGTCATCCTAAGAGTGTGGCCGGAAAGGGGACGGAATCAGCTTTTAAAACAATTTATTCTCTGGGTGTGACCATCACTGGCAAGGCCGGCATTTATTGTCCATTCCCAGTTACCCTGCAATGGTTGTGGTGGGCTGCCTTGAACCACTGTAGTCAGAGTGGTAAAGATGCGTCCATGTGCTTTTCGGTAGGGAGTTCCAGGATTTTGGCCCAGCAACAATGAAGGAATGACGATATGTCCCAAATCAGGATGGTGTGCGACTTGGAGGGGATGATGTTCCTGTGCACCTGCTGCCTTTGTCCTTCTAGGTGGTGGAGGTTGTGGGTTTGGGAGGTGCTGCCATTGAAGCTATGATGAGTTGCTGCACTGCATCCTGTAGATAGGACACATTGCAGCCCACAATGCACCAGTGGTGGAGGGAATGTATATTTACGGTGGTGGTAGGACTGCTGGTCAAGTGGACTGCTTTGGTCATAGATTACAGAAAATAGGAGCAAGAGTAGGCCATTCAGTCCTTCGGGCCTGCTCTGCCATTCAAAATGATCATGGCTGATCGTCTAACTCAGTACCCTGTTCCCGCTTTTCCCCCATATCCCTTGATCCCTTTAGCATTAAGAAATATATCTATCTCCTTCTTGAATACATCTAATGACTTGGCCTCTATTCCCTTCTGTGGTAGAGAATTCCACAGGTTCACCACCCTCTGAGTGAAGAAATTTCTCCTCATCCTTTGTCCTGGATGGTGTTGAGCATCTTGTGTTGTTACAGCTGCATCCATCCAGGGAAATGGAAAGCATCCCATCACATTCCTGACTTATGAAGAGGCTTTGGGAGGTCAGGAGGTGAGCCACTTGCCACAGAATACCTTACCTCTGACCTGCTCTAGTAGTTACAGCATTTATGTGGCTGGTGGTTAGGCTCTCTTGTTGGAGATGGTCGATGCCTGGCATTTGTATGGTGTGACTGTTACTTGCCACTTATCAGCCCAAGTTGTCCAGGTTTTGCTGCATGTAGGCATGGACTGCTTCATTATCTAAGGAATTGCGATTGGAGTGGAACACCCTGCAATCATCAGCAAAGAGCCCCACATCTGACCTTAATGAAGCAGCTGGACATGGTTGGGCCTAGGACACTGGCCTGAGGAACTCCTGCAGTGATGATCTGGGGCTGAGATGATTGGCCTCCAACAACCACAACCATCTTCCTTTGTGCCAGGTATGATTCCAGCCACTGGAGAGTTTTCCCCCTGATTCCCATTGACTTCAATTTTACTAAGGCTGCTAGGTGCCACACTCGGTCAAATGCTGCCTTGATGTCAAGGGCAGTCACTCTCACCTCACCTCTGGAATTCAGCTCTTTTGTCCATGTTTGGACCAATGCTGTAATGAGGTCTGGAGCCGAGTGGTCCTGGCAGAACATAAACTGAGCATCGGTGAATTGGTTATTGGTGAGTTAGTGCCGCTTGATGGCTCAGTTGACAACTCCTTCCATCACTTTGCTGATAATTCGAAGTAGGCTGTTATGGCAGTAATTGACAGGGTTAGATTTGTCCTGATTTTTTTGTGGACTGAACTTATCTGGGCAGTTTTCCGCTTTGTCATTTCGATGCCAGTGTTGTAGCTGTAGCGGAACAGCTTAGCTAGGAGCTCAACTGGAACACAGGTCTTCACTACCACCACCTAGATATTGTCGGGGCCCAGTAGCTTTTGCTGTGTCAATTGTTTTTTGTTTTCACATGGATTGAATCGAATTGGCTGGAGACTGGCATCTGTGATGTTGGGGACCTGAGGAGGAGGCCAAGAAGGATCATCCACTCTGCACTTCTTGAAGACGGTTACAAATGCTTCAGCCTTGTCGTTTGCACTCTACTATTGTTGAGGATGGGGATGTTCATGGAGTCGCCTTCATTTGTTTGCTTAATTGTCCACCACCATTCATGACTGGATGTGGCAGCATTGCAGAGCTTTGATCTGATCTGTTAGTTGTCGGATCGCTTAGCTGTGCCTATAGCATGCTGCTTCTGCTGTTTTCACATGCAGGTGTGTTGCAGCTTCAACAGGTTGGCACGTCGTTTTGAGGTACGCATGGTGCTGTTCTTGGCATGCTCTTCTGCACTCCTCATTGAACCAAGGTTTGTTATCTGGCTGATGCTGTTGGAGGAGTGAGGCATATGCTGGGCCATGAGGTTACAGATTGTGGTGGAATACAATTCTGCTGCTGCTGATCACCTACAGAGCCTCAGGGATGCCTAGTTTTGAGCTACTGGATCTGTTTTTAATCTCTCCCACTTAGCATGGTGGTAGTGCCACATGACACGATGGAGGTTGTCCTAAGTTTGAAGACAGGACTTGGTCTCCTCAAGGACTGTGTGGTGGTAAGGGAACAGAGTTTGTGGCAGATACCAAAGATGGTGGCTTTGCTCATTCCAATGTTGGTGATACCCCTGATAAAACTTCAGGATCAGCCTTATTATGTTATTCTGACATCCATGCAAGGAGGGGTACATAGCATAGTGAGGTGAATTGATCGCCGTCCTTACTAGATCAGGGAAGTTGAGGAAGGAGGATTTCCGGACTGGCAGAAAGATCCCTATCTAAGGGCCTTGGCAGGTAATGTGTTTTGACATTTTTTTTTCTTCCCTTCTGGTTCCGTTAGAGGACTTGGAAGTTTATGCTATTCAAAAAGATTTTTCAACAAGGTTTTATGAATGTGTTAATTTTACTCCACTGTTCATATTAATTGGAGACAGCTGCACGTGGGTGGAAAAGTTATGGATATTCACTGAGTTTTATTTTCACATGTGAAATGTAATTAATAGCGACGGAAAAAAACATTGAACACACGAGAATGTTTTTAGGAACTTAGACAGAACATAGTGTATTGTTTTGAAGATCTGAGGTTGCATTATATCCTGGATGGTACAGGGCAGAAGCAATACTGAATGTACAGTTAATCAGATTTCTTCATTCACTTCTGCTGGAAGTAGACAATTAGTTTTGTGATTTCATTAGGGCCTAGATTACTAGAAAAATGCTCGGAACAGAGGCATCCAACAGACAAGCTCTGTGCGTATTCCTGTGAATGTTGTGTGAAACAGCCCAAACTTTTTTTAAAAAAAACAGTGGGCAAGCTAAAAATTGTGTTCACCCACTGGAAATCAAAATAACATTTATATTAAGCAGGGATTTGTAAATTAAAGCCTGAAGACCAACATTGAAACCATATTTATCAATTGTATGAAGGAACTTTGGTAATTACAGCTGAGGATGTACGTGGCAATCAGTGCTCCAAATTGATCTTGGAATAGGTTCTATCCAAAGCATAATGTGTATTTTTTTTATATACCAGCGGCAGAGCTGATGAATTACTAATGTTTCCATAAACTCTTGTGAGGTTGTTTGTGTCATTACATTCTTAAAAACTGTAGCTGCACTTGGGCTCTTATTGTATGTGATTTTTAAAGAACTATCATCTATCATCAAGACAAACCCTTGGACTATCATATACACCAAGATAATTGAGGCAAAAAGAAAGTCAGCTGTAGTCATAGCTCTAATTATCTCTTGGTGTTTCAAAACACTAGCTATAACTTTAATACAATTACAAAACCAGATTTTCTTTTTGCCTCAATTCACTTTGCACAAGCATTAAGAATAGATATTTCACACTCCTTTTAATGTGTGAAATGGTTGATGATGGTATTGAAAGCATTTACTTCTTGGCTGTTACAAAGTTGTTGGGTTTTTTTGGAGTAACTAACATTTCTGCATTCCATGTTTTGAGATGTTGAGCAGAAGCTGTCTTTATTTAAAGACAAGCCAAATGGAATATTTGGATACTTCAGTATACAGTAATAGGAGCTGGTGCAAAGTTGCTCTAATCCATCTCAGTGTTGCCCTCTAGGTATGCAGATGGTCAAACTGAGTACATTTTAATAGACTAATTGAGGAAGGGACTTCAGCTTTGAATTTGAAGTATTTAATTGATACCAGTAAAATTGCTATTTTAGCAGTATTACAGCTTTCAGTATATAAAAATTATTTGGCACATGTTTTAAAAATTGTAATTGAAGCTGTTTAATTGGCATACCTCTGTGTGCACAATACTCATTCATCAAACAGTCTCCGATGCCTATTTAAATCATAGTGCAATTTAATTATGTAAATTTTAATTTTGCAATGATGCTCCATTTTTAAAAACACACAATACATGATGTTGATGCAGCATTTAGTGATATAGGATAAAAGTTCATGTAGGAATTTCTAATATTGATGTTGTGGGCAGGGGAAGGTGTTGTCACCAAGTAAAAGCTAGTGTTTCCCTACGAAGAGGGGAGGGAAAAAACAAAAAAATTCTCTAAACTACTTTTACTGACCACCTGGTGGCCAATTAGTGTTGCATTGGAAAAAGCCTGGAAACAAATGGTGTGTGATAGAATGCAGACATTAAAAAAGGAGAATGTGACATTGCTAGAATAAACTGGAAATTACCATGGGAGTAATTTTCAACTTCAGTGCCTGGACGGTAACCTGGCACAGCAGAATGCCTGCCCATTGGAGAGCCCACCTGATTTTCATTCCGTTGATTTCAAAATTTGGCGGGCTCTAAAACAGGCGGGTGATCCGATCCGCCGGGTTGCTGCCCAGCTGGCAAAGTTCAAAATGACCCCCGCCATATATGGAATAACGTAGTTTGATTGCTGGATTGTTAACATGGAGTTTGCCAGATTATTTTGTGGTGGTGGGGGGCGGGGGGGGGGGGGGGGTCGTGGAGGAATTTGAATGTTAAATTTTGCCTGTGTTTTTTCACCTCCTTCAGTAGATTTAAATAACCTGTGACGAATTTGACAGCACAAATTGTATGTGTTCCTTTTGGAAGTAGTGGCCTTTCTTCCATATTTTGTGTTTTTATTGTCATTAAATAGAGTCATGTGCATAATGATAAAATAGTGGAAAGCTTTGCTGCTAGCAGGGTGAGGGTTAAACTTCACCTGCATTCAGTTAGAGCAGTGCCTTTGGTGTTTGTTGGATTACTAAATGCATTTTTTTTTAGCAGTAAATCAGAATAATATTTTCTATATACAGTAATAAACTTGATATGAGTATTCTTAGCAATATCTCTCTTTATTTGCCCAAGGTGTGCATATTGGGTGGAATTAAGCACTTAGTTGATCTTTTGGATCATAAAGTCCTCGAAGTACAGAAAAATGCATGTGGTGCACTTCGGAACCTGGTTTACGGAAGAACAACTGATGAGAATAAAATAGCCGTAAAGAATGCTGGTGGCATCCCAGCCTTATTGCGTTTGTTACGAAAAACTGTGGATGCTGAAATGAGAGAGCTCATTACTGGTAAGTGTTGGCATATCATTAAATCTTATTTGACTAAATTAATAAATTGTAACCAAGGAACTGATGAGTAATTTCATTTCTAAAGTGACTTTTCCCCAGCTAAGATTCTTACTCCTTGCGCAGAGGGGCTCAAATCTGAGTCCTCCTTATATATGGCTCTGTACCACAGCATATAGTCTATGTAATCACTGAACCATCTTTCAGTGGCTCGAGATCAATAATTAATGAAAAAGGCAATATGTACAGATTTTATAGTAATGTGTGCAGTAATATCACTTTAATTGTCGTTGTGAAGTACACTTGTTGACTGCTGTAGAGAAGCCCATGGCTCGGAATATTCCGCCCTCCAAAACAAGGGCCTGGCAGCATCACTGAAGAATATCTGTGTAAATCAATTTCAATTTTTTTAATGACTTCTGTTTGTTTTTTCTACTTTTTTTGTGTCTTATGTGCTTCAGTGCAAGAAGATATTGATTGTAATAATGTAATTTAACAAACTACCCTCAACCACATCTAATGTCGTCCTGTAATTCTGCAGTAGAAATAACCCATTAAAATGTAGGGAATAAATAGAAAAAATTGCTGCAAGTTAGATGTTGCTTGTGCTGCTATACAGATTTAGAATCATAAGATAATAGATATTTACAGCGCAGAGGAAGCCCTTTCAATCCGTCGCTAGCTCTTCAATGAAGATTAACTACTCTGGTCCCATTTCCCGACTGTTCTCCCCTTTCAAATATTCAACTAATTCCTGTTCAGAGGCTCCGCTGGTGGCATGAAACCTTTCTGTCGGCAGGTGCGGCTCAGAAAATTGAGTTCCTGACTTCGCATGTTCTTTTTGCAGCGTGCCTAGTGTGCAGTTTTGGGGGGCTGAATGAGATTGCACTATAGGCCTGCACAAACCTTAAATAAATGGTATATTTGGGAAAATAAGGTCCCATGCTGAATTTTATGACTATTCGGCTGTGGCTCTACCCCTCAATGTGCACTTTACCCATATAAAATGGATGCATGACAAGGAAATGTGCATTGCCTGCTGTGTAGTGCCTCTTGCTGTTGTTTCATTGAATGTTGAAGTTTTTTTTAAACAGTATGCATTTCTCTACTTGTACATTTAACATCTTGCATACTTTTTTTTTCCTTCTGCAATTTTGCCTTTTTGTCGAAGCCTTCAACTTGCTATGACAGACATTCCTGAAGTCTTGGCAATTACTGCACAGTACAGGCAGCAGCTAACAAAGTTGGGAGGACAGGAATCCCTTTTGGTATTCCCATAGTGCTGCATAAGGGGGACCAATTAAGGATGGTACAGCATGTCCAGACATTTCAGGTGGTGTGTTCACTACCTTTAATTGAGGATCAGTGTTTACAGACCATGCCACTGCTACTTGGTATGTCACAGGAGACTTGTCCTGAGTGTTTTTACTTCACTGCCTCTGCACTTCACTTATTTATAACTGTTGTCATACGTCCTGTGTCATGATTTTGTCATGACTTGCAATACTTGGTAAAACATCTGCTTGCATTACTTAATGGGTGATGCTGTAACACCTGCTTGCATTACTGTTATGCTTACCTTTCATTGCCTTTTTAGTTCTCCCATGTAGGTGGCATAAGTCCATCTGACATTTTCTTTTTCAACTATTTTAACTGGTAAGTTTTGTTAATTTTATCTTTTTTTGCCTCTTTTCAATTTTATGTATGCTGTACTGCTCCGTCGCCTCGGTATTGCCTTTGGCACTCCGCAAGTCTCTGTGTTCTCTCCCTGCTTTTGTTGCTACTGTCCTCAGTTCTACTCAACTCCTTTCCAGCAACCAACTGCTCCTGGCCCTGCTCACCTCGGGTGCCCCAGTAGCCATTTAATTTTTATTTTTAACCCTTGTCTTGGCCTTAGCTCACTTCTGCTGCCCCTGCTCTCTTGCCCTGTTTGCATCCAGCATGCCGCTGCCAGTACTAGCAGTTCAGAGAAAAATAAATCCGGGCGGAGAGCACAATTCGAGGGTGAAAGGGAGAAAGTCGGGTGGCGGGAGTGTGAGAGACACCAGGAGAGGGGATGACCTTCTGACTCTGAGCAATGTCACAGGAAATCTGCTAATTTTTTATGGAATTCCAGTACAAAAATGTAAGCTTTGATTCGTTGTCCAGCAACACATAGCCAAATGCACCCTTCTAAAATAGTCAAGTAAGTTTTCTGATATTACTGTACATTGAATTAGCTGCCTTCATAAAGAGGGATTAAAAGGGTTTTGAAGGAGGAATCGGGATACCATTTCTTCTTTGAGAAATTTATACTCAATGGTCTAATTAGAACCTGTCATATGGATAGTTCACCTATATAATGGAATTTTAGAGGAAACATAATTATGAAAGTTTCAAAAAGTAGTGCAAACATCAACAATTTTACTAATTTTAGCAGGTCTTGCAGTACTTGAATTATTGAAGTGCTCATGATTCCTTAGTTTAGTTATAAACTAAAAGGTTCCTCTGTAGTAAAAAGAAACCTTTACAGTATTTTGGTTTAACAGAATCAGAAAATTGCATCAAACCCATTGCATTTTGGAAATTGATCTTCATATTAGCAATATATACAGAACATTAAGATGCTTCCTAAAATACATGGCTTTTCTTTGAAAGCAGTTTCATACTTCCAATATCCCTGCTATAAATGTGAAACGGTTAAGGGGTTATTCTGAGTGAGACAGAAGTGCACTGTAAAGAACTAATATTCTGAATGTGGATGAGCAAAGGTAGGAGGAAATGATCAGGGCAAAAAAGAATTGGAGATATAGAAGGAATAAATAGGGATAAACTTTAAGTACAAAACCAAGGCCACTGTAGCTGAATAAGAAAGACAAAAAATGCCCAGCAGAAATATTTTTAGAAGTGCAGTTATCAAATGTAGTGAGGTCAGGAGTCATACAAAAATGAGTTGAGGATAAAAGCTAAAAACAATATTAGATGAGGCAAGGGGTCATTAGAAAGACAGTTTGAAGATAGCGACAAAAGGGAACCACCAATGTTTTAGCTGCATAAGTAGTAGATGGAGAGTTAAAGACCAGATAGGTCCATTTAAGGGATGCAGGAATGACAAATCTGTTAAACGCATTTTTATGCCAGTCTTTACAAAAAAAAACTCTCAAATTCTAGATTGTCATTTTTATCTATATTACAGATTTAACTGCTGAATCTGTAATATAGAAATCAGTAAAGCGTGTTACATGAAAATAATTTAAAGAATTAAAGAATAAATTCTGCGAGGCATGGTGGGAGAAAGGGACCATCCACACTGCCAGGGTATATTGGGAAAATCACAGGGCTGTGATTTTCTTATGTGCACTGGCTGCAAGCATGGCACTTTTGTCGCTATCTTCAAACTGTCTTTCTAATGACCCCTTGCCTCATCTAATATTGTTTTTAGCTTTTATCCTCAACTCATTTTTGTATGACTCCTGACCTCACTACATTTGATAACTGCACTTCTAAAAATATTTCTGCTGGGCATTTTTTGTCTGTCTTATTCAGCTACAGTGGCCTTGGTTTTGTACTTAAAGTTTATCCCTATTTATTCCTTCTATATCTCCAATTCTTTTTTGCCCTGATCATTTCCCCTCAAATGACCACAGTATGCTTTGATCAACCTAGAATTCTTGAGGAAATGAGCAAGATTTTTAATGAGTTCAGAAGTACAGCAGCTGCATCCAAAGACTGGAAGATATCGAATGTTGCCTCAATATTAATTAAAGGAATTATTGTTCATGATGTTAGTTTTAATCTAGAAAGCACAAAAGGCCAAAATGATTAGTCAGTATGGTTTCGGAAACAACAGATAATGCCTCTCAAAATATAATGCAGCCAGGTGGCTACTATAAGAGAGGTTGATGGTGTGCAAGTGGATGGGCTAAGGAATAGTGCACGGCTTTTAATGCGTGTATAAATAGATCTTCATTAGTAAAGCTAAAAAAGGAAAAGAATCATAGTATGATTACTAATTATTCAGTAAAACTATCCAGTTAATGTGAAGCTAGTAACGAGGCTAATCATTTGGAATATTATGCACAGTTATGGATACACTATATTTCAAAGAACTTTGCTAGACAGCAAATATCTAGAGTTGAGTGACTATCTTTTGCTGATTTATTCTCTATACATTTATTGTTTTTTTTCTGATGCCACACCCTCAATGCACTCAACCTCCATCCTGTTTAAACAAGTTTATCTCTTCATACAACTTGCAAATGGGACCACAAAAATCTTGTTTCTTATGATTCTTCGAAGACACAATTGCTTCATGTCACTTGCAGGTCCAGCCAACTGTGATTACCTCTTGCCTTTATATGGCTCCAGCTTTAGTCCTTCCTTAATGGGATTCTTGCATTTTTATCTCCTGACTCAAATGTAACTCCCACCACTAAAGCTGCCTCCAGGAGGTTCTGTTTCCTCTGTCGTGCCAAGTACTTTTCCTCTTTTTTTTTATATAGCCTAACTCTGTCCAATATTTAAATACTGCTCCCATGTCTGGTGAGGTCTTTCTAGCACCTCTCTCATTTCTGGATATAATACAAAAATAAGCTTGTCATATGATATTTGATCCTTCTCTCACCTACAGCCTCCAAATTTTTCACTTCCTTTTTTTTCTGTCATGTAACCTTTTTCTTCATTCTTTGTTTTGTTGATGGTACTATAGTCAGTTCTTCTCTGAACTAACTTGTTCCTCCTTATACTGGAAATATATTATCCCTCATGATCATCCTTTCTGCATCATTTGTGTTGACATCAAGACTCATTGCACAGTCTCCTTCACCAAATTATGGTTCCCATGCTATTGCCACAGATGCAGTAAGCCAAATGGCCTCCTTCTGTGCAGTAAACTTGTATAGTTCTATGCTGGATCCACAGAAATCTCACTCGAGCTCCCCAAATGTCCCAGTGAGTAAAGACACTGGCCAGTGCAATTCAAGGCAATGGAGACCTTAAGGTCTCTGGTTCAAACACGAGTCTGTGCTAAATTAGCAAATATTAGCTGGGACTGCACCCTGGGCTACGGAGCGAGAAATTGGCCACAGTTTCCACTCCATCAATATGCAGTGATTACTATTGGTAATTACAAGTTTGTGCATCAGATGAAAACAAACCTTCCACAATGGTGCTCACTGTCTAGGTTCACACATCAATAATGGCCACTTTGGCAAGTTACCAGAGGGTGTTGGTACATGGAACCATATCCCAGCAAAAGGCAGGACTTTCAGAATAGTAGTGTCACAAAAGTGCTAGGCTCTCAAATAGAAACCTAAGTTCAGTTCTCCTCAACTGATATATCTACCTGGGCTTCAAACTGTGTGACTAAGTTGTATGTGACTACCAAGGACAAAAGGTTAGAGTGAGTGATTGCTCCTATTACTAGACAGAGGCAGGTCTTATTGCAATCCAAAAACCTAGTGACATTTAAGATGGATCACAATGTGGAGGAATCTAATGCAAAAATCTAAAAATGAAGCTGTAACCTAGGGTTTGGAACTCATCCTTCTCATAATTTTAATGAAAAAGTTGGTATGAATACAAAATAGGATTTATGATTTCCCATTTTGTCGATCCTGGCTATTTTGATAGTTGTCGACCACAGCTATTTCACCTCTATAGTGTATTAACAACATTTTAAGAATGACTGCTAAATTTTCTTGTGGTTACATGTGTTGATTAGTTGAAGTGAATATCTGAAATCCCAGCTTTCAAACATCAAAAAGTAACCGTGAACTCTGAACTTGTCAGCATTGTAAAGAAAGAGATAAGAAATTTAAATGTTGAAATTTTACTTCAAGATAGTTGCCAGTAATTTTCATGGGGGTTCTTACAATTTTCCATCATAACTCAGCAGAAGATTGGCGGAAACCCCAGAGAAATAGCCATTTCTCCTGCATTTCTGCCTAAGTTACAGTGGACGATCAAGGAAGCCCCGTGGAAATTCTACCCCAGTTTCTTTGTGGTGACTAGTTTACATACGAACAGTGATGGACAGAAAAAGACCCTCTGGTCCACCCAGCCTGTCCCACACAGTTGTGATACCTTGTATAATCACAATATATACATTCTCCACCCCACCTGAAACCAATTTTGAAGAATTGAATGTCTTTTACTCTTGAGGAAAAAGGTCTGCAGTTAGCAATTCAGTAGGTACTGGGAAATGAATGGACACTTCAATGTTTTTTTTAGGAGTCCTCTGGAACTTGTCTTCATGTGATGCAGTAAAGATGCCAATTATTCGTGATGCTTTAACAACTCTCACAAATAGTGTGGTGATACCTCATTCTGGTTGGAGCAGTTCTTCTTTTGATGAAGACAGAAAAGTGAAATTCCATACTTCATTAGTTCTACGAAATACTACTGGATGTCTAAGGTAAGTAAGGAAATTATCCTAGTCAGTCCAATGCACATAGCTATACAAGTATGTTGAAGGATTGGAATAAAAGCTATAGAACTAAACTTAATGTTAATTTTGCATGTTTAAGTACAAGAATTGAGTGTTTTCAAATAATTGTTTTTGACTAAATGAGCTGAAGTGCTAAGTAATTTTTAGTTTCAAACTGTTCCATAGATCTTATTTTTGTTTTTCACTAAATTTTGTCAGCCAATTTTCCCCTCTCATCGCCAACACTTCTCAAAATGTTAACTCCGTGCTGAAGTATGGTTCCATGGGCATCCACTGCCTTGCCCAAGTGGCTGTTTGTCATGTATGAGAAAAAAAACAATGAATTCTATGTCTAGTTTCATTATCTTTAATTAAATGAAATGTTTATATGTTTACTTGAATGTGTTGGCTAGTTATATATTAACAAGTTTGTTATCTTGCAGAAATCTTAGCTCTGCAGGCGAAGAGGCGCGAAAGAAGATCCGATCTTGTGAGGGGTTGGTGGATTCCTTACTATATGTAATCCAGATGTGCGTTAACAGTGCAGATTATGATAGCAAGGTTTGTGATTTTTGTTGCCTGGACAGGATGTTTGTTGTAATTTATTCCATTGATTTTGGTTTTACTCGTTCTTTTAATCGTGTATATGGTCACCAATGTGCAGTATACCTTTGATTCTATAAGTGCTGTATAATTCTTAAATAGCTCACTGAACTTTAAAGAAATTCATTGTTTAAAGCACTTGATTTTTTTTTGTTACCAGTTTTCCCTCCTTTTCTCCCCTTCTCTCCTGAAGACACTGAATTTTGTTGATATAATTTCACAGGCACCAGCAGCTCTCTGGTACCTCATCCAAGTGGCCATCTTTAGAGTGCATTGACTATTGTGCAACATGAAAAGAAGAAAAATCCTCTAATCTCAGTTATGTTGATGTGATACTTAAAATTCTTCTGTTTGTAGCATGTTGCTGTGTGCAAAATGGCCACCAGGGTTGTCTGCATAACAACAGTCACTGCACTTCAGAGTAATCATTGCATGTAAAGCATATCTGAGAAACATCTCTTGGAATCAAAGGATATGGGGATCGGTGGCAAAGTGGCGTTGAGGCCAAAGATCAGCCACGATCTGGTTGAATGGTGGAGCAGACTCGAGGGGCCATAAGGCCTACTCCTGCTTCTATTTCTTATGTTCTTACATAGTAAGGTGCTATATAAATGCAAGTCTTTTTCAAAGCTAATGGGAGTTCTGAGGTTTAATTTCTACTAATGTCTTTTAGATGGGAGCAAGACTTTGCTGGTTCACATGTTTGCTCACATCTACTTTCTTGTTAAATTTAATACATACAGGAAAATATTCCTGAGGTATTTTTAAAAAAACTGATTTGAAACAATTGTTAAAGGTTAAATGAACCAGAACATACTCGCGGCCAATATCGAGATAACATAAGACGTGGTCGGAGAAGATGCACACATCACAGCCAGTTGAACTGAACTCTCCAGATGACTCCCTTCTTCGTCTCCAAACCTATGGCTATGATTTTACCCCATTTATACTGCTTCTATCTGCACTACTCTATAGGCATCTGCATTCCTTTACCACGTTTGGTACCAGTCTCTATCAAGATGTCCCTAGGTCTGCTAAATATTATGATTCTGAAGGTGCACATCAATCTGTGTTTTAGTTAACAAGACACAAAAAGAGAACTGAGTCTCCAGTTGGGGTGATAAATCGAATCTAAATATAAACAGTGTCTGCCCTGGCCCAGAAGCAGGCTGCACAAGACCTCTGCACGGACAAATTTTCAGCCTTTTTGCAGTCTTTCAATTTTAGTTTTTTTTTAATTACAGAAATAATCTCAAATGGAATATAGTACAAGAATATAAGTAATTTTATCATGTAAATTGGATTTCCTAACTATTCTTCAATCTTAATCTCTAACACGTAATCGGGTCTTCAACCTGCTACAGTGATAAAGATGCTTGTTTATCCCCTGACTGAAGGAGGATAGGCTTAACTTTCACAGATACCTTCAGCACCACTCTATATTGGCAGATGCAAGATCCAGTTTGTAAGGCTATTTTGTGATCCCTACACTAAGTTGGAGTACTGAGTTTCCCTGGGAAGCTCCAACTGCTGTCCCAACTAAAACAGCAAAACTTGTCTATGAAAGATGGCAAGTTTAAATGTCAGTACTGAGATTTGAATGTGGACCCTCTTAAGGTGGTTCAGTGATAGATAGCTTTTTGGCAACCAAAGGTATTAAGGGATATGGGCCAAAGGCAGGTATATGGAGTTAGATCACAGATCAGCCATGATCTTATCAAATGGCAGAGCAGGCATGAGGGGCTGAATAGCCTACTCCTGTTCCTATTGCAGTAAAGTTATTGAAAATATGACGTGTTCATTAAAATACAACAGATATAAATGACATTCTAATTGTTTGTCATTTTAGACTGTTGAAAACTGTGTTTGCATCCTGAGAAACCTGTCCTATCGCTTGGAACTAGAAGTTCCACAAGCTCGTCTGATGGGAACAAGCGAACTTGATGGATTACTTGGTAGTGACTCTCCCAATAAAGATGCTGAGACTGGTTGCTGGGGTAAGAAGAAGAGAAAGAAGAAAAAAGAACCACAGGAAGATCAGGTAAAATTCGCTATTCATTGAAACTGAAATATAATTTTGAACTCTTTGTAGTCTCATGGGAGCTGAATCACCAAAAAAAATGAATGGATGATGAAATTAATTGAGGGGAGAGGTGATAACCTTAAAGAATGTAAACAAAGCTGAAACTGAATGTGAACCTAAAATAGTCACTTTACAAGATGATTGATGTATTCACCAGAGAATATACTCTTCATGATCAAAGTTAATCCAAGTTGGTTTTATCAACTTCTCCATTTTATTGATGTTGGTCCTGACAGGATTGAAGGACTCCAAAAAGAAAATCCTCAAGATTTTTTAGTATTTATCCCAGGGTATTAAGAAAGCCACGGGATGAAATTTGCAAATTCTTGACGTTCATTAGGAAGTCACCCATTTTAGAAGGTTCAACTGGTTCGGAAATAAGATCACATAGTACCCATATTCCAAAAAGGTGACAAAACTGACCTAGGCAATTATATGGCTCGATTTTAACATCCCATACTGATTAGAAAGGGGTGGGTGGTGGGGGTCAAATAGGGCAGAGAACTTCCCTCTCCATTCTTGTCACACCAATAATTTAACTTCCACATTTTCGGCAGTTTTGGGAACACCTGCCACAGGCCACTTGGGCTTTATCTATATGTAAAAGTCGGGGTCCCATGACTCAGTTAGTACCCCGATGCTTTATAAATGCAAGTTATGGTTTTTGCTCTTGCTGTTAATTATGCTTCTTCAAGTGAAACAATTGTAAACAATTTTACAACACCAAGTTATAGTCCAGCAATTTTATTTTAAATTCACAAGCTTTCGGAGGCTTCCTCCTTCGTCAGGTGAACGATGTGAAACCTGACTAAGGAGGAAGCCTCCGAAAGCTTGTGAATTTAAAATAAAATTGCTGGACTATAACTTGGTGTTGTAAAATTGTTTACAATTGTCAACCCCAGTCCATCACCGGCATCTCCACATCAAGTGAAACAAATAAGGAAGCAGTCTAGACAAGGCTTTATACAATACAGTTGAGAAAAATCACCTGACTAGTTATATATTAAAGAAACAGTGTTGTTTTTCCCATTTATATGTTGAGATTGAACTTCTTTAACCAAAATATGTCAGCCTTGGCTTATTGGTGGCACTTCTGCCTCTGACTCAGAAGGCCATGGCTTCAAGCTCTACTCCAGAGATTTGAGCATATAACCTAGGCTGATACTTCCGTGCAGTACTTGAGGGAGTGCTACACTGTCAAGATACTATCTCTTGGATGCAGAAGATCCCATGGCACTATTCGAAGAAGAACAATGGAGGCCCCCGGTGTCCCGGCAAACATTATCTCTCAACCAGCATTGCTGAAAGAGACTACCTGGTCATTTATTCCATTGCTGTTTGTGGGACCTTAATATGTGCAAATTGGCCTCTGCATTTTCCTACATTACAACAGTGACTACACTTCAAAAGTTCATTGACTAAAGTACTTTGGAACATCCTGAGGTCATGGAAGATGCTATATGAATGCAACTATGTTCTTTCACATAACAAAATGTTGCAAGGAGCTTTATAGGAGGAGCAATGGACAACCACAGTGGATAGTCTGACTTTATAAATTTTTCACACCAAAGTGATTTTTCAGTGGGATGCTTAGTAGACTTACTTATGTGTTATTTATTTCAACTACAGTCTGTTCCTGATATCGTGTCATTTTTTTGCACTTAAAAATAATGGAATTGACCAATAATTTGAATTAAGCAATGTAAATAACACAGCCAAGTGGTATAATATCAGATAAGTGAATTAAGTGACTTTCAATTACAAGGAATAGAATGTAATTATAGGGATCTTACTATTTTTAAGTTACTACTTTTTTATTTTCAGTGGGATGGAGTAGGTCCAATCCCTGGATTTTCGAAATCCCCCAAGGGAGTTGGAATGTTGTGGCATCCATCAATAGTGAAACCATATCTCACACTTCTTGCTGAAAGTTCAAACCCAGCTACATTGGAAGGATCTGCTGGATCTCTACAGAACTTATCTGCGGGAAACTGGAAGGTATGTCCAAAAATAAATATGTAATTATAAATAATGAACACAAAAATGTGTACATTTCTAGGAAATACAACACTTATTTTTTCCATCTTGGGCCTCACTGTTTCAGCATCTAGTGGTCCTAAATCAGCTTTTGTACATCCAGATATGGGCTGAAGCTCTCTTGCACCCTATCCCAACAATGTGATGCCCCGATCTCACAAGAGGACCATCTACTGCATTAGTGTTTTTTCCATTTCTTACACTGGCAATTCTCATAGCTGACTGAACCAAAGTTATGGGCATTTTGATGATACAAGTTTATGCCCATTGCAAAGAGTTGCAGCTGACCATAGAATCATAGAATTTTACAGCACAGAAGATAATCATTTGGTGCATCACACCTGTTCCAGCTCTCTGGAAAAAGCTGTTCACTTAGTTCCATGCCCTTTCCCCATAGCCTTCTGAATTTTTCCATTTTTCAATTATTTATCCATTGCCCTTTTAATGACAATTATAGATTCTGCTTCCAACATGTTCTGGTAGAGCATTCCATGTTCAACCCTCCTGTATTTAAAAAAAAAATCCTCCTAACACCTCATTTTTTTGGTGGTGATCTTAAATTTCTGTCGTCCTAGTTACCAACTCACCATCCAGTGGAAATAGTTTTCCCCAATTTACTTCAACAAAATCTCTCCTCGTAGTTTTGAACACCTATTACATCTCCTGTTTGTTTTAATGAAAAATACTCCAGTCTCTCCTCATAACTAAAGCCTCTCATCTTACTGTATAAGTGCATCTCTTCTGTCCTCCATGTCCTTGACATCCTTCCTAAAGTAAGGTGCCCAAAACTGAACTGCAGTCTAACCAATGATTTGTATAGATTTAGCATGATCTCTTTTTCATTCTGTACCCCTGTTTATAAAACCTAGCATCCTGTATGTTTTTTCAATAGCTTTTTCAACTTGTCCTCTCACTTTTAAAGTCGAGAGAGAGAGTGTTGCATCTTTGGTCTGAGCTGGATTCAAAGTGACAGGATAATGTGCCATTCCATTGCGTTGTCCAGGCTTTACGGAAAGTACAAGCTTCCAAAATATTACGGTTTTAGCATTAAAGGAGAAAGCTGTTAGATTGGTCTTATAGCTTGATTGATCCGTTTACAAATGTGCTGTAGCTATGGTTCACCTCTTGTTTTTGTCCAGTAGAAAACATTAATCTGAGAAACTGGTTGCCTTGTAGTACCTTAATCTTACCACTGAGTGGAATTAATGTGACTTCCCATTTGAAAATGTATACTGTTGTTCAAACATTCTGCCTTGTTTCTGAACAATGTTACCTAGTGACTAGAATTAAGTATTTCAGTATAGAGTGGGAAGTTTGTTTGGGATATATGTGCCTGTCTGCAGATTTGTCAATGTTGTCTGAAACTAGCACGGTCAGGTTTGTAAGAATATTACATATTGACTCCCTTGCAGCTTTATTTTGTACTTTCCTTCCCCTTCCCTGGTCAGTGCTTTTGTATAGCTCAGATTTAAATTATAAATCTAGCCTATTGCAACACTGCAAATGTGTTATATTCATGAGTGGGTTGCCTGTTAACTTACAAGTAGTTTCAGACATTTTTCCATATTATGTGCTTTTACTTTATTACAATGCGGATTATTGGGGAGAGGTCCACTTGAACCTTATTAGGCTGTGTCCTACATCTAGTCTGTCTGTATAGTTGACTGTCACTTTGAAATTCCCTATAGTTCAACTTGAAGCCAAGTACAGAACTAAAAAACTTGCATGTGCCATGGAACCTATACTTACAGTCACAGACATAAAGTGGCCACACACCACAGTCCCAGTCAACGTCTAATAGAATTGAATGTGACTTGCCCTCAAAGCAGTATTCATTGTGTTCCATATTACAGCTACTCAATCCAGCTATTATGTATTATGGTCTGTATGTTCCACTTGTATAATGTATCTAGGCATCAGAATTGGGGCATTGTATCTGGTACTGCAGCTGGGAGAGGAGATGTTATGTGGAAACAATGCAGACTGAGCAGGGAACTTTGATACCAGAAGAATGAAGGGAAAGGTTAGAAGAATTTTAATTCTAACAACCTTCTGTAGAGGACTTGTAATGCCTTACTGGAAACATTGGTAGAAACAAAATTTGTAATATATTTTAAAAGGAAAGTGGATGAATAGTTGAAAATGAAAAATCTGAAGGGCATGAGGAAAAGGTGAAGTAATGGGACTAAGTAGATAGCTCTTTCAGAGAACCCAGTGGGTCAAATAGCTGCCTCCAGGCCTGTATGATTTTTATGATACCGTTTATGTATAGGGTACAATTTTGACCTTTTTCTGGAAATGTGGGGTTAAGTTAAGAAACACACATTAAAAATTGGGAGAACATTTAAAATAATGAACACATTAATGGAGAGAGTTTGAAAGCTGCAGGACAGAAGCAAGACACGGTGTAAAATTCAATTTTGAGGGCACAAAATAGGCAGTAATAGGTGGATTTTTGTTCGTGAGGAATAGGTAGGTTTTATTCCATTAATCCCTAAAAATGCACGCCTCAAAATATTTCTCCAATATAAAATTTTCCAGTTTGTGTTTCCATTTTTTTTTTGTCCCCTCACCAAATTTCTCACTTTCTCTTCTGATGGGATACAGTTCTTGGGAGCCAGGCAACCTCCAATACCTCATCCAAGTGGCCACTATTCACTTGAGCCTTGACAGTGCCTTTCAGCTGGCTATTCAACATCAAGGGCACAACTGAGCCCGATTTTGTCCTCGCCTGATATCGCCCCCACACAGACCACCAGCAGGAGTTGCTGGATAGTGATCCGGAACTGGAATTCTGGCCATTTGTTCTTTGATTTCCGAACCCAGAGCCATTGTTGCCAATTGCATCATCCCAACTGTGCTCCACTTGAGATCAGCTAACTCAGCACTGACTGGATCAACCTCAAGACCTTCCTGGTCTGTGTGGCTTAGATATTCACAAAGCTATCTTTTGGGTGCACCTAAATTCCATCTTTAGTTCCAAAATACTAGAAATTAACTCAACAGCCATTAGTTGAATTTTTGATCAGAAATCCCAAGGCAGCCCTCACTGATCTGTTATTAAATTAGTATTAGTAAATGCCTAATTGCTTTTGTGTGAAACATTGTCACATAGCTAGGAATTTAAACTTACATTTTAATAAACTTTTAACAAAATGTTTTTGAATAGTTAGTGTACAGCTGCTGGAACTGAGAACTAGGGGTAAATTTTAATGGCGAGCCTGAAGAGCGGAATTCCTGATGGGAAACCCGGAAGTACGGGTTTCCCAAACATCGTTACGATTTTGATGTAAGGGCGTCTTTCATCTTTTTTTCTGTAGGTCTCCCGCCTGACTAGCCAGCCAGATTAACAGGCTGGTTGTCAGTCGGACGGGAGAGCAGGCCAGGGAGCGGATGCCAGCAGGTAAGTCTTAGATCGGGCGGTGGGGGGGTGTCAGTCATCAGGGGCTCAGTCATGGGAGTCTGAGATCATTGGAGGGGGGGGTTCAGAGATCGTGCAGGGCGTTGGCCGATCGCGTGTTTGGGATCGTGGTAGGTAGACTTGTTGGGCCTGGTGGAAACACTCCTGCTCCTCCTGGCCCACAAACAGTGCAATAAAGGCACTGAACCGCTGAGCCGGGCCTTCTTGTCTCTTCTTACATGGCATGAAGCAGAAGGCCCGGGAATCCCAGTCCCCAGGAGTTAAAAATGACAAACCTATTAAAATGAAGGTCCTCAGCCTCCTTAAAAGATTTCATTGACCGACCCGCCTCCGCAGAGCGGGTTGGTCACCCACTTCTCGACCCGCCTCCGTCAAAACTGGAAGTGGTTGAGTTTGGGTCGGGTTTTATTTTTTGCAATTTTTATCTTCCCACCCGTTCATGGGTTTAAAATTTACCCCTGGTCTCTGTTGGTGATACTGATGAGTCTTTGAAAATATGGAAACTGTTTCTTTGGTTTATGGTCTACACTTGCAACATTATACTTATTTAGATATAAAAGTTCACTGCAGTGTCTGGTTGGGTCAAAAATAAAATACTAGAGTACTAGATGAGAGTTTTCATTAACCTGAATGCAACATTTAACCACATGAGGACCAACAAATATTTTAAATTGAAATCTTCCGTACACATCTATAAATAAATGTAATTTGTATATATAATTTCAGCAGAAACATTGGAGCAGATTTCTGTCTGGTGTAAGTCAAGTCTAAATGGTTACAAACTGTTGCTGATACCACCAGAATGGTAAAGTGCTAACAGCACAATTTTCTGGTGGGATCATTTGCATAGTTATTCATTGATCCGGCAGTAGATTTGGGCAGGTGTAGAAAGCACACTAGTGGTAGGAGTAGAAATTTGCAAGTAAATGAAATTTAAAGGGAAGTGTCACAATTGGGGAACATAAATTCTAAAAGCCTTTAGAAAGACTCAAAAGTCATTTCAATCCACTGGCAGCCTTTACCAAGGCTCAAGAAGTAGGGGATTAAGAAGTGATGAACACAAATGAAGGGGAAGGAACCCCATTTGCAAGCTTAAGGCTGCAGCCGACTGGTACTATCACTGGTTGTACACAGCTTCGCATCTAGCTTTCTGCTGCTCGAAACCTTGTTAAGCCAATTCCACGCGTTCATTACCAAATAGGGGTGACAGTGCCTACAAATATGGTTCCTGGCGTGTGGTGGGTGCTGGCTGATTATCACCCTGGCATGCCCCCTCTCATGCAGTATCATGTAAAATATGACATGCTGTAATTATGGTGCTTGTGAACAACGATCCAGTGTAATGGTTATTCAGACCTTCAACTGATTGTGTGTCATCTGGCCCACTGTTACAACGTATCTTCTAAGTTGGAGCGTCTGCGTGTGCTGATCTTCTTCCCAAGGTCTGATCTTTCTTGCCTGTAGATATAGTGCTATCGGGTGGGAACACAGCACCTGTCTTGCAGCCTGATTTATCTCTGGGATATCTGTGGTCCTTTTCCTCCAAACACTTCAGATAGGGGCACTCCCAGTGGAAAATCCATTATTGTCAGTAATTGTGTTGGGGGCAAAAAAAATTAAAACTATTGGCACACAGGATCGTGACAACCACAGTGCTCAAAAGAAGAAAAAAATGGTCAGAGATGGTGTCGAAACTGCTGACTTGATCTTGGCCCTTCAAAGTTACTTCCGTATGCTTCTCAACACCTAGCAACTCTGGACACTTATTTATATGGGTATTCTTCGGAAGCAGTGTAACGGCCAAAAAGGGATGCGGGAGAGGTAATAACACTGCTCCTGCATTATTAGCATATTTTAATGGTCCTTGTCTGCCAGAAATGTGCTTTATACTCAAAGGGCAAAGACCTGGTGTTAAAGTCCCTGACTCTTTTTCTGATCCCTAACACACACACATATAGCATTAAGAACAGGGAAATCACCCCTATTGTATAGAACTGCTAAGTACTACACTTGGGTGGGGAGGACTTACTTTTTGATACTTTATCTTATGCATTTTACTCTTACAGCTACAAATGAAATGATTATTACATTTTTTAAATGAACAAAAATGCATTCTGCATTAAAATTTGAGAAACTTATTTTGTTTTGAGCTGCCTGGTTTTTCTCTTCCTCAAAAATAAAAGTCTTGCACCTTCCCTTGATTTTTGACTGCTGTCCAAACTACTAACACTGAAATTGCTATGGAATCTTAATTGAATAATGACCTCCTTCATTGGTTAACTCTGCTTCAAGAAATGAGGCAAGAGTGGGAGAACAAGAATTGCTCTTCTATTAATGTGATTGGGTATTTTGAAGCATATCACAACAATGCACAATAATTGGGTTTGAAATTGTTAGAAAACTGAATGGAAGAATGGAAAGTGATTGATCATCAAAAGTGGTTCTGTCATCTTGGATATATTGCATTTAAAAGCGACTGTGCAGTGCAATAACAAGTCCTGGTTTTGACAGACACACAAAAGAACAGATTTCTTTGAGCTTGCTGAGACTAGACCTGTATAAGGAATAGGGTTTCCATCCTAAGCCCTCAATTAACTTTTATTTTTTCCCTCCTGGTATCAGTGGGCAGCGTATATACGTGCAGCAGTCAGAAAAGAGAAGGGTCTTCCAATCCTTGTGGAACTTCTGAGAATGGACAATGATCGGGTTGTTTGTTCAGTTGCTACTGCCTTGAGGAACATGGCCCTTGATGTACGAAACAAAGAACTTATAGGTATGTGACAGTTAAACAATAAATAATAGTCAAAAAGGCATAGTTTTTACACCTCCAGTGTATTTATAGATTTATTGTCTATTTAATGAACATTAAATTCTTAGTAAAAACAAACAATGCTGGAAATGCACAACAGGTCAGTCAGCATTTGTAAAGAGATTACTGTTTCAAGTACATACCCTTAATTGTTTTTATTAAATGATTCGTGTTAGTTTTAAAATCTCAGTGGGAGACAACCAAAATTATTAATAAAATAAAATAAATAGTACGTTTTTATTACTATTTACCTCCCAAGGTATTGTTCATGGACAACAAAAACTATATGCCTCTTCCTGGAATCTGTCTTTGCTTCTTTCCCACTCTTCAGTTCTTTTTGCATTGTTGACAAGAATATTTATCAAGGGCACCAGAAGAATCCTAACCCCTGCACCTTAACTCCTCGTCAAGGCACCATCTGGGGTTTACTGCCAGGTTATGTCCAGGAGTGTATGATGCTTAAATTTGGTTCACCAGTTCAGGTTATATTAGCATTTACCCTATCAACCTCCCATTGAGAGATGCCCAAGCTGCTGAGTGAATTAACCCCTTCTTGCCAGATCATCAAAGAAGCAGCAAGAAAACAAATCACAAACTGATTATTCATTAACCTCAATCATAATTGGCAACACTTGAACATTAAGACCTCAAATTTTCTCAATACGTTACACTGCAGTTGCACTTTTATTTTAAAAAAATGATTTTTTTTTCCTTTAAATTCTCCCACTGGTGGCCTGCAGAGGGAGTTGCACATGGGTTTTTTTGGGTCTGCTTATTTGTATTGACATTGGTGCAGTCATTGCTGTAAAGTAAGTGTAAAACTGATGTAAGCAGCTGAACTACCTAGAAACTTCTGTACAGCCTTTTAAAAAGACAGTTCAGCCTCCACTCTTGGGGAAAGGAACAGTGTTTGGCTCTTTCACTTTCAAATAACTTTACTGCATGTCTTATCCATATTTTTATTACACTTCTACAGAATAATGACCATAGAACTACCACCTGTGCCCAGAGGGCAGCAGGGAAAGGCCCCATCCAGAAGAACACAAAACTTTACTGGTGCAGATCTTCAAACTCTTCTGAAGGAGATTGAAGGTGGGAGGCACAATCTCCTGAGTGTGATTGCCACCAAGCCTGCCGAGAATGTAACTTGTGGCACTAGCACTGAGTGCTAACTCCCTCACCCAGAGGATGGCAGAACAGTGCTGCAAAAAGTTCAATGATCTCACCAGGTCTGGCAAAGTAACACTGGGCACTCTCCTTTTCTTCCTTGCACAACCTGGGCACCTGCGCATTAATCATCCTCTTAAAGAACAATTGCACAACTAACCCCTGACATCTTGATGCTTTTAACCATCTTCAACAGAGTCTGTAAATGCGGTTTCTTAACAAGGTTAACAACGTTCAGCAAAAAGCCTATAAACGTGCTTTTCTCACATATCCCATCTGTTGAGCCTAAGGGATGTCCCCCTTAGGCTCACATGTCCACTCCAACCTTAGGTCACGGCTTGGCAGTGCAATAACTCCTTTTTAAATGGCTTCTTGTACATTGAAGATATTACACAAAGCATTACATTCCCACCATTTATGCTTTCCTAGCTGTCCTATATTAAGTGACGCTCTGATATGACCATCTGGTCAAGTATAGTTTTAAGACTCTGACAGTGGCAGAATCGGATGTCCAAACTGTGTATAATTGCCTTCTTGGCTTCCTTCATAAACCGCTTTCCATCTGAATTTCTGTAGCGTTACGAACGTTCACTGGGATCAGGACCAAGCTTGCAATGACGGTAAGCAAAGTCCGATTAACGACCTCTACCCTTGTCTTGCTTGTCCCGATTTCCATCATTCAACACTAACAGTACAGTTAGGGGAGTGGTGTGAGTGAATGGTTTATATGTTTAAAAACACCTAATCTAAACATAAGTTTTTATATGTCAAAGGAACTAGTTCCTGACCCCTTGTCTTTTAATCAAAGCAGCCAATTCCAATTCTGGCTTTTCTGTGACAGTCTCTTAGTTAATCGTTTGAATCAACACACTATACCAATTAGAATTATGAGGACAATTATCTGGGCTATGACAAAACTCATTGATATTATTCTAGCCCATGGGTGCTGACCTATGTTGTAAACATCTCCCACCATGCATGATTCCCAAGAGTAGATAAGCCCTTTTTAATATCGGCCTTTGTTGTTTTCTTAAGCATTTCATTCTTTCAATATTAGGGTTTTTAAACTACAGAAGTAATCCAAGAAAATGGTTTCCTTTACTACTTCGTCTTAATCTCCAACAGCCCCTGGTTACCCGCATGGTCTTATGTAATGCTAACAAGATGAGGACCTTAGATATCTTTCTCAAGCCATTTGCTCTTTAGTCTAAGTTTCATTTGTAAGGAATTTTACAACACCAGGTTATAGTCCAACTGTTTTATTTGAAAATCACAAGCTTTCGGAGGCTTTCTCTTTCGTCAGGTGAGCGAGTGTGGGATTCCATGGAAGGTTACCGCATTTATAGTCAGAGAACAATACCTGGTGATTACAGATAATCACCAGGTATTGTTCTCTGACTATAAATGCGGTAACCTTCCTTGGAATCCCACACTCGCTCACCTGACGAAGGAGAAAGCCTCCGAAAGCTTGTGATTTTCAAATAAAACAGTTGGACTATAACCTGGTGTTGTAAGATTCCTTACATTTGTCAACCCCAGTCCATCACTGGCATCTCCACATCATAAGTTTCATTTGGTCAATGTTATACATCATGATGCAGACCAAAGAAAATCATAATACATTACACAGAAACAGTGTGATGGTACATTCTCCAGCTGTCCTTTACCATTATCTATCTTGTGGATAATTCTTGCAAAGTATTATTTCTCCCTTGTCCTCAGTTGTCCCAATTTCATTAACTCAAAGGCAACCAGCCCTGAATTTTGGAAATCCAAATTCTATGTCCCTCTTTACTTTAATTAATCGGTTTCTCAATGGAGCATGTGTCAGTGCCTTGATTAAAGGGTTATCTCACTCTCCTGCGCTGCATTAACCACTTCATATCGTGCCGTTAAGTAACTGAGCATGTCTGAGATCCGTTCTTCAGTGCATCTTCATTGTGCATTTCCATATGCTAGTTGCCTCACATTTGCACACCCACACCAGTATCCCAAGATTATGCCATACTTGACATGCAATACAAGCCATTCCTGGGCTTTCAGGTTATCTTATCAAAAGATCGGTCCCGATGTCTGGATGATGGCTAGACAATCAAGTGCATTTTCTTGTTCAGTTTAGGCAAGGACACAAACATTTCTAAGAGAAAGCTATCAATTAACTACTCTCTCCAACACTATCCTGACTTTCACTGGAATGCACAGAGAAAT
Organism: Heptranchias perlo; assembly: GCF_035084215.1. Taxonomy (NCBI): domain Eukaryota; kingdom Metazoa; phylum Chordata; class Chondrichthyes; order Hexanchiformes; family Hexanchidae; genus Heptranchias; species Heptranchias perlo. The sequence continues at coordinate 43,848,521 of NC_090331.1, read as the reverse complement.
ACCAATAGATTAAGTGGGCAAGACTGTGGAAAATGGATTTCAATGTAGGCAAGTGAGGTCATTCATTTTGGACCTAAGAAGGATAGATCAGAGTACTTTTCTAAATGGTGAAAAGTTTGAAACAGTCGAGGGCCAAAGAGACTTAGGGGTCCATCTACATAGGTCATTAAAATGTCCTGGACAAGTACAGAAAGTAATCAAAAAGGCTAATGGAATGCTGGCCTTTATATCTTGAGGACTAGAGTACAAGGGGGTAGAAGTTATGCTTCAGCTATACAGTACCCTCGTTAGACCACACTCTGAATACTGTATTCAGCTCTGGACACCGCACCTTAGGGGAGGATATGTTGGCCTTGGAGGGAGTGCAGTGTAGATTTACGAGAATGATACCTGGTCTCCAAGGGTTAAATTACGAGGGGAGATTACTCAAACTAGGGTTGTATTCCCTGGAATTTAGAAGATTTAAGGGATGATTTGATCGAACTTTTCAAGATATTAAGGGGAACTGATAAGGTAGTTAGAGAGAAACTATTTCTACTGATTGGATAGTCTTGGATGAGGGGAAATATCCTAAAAATTAGAGCCAGGAGTGAAGTTAGGAAACACTTCTACACACAAAGGGTGGTAAAGTTTGGAACTCTCTTCTGCAAACAGCAGTTGATGCTAGCTAAGTTATTAACTTTAAATCTGAGATTGATAGATTTTTGTTAACCAAAGGTATTAAGGGCTATGGGGCTAAGGTGGATATATGAAATTAGGTCACAGATCAGCAGTGATCTCCTTGAATGGTGGAACAAGCTCAAGGGGCTAAATGACCGATTCCTGTTCCTATGTTCCTACTCGTGGGTGCACTCTCACATCTTTCAATCACCTAGGTCAATGATCCTAGGCCCCTTTTGGTGGTGTACTTTTCCTGCTTCTGTCAATCACTTCCTCATACCATTTTACACATCCCATTAATTACCATTTCAACTCAATCATGAGCCCTGGAGGAACTTCACTGTCCATTGTAATATTATCATTAACCCTTAAAACATATACTAAACATTCCCAGCTTGGTCCAAATTATTAACACATTTTTGTTTATTTTACTTAACCTCTTCTTGGACCTTTTTTATTTCCCAAAATATCCCATTATATTGTACTTGAACCCATTTTGTCATTTCAAAATGATCCCAATACCAGACAGCAGTACTGTTGGACTGACGGTACTTGTCAATATTCAATTTTATTTCCCCAAAAACTATCTTCCTTGATGCACTGCATTGGGCAGGAACCACTTAGACTGGACTTTTGTTTTAAAGTAAAATTTGATTATCCCCTTAAACTTCAAGTAAATTTTCCATTCTCGAGCACTTGAACAGCAGCTCATATCAAATTTATCATATCAACTCCAATTTCAGAAAAAGATTATGCCCAGGTTTAGTGCATTGAAGCGCTTGTAATTACTTTGGCGGTATCTCCCATATCTCCCCCCCCGCCCCCCCCCCCCCCCCAACGACGGCACTCTGTCTCGGAAGATAACAAATGACCTTGAATGGGTTAAAGCCGAGCCTTGAAGAGGCATAGTCTTAGTCCAAATCGATACCATGCTATGGCATTTGATGTCTGCAGATAAGGTCTTAAATTCTTACCGCCACTGTATCTCCGCCTGCAACAACACTTTTCCAGCAAAGGTTGCTCCGTAACTCTGAAGCCACTTTAATGTCAAAGAACTACTCTCTCTAATCCTGCACCTTCAACATTCATGCAGTCTCAAACCATAAAGAAAAAGAAAAACAGAAAATCCATTGTGGCTCTTCGAGAGCCCAAGGGATTAATTTGTCAATTCATGATTTCCTTCAGTCACTGTGGGAAATATTCACTCAAATTAAGCAACTTAACATACATTGACATAATTAAATTTTTACATTCAGCTGTGCAAAGGTTGTTGCTTGGTGAATTAAAAACAGCTGTCCTTGGAAGGGGTTAACTTTGCAAAAAAAAACGACGACAGAGCCAGATATCGCCAGACTCGCGCAGCTTTCACGTAAATTTTTTTTTAAAACTTTGCCGAATGAAGTACAATTAAATTCTGGATAATTTTAAACACATTCTTGTCATTGAAGACAGCATTTCAGTTCGTTCATCTCATTTTAAGTGTGGGTTGTATCTGGCCACCTTATCTACAAATGTTTCAGATTAAGCTCCAATTGTTGTTAAAGACTTTATTTAAGAGGTGTCCAAAATTTATTAACTGAGGTAGTTAGTAGTCCAACCAGAAGATTTTTCCAGATTGTTGTCATAGATATAGCAGGAGATCCTTTAATCATTATTATGTTTGTTGATGTTCTTAACAATCTTTAACAAAGTCTGTAAATGCAGTTTCTTAACAAGGTTGACATTGTTCAGCAGAAAGCGTGTAAATTTGCTGCTATCACAGCTTGAAGCCTGTACAATGGCTGCACACCAATAACTGGCATGCACAACCCGAAAACCCCGTCCTCCACTTCAATGTCTCATACCCCCACATCTCTTACTTCACCCCTCCCATGCCACTTGGCACACACTCTTCAAGTGCTATCCTTATCCTCATTTACATTAACTACCAATTTGTCCTTCAAGATAATGTCCACCAGAGGGGGCATCCCCATCACCCCTTGGAGAAGGCCATGGAGCTAGTGGAACTCACTCAGCTCTTGCCTTTAGGGATGCTGAGGTCAACGGAACCTTGCCAACACCAGGTTAGCGATTGAGCACTACACTGGCATCCCAGTGAAGCACCATAGACAGAACCGTATACCCCCTTTCAATGTCTCCTTAATCCCAAGGCAATAATGCTCTCTCATTCTTAACTTCTACACTCCTTTCCTGCAGATCCACCAGAGTAACAGGGCAGAGGAGGATGAAGAGAAGGAGCTGGGGAGATATTTCTTCCTCATCGAATTTGACAATGACTATAATGAGGAAGAAGAGTATGAGAACTGGTTCATCTGCCCCAACGTCCTCTGCCCCAGTCTCTGCTAACTCACAACCTGTAGCACTTGCTTCCTCTTGCATTTGACCGAGTGTGGCACCAAGGAGCCCTAGTAAAATTGAAGTCAATGGGAATTAGGGGGAAAACACTCCAGTGGCTGGAGTCATACCTCGCACAAAGGAAGATGGTAGTGGTTGTTGGAGGCCAATCATCTCAGCCCCAGGGCATTGCTGCAGGAGTTCCTCAGGGCAGTGTCCTAGGCCCAACCATCTTCAGCTGCTTCATCAATGACCTTCCCTCCATCATAAGGTCAGAAATGGGGAATGTGCAATCATCAGCGAACAATGTTCAGTTCCATTCGCAACCCCTCAGATAATGAAGCAGTCCGAGCCCGCATGCAGCAAGGCCTGGACAACATCCAGGTTTGGGCTCATAAGTGACAAGTAACATTGGCGCCAGGCAATGGCCATCTCCAATAAGAGAGGGCCTAACCACCTCCCTTTGACATTCAACGGCATTACCATCACCAAATCCCCCACCATCAACATCCTGGGGGTCACCATTGACCAGAAACTTAACTGGACCAGCCACATAAATACTGTGGCTACAAGAGCAGGTCAGAGGCTGGGTATTCTGCGGCGAGTGACTCACCTCCTGACTCCCCAAAGCCTTTCCACCATCTACAAGGCACAAGTCAGGAGTGTGATGGAATACTCTCCACTTGCCTGGATGAGTGCAGCTCCAACAACTCAAGAAGCTCGACACCATCCAGGACAAAGCAGCCCGCTTGATTGGCACCCCATCCACCACCCTAAACATTCACTCCCTTCACCACCGGCGCACTGTGGCTGCAGTGTGTACCATCCACAGGATGCACTGCAGCAATTCGCCAAGGCTTCTTCGACAGCACCTCCCAAACCCGCGACCTCTACCATCTAGAAGGACAAGAGCAGCAGGCGCATGGGAACACCACCACCTGCACGTTCCCCCTCCAAGTCACACACCATCCTGACTTGGAAATATATCGCCGTTCCTTCATCGTCGCTGGTCAAAATCCTGGAACTCCCTTCCTAACAGCACTGTGGGAGAACCTTCACCACAGTGACTGCAGCGGTTCAAGAAGTCAGCTCACCACCACCTTTTCGAGGGCAGTTAGGGATGGGCAATAAATGCTGGCCTTGCCAGCGACGCCCACATTCCATGAACGAATTTTTTTTAAATTCCAAGACACCTGCTTGGACTCTTTCACCCAGGCGGAATTAGATACTGGTAGTGAGGATGTAGTGCTGAGTGATTCACGGAGGGGGAGCCGGAAGATTGGAAAATGAGTGAGAATGTGCCACCTTCCCAGCGGAGGCAGAGAAGAAGGCTGCCATGGCTTTTGAGCCGTGGGAACCAGAACCTACGGGTACTAGTCTAAAAGAAGGATGTTGAACATTTCATCTGTGTAGGCTCCGATGTCAATCTCTGAGGATTTGTGGCAACTGACAGGTGTGATCCTCAAGCCCACAGTCTGTTTTTTGTGGAGGTGGAGGCACCGACTGGTCCCTAGCTACTTCATGGCTGGGGATCAGCTGAAGATTGCAATGAATCTGCCATTCGCTCCATTGGTACCTGCAAGGAAGAGAAAGCTTCCATCATGTTGCTGCTTAAGCAGCCAGGGACCAATCGGTGCCTCCACCTCCACTGAAGGCATTAGAGGACAGATTGGGGTGCAATATGCATTGCGGCTTCCAGACTGTAGCAACCACTGTGTTTTGAGAGCTGCCATTAGATCAGGCATGCCACTGATCGTTGTGGCTACAGGTCCAGAGCCCAGTCGAATGACCTCTGTCTGATACTGCCATCTCTGAGGACAGCAATGCATGCCATGGCTGTGGCCTTCCCCCCTCCGATCACCACATGAGGCGAGACCAGCCTCCACAGATGCAGCCTGCAGCACTTCCCTGCCAGGAGCAAACTGCCATGCAACGAGGGCTGCCTCAGACCCATCAGTGTTTTGTGGAGCATGAGGCAGCCAACCCCGGATCCTGGCCTCGTGGCATTTAGAAGAAGCATGAGAATAGGATTTTTTTTTTAAAAAGGCATATGAAGGCACCTAGGGGCAGCACAATGCTAGGAAGAAGTAGATTGATTGTGTGCACTTTGGAATTCACTGTAATAAAATAAAACGTGTACTGATATGGTGCTTTGTTATTGAGGGTGGTTAGAGTCATACAGGAAAAGGTGCGCTATGTGGTACTGATGTCTTTATTCAAGTGATGGTAATTGGCATGGTCTTGTGGGGCAAAGAGGGCTGATGTATTGTCGTGTGGTGTGATGTGTAGTCTTTTGAGGGGCGTCCCTTTATTTAAGGGGAAAGGTTGTGGTGTTGAAGGTAAACTTTGTTCCACAGAAGGGAAGACTTCACTGATATCCTGCTGTGATGCCAATTGCAGTGAATGCTACCCGTGTCTCCTTTGCTCCATCCAGTGATCCTCCCCCTCCTCCTCCATGATAATAGAATACAATATGCCCACAGGGAATGCCATGCCTCCTCCTAAGAATGCCATCGAACCCCTGACTGTGGGTAGGGGGGTGGTGGGTACTGAAACCTGCCATTGGTTTGATCCTACGAGGGGGAAAAGTCCTGGAGTGTGTAGGCAGAATGGCAAAAAAAGAGCCATAAAACGGGTTTCTCAAATCTATATTCAAAATCTCCAGACTCTCCTGTGTCAGGAACTCTTCACTTCTGCCTGTGTCAGCTGATCCTAGCAGCTGCGACACGTCATAGGAACAGGAGTAGGCCATTCAGCCCCTTCTGCCTGCTCCGCCATTTGATAAGATCATGGCTGATCTGTGATCCAGCTCCATATACCTGCCTTTGGCCCATATCCCTTAATACCTTTGGTTGCCAAAAAGCTATCTCCGATTTAAATTTAGCAATTGAGCTAGTATCAATTGCTGTTTGCGGAAGAGAGTTCCAAACTTCTACCACTGTGTAGAAATGTTTTCTAATCTCACTCCTGAAAGGTCTGGCTCTAATTTTTAGACTGTGCCCCCTACTCCTAGATCCCCAACCAGCGGAAATAGTTTCTCTCTATCCACCCTATCTGTTCCCCTTAATATCTTATAAACTTCGATCAGATCACCCCTTAACCTTCGAAACTCTAGAGAATACAACCCCAATTTGTGTAATCTCTCCTCGTAACTTAACCCTTGAAGTCCGAGTATCATTCTAGTAAACCTACGCTGCACTCACTCCAAGGCCAATATGTCCTTCCGAAGGTGCAGTGCCCAGAACTGCTCACGGTACTCCGGGTGCGGTCTAACCAGGGTTTTGTGTAGCTGCAGCATAACTTCTGCCCCCTTATACTCTAGTCCTCTCGATATAAAGGCCAGCATTCCATTAGCCTTATTGATTATTTTCTGCACCTGTTCAAGACACTTCAATGATCTATGTACCTGAACCCCTAAGTCCCTTTGGACATCCACTGTTTTTAACTTTTTACCATTTAGAAAGTACCCTGTCCTATCCTTTTTTGATCCAAAGTGGATGACCTCACATTTGTCTACATTGAATTCCATTTGTCACAGTTTTGCCATTCACCTAATCTATCAATATCACTTTGTAATTTTATGTTTTCATCTACACTGCTTACAATGCCACCAATCTTTGTGTCATCGGCAAACTTAGATATGAGACGTTCTGTGCCTTCATCTAAGTTGTTAATAAATATTGTGAATAATTGAGGCCCCAAGACAGATCCCTGCGGGACTCCACTAGTCACATCCTGCCAATGTGAGTACTTACCCATTATCCCTACTCTCTCGCCTTTCGCTCAGCCAATTTCCTAACAAAGTCCGTACTTTTCCCTCGATTCCAGGGGCTTCTATCTTATCTAACAGTCTCTTATGTGGGACCTTATCAAATGCCTTCTGGAAGTCCATATAAATAACATCCATTGACATTCCCCTGTCCACTACTTCAAAAAATTCAATCAGATTTGTCAGGCACGACCTACCTTTCACAAATCCATGCTGGCTCTCTCTGATTAACTGAAAATTCTCGGTGTTCAGTCACCTTTATCCTTAATTATAGACTCCAGCATTTCCCCACAACAGATGTTAGGCTAACTGGTCTATAATTCCCCAGTTTCTCTCTCCTTTTTTAAAAAGCGGAGTGACATGTGGAGTTTTCCAATCCAGAGCGACAGTTCCTGAATCTAGAGAACTTTGAAAGATTATAGTTAGGGCATCCGCAATGTGGTCACCTACTTCCTTTAAAACCCTGGGATGGAAACCATCTGGTCCTGGGGATTTGTCACTCTTCAGTGCTATTATTTTCTTCATTACTGTTGCTTTACTTATGTTAATTTTATCGAGTCCCTGTCCCCGATTCAATATTAGTTTTCTTGGGATTTCTGGCATGCTATCCTCTCTGCTGTAAATACTGACGCAAAGTAATTGTTCAACATGTCCGCCATTTCCCCATTGTCAATGACAATATCCCCACTTTCAGTTTTTAAGGGGCCAACACTGCTCCTGACCACCCTCTTTTTCCTAATATAACTATAAAAGTTCTTCATATTGGTTTTTGATATCCCTTGCAAGTTTCTTTTCATACTCTCTTTTTGTAGCTCTTACTATCTATTTTGTGACCCTTTGTTGATCCATTCACCAGGATCTGTGCCATTTTTTTGCATGCCCTTTCCTTATGTCTTATACTGTGCCTTACCTCTTTAGTTGTCCATGGCTGTTTTTTGGCAAGTAGAGTTCTTGCCCCTCGGGGGTATAAACCGGTTCTGTATCACGTTAAATGTTTCTTTAAACATTTCCCACTGATCATCAGTCGTTTTACCCATTAACAGATTTGCCCAGTTTACTGTGGACAGTCTCTGTCTCATCCCATTGAAGTCGGCCTTACCCACGTCTAGAGTCTTAGCAGCTGATTCACTTTTTTTCCTTTTCAAACACTACATTGAACTCATCATGTTATGATCGCTATTGGATAGATGTTCACGCTCAGTTAAGCTGTTAACTAAATCTGGTTCGTTACTCATAATTCTCAATCTAAGTTACCTGGAGTGCATTAGCGTGCAAACCCAAGAAACTTGGAGCTGCTGTGCCACTGGCTCTCAGGCTGTCGTATGCAAATGAGGCCAATGAGGATTCAGTGGGTGGATTGTGGGAAAGTTTAAAGTGTGAGGCAACTTGGGAAGCATTTTAAAGGAACACAAGTGGCAGAAACTACTTCCACCTGAACTTACCCACTTAAAAACATTTCCTAGATAGTTTTTGCACTGCTAATGCACTGAAAAGGAAGAAGAAATTCACCTGCAGATTATGCTAATAATTAGTAGATGGGGTTCATTGACAAAATGAATGAGAAGTTACAAAGGCAGTTTAGTTATGCCATAATAATTCAGCATTAACTGCTTGCTGATTATAAATTTGCATGGTTGAGCAAATCAAGTTTTTTTTAAAATATTTGTCCATAGAAAGGATTTGGGAATGAGTTATGTTTAGTGTTGTGTTTTAAAACGAAGTGAATCTACATAGTTTAAAAAGCCACGATCTGCAATGACTCGGTTTGAGATGGTAATGAGGCAGATATTGAAGAGGTTTCCACATGACTGGAAACGTTAAGCACTTTGTTAATCTCATCTCATGTGGCAGAAGTCTATCCAACTAGATCTGGGAAGGGAGCCAGACCTAATTAGGGAAAACTTGCTCATCTCAAGCCCAGAGCTGGTTAAGATGAGATTTGATTAACTTTTGCTCTGTATATTCACGCTGCCTGTAAGATAAAGCAGTGTAATGATTCGCATCAGACCTTCTCACTGAAATGTTTGCTGTCCACCTACTGAAGACTGGAGAAGCAGACTTGTGACAGACATGATACTCCGTTCCTATCACAAAGGGTTCCTGTTGTTGTATAATTGGATGTTGGGCAGTATGCAAAGTAAATCACTTGGATCGCTTACAGGACACCACTTTACCTGAGCGAATACCTAAGACAGGCCCAAAACTTGTAAAAAGCAAAATTCCTTGAGAGCCAGTGTTCCTCTGGGGTGAACTTTCACAAATTTTCAACAGAATAAGGGCAATTTTATGGTAAATTTAATCTTTACTTTTTTTATCATTTAAGTTGTGTTATATTCGAAGTTCTACTTTGTTGTATACATATTGACAATTGACTGTGGAAACAATGTGGCCACTGAAAGGAATCTGAAAAAATTGATTGGTTTGTTTTGTGGTAGTTGCTGGTTCCAGATTGGTAACTTTGAAAAGAAATTGAGTAATTTTATTGGTTGGTTTTGTATGGCTTGCTGCTTCCTAATTGAGGCAGTTTTCCTAGCTGTCTAGTGTTAATTGGATATTTGAGCAAATCAGCAGGGTTAACTGAACAAATAGGGGTTCCTAAAGCCAATTCTTAAAGCATAACAGTTAATTTATGGTGCTGTGGACACCCTGGCATAACATGCACGTTTAAGGTCTAATCCACACGAGATGCAAGACTTTCAATTATGTAAATTTTTCCTTTAATAAATCGTATTATAATCAAAGAAAAAAATGGTGACTGCCTCTCATACATACAGCTTTCTTCAGAGCACTGCACCTTTTTTGCAAGGTATTTCATTTTGGGAATTGTGAAGCTATATGTATTCCACTTGTGATTTCTGGGTGTCTGCCTTTCTTAAATGTTTTTCTGTGTACACACAAGTAATAGGACACCAAGAAAACCTATCAATGTTTCGATGTTTTTCTGGGTTGTCAAAAAGATCCTAAAAGAGTTAGTTTTAGTGTTGCCAGGCATTTTTGGCATGGACAACAGTTGCATTTCCTCTTCCTTTCTCTTGGGCAGGTGCTGTGACAGGTAACTGCAACAAACTTTAGGAGCTCACCATACTCTGTCAGAGCTGGGACATCTTGAAGGTGAAGGAGAAGGAAGATGTCCTTTTATTGAAAGTACTCCCCTTTGTGTTTATGAAAATTATACTCGATATTTCTTTAATGTTTTAAAAACATCAATTATATTGGCACAATGGAGGCCTCAAATATGATCAGCCTCTCTTTTGGGCTGCTCCAATAACCTCAACTTGAACTAAAGAGAAAGAGAGAAGAGTACCATGAACTGGAGAGTGAGAGGGGAGGAAAAAAAATCCAAATTACTGCGTCCACCATAAACAAATTAACAATCAGACGTTGCAACAGAGAGTAGTAAGAATTGTCCACAATAGCCCGCAATTTCTCTGACAGGAGAAGGATTTTCCCTTGTATAGTGGATAATTTTTGACACAATTATCCACTGTACAAGTGATAGTAATTGGGTACACCAGCAGTCTAAATTGCAACAAGCCTTTGCCCAATGTGGTGGTAGTACAACTACATGCAAAAGGCATATATTGAGAGGCAAGGGGCTGGGATTTAGGCTGTATCAGCTTCTTTGAAGCCATTGGTCTGCTTTTTGTTAGTTTTGCTGTTGACATGTATGTAACTGAAAGAAATCCACCTAGCACTGAAGAACATAATGATGGAAATACAATGAATATTGCGTAATTATATATTAAATTTTCTTTTCCTCCAGGCAAGTATGCAATGCGGGATCTTGTGCATCGTCTTCCAGGAGGTCCAACGCTGATCATGCTTTCTGACGACACTGTTGCTGCTGTTTGTTGTGCTTTACATGAGGTTACTATTAAGAACATGGAGAATGCCAAAGCATTAGCTGATGCTGGAGGAGTAGAGAAACTTGTAAACATTACAAAAGGGAAGGGAGAAAGGCAAGTATTCAAATGGGAAACAATTCTTACCATCAAGTGCTATATATTTTGTGTAATTCTCACTATTTATCTTGTGCATGCCATGGTTATATCTGGCAACTCTATGCTAGAAATTTAGGTATTTAGAATTTACAGACCAGAAACTGGTCTGTGCCATTGTTGATGCTCCACACGAGTCAAAATTAGGCACTGTTCTTGGGCTTTCATCCTTAATATATGATAGGCCTTTCTGTGGCCCGTGTGAATTTTTTTTTGTCCCCTCTTCAATTTCTGTTGGTCATAGTTGTGCACTACCCTGTCTGTTTATAATCTTTGGGATGGAGAACTCTTTTTTTGATGCATTTTTCTGCAGGAAGGTGCATGTAGTCATGACTGTCTCCATTGCCTTCTCTGGGATGGTGGTGCCAATTTCTAGAATGTGGCTCTTGTTAAGCACAAATGTCACAACAAGCAATAAAAGCTATTTTAGGACTGTCAACTGGCAGTCATCCTCAGAAAGGTGAAGGAACTCCAAGATATACATCATGCAAGGTTATAAAGGCTTTGCTACAATTTAAGAGCTAGCACTCTGGCATTAGTCAGGTAGGTTGCCAAAGATGAATCATACATAAATGCCCATTCAAGGCTTTCAATGGCATGAGATTAACGTGTGCTTCTCAAAATGAAATTGTCTAAAATGGTTTTGTTCCTTGCAGTCATTCAGCCAGCACACCAGGGGGACTGGCCTGGCAAAATAGCTATCAAGAAAAGCCACAAAAAATGTCTTGAATTTTGGATTGAATACTAATTGAGGTTTTCACAAATTGGGTGTGGTTGATTTGAGTACTTGCCTGAGGGATTGCATACCTATTTATGGATAGATGACTGACTGGTGAGAGCCAGGAAGGATTCAGAACTGTTCAGCAGGTAGTAACTGCTTTCAGAAATTGTTAAGGAACGTCTTAATATAAACCAGATTCCTGCCCATCCTAGATAGAACCATAAAAAAGATGCAGCACAGAAGGGGGCCATTTGGCCCATCGTGTTCGCGCTGGCTCGAAGAACAACCAGGTGCCCATTCTAATTCCACCTTCCAGCACTCGGTCCATAGCCCTGCAGCTTACAGCACTTTAGGTGCAGGTCCAGGTACTTTTTGAAAGAGTTGAGGGTCCCTGCCTCTACCACCAATTCGGGCAGTAAATTCCATACACCCACCACCCTCTGGGTAAAAAGGTTTTTCCTCATGTCCACTCTAATCCTTCCGCCAATCAGCTTAAATCTTTGTCCTCTAGTTCTTGAACTCTCCGCTAGGGGTAACAGGTACCCTGTCTATCTAGGCCCCTCATAATTGTATATACCTCAATCAAGTCTCCCCTCAGCCTCCTTTTCCAAGGAAAACAACCCCAGCCTATCCAATCTCTCCTCGTAGCTGCAATTTTCGAGCCCTGGCAACATTCTTGTAAATCTTCTCTGCACTTTCTCCAGAGCGATTACGTCCTTCCTGTAATGTGGTGACCAGAACTGCGCACAACACTCCAGCTGTGGCATTACCAGTGTTTTGTACAGTTCCATCATTACATCCCTGCTTTTGTATTCTATACCTCGGCTAATAATGGAGAGCATTCGGCATGTCTTCTTCACAACCTTATCTACCTGTACTGCTACCTTCAGGGACCTGTGCACATGCACTCCAAGGTCTCTCACTTCCTCTACCCCTCTCAATATATTCCCATTTACTGCGTATTCCCTTTTACTGTTTGCCCTCCCTAAGTGCATTACCTCACACTTCTCCGGGTTGAACTCCATTTGCCACTTTTCCGCCCACTCCACCAACCCATTGATATCTTCTTGGAGTCTACAGCTATCCTCTTCACTATCAACTATACGGCCAATTTTTGTGTAGTCTGCAAATTTGCCAATCATACCCCCTACATTCAAGTCCAAATCATTAATTTATACCACAAACAGCAAGGGACCCAACATGGAGCCCAGTGGCACACCACTGGAAATGGATTTCCATTCGCAAAGACATCCATCGTCTTTTACCCTTTGTTTCCTGTTACTGAGCGAATTTTGGATCCAATTCACCACATTTCCCTGTATCCCATGGGCTTTTACCTTTCTGACCAGTCTGCCATGTTGGGACCTTGTCAAATGGCTTACTAAAATCCATGTAGACAACATCCACTGCACTACCCTCATCAATCCTCCTTGTCACTTCCTCAAAGAATTCAAAGAATACAGGTCCAGTCTATCTGTCAGAGGAACATGTTCTACTTGGCAGATTGCAGGCTTGCACACACAATTTACCTGAGGTTAATGGAGCTGTTGGCTGCAGCCACTTGGTATGTGTAGTTCTTTGTGCAGTTCCTACAGCTAAACTTATTGCTGCAGTGGTCATGCAGTTTTTTTCCTTTTCAGCTGATAAATGGATAATGTATCCTCAATTGTGCAAGGCTCCACTGGCAGCAGCGTGGAGCCTAACTGGGAACATTTTGTGAAGAAAATTGGCAGCTAAAGGGAGGCTGTGCTATTGACCAATGCAAGCCTCATTTTAATGCAGATATTCGCATCAGGCACCACACTGAATTTCACTTTTCTCTAGTGATCTCTGCCCCTATATGCTCATCTCTCCAATATAAAATAACGCATGACTAATCTGCAAGTTTGGCCTGCTGAAATTGAATCCTTAAAGCTAGATTTCTGTAGGAAAAGTTGACTTTTTTTAAAAAATGTAAAAATTGTTCTCTGCATTAGTTTGTGTTGTTGCGGAGGGGCCTCTTTGAAATTAAGATTTGTTTTTTAATAGTTTCCTTGCTGCAATTGAACTTGCCAAGGACGATAATTCTTTTGTGGATTCCAGTAGCACTGCATGATTTAGATGAGTCCATGAAGGTTCACCACAAGATCTTGAGGCCCAGGTAGGGTGGTGGGGTTTGAGACCCCACCACCCTACCTGGGCCTGTCACAGGAAACCTGTATTCACTATGTAGTTACATAGAATCTACCACACAGAAACAAGCCATTCGGCCCAACTAGTCTGTGCCAGCATTTAAACTCCAAATGAGCTTCTTCCCACCCTGCCCCCATATCTCTCGATTCCATGTATGCATCAAACCTCCCCCTGAATGTCAATGCTATCTGCTTTAACCACTCCATGTGACAGCGAGTTCCACATTCTGACCGCTATATAAAGCAATTCCTCCGAAGTGGCTATTTTGTATTTATGCCCCCTTGCTCTGGACTCATCCCACAAGTGGAAACAGTTTCTCCATATCCACCCTATTAAACCCCTTCATAGTTTTAAAGATCTCTAGCAAGTATCTTAGTTTTCTCTCTTCCAGAGAAAAGAGCCCCAGCCTGCTTAATCTTTCCTTATTTCTGGTAACCTCTCAATTCTGGTAATCTCTCAATTCTGATAATATCTTTGTCTTTTGTGCAGTTTCTCCAGTACTTCAATATACTTTTTGTAGTATGGAGACCAGAACCATGCTCAGTTATCCAAGTGTGGCCTAACCAAGGTTCAATATAAATTTTATATTACCTACCTGCTTTTGTATTCTTTTCCCCTCAAAATAAACCCCAGTACACTGTTTTCACTCTTTATGGCCTTATCAACTTGTGTTGCTGCTTCTAATTTATGCATCTTTATTCACATCTCTTTGCTCTTTATCCCATCTGGTTTCTTGCCTTCCAAGGAATAAGAACCTATTCTAGATGTTCTGATAACTTTGAAGTACCAATCCTCTTTGGTCAAAAAGCACCGCAGAAAAGCAGATCAGTGGCAAAGGGTCACAATGAATTGAGACAAGTTTACATTCACAATTCTCTTTCTCTCTCCGCCCCCCCCCCACCACCACCACAGTTCCCATTCTTTTCAGGGCTGCAGGATATGTTGTCTGGACTCGGGACACTTAATGCATGATGAGGGATTTAACCCATTTCAATTGTTCAAATCTTACTTATAATCGTTTCAAGAGTGCAACAGGGACTTCCCCAATGGCTCGGTGAACGCGAGCCATACTGACCAGGGAAGTCCAATGTTCATCGATGGTCTGTACTGAGTTAACTGTTTTCAGCTGGGATGATGATAGGAACAGTGCAGTTGGTGTTGCCATCAGCATCTCTGGGTCATGGAGTTGAAAATTTGCCAGAATTCCTGCTCCTAATTGTTATGCATTACCCCTGCTGGAAATAACTGTTCATGGATGTCAGTTGTACAACTGTGATGTCCTCCATAGTCAAATAGTCTGACAACATTCACTGTCAAGATGTACATATGAATAATGGTCACTTGGGTGCAAGTATCAGATGACTGGTGCCCTTGGAACCATTCCACAGCAAGGAGTCAGCACCTTTAGGAGAGGAAGGGAAGGAAAAAATGTTGGGGTGGGGAGAAAAGAGTAATAGTACTGTTGACCGGAGGTCACCAGTTACGGTTACTGGCTTAGTACACAGAGGAGAAGAGTCAATTCTCTCAACTCTCAATTCACTTTATTCACGCTGTTAGATCATATACATATAGCTTATACGTCTGGTTCGATATAGGCATGCAGTTTACACCAGGTTATACAGTCTTATACCCAAACTAAGATCTAAACGCACACCCACTAGGTTTCTCTGACACTCCGAGTGGTCACAGAACATAAAGGATAATACCCGAAAAGGAGAGCTGATGCTGGCCTGGCGTTCCGTTCTCTCTCTCTCTCTCTCTCTCTCTCTCTCTCGCTACGTCCCTGACCAAGGGTCTTCCACTTCTGCGATGGTTGGTCTCCGGAGTCTTCGCTCTGGCTCCACGCCCTAGATCCTTCATTCTTATTCCGAATCTTATCTCTTCAAGCTGTGCTGTCTCTATATTTCGTTGGTTTAGGCTTCCTTGGTTACCCTGTGTCTTCTCTTCATTGGCTCTGTCCCAAAGACTTAGGTAGCATTACCTCATTACTCCTTTTCTAAATAAGGACTTGTCTTATCACATTTCCTTTGTCTTTCACAAAACTTGGTTAATTCAAACCGGTTCCAGGCAGCTGAGGCCAGGACTGAGCTCAGGTTACTTTAGTTCAAAAGTCGTTCCTGCCTGTGTGTATCAGTAGCTGACGTCTCAGGTTACCTTCTGCAGCCTCTGGCCAACAGTACCCAAGAGTGGATTGACTCTTGTGAAATCTTGGTTGCTGATTTGGCATGGAAGATGTATGAAGGATTTTGATAAAGTACATAGGGAAAAAATATTTCCAATGGTCAGTGAATTGGTAGCTAAAGGTCATAAATTTAAGATAGTCACCAAAAGAATGAACGAAAAGGTTAGCAGAAATTGTTTTATGCAGAGGGCTGTTAAGAGGTTGTGAAATGGCCTACCAGAAACAGTGGTGGAAGCAGAATTCATAATTTTAAAAGGGAAGTGGATTGATATTTGAAAAAGAAAAATTTAAAAGACTATGGGGAATGGTCAGAGGAAAGGAATTAAGTGGGTAGCTCTTTGAGAGTCAACACAGGTGCAATGGGCCAAATGGCGGCCTCCTGTGCTGTGAAATTCTAAAACGGTAACTTTTTAACATGAAAATGGAGTGCACGGTAATCTTTTGTGACTCAGTGACGTGGATGTAGCATCATGTAGAGTATATTTTAAAAGGACATGCAACTCTTTAGCAATCTTACAGATAAATTACTTAACAACCATGGTGTGGACAATAACTTCACTCAAAGATTGAGCAATATTAAACTTGAAATGCGATTAATTTTCCATTAGAAGTTACATGCTGCATTGCTTTACTGGGGTTTAATTTTTAACAGGTTCGTGGAATGGGCGGACACATGGCAGATGAAATTTAATGCAGAGAAGTGCGAAGTGATACATTTTGGCAGGAAGAACAAGGAGAGGCAAAATAAACTAATTGGTACAATTCTAAAGGGGGTGCAGGAGCAGAGTGACCTGTGGGTATATGTGCCCAAACCTTTGAAGGTGGCAGGACAAGTTAAGAAAGCAGTTGAAAAAGCATACGGGATCCTGGGCTTTATAAATAGAAGCATAGAGTACAAAAGCAAGGAAGTTATGTTGAACCTTTTTATAAAGCACTGTTTCGGCCACAACTGGAGTATTGTGTCCAGTTCTGGGCACTGCACTTTAGGAAGGATGCGAAGGCCTTGAGAGGGTGCAGAAAAGATTTGCTAGAATGATTCCAGGGATGAGGGACTTCAGTACGTGGATAGACTGGAGAAGCTGGGGTTGCTCTCCTTAGAGCAGAGCAGGTCGAGAAGAGATTTGGTAGAAGTGTTCAAAATCATGACTGGTTTAGATAAAGTAAATAAAGAAAAACTGTTCCTGTTAGTGGAAGGGTTGAGAACCAGAGGACACAGATTTAAGGTGATTGGCAAAAGAACCAAAGGCAACATGAGGAGAACTTTTTTACGCAGCGAGTAGTTATGATCTGGAATGCACTACCTGAAATGGTGGTGGATGCAGATTCAATCATGGCTTTCAAAAAGGAATTGGATAAATATTTGAAGGGGAAAAAAATTGCAGGGCTACGGGGAATGGGACCAAGTGGATTGCTCTTACAAAGGGCCGGCACAGGCTCGATGGGCTGAATGGTCTCTTCCTGCGCTATAATGATTCTATGAATTCTGGAATCATTGTACACTGAATTGGGTTAACGTTGTACTGTTTTTGAAGGTTAAATTGCTGGATTTTAATATTTACGCTCCGTTTTGTATTTCATTAAGGTATTCGCTGAAAGTAGTTAAGGCAGCAGCTCAAGTCTTAAACACATTGTGGCAATATCGTGACCTTCGCAGCATTTATAAAAAGGTAACTCTTTAATAATGCAAAGAAGCATTGTTTCGATTGGAAATCAGTAATCCAATCATTGTATTTTTCCCCACATGATTTTCTTTGTCTTTGCAGGATGGTTGGAATCAAAACCATTTCATTACACCAATTTCTAGTCTGGAACGTGACAGACATAAATTTTCCACATCCCACCCATCCTTATCAACAACCAATCAGAATATGTCACCTGTTCTTCAATCTGGTGAGTAGCTTACGGTTAACAAAAGAAAATAAAAGTTGTAAAAACAACTGATCTTGCAACTGTAATTATAAAAGTAACAGGGAAATATTTTGTGACTTGCAGGTAACAAATCCAGCACACATTCTATACATTACTGTGTATTAAGTGTGTTAATTGATGCATAAAAAAGCAAATTGAAATTGATTGACCTTTTAGGTTAAAGCTGTGCTACTATAGCAATTGTATTGTTTCTGATCTTGCCATTGCTGCGTATGTTGATGCTCCGAAAACTTTGTTTAACAGTGTGAATGTAGTGCATAAATATACAGCCATTGAATGGTTCCACTGCATTCCAGAAACCTCGTCTCCCTTACACACACTTTTCTGTTATCATACTTATCTTGGGCTGGGACCATAAATTCCATTTGCTTAGTTAACATCATAAGTGGGACTCTGTTTTCATACATAAATGTTTGAATGGGGGGCCTAAACTACCAGAAGTGATTTTTTTTAGCTTAATAGAATGCTGGATTATCTATGCTAATGCTGAAACCTGTGATTTAATTTTGCACAATAGTTGAACTAAAGTTTCAGCTTATTGTCAAACTGTTAAATCACCCTTATTGAAATGTTCAAATCTGCATATAAGTTTACAATGTCCGGAATACGATCAGCCCAGAATTTTTTGAAAAGTTTTGGCATAACTACAGCACAAGAGCTCAATTGCATCATTTTTTTTCTGAGGAAATTCACCTGTAACTGATTTACGCTGGTTTTGCGCCAAAACATCACCGCGCATATTTCCTCAATCATTTGCACCGTTCCCCAGTTACATCTGCGGAAACCCCTCTTGGCTCACTGTCATAGCTCCACCCCCATGCAAAAGACTAGGGAATGTGAGTTTTCTGCATTTATGCCCATTCTGAACATGCTCAAATTTACACCCAAAATTTTAGGCACAGCAGGACCCAACATCACCATTTCTGGTGTTTAATCATTTTTTCCTCCTCATTGAGACTTGCAGTGTATTTTCTACAATTTATTGTGGCAAGAGAATCTGTTGCATTAAGAAGAAAAAAGCATCCACTATTACATTTTCTTAAACAGTAGAGTTTTGGCTTTGGCCACATAATTTGCATAATCACAAACATAAAATCTTCAATGAACCAGCAGAATCAAGCAGCATAATAGAACACACTTTTTTCATTCCATTAAAAAAATATTCCTTGATGTATGTAAGAGTGGTAAACTGGTGTAGTTTTATTAATACAGCTGAAAATGGGTTTATCACCAAAAGTAAGCATTTTTAAACTGTCCAGTCCTCCAACTCCACCTGTGAGTAACCTGATTTAAAATGACTTAAAAAAAAACTATACTGAACCATTTAATAGTTTCATTGGTATACGTTAGTCAGTTTCTTGGTGAATTAAATATTTTTGGTAGCTAAAAAAACATTTTAAATGTGCTTACTAGTGCCTGTGTGCGTAGAAAATCAGTGCAATTTGAAGAGCCTTCCCTAACCAGCACAATCGGCAGAATCTTGCAATTTCGACCTGGGGGCGGGGCCTGATCCGGCAAATTGAATCTTAAGCCAGCGTAAAAGATTGCGGAAAACACAAAATTAAGTACTATTGGCCGTAACTCACTTACACTTTAAATTCTCTGATCTTTTGCGCTGGTTCGGCCAATTTTACCCGGATTGCGGTGATGTTACTAGCGTAAACTCTACCCGGCTGTGCTTAATATCAATATGCCATTAAGTCCATCTTTATCTTATGTTATTCACTTTCCTTGGGCCTCGATAGTTTCCGCTGATTTTCGCTGCGCTTATGCCAGTTTTTACGTTCGGGCATATGCTGACGAGTTACTCAGGAAATTTGATATAAGTTGCCACCGATAATATTGGCATAGAAACAGGTGGAAATTTTGGGGTAAGTCAATTCGAAGAAATTCTGGCCCGATATCTTCAAACATATTTAGATTTGCATTAGTGAATGCCCCTTTAAATATCATACATGCTCAAAATACTTGCCATATTAATAACATTAGTGTGAACTGAATAATACAAACCAAAATACTGGAAACACTCAGCAGATCAGGCAGCATCTGAGAGAGGAAGGTAGGGTTAACATTTCAGATCTTGTGGCTCTTCTTCAGAACCGGACGATGTTACAGATGAACTTTTTATAATAAGGAATAGAGCCAGGGAAAAGTGGGTGGGGGGGGGGGAAGAAAAAGAATGGTCTGTAATTAGGTGGAGGACAGGAGGTGAGTAAATGACAGAAGTGATGATGATGTAAGATAAAAGGAGGTAATAATCAGAGAAACTGGAGAAATATCCGAGACGCAGAAGATATGTGAATCGTTACAGCAGAATAGCAGAGGGAGGGGTGGGTGTGGAATGTATGGAAAATCTGACAAAGTGGAGAAGGCTACAGTGGCCAGAGAATGTGGTGAAAATAAAAGGCAAGTGACACCAGGGGCACAGACCACCCTACTGGCCATGTAGGGGATCCCCATCCAAGCACCAGCCTAAACTCCCTCCATTCCTGGAAGCACTAGTGCACCCAACCTACATTACCAACACCTGCTGTATGAGAGAAAATGGGAACTGTGGCTACGGCCTGGTTGTTAAGGTCAGAGGGCTGTAGAGTGCCTAGTAGGAAGATGAAACGCTGTTCTTTAATTTCCATTAAGCTTCATTGGAACAGTGTAGAAGGCCAAAAACAGAGGTGGGAGTGGGACGGATAATCAAAATGGCAAGCAATTGGAACCTCAAGGTCGCACATACGGCCGGAATGGAGGTGTTCAGTAAAGTGATCACCCAATCTACATTTGGACTCCCTGATGTAAAGGAAAGCGCATCGTGAGCACAGTATGTAAGGTTGGAAAAAGTACAATTAAATCACTCTCACCTGGAAGGAGTGCTTGGGGCCCTGGGCAGGTGATGAAATGACAAGGTACTGGGATGAGAGCAGGTGTTGGGGTGATGGAGGAATGGGTGAGAGTATCATGGAGGGAACAGTCCTGCAGAATGCTGGGCGGGGAGAAGAAGATAGGTTTGGTAGTGAGATTGTGTTGAAGGTGGAGGGAAATGGTAGAGGATGATTTGTGAAATGTGGAGGCTGGTGGGGACAGAAGGTTCAAGGAAGGAAGAGAAGGGTTGAGAGTGGTAATGTGGGCAATGGGATGGACATGGTCAAGGGCTCTGCCTACCACAGTGGTAAACAATTTTACAACACCAAGTTATAGTCCAGCAATTTTATTTTAAATTCACAAGCTTTCGGAGATTTTCTCCTTCCTCAGGCAAATGTTTGCCTGAGGAAGGAGAAAATCTCCGAAAGCTTGTGAATTTAAAATAAAATTGCTGGACTATAACTTGGTGTTGTAAAATTGTTTACAATTGTCAACCCCAGTCCATCACCGGCATCTCCACATCATGACTACCACAGTGGAGGAGAATGCTCGGCTGACGACATTTTGAAGCTCTTATGGAAGGTGGCATCATCAGAGAGGTGCGACAGAGAAACTGGGGAAAGGGATTGGAATCCTTACAGGAAGCAGATGGGGAAACGTATAATCAAGGTAGCTGTGGGAGTTGGTGAGCTTGCAGTAGATGTCAGTAGACCGTTTGTCCCTTATGACAGAGCAGGCTCGAGGGGACGAATGGCCCACTCCTGCTCCTATTTCTTATGTTCTTATGTAGAGACACAGACATTCAGGAAAGGAATAGTCAGAGATGGATCATGTAAAGGAGGGGTGGAAATTAGAAGCAAAGTTAATGAAATTCTCCAGCACAAGGCATGTACAGGAAGGAGAGATTAGGGAGTGGCCTGGAGCAGGACGAGAACAAAGAATGCTCAACATATCCTACAAAAAGGCAGGCATAGCTAAAACCCATGCGGGTTTCCATTGCAACACCTTTTATTTGGAGGAAGTGAGTGAAATTAAAGGAAAAGTTCTTGAATGTGAGAACATGTTCAGCGAGGAGGAGGGTGGTGGTGGTGGTGGTGATTGGAGATTTGTTGGGCCACTGTTCAAGGAAAAAGCAGGTGGGGCTACAGACTGTCCTGGTGGGACAATGGAGGTTAGAGGGACTGAACGTTCATAGTGAAAAGGAGACCTTTTAGGGCCAAAAAACTGGAATTGATATAAATGGTGGAGGCCATTTTTTTTTCTTCCCGTCCTTTTTCCGTGGTTCCTCTCTAAGCTGTTTATTTCCCTCAACCAACATCACTTTAATAAAAATAAACATATTACCTAATCATTATCACATTGATGTTTGTGGGACCTTGCTGTGTGTAATTTGGCTGCCAAGCTTCTTGCATTACAAGTGACTACACTTCAGAAGTACTTCATTGGCTGTAAATTGGCATTGTGCATTGGCAGACTTGAACATTTATGGCGGAAAACTGGTTTATCCATTCATTGCCAGATCTAGCTGGACCACATAAAGCACTATTGGGTCTTGCTCTCATAGAATCATAGGTTACAGTAAGTAAGGAGACCATTGAGTCCACGCCGGCTCTATGCAAGAGCAATCCAGGTAGTCCCACTCCCCCGCCCTTTCCCCGTAGCCCTGCAAATTTTTTCCTTTCAAATACTCATCCAGTTCCCTTTTGAAGACCGCCTCTGCCAAAACTGCTCACAATTCCAAGATCATTCTGGAATTCAAAGATAACCCCGGCTTCTCTTCAGTACAAACCGTCGTCTTAAACACCTTTCCCCTGCCCCCTCCACCCTCACCTCCAACGAAAAGTGCGAGGAGTTCATGGACGACTTTGCCACTAAGATTGAGACCACCCGTTCAGCTGCCTCTGCCCTAGCCCTGAACTTACATCTTTCTCTAGTTTCTCTCCTATCCCTGACCCCTCTGTCCTTGCAAACTACCACCCCATCTCCAACCTCCCTTTCCTCTCAAGTCCTTGAACGTGTTGCCGCCTCCCAAATCTGTGCCCATCTTTCCCAAAACTCCATGTTTGAATCCCTCCAATCAGGTTTCAGCCCCTGCCACAGTACTGAAACGGCCCTTACCAAAGTCACACACGACATCCTACGTGACTGTGACGATGGTAAACCATCCCTCCTCCTCCTTTTCAACTTGTCTGTAGCCTTTGACATGGTTGACCACACCATCCTCCTCCAATGCCTCTCCTCTATCGTCCAGCTGGGTGGAACTGTGCTCGCCTGGTTCCATTCTTATGTATCCAATTGTAGCCAGAGGATCACCTACAATGCTTCTCTTCCAACTCCCGCACTGTTACCTCTGGAGTCCCCCAAGGATCTATCCTTGGCCCCTTCCTATTTCTCATCTACATGCTGCCCCTCGGCGGCATCTTCCGAAAACACGTCGTCAGATTCCACATGTACGCTGACAACACCCAGCTCTACCTCACAACCACCTCCCTCGACCCCGCCACTGTCTCTCATTTGTCACATTGCTTGTCCGACATCCAGAACTGGATGAGCAAAAATTTCCTCCAACTAAATATTGGGAAGACTGAAGCCATTGTCTTTGGTCCCCGCCACAAACTCTGTTCCCTAGTCAACAACTCCATCCCTCTCCCTGGCCGCTGTCTGGGGCTGAACCAGACCGTTCGCAACCTTGGTGTCCTACTTGACCCTGAGATTAGCTTCTGACCACATATCCGTTTCATCACCAAGACCACCTACTTCCACCTCCATAACATTGCCCGTCTCCGCTCCTGCCTCAGCTCAGCTGCTGCTGAGACCCTCATCCATGCCTTTGTTACCTCCAGACTCTGCTATTCCAATGCTCTCCAGGCTGGCCTCCCATCTTCCACCCTCCATAAACTTGAGCTCATCCAAAACTCTGCTGCCCACATCCTAACTCGCACCATCCCATTCTCCCATCACCCCTGTGCTTACTGACGTACACTGGCTCCTGGTCTGGGAACGCCTCAATTTTAAAACACTCATCCTTATTTTCAGATCCCTCCATGGCCTCACCCTTCCCTATCTCTGTAACCTCCTCCAACCCTACACACCCCCCCCCCCCCCCCCGAGATCTCTGCACTCCTCCAATTCTGGCCTCTTGTGCATCCCTGATTTTAATCACCCCACTGTTGGCGGCCCTG
The DNA here is from genome assembly GCF_035084215.1 of Heptranchias perlo. Classification (NCBI taxonomy): domain Eukaryota; kingdom Metazoa; phylum Chordata; class Chondrichthyes; order Hexanchiformes; family Hexanchidae; genus Heptranchias; species Heptranchias perlo. The sequence goes on along the minus strand of NC_090331.1, from coordinate 43,824,718 downwards.
CCTTCAGCTGCCTAGGCCCTAAGCTCTGGAATTCCCTCCCTAAAAGTCTCTGCCTCTCTACCCCTCTCTCCTCCTTTAAAATGCTCCTTAAAACCTATCTCTTTGTCCAAAAAGCTTTTGGTCATCTGTCCTAATACCTCCTTATGTGGATCGGTGTGAAATTTTGTTTGATATCGCTTCTGTGAAGCTTTACTATGTTAAAGGCACTATATAAATGAAAGTTGTTGTGGTTGTTGTTGTGCACTGAAGGATGTCCTGAGGTCGTGAAAGGCACGATATAAATGCAAGTCGTCTTTCTTTTTATTTTGGTGTGAACACGATCTCTTTCACAGTGGCTAGCACAACCTCTTCACCAGCACTCTTGGGAATCAAGGATCAACGATCTAACTATGAGAAGACCAAGACTTCTATGCAATATTACAACAGCCAAGGAGATAACATGACACACAAAGATTTAACCATAGGTAAGAAATGGAGTGATTACAAATTGATAAAGTCAAGCATTTTTGAAGTACAAAGCATTTTCTTCTAAATGTAACCTTTTCGTACCAGGGGATGGTCAGAATTTGGTCTGCAAGTGGTTTAAAAAAAAATTAAAGTTTCCTTTAAAGTTTTGGCTGTATTAATTTCTACAAATTAGAGTACTTGCAGTGTAACGGTAGTATTGGGATGAATTGAAATTGTACTTCAAACCCATGCTCTGAGCCCAATCTGACTCTGGAGTGAGATTCACTCCCCTGACTTCAGATGTATACTACATTCTAGCATTGATGCAAAGCAAAACCACTTCACTCTGATGCTACTGTTGTAGATGTATCCTTAGATTAGTTTTGCTACACCAGGCATTCTTAAAAAATGCCAAGCACTTTGTTGAAGTAGATTTTGTTTTCAACTCCTACATTCTGATTAGACATCCACAATTCAGAGAATTAAAACTAAAGCTTACTAGAGTAGAGTTAATTGTAAACAATTTTACAACACCAAGTTATAGTCCAGCAATTTTATTTTAAATTCACAAGCTTTCGGAGGCTTCCTCCTTCGTCAGGTGAACGATGTGAAAATGAAATCCTCGAAATGAAATCGCATTTATAATTCACAGAACAATGCTTGGTGATTACAGACAGTTTTTTCAACTGCCCGTTGCCAAGGCAATCAGTGTGCAGACAGACAGGTGTTACCTGCCAGGTCTCAGAATATACAAATCACCAAAAAAAACAACAAACAAAAAAAAACAGAGATTGAGAGGTAGAAACATAGAAAAGACAGCAACTGACCCGTTATATTAAAAACAGATAACATTTGTTCGCTGGTGGGGTAACGTGTAGCGTGACATGAACCCAAGATCCCGGTTGAGGCCGTCCTCATGGGTGCAGAACTTGGCTATCAATTTCTGCTCGACGATTTTGCGTTGTCGTGTGTCTCGAAGGCCGCCTTGGAGTACGCTTACCCGAAGGTCGGTGGATGAATGTCCATGACTGCTGAAGTGTTCCCCGACTGGGAGGGAGCCCTCCTGTTTGGCGATTGTTGCGCGGTGTCCGTTCATCCGTTGTCGCAGCGTCTGCATGGTCTCGCCAATGTACCATGCTCTGGGGCATCCTTTCCTGCAACGTATGAAGCAGACAACGTTGGCCGAGTCACAGGAGTATGAACCATGCACCTGGTGGGTGGTGTCCTCTCGTGTGATGGTGGTATCTGTGTCGATGATCTGGCATGTCTTGCAGAGGTTACCGTGGCAGGGTTGTGTGGTGTCGTGGACGCTGTTCTCTTGAAAGCTAGGTAATTTGCTGCGAACGATGGTCTGTTTGAGGTTGGGTGGCTGTTCAAAGGCGAGTAGTGGAGGTGTGGGGATGGCCATAGCGAGGTGTTTGTCCTCATTGATGACATGTTGAAGGCTGCGGAGAACATGGCGTAGTTTCTCCGCTCCGGGGAAGTACTGGACGACAAAGGGTACTCTGTTGGTTGCGTCCCGTGTTAGTCTCCTGAGGAGGTCTATGCGATTTTTTGCTGTGGCCCGTCGGAACTGTCGATCGATGAGTCGAGCGTCATATCCCGTTCTTACTAGGGCGTCTTTCAGCGTCTGTAGGTGTCCATCGCGTTCCTCCTCGTCTGAGCAGACCCTTTGTATTCGCAGGGCCTGTCCATAGGGGATGGCCTCTTTGACGTGGTTAGGGTGGAAGCTGGAAAAGTGGAGCATCGTGAGGTTGTCCGTGGGCTTGCGGTAGAGTGAGGTGCTGAGGTGCCCGTCTTTGATGGAGATTCGTGTGTCCAAGAAAGAAACTGATTCTGAGGAGTAGTCCATGGTGAGCTTGATGGTGGGATGGAACTTGTTGATGTTATCGTGTAGTCTCTTTAGTGATTCCTTGCCGTGGGTCCATAGAAAGAAAATGTCGTCGATGTATCTGGTGTATAGTGTTGGTTGGAGGTCTTGTGCAGTGAAGAAGTCATGCTCGAACTTGTGCATGAAAATGTTGGCGTATTGGGGTGCGAATTTGGTCCCCATGGCTGTTCCGTGTGTTTGGGTAAAGAACTGGTTATCGAAGGTGAAGACATTGTGATCCAGGATGAAGCGGATGAGTTGTAGGATGGCGTCAGGAGATTGGCTGTTGTTGGTGTTGAGTATTGATGCTGTCGCAGCGATGCCGTCATCGTGGGGGATACTGGTGTATAGTGCCGAGACGTCCATCGTGGTGAGAAGTGTTCCTGGTTCAACTGGTCCGTGGGTACTGAGTTTTTGTAGGAAGTCTGTAGTGTCGCGACAGAAGCTGGGGGTTCCCTGTACGATGGGTTTCAGGATGCCCTCGATGTATCCAGAGAGGTTCTCACACAGGGTTCCGTTGCCTGATACGATAGGACGTCCGGGTGTGTTGGCTTTGTGTATCTTTGGGAGGCAGTAGAAGTCTCCCACGCGGGGAGTACATGGGATGAGAGCGCGTAGGATGCTTTGAAGGTCTGGTTTGTTGAGCTGGTGGGTGTGTTCTTTGGTCGGATCTGCGGGTAACCGTCTGTAGTGTTCCTGGTTGTCCAGTTATCGGTATGCTTCTTTGCAATAGTCCGTTCTGTTCTGTATGACTATGGCTCCTCCTTTGTCCGCTGGTTTGATGACGATGTTGCGGTTGGTCTTGAGAGCGTTGATGGCGTTGCGTTGTGCTCGGGTGACATTCTGGACTGTCTTCTGAGTGCGGCTGATGAATCTGGCATTGACGCATTTCCTGACAGCTTGAGCATACATGTCCAGCTGAGGGCAGCGACCCTCCGGAGGAGTCCAGTTTGACTCTTTCCTCTTCGGTTGCTGTACCGCGGATCCCTCTGTCTGCTGTTCCGGATAGTCGATTGTCTCATTGGGTTCGCTGCTGAAATCTTGGGGCTTGTGGTAGAATTCCCGGAGCCTCATTCTCCTGATGAATTCCTCTGTGTCCGCCGCGAGACTAGTGGGGTCCATTTTGGTAGTGGGGCAGAAATTGAGCCCTCGGCTGAGAACTTCGATTTCGTCTGGTTGAAGGGTGTGGTCGGACAAATTGACGATAGACTTCCCTGTGGTTGCAACCGTGGTACCAGGGGAAGCTTGGTCGATGCTGGTGGTGATGCCGAGTTTCTCAAGCTAGAGTAGAGTTAGTATTTTACTGGAGTGGATTTAAATAATTTTGAATTGGTGCTTTGTTGACAGTACATGGTAAGAAAGCTTTTATTACGCTGTCATTTGTTTACATAATCTTATCTAATTCTGTTTTCTCGAGCGTCAATTTGTATTTAGATTTATTCTAGATTGCCTGCACCATTTCTATTTTAATGTATAGTACTGATGGAATTTCTGACCTAATTCAAGTGCAAAAGTATAACACTGTTACTATTCAGTCATTATTAGGTTGGTAGCAGTAATGGTAAACCTATTTACATTTCAAATGACAAAATGCACAATTTAAATTTGATGTGGCACTGTATATATTTATTTTCCAGTGTTCTACTTTTCCATGTGTTTTTCTATCCATTCCCCCTTGACTGAGTATATCCCTTTTCCATGTTAATTTCAGTATATTGTTTTGTAGGTTCCAGCAAGCCATCACCAATTTACATAGGTTCCTATTCTTCACCAGCAAGAGATGAATCTAGACGACTTCATGTGAGTATTGAACACACCTGATAAGAGAAAATATAAGGTGGAAAGTTTTTATGTCTGAGCATTCCATAAATTTTAAGACAGCATAATAGCAAGTACGAGGTGGAATTTTATGAGCACACTAACCTTTTCACCTTTGATTTGGGTTCATATCCAGCTGAGACAAATAAGATGATGGTCTTGTGTCTCTATAGCTGTTGAGAGTCTTTTATGAAATGAGGTTGGGCAGTCTTAGTCCAGTTTGCAGTAAATATTTGCTATGAATTGATCAATTAGCGATAATTAAATATAGGCATTGCAAGAAATGTAAGTATCCTATTGATGCAGTCAGAGGTTTGGGGTCAAGAGTACATTTGTTGAAAAGTATCAGTTGAGTACTCCATATTGCACCTAAGGTTTGTACATCTTACCTAGGAATGTGTGACAAGATCTCAAATGCAAACTTCATTTTCCAACACAGTCAAGTACCTTTTAACTTCAACTTTGTATTTCCACATAGCTTTGTTTTGCAATGTTAATTGTAAAGCCTAGAGGATTTTTATTTTCATTTTAAATATCGTCGAAGTAACACGAGTTTACTTTAGTTTTACATAGAATTATAGAGAATGGACAGCACAGAAACAGGCCATTTGGGTGTATGCTTATGCTCCACACAAGCCTCCTCCCACCTATCTTCTAACTCCATCAACATATTCTTCTATTCCTTTCTCCCTCATGTGTTTATCTAGTTTTCCCTTAATGCATCTATGCTAGTCGCCTCAGCTACTCCTTGTGGTAGCGAGTTCCACATTCTAACCACTCTCTGGTTAAAAAAGTTTCTCTTGAATTCCCTATTGGATTTATTAGTGACTACCTGATGTTTAAGGCCCCTAGTTCTGGTCTTCCCCGCAAGTGGAAGGATCTTTTCTGCTTCTACCCTACCAAACCCTTTCATAATCTTAAAGACCTCTATCGAGTCCATCACTCGTTTTCTGAGAGAAAAGAGCCCCAGCCTGTTCAATCTTTCCTGATATCTATAACCTCTCAGTTCTGGTATCATCCTAGTAAATCTTTTTTGGACCTTCAGTGCCTCTATATCCTTTTTATAATATGGAGACCCAAAATGAACCGCAGTGCTTTCGTTTGCTTTTTTTTAAATGGCCCGATTTAACCTGCTTCGCTACTTTTAGTGATTTGTGTATCTGTACCCCCAGATCCCTCTGCTTCTCTACCCCACTTAGACTCCTGTTTTCTAAGGATTATGCGGCCTCCTTATTCCTACCAAAATGTACCACCTCTTCGACAGCACCTCCCAAACCCACGCCTCCACCACCAGAAGATCAAGAGCAGCAGGTGCATAGGAACACCAGCACTTGCACATTCTCCAAGTCTCACACTGTCCTGACTTGGAAATATATCGCCGTTCCTTCATCGTTGCTGCGTCAAAATCCTGGAACTCACTACCTAACAGCACTGTGGGAGAACCTTCACCACATGGACTGCAGCTGTTCAAGAAGGCAGCTCACCACCACCTTCTCTAGGGCAATTAGGGATGGGCAATAAATGCTGGCCTTGCCAGTGATGCCCACATCTCATGAATGAATTTTTTTTTAAAACCTCATACTTATCTATATTGAAATTCATTTGCCAATTACACACCCATTCTGCAAGTTTATTAATGTCTTCTGGTATTTTGTCACAGTCCTCCTCAGCATTAACTATACCCCCCAATTTGGTGTCATCCGCAAATTTTGAAATTGTCCTTCCGATTCCAGAGTCCAAATCGTTTATGTAAATGATGATCAGTGGTCCCAGCACCGATCCTTGTGGAATACCATTTCTCACCTTTTGCAAGTCTAAGTAACTACCTTTAGCCACTGCTCTCTTTTCTGTTTTGTAAATCCATTCTGCTACTTGTACCCTGACTCCACGTGCTCTGACCTTAGGTCATGAGTCTACTGTGCAGTACCTTATCAAAGGCCTTTTGAAAATCCAAATATATTACACCTACTGCATTACTCTTATCTACCTTTTCTGTCACTTCAAAGAATTCAGTAAGGTTGGTCAAGCATGACCTTTCCTTATGAAATCTGTGCTGACTATTATATTTTCAGTTTCTAGATGTTTTTCTATTACATCCTTGAGTAAGGATTCTATTATCTTTCCTATCACTAACGTTAAGCTAATTGGTCTGTAGTTCCCTGGACTTGTTCTGTCTCCCTTTTTTAAATATAAGAATTACATTAGCTATCTGCCAGTCCTCTGGCACTATTCCCTTTTCTAATGAATTTTTATATATATGTAATAATGCCTCTATCTCTTCCCTAAATTTTTAATATGCATGGATGCAATCCATCCAGACCAGAGGTCTTATCCTCTCTAAGTTTGATTAGTTTATCAATTATCTTCCCCCTTTCTATCTTAAATGTCTTTATATCTTTTTTGACCTCTACTTCTAATGTCATGCCCAGCATGTTTGCCTCAGTATTTATCAGGGAGACGAAGTAATTATTTAATATTTCTGCCATTTCACTGTCATTTCCTGTGAGTTTATAGTGTGTATTCCTTAGTGGCCCTATCCCTATCCTGATTTTTCTTTTGTTATTTATGTGTCTTTAGAATACTTTACTATTCTTTTTATATTCCTTGATAATTTAATTTCGTAGTTTCTCTCAGCCTTCCTAATTTTTTTTTGACTTTCATAACCTTTTCGTATTCCCTTTTGTCATCCTCTCCTTTGTTGTCTATGTACTTAGAGTATACCTTTTTGTTTAGTTTCAATTTTGCTTTATTGCTTTATTTCTTTATTCATCCATGGTGTCTCATTTTTGGCTAGTTTGTTCTTTTTAGTGGGATATATTTCTCCTGGAGACTCAATCACCATTTTTAAATGTTTCCCACTGCTGTTCTATTTCTTTGTCAGTAAATTTTTCCAGTTTATTTTCCCTAGTTCCATTCTCATCCCCTTAAAATCAGCTCTTTTCTAATTTATTACTTTGTCTTACTTACATCCTTCTCGATCTTTACCTTAAACCTTATGTTGTGATTGCCATTGCCTAGATGTTTCCCTATGCTTACTTCCCTTATCTGTTCTGGTTCATTTCCCATTACTAAATCCAGCAGTGCTTCCTCTCTTGGGCTTTTTACATACCGGATAAGAAAGGAGTACTGCACACACTATTAAAAACTCCATTTCCTGTACCCCTTTACCTACCTCTTGCCAGTTTATTTGGGGCTAGTTAAAAAAGCCATTGTTATCTCTAATTAGTACAGCTAATTCCACAAACCCCACCCCTGCTGCTTCCTTCCCTATCCTTTCTGATTATGGTATAACCTGCAATATTTAGTTGCCAGTCCTGTTCTTTATGTAGCCATATTTCAGTTATTCCCACATCATCTGCTTCCTTACTACGGATTATTGCATCCAGTTCCCCTGTTTTTTTTTGGACGCTGTGTACATTGCTGTACAAGCAGTTTAGTTCATCTTTAATAGTTTCTTTAACTTTTTACTCCTGTTTTGTAACTGTATTTGTTCCTTGACTGTTTATCTATATTCCTTACCCTCGTCTGACCTTTACACTCATCTGCTGTTTCTTTTATCTTTTGGCTTTTTTTGTTGCTACCAGATCCTTCCCTCCATCTTGCTAGTTTAAAGCCTTACCAACCACCCTATTTATCCTTTCCGCTCAGACTCTGGTCCCATTCCGGTTGAGATGGAACCCATCCCAGCGGTACAGCTCCTTCCTGTCCCAGTACTGGTGCCAGTGTCCCATGAAATGGAAACTCTCCTTCACATACCACTCTTTCAGCTCATATTCACTTTTCCGATCTGCCTATCCTTATGCCAATCAGTACGTGGCTCGGATAGTAATCCTGAGATTACCGCCCGTGAGGTCTTGTTTTTTAATTTCGTTCCTAGCTTCTGATAGTCCCGTAGCAGAACTTCCTCTTTGTTCTTCCTTATGTCATTGTTCAAGATCAACAATTTATGGTAACACCAAAAAAAAGCTTAAGTTTCTCATATTCAACCATAACATTGCATGTGTGTACTTTATGGAAATATGGCTTACGGTGGATGAGAAAAGTAGTGATTACCGGTCATTTAGTCGCTGATTTTATATCAGTCCTCTGAAATCAAATTCAACTGCTCCTTCAGCTTCACACTTTTGCAAATCATATGTAGTTTCAGTTTATGGGTCTGCCATATGTACCTTCTGTTCAGTGGCATTGGCCGCTTCGGTAAGTGGTGTGATCATATCGTCGTCGTCTTGTTACAACCCCAATTTATGCTATCATACAATAATACCCCTTTGGGACATGAACCAGATATTTGTGTCTTTCACACGTACTTTTTCAATCTTTCCAAACGTGGACCAGGAAAACATTTGACTAGGCTTAAGAGTTCTTAAGCTGCTTTATTTCACAGCAACTAAGCATGCAAAGCAATAGTTAAGGTCAGATTAATTGATCTTTGCATAATGATACAAACTAAAGAACATGCCACACCTCCTCACATCAGTGGGTCACTTTACTTGACTTGAACAACTAGTCTTCTAACTATCCATCAGCAATTGTAACCTCTTCACCTCAGCAAGGCCTGAGTGGCTTTCACCTTTTTCCTGGCTTCACAGGAAGTCTGGAACTTGGTTCTTGCTTCCCCACCCCCACCCCGTTCTGGGTTAGCCAGAAGAGCTGCTAATCAAAGCTGCTACTGTACCCCCTCCATTTGAAATTAGCTTCATGAAAACTCTCAACAGGAAGGGATATTTCATCTCTTTCCTCCTCCTTTTCCCCCCCCCCCCCCCCCCCCTCCAACCAAATCCCTCCACGGTGTGATTTTGTTGAGCTCCTAGACCTGGGTTCAGATAACAATATCCTTATTGTTCCCACTCGTGCTGGGTAATGGTAAAGAAGGAACTTGCATTTATATAGCATGTTTCACAACCTCACAACGTCCAAAGCATTTTACATTTGAAGTGTAGTCACCGTTGCAATGTTGGGAAACATAGCAGAAAATTTGCGTTAAACAAGGTCCCACAAACAGCAATGAGATAAGTGACCAGATAATCCATCTAGTGATGTTAGTTGAGGGATAAATATTGGCTGGAACACAAGGGAGAACTGCCCTGCTCTTTTTTGAATAGTACCATGGGATCTTTTACGTCCATTTGAGAGGGTAGATAGGTCCTCCGTTTAATGTCTCACCCAAAAGATGGCACCTCTGACAGTGCTGCACTCCCTAGATTATGTGCGGGACTTGAACCCAACACCTTCTAATTGAGAGACAAGTGTGCTATCGCTGAAACCGACCAATGTCTGTCTCTAATGCACATTCTCCAAATGCCTACAACCTGTGCCCTTTGATTTTAAAATGATTTTTAAAAATTCCAAACTAGAAAATGGTCTTCATCTCATTTTGTCTTGCACAAAGTTTGTAGACAGCTTTTATTTTACTACTTCTAAATACTGCTTTAAAAGATACCCACTGTGAAGCTTCTATACATCTTGTATGGTTATATCGAGATTAGATTTTTCCGGAGCTTGCCACAATGTGTAGAAGTATGGGTTGTGGCTTTAAATCCCAGCTTAACTATTATCTGATGATATGAATAGTAAACGGCAATAAATATCGACTACATATAGCAAAGAACTAAATCATTCAGTTTCTAGTGAAAAATTTCAACTACCTCATACTCTAATACAGGATTCAAATGTTGCAGAAAAGCGATAAGAAGGAAAAAGGAGGAGAGCATTGAAAGGAAAAATGAAATAGGAATAGAAGTGAATGTAAAAAGAAAGAACTTGCATTTGTTAGCGCCCTTCACGACCCAGGACGTCCCAAAGTGCTTCACAGCCAACAAAATATTTTTGCAGTATAGTCACTGTTGTAATGTATATGAAATGATACCATGAAAGGTAAGAACATCTCAATCTAATATACTTGAGTGAAAAAGAATTAAAACATCTACAAGAAATAGTGGGAGAGTAAAAAACCTGAAGAGATGAATAGTGAATTAGAAATAGAGCCCTCCCCATGATGGGCAGTGGGTAAATAAGTTTTTAAAAACATTTTTAAATGCACTGAGTGGTATGATACTGAGCCATCCAGGCAAGAAAGATCCCAGGTTTGATCCCTTCTCCGTGCTGAATTAGCCTCAGCCTCCCTGGGCTAGGGAGGGAAAAGGTTGGCAAAGTTCCCACACTTGACTGAAATCCAGCAACGCTGCTGAAAGTGTGGGTTCATGGATGCTGAATAAGTACAGGATCAGGTTCTATGAATAGCTTCTCCGCCTGCCCCAACACTCGCTATTGAGTATCAGACATGGAAAAAGGCTACTTGACCAAAATTATTGGGCCGCTGTTAATGCCTGTAGAACCCAGCAATGAGGGACAAAATCAGGATAAAATGGGAACATGAGATTTTGAGCATTGAAGACAGAAATACATATTATTTTCCAATCTATTACTAAGCTATTGGAACTTCTTTCTCAGCTCTTGTATCAAATATTATATTTGGTTATGGGATATTCATGAGAACAAATTTGCAAAACTACTTGGCTCACAAAAGACCAGGTTGTTAAGAGGACAGCATTTACTACTTAAAAGAAAATAGAAGCTTAGATAGACAAGGAAAAACAGAAATCCGCAGTTTGTGGATTTTGCAAGTACAGCACCAGGTCCGCGATATTTATGCAATAGCATAGATTTCTATGTTTTAAGATTTCTGTCTCTTGTTCGTCAGCCCTAAATATTGACAATATGTTCGAGTCTAATTCATATGCATCTGTTATAATTCTCTTTATTAAGTTTAACCTTTTCTTACAGCATCCGCAGATCTACTATGGCCAAGAAGACTCCAGCAGGAGAAATTATGATGCATATAGAATGTACATGCAGTCTCCACATAGCTATGAAGATCCCTATTTTGATGACCAAATTCATTATCCAACAGCCACTGATTACACATCACAACATGGACTAAAAACTTCAACTAACTATGTAGACTTTTATTCCACGACACGGCCGCCTTACAGAGCAGACCAGTACCCAGGATCCCCAGACTCCTGGGTTTAACTTAGGAAGGCAAATAGAAGAAGTGTCTTTTCGCTCTGTTTCTAAGAGATTTGATTGTCAGTGATCATCAATGTAAAAGATTTCCAGTGGAGACAATGTGAATGTAACTTTAAGGAAGGAATTGAGGAGGTGCTTCTTTTTAACAAGGAAATGATGGAAGGAATAGCAAAGGAAAATTGATGGGGAGAGTCTTTTAACTCTGTCTAGATGTTAGATTTCTTATGTGTAGCTCTTGTAGTTCGGTGGAGGTGTGGGCCATGTGATGAAAGGTTTGAGATGGAAGAAAATAATTGGAGTATGTGTGGGCCAAATGAAATGTGAAACTTCTGTGAATAAAGTCTTACTCTGTTGGTTTGTACAGACATTTTAAAATATATACCCTTTTTGTTTTACTGAAATAATGAACCTTCAAATTATGTATTCCATTCCCCTTGTAAATTTGCTTTCTTTGATGTAAATATGGAAATGCCATATGAACAAGGATTGCTGTCATTTCTTAAAGCAGTGTCCTGTATTGAAATTAATTTTAAAATACAGGTGTCATACAATGGATGAATATTCTAAATGAAAATAAGTCACATTTTGTTTTAAAGGAGTTTTTGTAGTTTCAAAGAATATGCATTTCCCAGTAAACTGGATACTTATTTTTCCATTCCCATTATGTGGCTAGTTTCACTGCCATTTGCTATATGCATTTATAAATAAATGTGATCATTTCATTCACCTGAAAAGTTTTGTGCTCAAATTTTTATTTTTTTACCATTCAAGATAGAGTTGGTGGACTTGGTATCTAGTTGCTGATGTTTATTTGGTGCTTCCAGATTGCAAGATTCTGCTTTAAATAGAATTCTAACCAGCTTTTTATTCTTTTTATTACTGTAATCATGGACTAATCTTTGGCTTTACTTTTATTTCCCATTTAATTTTGGTTTACATTTTATTTTTTTTACTTAAGTTTAGGTCCTTAAAACATACCAGCATCAAGTTTGAGCTAGTACAGTAAAGCAAACATTTGGAAATAATGTATTTTGTACATTTCCTTTTTGTTTTTTTAGATCTTTCACACATACATACTTGGGTAAAAGCTGGTGCACACAATGTCAAAAAGGGTGATTTTTAAAAACATAGGTTCACCTTCCTTAGAGTGCTACACATTGCATATGTTGATACCCTATATAAAGCATACAAATGAGGCTGTTGTAGTTCTTCTGTCTCTGTGCCATGTCTGCATTATCACTCATTGATACTGTACTTTTCAACATGGGTAATTAATCTGTACAACTATGAATATGATTCCTATCCAAGCCTCAAGGACAATTTATTCTCTATTCCTCCTTCAGGAAATGGTGCTAATTCATCAACAGCAGGGCATTTAGTTCTGTATACAATTTGGGACCATGAATCAGTGTGATATCTCCCTGATTTTTGGAAATCCAGTTCATTACTTTTGTTTCCAACATGTATCTTTGAGGTCTGTAGTACCCACATTGTCTTTCACTACAAGTTTGTCAATTAGTTATGATTGAAAGAGCTCACTGTTAATGCAGTTTGCATTCACTTTACTAGATTCTCAACTTTCAATGCTAAAGGCATCAATGAATACTGCTTCATATCACTATCAGCTCCAGTGCTGGTATAGAAACAATTAGTATCAACATAAGTACTTGAGATCCAATTTTTTCAAAAGACTTTATTAAAGCAATGCAGCTTTGTGGCAGTTTGTGTTAGTGTGACAAAATTGTGACTTAACAAATCTTATTTTTAATGAATTTGCAATGATTTTCAGCCAGTATCATCTCTCTAGTTGATTTAAAATGAAATGTGGATGTGTCTTGCAGCTCAGCAAAACAAACAAAACGGTTCAAAAATAAATTGAAACTGCAAAACTTTCTCAGGATACCACAACGACCACCCCATCTGGAAAATACCATTGGTCATATTCCCCTCAGTGTTCCAAACAGCTTGAGTAACCATTGCTTCATTGACCAGTTCAGTAGGACTGCTCTCATGGTCCCACTTCCACCCGCTCCAAACATCCAGCGTATGTTCATGGCTTCTCTTCCTGCTCCCACACAGTCAGTATGCTGCTTCTCGTTGACATAATCTGCAAGCACAGGGACAGCTTCCATAAAAATGTGGATAAAACCCAGCTTTACCTCTCCTACCTCATTAACCCCACAACCATCCCTTGACTGACATCAAATCATAGACAAATCAAAATTTCCTCTAACTGAACATTGGGAAGACCAATACCATTGTTCTTGTTACTTGATATAAACTTTGCCCTCTTACCAATGATTCCATAGCCCTTTCCCACTGACCCCTTCCCACAGTCACATGGTCAGTCTGAACCAGGCTGTGTGGAACCTTGAGTACCCTGTTCAACCCAAAGCTGAGCTTCAAACCTTACATACCATCCATCACCATGACTGCTTACTTGTAATCTTCAATATCACCCACCGTCACCTCCTTCACTCCCACTGCAAGCCTGTTTATCACCTCGAGACTTCATTTCTCCAACCTTGCCTGTCTCTCATTTTCAATAAACTCCAACTAGTTCAAAACTCAGCCACTATTTATCCTATAGAGTCCTGATCACCTGTCCTCACTGACCCGTATTGGCTCCCTGTTCCCCCAACGCATTGAATTTAAAATCTTCATTTTCACATCCCTCCGTGGCCTCACCCCATACTACATTTGCAGCCACCTCCAGCCTTGTTTCCCCTCTCGTGCCCTCTAGTCTCCAACTCTAGCCTTCAGTGTATCTCTCCTTTGTGCCCTATCATTGGTGGCAGACCCTTCAGTTGATAGATCAGCAGGTAGATCAGGGGCCTCATAGGTTTGGACAAGAATTGACCTGCATGTAGTTTCTGGGAATGTTTGTGGGAAATGAGGTTCTGCAGTCTTGTTCTTCCAAACATAGTATTTGATGACCGTTACTGCTTTTATTTCCCCAGCAAAATGAATATTGTGGCAACTTTGTTTACCCGCACCGTATGGTGGTCTACATTTATGATTTTTATATCAAGTTGTATATGTAGAAAATGTATGTATTTCTTTCCTGAGGAAGACACTAAACTATTGCAAGAGTTAACTGAATTTGAGTAATGTCCTTTTAGTTGGTGTAACAGATAAGAATGAAACAAACCTGCTACAAGGGATGAGAAATACTCTGCCACTCTAAGCAAGGTACTTCATTAATTATACAAAAAAAATGGGAGAATGTTTCAAGAATCAAGCAGCTGTCTGGTACATCAGTGACTGAAACTAATACCTTGAAAAGGGAACATCCAGTTTTAGATTTTTATGTAAACTATATCCCAATTGTCTATATCTGGATTACTTTGGATTTCAAATAAACAAACAATTCACATTTACAGCACCATTAAAAGTGTCAGCTGTTTCTTGATATTAACTTATTGTCAGGATCAGGAACAGAGATCTGGGGGTATATGTGCACAAATCGTTGAAGGTGGCAGGGCTGGTTGAGAAAGTGGTTAAAAAAGCATATGGGATCCTGGGCTCTCTAAATAGAAGCATAGAGTACAAAAGCAAGGAAGTCATGATGAACTTTTATAAAACACTGGTTCGGCCACAACTGGAGTATTGTGTCCAGTTCTGGGCACCGCACTTCAGGAAAGATGTGAAGGCCTTAGAAAGGGTGCAGAAGAGATTTACTAGAACGATTCCAGGAATGAGGGACTCTAGTTACGTGGATAGACTGGAGAAGCTTGCGAGGAGATTTGATAGAGGTATTCAAAATCATGAAGGGTCAAGACAGAGTAGATAGAGAGAAACTGTTCCCATTGGCGGAAGGGTCAAGGACCAGAGGATGCTGGCGGGCGAGCAGGAGTAAAAAAAAAAATGGGTGAGTGGGGCGTTCTGGCCACCACTGGGAACTCAAACACTCCCCAGGAAGCTAAGAGGGGGAAATGGAACTATCGAGGTGAAGGGAGTGGTGAGGCCCCATGCAGGAGTGGACCAAAGTATCCTTGAGACTCTAGTTCCTCCTGGCTTTTAAGGACTTCACAAAAGTAATTTTTTCCAACTTGCCTTGGCCTCTTCTGGCCAGTCTGCGGACTCCCGCCGTGGTTGTTGTCTGGGTTGGCCCTTGTGGCGCCAATGATGTAATTAGATTGTGACTTTTCAATGCAAAGTAGGCCTTAGCCAGGTGGCATTCCCATGTCTTCTCAGGTTACAATGGCAGGGGGTGTGAATGCAGCACGAGCCCCCCCACCTCTGTGCCTGCACTATTCCCACCACGCAGGAGGGTTAAAAATCTACCCCCAAATGTTTGCTGTAGAGGATGTTGGACTATTCCCTCCATTTGGATATTTGTGTGCCCATTGATCATTTGTGATATTTTAAGGGAAAAGTCTATCAGAATTTGCAAATAGCTTTTGCTTCCTTGCTAAGCTGGAGGTTTTTAGGGAGGATATGTTGCTCCAGCCAATGATGCCATTGAGTTGGGCTGCCTAGTGGTAGCATTTAGGGTTTGGGGGATTCGGCCACTTTTTGGGGAGAATTAAAGCCATCTCCGACATATCGTTGACTGCCTTCCTGCTTACAGAAACCTGGTAATATGCTTGTTGAGGTCATAGAACTGCTAAGCTAAGATGCAGAGCAGATAGGGTGCATATCCATTAGGAAAGCACAGAGGCAGTCCTTTGGGGCCACATAACAGCCTATACTGTAGGCAGAAACCATAAGTCTCTCCAAATCCAGAAGAAATGGGAACTTGTGGCTGAATGAACTAGAAATCCAGCATAAAAAGGCTCTGTATAACCAGTGCTGAAAGGTTCATGATCCAGGACAGGGGGGAGCTAAACTCTGTGGGTTCTAAATACACACTGCACTTTAACAAGGTTGAATACTGCAATCAAGGGGACAAACCATCAATCATAAAACTGGATGGTCAAACCATCTGATATTGCACTACGAGTTTCTCGGGCACTGTGCCTCCCTCTACACCAGAGGTATAGACTACCCACAAAGAAGTTCAAAAACCTATGATAGGCCTGGTCAGAACTCAGGGCCACATGGCTTCTCTTTCAAGTTCTACAAAGCTATACTCACCAAGCTGACAAAGTATTACACCACATATGGGAGATGGACAGCCAGAATTATTCAAATAGACTACAATAACTGTCATACATGGGAAAGTAAGCTGTGAGGAGGACATAGAGTCTGTAAAGGGATATAGACAGTTTAAGTGAGTGGGCAAGAAGGTGGCAGATGGAATATAATGTGGGGAAATGTGAGGTTATTCACTGGTAGGAAGAATTAAAAAAATATATATTTTTTAAATGGTGAGAAACTATTAAATGTTGGTGTCCTGGTGCAAGAAACACAAAATGTTAGCATGCAGGTACAGCAGGCAATTAGAAAAGTAAATGGCATGTTGGCCTTTATTGCAAGGGGGTTGGAGTACAAGTGTAAGGAAGTCTTACTACAATTGTACAGGGCTTTGGTGAGACCTCACCTGGAGTACTAAGTACAGTTTTGGTCTCCTTATCTAAGGAAGGATATACTCACCTTAGAGGCGGTGCAACGAAGCTTCATTAGATTAATCCTGGAATGAGAGGTTGTCCTATGAGGAGAAGTTGAGTAGAAAGCGCCTCTACTGGCTGGAGTTTAGAAGAATGAGAGGTAATCTCATTGAAAGATAAAAGATTATGAGGAGGCTTGACAGGGTAGATGCTGAGAGGTTGTTTCCCCTGGCTGGAGAGTCTAGAACTAGGGGGCATAGTCACAGGATAAGGGGTTGGCCATTTAAGACTGAGATAAGGAGGAATTTCTTCACAGAGGGTTGTGAATCTTTGGAATTCTCTACCCCAGCGGGCTGTGGATGCTGAGTCATTGAGCATATTCAAGGCTGAGATAGATAGATTTTTGGACTGTAGGGGAACCAAGGGATCTGGGGATCAGGCAGGAAGTCGAGTTGAAGTCGAAGATCAGCCATGACCTGATTGAATGGCAGAGCAGGCTTGAGAGGCCATATGGCCTACTCCTGCTCCTTATGTTCATAAGAATGGAAAGAATCCTACAGGCCCATATTTGCCCGAAACTAAGTATTGGCAAAAATCCTGGCCTCCAAGCTGGATTCATGCACCTCTAAACTAGTCTATGCAGACCCAACTGGATTCATTTAACATGCTTCTTGGCAGACAACACCAGACAATTGTTCAATGTCATGCAACAGTATAATCACCTGCCCTAATGTTAACACTGGATGTAGAAAAAGGAGTGTAGAGTGGAGCTTTCTAATTCCTGTGCTTAAGCAGATGGACTTGGAAACCATTCAGAAAATGGATCAAAATTATCATCTCCCACCCCTCATCCTCTGAAAATTAATGGTTGAGCTTCACCAACATTCCCCCTTCAAGAAGGGGCCAGGCCATGTTGCCTCTGTACCCCTTCCTCTTTACCCTGACCATTGAATCCAATATTTCAAATAAATTCAGCTGAGAATTAAATATAGCTTTTTTCTTTTGAGAGGATATGCAAGATATATAAGTGTGCTTTGAAGGATTTTTGTACATAGGTTTTGTGTGGGATAATTTATGGCATCATTTCCTTTTTAAATAGAGTTTGAATTTGGAAAAATCAGTAGAAATTTCAAACTGCTTACAATAAATGTAGAAAAGGGTAACAATTGCTAGTTAAAAATATTTTTAATAAATGTCTAGTGCATATTTCCCTTCAATACAAAGATTAATTTTCAAACTTAGCCACCTGCGTGGTAACCCAATGGAGCAGATCAGCCGCCCTTTGTAAAACCTGCCTGTTTTTTGTTCCATTCAAATTAATGGTGACAAAGTTCAAAATTACCCCCATCACCTCTAGTCATAACAATTCTCAATGTATTTCAAATGCCGGGAATTTCCTCAAGGCTTCTCTTGCTTCACTGTTGTAACCTCGGCAGAAACCCTGTTTATGCATGTTGACGGGGCTTCTGCCGAAGTTACAGTGGCAGATCAGGAGAAGCCCCGAGGAAATTTGCAGTGAAAGTTCTACACATTGAGGCAAAAACCTAACGCCAGGAATTTCCTTGGAGGAATCTTGGAGGTTCTCCCAATCAGCTGGAAGTTCAGCAGAAACCCCAGATATATGCGTAAACAGGATTTCTGTCAAACCTCCAGCAAAGTTAGGGTAGCCAATCGGGTGAACACCTGAGGAAATTCCCAGAGTAAGAATTCATGGCTGGAACTTTCAATATTTTTTAATTTAATTGGTCACTTACACATCCTTGGCTATTTTTAAGGCAAGAAATATTTAAATTTCAAAAATTTATCAACTATGAATTCTTTTTAGGAATGGAGTTAATTTTTCCAAATACCTTTACTCTCCTGTTTTGTAGTGGATATGTTTGCTTGGATATTGTGTGCAACTCTTCAGGCATTTTATCACTGCAAGTATGAAACAACAGTCTTGCTATATTTGTCATTGCACTTTTACTAATTTGACCCAGTATTTGATATTTGGGATTTAAAAAAAAAACACATTTAAGGTGTTCCTTCAACTACTTTGAAATGTACTCGTACAAAGTAGTAAAAGAACGCTTAAAGTGTTTAACCGTACCACCATAAGATACAAACGCCAGAACTTTCAACTTCAGCGGGGGTGGAAAATGCACAAGATCTGTTAAGCATCTATTAAGTACCTCGATAGTTCTAATAATTGTGATAAAAGTGGCTGTGATTGCTGAAACAGCAGTGACCCACAGGGAAATAAGAGGCATACACCGGAACGTTCAATTTTGGCAGGGGTGTATCGTGGACAATGTCGGATTGGTTGCTCGATATACACACCGTCCTATTTTCTTTTCCACGATGTCAATGAGGGGCAGCCGATCCGATATTGCCCTTTTTACATCCCTGCCGAAGTTGAAAATTCCACCCAAAGATCCACTGCAGTATCTCCAACATTAATATTACTTAAACTCTGGTTGTCACAACAGTGGTTGTAGCACACTATTTGAGATCAAGCCAAAAACGATGATGGCAAGGGTTTAATTAGAACATCAAAGTGAATTTACTTCAAATGGAGGAAAAAAACAACTGATTCATATTTAATTGCCATATTGCTTCTTTAACATTCATAATTCTCATCCCCATTAACAGTTAACATTTTACTACACATCAATAAAATTATAAGCAGCATTCAAGAAAGTTTCTCATAATTCAGGTTATGCATTGAATGTTAAAGGGACACCTGAAATCATTTTATGTAATTAACTGCAGGCATGCTATAATTTTAATTTCTATATAGAATGTTTCATTTAATGATGAGTAAAATGGCTACAAGATTAATTCCAGTATTGCCATCAAGGGATTGATCAAAACCTATCCACTACTCTGATAAATCACATCATTACATAGTTCAATGAAGTTACACCATTAACTGAACTTATGTATATGTTAAGATTAATCCTAATGTTTACATTTTTGGGTCGTCTTACCCTAGATTATTTCAGCTCCCTAAGCACAATGACTGAGTTTTAAAGAGACAGCCACTGAATCAAAAGTTAGAGAAAATTACATTTTTGTCCAGTGTTAATGGCCCAATTTCTTTGACCTATGTGAGATAATGCAAGAATGTTTTAATAAGGATCGTCTTTGATCAGTTCCTTGTGGCATCACTGAAATTAATATTGTATTGTTGAATTTGTAGAATATTGGTGGAGGTACAGAAAAACACAGGGCCCAAAATTCCATAGTGCCATTTATCCTGTTCTTGTGTCCCTAACAGAGGACTTCTGGCTGCCAATGCTGTCCAGCACTAGCCCCAATATAAATTGCATGTCAGCTTATTTAAATAGCCATTTGAATTTCAGTACTACAGCTCCAGTGTAAGATAGGTTGCTTGGATATTAGGAGTGCAGTCTTTTTTTTAAAAAAGCCAAGAATGGCTAAATATTGCAACAGCTGGATGGGTAACATCAAGTAAATAGGGAATTGTTTATCTCAGTGAGTTGACTGTCCGGTAGTTGTAATGGCTGGCTCATGTCTGATTTTGTGCCATTTTGAAAGCACATCTACACGTGCAGGACCTGTCAGAGGCACCCAAAGGAGGGAGCAGGACATTACAAGATGGCAGAAAAAAAAGCACAGAATTTCAACAGACTCACCTTCAGGTGAGGTGCAGCAAAGGATAAGACGACTGCTGTATATCAATGGGAGGAAACCACAGGGAAATGTCACAAGTGCCACATGTAAAGAGGTGGCAGTGGCACTGATCGCTGTTCCTCTCACCCCCAGGATTGCAGGCCCGTGAAGAAAGAAGTTGGATAACCTGACAAGGGCAGGCAAGGTAATACACAGGCCGTTGTTCCTTTATTTCCTTGGGCACCAACACATTCTTCACCCTTTGAAATGAATAACTGTCCAAGTAGTTCATTACACGGCATTGTCCTAAAAACCCATCTGGTTCACTAATGTCCTTTAGGGAAGGAAACCTGC
This sequence comes from Heptranchias perlo, assembly GCF_035084215.1. Lineage (NCBI taxonomy): Eukaryota > Metazoa > Chordata > Chondrichthyes > Hexanchiformes > Hexanchidae > Heptranchias > Heptranchias perlo. The sequence continues at coordinate 43,804,090 of NC_090331.1, read as the reverse complement.
TGTCCTTACCCGGTCTGGCCCATATGTGACTCCAGACCCACAGCAATGTAGTTGATTCTTAACTGCCCTCTGAAATGGCCTATCAAGCCACTCACTTCTACAATCCCACTACAAAGACATAAGAATAAAACTGGATGGACCACCTGGCATCAAACCACAAGGCACTGGACACGACAAAGGCATACCAAGCCCAGTTGACCCTGCAAAGTCCTCCTCACTAACATCTGGAGGCTTGTGTCAAAATTGGGAGAGCTATCCTACAGATTAGTCAAGCAACAGCCTGACATAGCCATACTCACAGAATCATACCTTACAGCCAGCGTCCCAGATTCCTCCATCACTATCCCTGGGTATGTCCTATCCCACCAGCCGGACAGACCCACCAAAGGTACAGTCAGGAGGAAGTGACCCCAGGAGAGCTCAACATTGACTTCGGACCCCATGAAGTCTCATGGCATCAGGTCAAACATAGGCAAGGAAACCTCCATGCTGCTCAACATGGAGGAGGACTGATTCATCAGCCCTCCCTCAGCTGATCAATCAGTCCTCCTCCATGTTGAGCACCACGGAAGAAGCAAGGGCACAGAATGTACTCTGGGTGGGGGACTTCAATGTCCATCACCAAGAGTGGCTCGGTAACACCACCGCTGTCTGAGCTGGCCGAGTCCTGAAGGACATAGCTGCCAGACTGGGCCTGCAGCAGGTGGAGAGAGAACCAACATGAGGGAAAAACAGACTTGACCTCTTCCAGCCAATCTACCTGTCGCAGATGCATCTGTCCATGACAGTATTGGTTGGAGTGACCACCACACAATCCTTGTGGAGACAAAGTCCCGTCTTCACGCTGAGGACACCGTCCATCGTGTTATATGGCACTACCACCGTGCTAAAGTGGATAGATTCAGAATGGATCTAGCAGCTCAAAACTGGGATCCATGAGGCGCTGTGGGCCATCAGCAGCAGCAGAATTGTATTACACCACAATCTGTAACCTTATGGCCTGGCATATCCCTCACTCTACCATTACCATCAAACCAGATAATCAACTCTGATTCAATAAGGAGTGTAGAAGAGCATGCCAGGAGCAGCACCAGGGCGTACCTAAAAATGAGCCACCAACCTGGTGAAGCTACAATGCAGGACTACATGCATGCTAAACAACGGAAGCAGCATGCTATAGACAGAGCAAAGTGATCCCAGAACCAACGGATCAGATAAAAGTTCTGCAGTCCTACCACATCCTGTCGTGAATGATGGTGGACAATTAAACAACTAACGGGAGGAGGAGGCTCTGTAAACATCCCCATCCTCAATGACGGTAGAGTCCAGCACGTGAGTGCAAAAGACAAGGCTGAAGGGTTTGTAACCATCTTCAGCCAGAAGTGCCGAGTGGACGATCCATCTCGACCTCCTCCCGAGATCCCCACCGTCACAGAAGTCAGTCTTCAGCCAATTCGATTCACTCCACGTGATATCAAGAAACGGCTGAGTGCACTGGATACAGCAAAGGCTATGGGCCCCAACAACATCCCGGCTGTAGTTCTGAAGACTTGTGCTCCAGAACTAGCCGTGCCTCCAGCCAAACTGTTCCAGTACAGCTATAGCATCTACCGGGCATCTACCTGACAAAGTGGAAAATTGCCCAGGTATGTCCTGTCCACAAAAAGCAGGACAAATCCAATCCAGCCAATTACTGCCCCATCAGGCTGCTCTCAATCATCAGCAAAGTGATGGAAGGTGTCATTGAAAGTGCTATCAAGCGGCACTTACCAATAACCTGCTCACTGATGCTCAGTTTGGGTTCTGCCAGGACCACTCGGCTCCAGACCTCACTACAGCTTTGGTCCAAACATGGACAAAAGAGCTGAATTCCAGAGGTGAGGTGAGAGTGACTGCCTTTGACATCAAGGCAGCATTTGACCAAGTATGGCATCAAAGAGCTCTAGTAAAATTGAAGTCAATGGGAATCAGGGGGAAAACTCTCCAGTGGCTGGAGTCATACCTAGCACAAAGGAAAAAAACACAAACAGAAAATAGGAGCAGAAGTAGGCCATTCGGCCCTTTGAGCCTGCTCCGCCATTCAATATGATCATGGCTGATCCTCTATCTCAATACCATATTCCCACGCTCTCCCCATACCCCTTGATGCCTTTTGTGTCTAGAAATCTATCTAGCTCCATCTTAAATATATTCAGTGACTTGGCCTCCACAGCCTTCTGTGGTAGAGAATTCCACAGGTTCACCACCCTGAGTGAAGAAATTTCTCCTCATCTCAGTCCTAAATGTCCTACCCCATATCCTGAGACTGTGACCCTTCGTTCTGGACCCCCCAACCAGGGGAAACATCCTCCCTGCATCCAGTCGGTCTAGCCTTGTCAGAATTTTATATATTCCAATGAGATCCCCTCTCATTCTTCTAAACGAGAGTGAATAGAGGCCGAGTCGACCCAATCTCTCCTCATACGACAGTCCTGCCATCCCAGGAATCAGTCTGGTGAACCTTCGCTGCACTCCCTCTATGGCAAGTATATCCTTTCTTAGGTAAGGAGACCAAACCTGCACACAATACTCCAGGTGTGGTCTCACCAAGGCCCTGTATAACTGCAGCAAGACATCCTTTCTCCTATAGTCAAATCCTCTTGCAATGAAGGCCAACATACCATTTGCCTTCCTAACTGCTTGCTGCACCTGCATATTTGCTTTCAGTGACTGGGGTACAAGGACACCCAGGTCCCTTTGTACATCAACATTCCCCAATCTATCACCATTTAAATAATACTCTGCCTTTCTGTTTTTCCTTCAAAAGTGGATAATTCACATTTATCCACATTATACTGCATCTGCCATATATTTGCCCACTCACTCAACTTGTCTAAATCACCTTGAAGCCTCTTTGCATCCTCTTCAGATGGTAGCAGTTGTTGGAGGCCAATCATCTCAGCCCCAGGACATTGCTGAAGGAGTTCCTCAGGCCAGTGTCCTAGGCCCAACCATCTTCAGCTGCTTCATCAATGACCCTCCTTCCATCATAACGTCAGATGTGGAGATGTATGCTGATTATTGCACAGTGTTCAGTTCCATTCGCAACCCCTCAGATAATGAAGCAGTCCGAGCCCGGATGCAGCAAGACCTGGACAACATCCAGGTTTGGGCTGATAAATGGCAAGTAACATTCATGCCAGACAAGTACCAGGCAATGACCATCTCCAACAAGAGAGAGTCTAACCACCTCCCATTGACATTCAACGGCATTACCATTGCCAAATTCCCCACCATCACATCCTGGGGGGTCACCATTGACCAGAATTTGAACTGGACCAGCCACATAAATACTGTGGCTACTAGAGCAGGTCAAAGACTGGGTATTTTGCAGCAAGTGACTCACCTCCTGACTCCCAGAAGCCTTTCCACCATCTACAAGGCACAAGTCAGGAGTGTGATAGAATACTCTCCACTTGCTGGATGAGTGCAGCTCCAACAACACTCAAGAAGCTTGACACCATCCAGGACAAAGCACCCGACTTGATTGGCACCCCATCCACTACCTTAAACGTTCACTCCCTCCCTCTGCAGCGTACCGTGGCTGTAGTGTTTACCATCTACAAGATGCACTGCAGCAACTCGCCAAGACTCCTTCAACAGCACCTCCCAAACCCACAACCTCTACCACCTAGAAGGACAAGGGCAGCAGGCGAATGGAACACCACCTGCACGTTCCCTCCAAGTCACACATCATCCTGACTTAGAAATATATCACTGTTCCGTCATCGTCACTGGGTCAAAATCCTGGAACTTCCTACTTAACAGCACTGTGGGAGAACCTTCTCCACACAGACTGCAGTGGTTCAAGAAGGTGGCTCTTCAACACCTTCTCAAGGGCAATTAGGGATGGGCAATAAATGCTGGCCTTACCAGTGACACCCACATCCTATGAATGAATTTAAAAAAACTACTGTGGTTAAGGGAGTCATTAACTCAGGGCCTTACAATTTGTGTTGCCATCCCCCCTAACAGCAATTACTTGTGTGCAGAACTTTACAACCTCTTCCTCCAATTTAATAATTGTAAACAATTTTACAACACCAAGTTATAGTCCAGCAATTTTATTTTAAATTCACAAGCTTTCGGAGGCTACCTCCTTCCTCAGGTGAACGATGTGGAAATGAAATCCTCGAAATGAAGTCGCATTTATAATTCACAGAACAATGCTTGGTGATTACAGACAGTTTTTTCAACTGCCCGTTGCCAAGGCAATCAGTGTGCAGACAGACAGGTGTTACCTGCCAGGTCTCAGAATATACAAATCACAAAAAAAAACAACAAACAAAAAAAAAAGAGATAGAGAGGTAGAAACATAGAAAAGACAGCAACTGACCCGTTATATTAAAAACAGATAACATTTGTTCGCTGGTGGGGTAACGTGTAGCGTGACATGAACCCAAGATCCCGGTTGAGGCCGTCCTCATGGGTGCGGAACTTGGCAATCAATTTCTGCTCGACGATTTTGCGTTGTCGTGTGTCTCGAAGGCCGCCTTGGAGTATGCTTACCCGAAGGTCGGTGGCTGAATGTCCTTGACTGCTGAAGTGTTCCCCGACTGGGAGGGAACCCTCCTGTTTGGCGATTGTTGAGCGGAACAATCGCCAAACAGGAGTTCCGCACCCATGAGGACGGCCTCAACCGGGATCTTGGGTTCATGTCACGCTACACGTTACCCCACCAGCGAACAAATGTTATCTGTTTTTAATATAATGGGTCAGTTGCTGTCTTTTCTATGTTTCTACCTCTCTATCTCTGTTTTTTTTTGTTTGTTGTTTTTTTTTTGGTGATTTGTATATTCTGAGACCTGGCAGGTAACACCTGTCTGTCTGCACACTGATTGCCTTGGCAACGGGCAGTTGAAAAAACTGTCTGTAATCACCAAGCATTGTTCTGTGAATTATAAATGCGACTTCATTTCAAGGATTTCATTTCCACATCGTTCACCTGAGGAAGGAGGTAGCCTCCGAAAGCTTGTGAATTTAAAATAAAATTGCTGGACTATAACTTGGTGTTGTAAAATTGTTTACAATTGTCAACCCCAGTCCATCACCGGCATCTCCACATCCAATTTAATAGGGTGATACCAGCAGATCTATATCAGCTGTCTGATGTCATCTGGGAGACATCTTTCAAATGGTAGTCCTCACCTAATTCCCTAAATCACAAAAGAAATGTGTGCACAATGTTTGTGAAAGATAAAGAACTGGAATGGGCATTCTGGACCTCAAAGAGCTGCCCTCCTACAAGTCTTGTATCTGCAACCATGATGCAATTCACTCACTTCTTCGACAGTGCCTCCCATCTAAAAAGGACAAGGGCAGCAGGCACATGGGAACAACACCACCTGCACGTTCCCCTCCAAGTCACACACCATCCCGGCTTGGAAATATATCACCGTTCCTTCATCGTTGCTGGGTCAAAATCCTGGAACTCCCTACTTAACAGCACTGTGGGAGAACCTTCACTACAAGGACTGCAGCGGTTCAAGAAGGTAGCTCACCACCACCTTCTCAAGGGCAATTAGGGATGGGCAATAAATGCTGGCCTTGCCAGCAACACCCACATCTTATGAACAAATAAAAAAAATATAAGGATGTGAAGTCACTTGGTACAGAGAAAGAGAGAATATCTCTGCAGTTAAAAAAAAAATTGGGGTGAGGTGGGATGAGTAGACAATGATGATTTTAAAGGAATAGGAGTAGGAGCAAAGGCCAGGATGTGACTTGGATTCTGCGCGCTTTCGGGTTTGGGTCGCATTTCGTCGCCCAGATCCGACTTCTGTACGCCGCCGCGGAGTGTCTGATTAAGGTTAACGGATCCTTGACGGCGCCCCTTCGCTTCGGGAGAGGAGTGCGTCAGGGGTGCCCCATGTCCGGCCAATTATATACCGTCTGTGTAGAGCCTTTCCTGCGCCTCTTGCGCAAGAGGCTGTCGGGACTGGCTCTGCGCGAGCCGGGCGTGGAGGTCGTCCTTTCGGCTTACGCCGATGACGTGCTCCTCATGGTCACCGATCCCCTTGACTTGCGGAGGATGCGCGAGTGCCAAGAGGTCTACTCTGCCGCGTCCTCCACAAGAATCAACTGGGAGAAATGTTCCGGACTCCTGGTGGGTCAGTGGCAGGTGGACTCCCTGCCGGAGGAGCTCAGGGCTTTCGCCTGGAGTACGACGCACCTCCGGTACCTGGGAGTCTACCTCGGCCCTGCCGAGGAAGCCTGGCCAGCGAACTGGGTAGAGCTGGAGGCCAAAGTCACTGCTCGCCTGGCGCGCTGGACAGGACTGCTCCGAGTGTTATCCTACAGGGGTCGAGTGCTGGTCATAAACCAGCTGGTGGCCGCCATGTTGTGGTACCGGTTGGTCCCTTTGACCGCCCCCCCCCCCCCCCCGATTTTGTCGCCAAGATTCAGAAGAAGTTCGTCGACTTCTTCTGGGACAAAGGGATGCACTGGGTCGCTGCCACGGTCCTGAGTCTCCCGCTTAGGGAGGGCGGTCAGGGGCTGGTGTGCGTCCGCACCCAGGTGGCAACTTTCCGCCTTCGGACGCTGCAGCGATACCTGTACGCGGAGCGTCCTCTTAGATGGCGTGCGCTGGCGACGTAGTTTTTCCGCCAGCTGCACGGCCTGAACTACGACACGCAGCTCCTGTTCGTCTCGCTGTTGGGCGGTCGCACGTCTTTGCAGGAGCTGCCTGTCTTGTACCAGGATCTGCTCAGGGTCTGGACCATGGTCGCCTCCAGCCGGAGCTCTCGCCCGTCGGGGGTAGCGGCCGTCCTGCAGGAGCCGCTGCTCGGGAATCCGTTCCTCCGCGATGTCGGCTTCGGCCGCTCGTGGCTGACGGAGCGGAGGGCTGTGGCCGGTCGGGTGACCAGAGTCAGGGACGTCCTGGATGGCGGAGGGTCGGGTTGGCTCGAGCCGTGGGCGCTCGCCGCTCGCATGTCCTCGTGGCGTGCCGGGATGCGGCCGCCGCCATCCAGGCGTTGAAATCGGCGCTCGGCCCTGACTCCACTCGGGGTGTGGAGGCGGCTCAAGCGTGCAGAGCCATCCCGTCCGACCTGACCCCCGCTCGGACGGAATTCCTCCTCGGCGCCAAACCCCGGAACCTCCCTCGGAGGGCCGCGCCTCACACCTTGAGCCGTCTCTCGGAAATTCCCTCCGTGCCGTTTCACACCGCGCGGAGGGATTTCCTGTACGGGCTGCTCCTGCACACCATCCACTTCCTCACCCTCGTCTCTCGCCCGGACACGCCCTGGCGTGCCATCCTGCCGTCCGGTGGAGACGGGGGTCCCCAGTGGGAGGCTCTCTATACAGGGGTCCTCCCGTGTTACTTTGGGGATCTGGGGTGGAGGGTGTTGCACGGAGCAGTCCCGTGCAATCGGCGGCTACGCCATTTTACGGACACCCAGGCCGCTTGCATTTTCTGTGGCCTGGAGGAGTCCGTTTTCCATTTGTACACCGGGTGTGCGAGACTGCAGCCCCTGTTCCATTATTTGGAGGGGCTGCTCCTCAAGTTCTGGCTGCACTTCAGTCCCACGCTCCTGATTTTTGGCCGCCCGGTGAGGAGGGGGGCGGGCAGGTCGGTGGACGTCCTCGTGGGCCTGCTCCTGGGCCTGTCCAAGGTGGCCATCCACAGGTCCAGGATGCTCGCGGTCCGTGGGGGCGGGCGCTCGGCCTGTCTGCCTCTCTTTCGCGGGTTGCTCCGTGCCCGGGTGGCCCTGGAGATGGAGCACGTGGTGTCTGCCGGTACGCTTGAGGCTTTCCGCGACCGGTGGGCACCGCAGGGGTTGGAGTGCATCCTGGACGAGGTTAATAAAGTTTTAATTTGAAAACTTGGTTTTGGTTTCTTTGGGTTTTTTAGTTCGTAAGCACACCCCACACCCCCCCTTCTTATAAAAGGGTCTAATTTGAAAAAAAAAGGAAAAAAGAAAAAAGATGTGACTTGGTGATAGCCAATCAAGGGGATGCTATGATCTTTTAAGCGCTTTGAACGTGAGAAAATACGCTACAGGTGTCATAGTAACTGGGACATGTCCTGAAGGGGAGGGGTTCTATATCGCCAGTCAATCTTTCGAAATTCGCATTGGACGCCAAGAATGGCCTGAGTTTCTACCATGTGGTGATTTGAATGCAGCTGCTCAGTTTTAATTATTTTACCTATAGCTCAATCAAGGGATATTGATGTTTGGAGACGCGACTCAATGAGAATGACTTTCCCTCCTTGTCCAGCAGCAGACTCGTCAACAATCAAATAAGCAAGTGTCGAAACGGCTGTTTTGAGTCGGAGAAAATAGTTTAAATCGTGGTGGGAACTGGTTGTATGTAGTCTTTTGGAAGTACGGGATCTTCGGGCTGGTGTAAAGGGAGTAGGTGAGAGTGAGACGCACAGATCTTCGATTTGGTTCGTTTGTTCGGGAGAGGGCGATCCTGGTCCAAAAGTTGAGTTAGTTCTTTTATGTATAAATGGGGAAGCGTTGGCTCTTTTCCTTATCTCGATAATTTTTTACACTCATTTTAACATTTTAGATTTTATGGAGGAAAACCCTCCCTTTTCCCCTTATTTTTTCTATCTTCATTTTCGTTTGGGTGCTAGTTTTATATAACGGACTTCGCGTTCCAGAGACTACTTTTTAAGATTTTCTCGTTCGATATTCCGCCGACTTCCGAAATTCATAAGGTTCTTTATAAGTGCTTTAGGAAAAAGAGGTGAAGGGTGATATTGATGATTACGTAACTTTGTGCAAGGACGTTCTGGTAATTCTTTTGGTAACATTTAATTTTTGCATGCTTTCTTTGATTATGTGATATTACAGGAGCCTTGTAGCTATTGCTTTAGTTCAGCTCCAGCACTAGTTATTGAATGTTGGCTATCAGGGCTGTTCCTTGTTTTGGTGGTAGGGAGGAAGGTGGATCAGGAACTTCCTGAAGGTTTGGTTTTGACTGTGGCCCATATAGGTGCTGATATGGGCAGTGGAGGCTGGGGTCTCCTTGGTTGACCAAGTGGTTCTGGGGTTCCTGTTGATACAAAGCTGGGGTGGAAATGTGAGGGGGATGCAAAGAGGCACCAATGTGATTTAGACAAGTTGGGTGAGTGGGCAAGAACATGGCAGATGCAGTATAATGTGAGGTTATCCACTTTGGTTGTAAAAACAGAAAGGTAGATTATTATCTGAATGGTGATAGATTGGGAAAAGGGGAGATGCAATGAGATCTGGGTGTCCTTGCACACCAGTTGCTGAAAGCAAGCATTCAGGTGCAGTTAGGAAGGTGAATGGTGTGGTGGCCTTTGTTGCAAGAGGATTTGAGTACAGGAGCAGGGATGTCTTACTACAGTTATACAGGGCCTTGGTGAGACCACATCTGGAGTATTGTGTGCAGTTTTGGTCTCCTTATCTGAGGAAGGATGTCCTTCCAACAACGTTTACCTGAGGAAGGAGGAAGCCTCTGAAAGCTTGTGAATTTAAAATAAAATTGCTGGACTATAACTTGGTGTTGTAAAATTGTTTACAATTGTCAACCCCAGTCCATCACTGGCATCTCCACATCATGCTTGCCATGGAGGGAGTGCACTGATTCCTGGGATGGCTGGACTGATGTATGAGGAGAGATTGGGTTGACTAAGCCTTTATTCACTAGAGTTTAGAAGAATGAGAGGCAATCTCATCGAAACAAAATTCTAATAGGACTAGACAGACTAGATGCAGGGAGGATGTTCCTGATGGCAGGGGAGCCCAGAACCAGGGGTCACAGTCTCTGGATACAGGGTATGCCATTCAGAACTGAGATGAGGAGAAATTTCTTTATTCAGAAGGTGGTGAACCTGTGGAATTCTCTACCACAGAGGGCAGTGGAGGCCAAGTCATTAGATGTATTCAAGAAGGAAATAAATGTATTTCTTAATGCTAAATGGATCAAGGGATATGGGGACAAAGTGGGAACAGGGTACTGAGTTAGACAATCAGCCATGATCATTCAGCCATGGAGAAGGGCTGAATGGCCTACTCTTGCTCCTATTTTCTATGTTTCTTGTAGGGTTATTGTGTTGCCCCTATGTCAATGGGTTGTACCAGCCTTTACTAAGCTTTTTTTAAAAAAGATTATAGGCTGTGGGACACCCTTCTACTTGGCATATTCCCATAGGTGTGGGGTTTAGAGATTGGAGTGGCCTCCCTTGGTTCTAGGGACATGAGTAGAGGATAGCACAAGTGCAGGAAGGGGAGTGTAACTGTTAATCACCAGGGTCGTGGGAACCTAGGAGAGGTACAGAAGGAGGTCCTGTAGTCACTGGTCCTATCCAGTAGATACTTGATACCTGGGAGGCTGCCCAGAATGCTAACCATGGCACTGTGGAGCATGAGACAGCCCCACCCCACCATTGGACTATCAGAATAGAATGTTCAGTCAAGTCCAGGAGAAATGTATCTGACTTTAAAAAAAAAAAGCTAGTGATTATACACCATGGATGAATAAAGAAGCAAGGACAAAATGGAAACTGAGGCATACATTAAGTACATAGCCAACAAAGGAGAGGATGACAAAAGGAATACAAAAAGATTAGGCAAGAATTCAAAAAACAATTGGGAAGAGGAGCTATGAAATTAAATTTGTCAAGGAATATAAAAAGAAAATAGTAAGTATTCAACAGATAAATAACAAAAGAAAAATCAGGATAGGGTCACTAAGGCATATACATGATAAAGTCACAGGTAATGACAGTGAAATGGCAGAAATATTGAATAATTACTTTGCCTCAGTATTTAACAGGGAGACTAATGTGGGCATGATATAGGCCATTCAGCCCCTCATGCCTGCTCCACCATTTGATAAGATCATGGCTGATCTGTGATCTAACTCCATATACCTGCCTTTGGCCCATATCCCTTAATACCTTTGGTTGCCAAAAAGCTATCTATCTCTCATTTAAATTTAGCAATTGAGCTAGTATCAATTGCCGTTTGCAGAAGAGAGTTCCAGACTTCTACAACCCTTTGTGTGTAGAAATGTTTTTTAATCTCGCTCCTGAAAGGTCTGGCTCTAATTTTTAGACTGTGCCCCCTACTCCTAAATCCCTAACCAACGGAAATAGTTTCTCTCTATCCACCCTATCCATTCCCCTTAATATCTTTTAAACTTCAATCAGATCGCCCCTTGACCTTCGACACTCCAGAGAATACAACCCCAATTTGTGTAATCTCTCCTCGTAACTTAACCCTTGAAGTCCAGGTATCATTCTAGTAAACCTCCGCTGCACTCCCTCCAAGGCCAATATGTCCTTCCGAAGGTGCGGTGCCCAGAACTGCTCACAGTACTCCAGGTGCGGTCTAACCATGGTTTTGTATAGCTGCAGCATAACTTCTGCTCCCTTGTACTCTAGTCCTCTAGATATAAAGGCCAATATTCCATTTGCCTTCTTGATTATTTTCTGCACCTGTTCATGACACTTCAATGATCTGTATACCTGCACCCCCTAAGTCCCTTTGGACATCCACTGTTTTTAACTTTTTACCATTTAGAAAGTACCCTCTTCTATCCTTTTTTGATCCAAAGTGGATGACCTCACATTTGTCTACATTGAATTCCATTTGCCACAGTTTTGCCCATTCACCTAATCTATCAACATCGCTTTGTAATTTTATGTTTTCATCTACACTGCTTACAATGCCACCAATCTTTGTGTCATCGACAAACTTAGATATGAGACTTTCTATGCCTTCATCTAAGTAGTTAATGAATATTGTGAATAATTGAGGCCCCAAGACCGATCCCTGCGGGACTCCACTCGTCATATCCTGCCAATGTGAGTACCTTCCCATTATCCCTACTCTCTGTCGCCTTTCAGCCAATTTCCTAACCAAGTCTGTACTTTTTCCTAGATTCCATGGTCTTCTATCTTAGCTAACAGTCTCTTATGTGGGACCTTATCAAATGCCTTCTGGAAGTCCATATAAATAACATCCATTGACATTCCCCTGTCCACTACTTTAGTCACCTCTTCAAAACATTCAATCAGGTTTGTCAGGCACGACCTACATTTCACAAATCCATGCTGGCTCTCTGATTAACTGAAAATTCTCTGTGTTCAGTCATCTATCCTTAATTATAGACTCCAGCATTTTCCCCACAACAGATGTTAGGCTAACTGGTCTATAATTCCCCGGTTTCCCTCTCTCTCCTTTCTTAAAGCAGAGTGACAAGTGCAATTTTCCAATCTAGAGAACTTTGAAAGATTATAGTTAGGGCATCTGCAATGTGCTCACCTACTTCCTTTAAAACCCTGTTTTCTTGGACTATCCCCTTTTTCAACTGTAAATACTGACGCAAAGTAATTGTTCAACATGTCCCCATTGTCAATGACAATATCCCCACTTTCAGTTTTAAGGGGCCAACGCTGCTCCTGACTGCCCTCATTTTTTCCTAATATAACTATAAAAGTTCTTCGTACTGGTTTTGATATCCCTTGCGAGTTTCTTTTCATACTCTTTGTCGCTCTTGCTATCTGTTTTGTGACCCTTTGTTGATCATTGTATCTTTCCCATTCGCCAGGATCTGTGCCATTTTTTGCCTTTTTGTATGCCCTTTCCTTATGTCTTATACTGTCCCTTACCTCTTTAGTTGTCCATGGCTGTTTTTTTTGGCAAGTAGAGTTCTTGCCCCTCTGGTATAAACCGATTCTGTATCACGTTAAATGTTTCTTTAAACATTTCCCACTGATCATCAGTCGTTTTACCCATTAACAGATTTGCCCAGTTTACTGTGGACAGTCTTTGTCTCATTCCATTGAAGTCGGCCTTGCCCAAGTCTAGAATCTTAGCAGCTGATTCACTTTTTTCCCTTTCAAACACAAGGAGATCAAAAAAGATATGAAGACATTTAAGATAGAAAGGGGGTGGGGGAGATAATTGATAAACTAATCCAACTGAGGGGATAAAACCCCTGGTCTGGATGGATTGCATCTGTGCATATTAAAAGAAGTTAGGGATGAGATAGCAGAGGCACTATTACATAATATTGATAAATATTAGAAAAGGGAATAGTGCCAGAGGACTGACAGTGTGATTCCTATATTTAAAAAGGGAGATGGAACCAGTACAGGAAACTAGAGACCAATTAGCTTAATGTTGGTGGTAAGAGAGATAATGGAAATCAAAGATGTAATAGAAAAACATCTAGAAACTGAAAATATAATAGAGTAAGCATGGATTTCAAAAGGGAAGAACTATAGTAAAGGAGGGATCAGACAAACTTGAGGCAGTCTAAGATGAGTTTGGAGTGCATATGGTGTGGTAAATAAAGTTGGTGAGCTGCAGACACAAGTTGCCATGTGGGACTAAGATATGGTGGTAGTAAGAGACCTGGCTCAAAGGAGGGGAGGATTTGGTACTTAATATTCCTGGCTGCAAGGTATTCAGGGAAGATAAAAGGCTTAAGTTTTTCAAGATAGGGAATGAAAGAAAGTAGGGGGTGGCAGCATTGATTTAAAGAAACTATTTTAGCACTGGAAAAGAATGATGTAGCTGAGTGGTCAAAGACAGAATCTATTTGGTTGGTATTAAGGAGCAATAGAGGAGCTGTTATGCTACTGTGTGTATAGTAGAGGCCACCAAATAGTGGGAAGGGGATAGAGGGATAAATTACAGAATGATGCAAGAACTATAAGAGCAGTGATAATGGGGGGGGGGGGGGGGGGGGGAGTGTGCGCAGGACTTCAATATAGACTGGGATAGTAACAGTGTAAAGGGCAAAGAGGGGAAGGAATTCCTGAAATGTGTACAAGAGAACTTTCTTGCAAGTGTGTTTCCAGCCCAACCAGGAAGATGGCAGTGCTGGATCTAGTTCTGGAGAATGAACTGGGGTGTGGGGGAGCATTTAGGGAACAGTGATCATATCATTTGATTGAGAATAGTTATGGAAAAGGACAAGGAACAATCCAATGTGAAAATACTTAACTGGAGGAGGGCTAATTTCAGTGAGTTAAAAAGGGATCTGGCCCAAGTGGATTGGAATCAAAAATTGGTTGGCAAAACAGTAAATGAATAATGGGAGGCCTTCAATGAGGGGATGGTTTGAGTCCAGAGTAGACCCTTTTCCCACAAGTGAGGAAAGGAAAGACATCCAATGCCAGAGCTCCCTGGATGACTAAAGATAGAGATTAAAACAAACCAGAAAAAGGAGGCTAATGATAAATGTAAGGTTTATTAAACTGAGCTGAATACAGAAAGTACAGAGGAGATCTAGAGTATGAGAATAGATTGACGACTGTTTTATGAACAATGATGAACTGGAGAAGACTCTCTGGTCCATCCAGCCTGTCCTACATAAGTGTGATATCTTATGTATCACTATATATACATTCTCCTCCCCACACCATGTGATTTCCTGGGAGAGGTGAAAAACCAGATTTTAAAAATCCGGGCCCATTTGGGAGGGGAAGAATTCTTTGGTGATCACAACTAGTGCAGGAGATCACTCTGGCCATGAAAATTCTATGCTTCCTCTTTTTGAAAGAGGTGATCACCCCAGCCAGAGACAGGTCTCACTCTCGCGTCAAGGAATTCAGTAAATCTGCATCCACCGCACAAGCTGACAGCCTGTTCAGAGGTCCACCTTTTTCTGGGAAAGGAACCACTGGGAATTAGTGAAGTGGCCCTTCTCTGCATCCTTTCCAAAGCCTCAATATCACCCATGTGAGGAGACCAAAGCTGGACACAGTATTCCAAATGAGGCCTGACCAAGGTCTTGTACAAAGACAAAATAGTACACTCTGTCTTAGTCAATTGTCCTATAAGTGCACCCCAACATTGTTTGCTGTCGCTATCGCTTTGCAGCATTGCTCATGAACCTTTGGAGACCAATGCATTAGAATGCCCAGATCTTTCTTTTTCTTCATACACCCTTGAGGCAAAAGCATCAAAGTAGATGTATGTTGAGCATTTGTCCTGCGCACATGCATAACACTGCACTTCTCAAAATTAAACATGTGCCAGTCACGAGCCCAATTTCTCACCTGTTGTGGGAAAATCACCACTCGGAGTCAGACTTAAAGATTCAACATGCAGTTTATTGGACAAAGTACATTGGGAGAAGAACTGGACGCTCCGCAGCGTGCGCAACTACCTTCTCAACTTCAAAATGGTTGTCATGCTTTTTTATACCTTTGACATACAGATTTTCAGTAGCTATTACATCATTAGTCTTTATTAGTGTATACATTAACCAATTAAGCCCGCACAGCAACCGCAGACCTCCAATCATATTAAAACAACTGTTATCACCTTAAGACAGTATGGTCTTTGTCTATTCAGTCTGGTTCTGTAGTTTTATCAGCTCGTTGTGAAATGTCTTTTGTATTCCCAGACTGTAAGTCAGTTTTTGGAATATACAAACTCAGCACTTTAACTGTCTTTCCCACAGTCACAGAATCCATTTTGTTTAGTAGAGTCCATTTTATTTAGTAGTCATATGTTTAAGCTTTTACTTAGGGTTAGTCTGGTCTGCACAAAGCGCATTTCAGTGTGGTCTTGGGGCAATGACCGCAGCCATGCACCCAATAGTCACTTCATCATTGCTTTTAACCCAACAGCCCAAATTTTACCCTAACATCACCCCCACCCCAGTACATCAAGATCTGCCTGGAGCAGTCGAGCATAGTCTACAGTCCTGACACTCGCACAGATCGTACCCCCAACATCCAGATCATTAATAAAAATTAAGAACAATGGTCCCAACACTAATCCCTGTGGGACACCTAGTGACTGATCTCCAAACAGATCCAGATCCAAATCCATCTATAACTACTTTCTGCTTGCTTCCTTCCAGCCTGTTCTCATATTACCACCAATACTAGAGGCTTTGGATCTTATAGAGATGCCTCTTATGCAGTACCTTGTCAGTATATGTTTAAGACTTTTGGGTTCCCTTTTATGTTAGCCGCTAATCTATTTTCACACAGTCTCGCTGCCTCCCGTATTCCCTTTATTAGATCTCTGTACTTTCTGTATTCAGCTCGGTTCTCTATTATGACCTTTACATTTGTCATAAGCCTCCTTTTTCTGTTTCATTTTAATCTCTATCTTTAGTCATCCAGGGAGCTCCAGCTTTGGATGCCTTCCTGTCTCCCTTGTGGGAATGTGTCTACTCTGTACCTGAACCATCTTCTCTGTGAAGGCTTCCCATTGTTCAATTACTGTTTTGCCTACTGATTTTTGATTTCAATCCATCTGGGCAAAATCCCTTTTTAACTGAAATTAGCTCTCCTCCTGTGTGTATTTTTACACTTGATTGTTCCTTGTCTTTTTCCATAACTATTCTAAACCTGATATGATCATTGTTCCCCAAATGCTGCCTCACTTCATTCCCCAGAACTAGATCCAGCACTGCTTCCTTCCTCGTTGGGCTGGAAACACACTGATCAAGAAAGTTCTCTTTTTTTTACACATTTCAAGAATTCCTTCCCCTTTACACTGTTACTATCCCAGTCTATATTGGGATAATTTATGTCCCCCATTATCACTATGCAAAAGTTCTTGCATCTTTCTGTAAATTGCCAGCAGATGTGCTCCTCACCATTATTTGGTGGCCTTTAATATACACCCAGTTGTGTAATAGCTCCTCTATTCCTTAATTCTAACCAAATTGATTGAGGGGTCAAAGACAGACAACTACATCATCCCTTTCCAGTGTTAGAATAATTTCTTTGATCAGTACTATTATCCACCGCCCCACCCTCCATTCTTTGCTTCCCTATCTTGTAGCTAGGAATATTAAGTGCCCAGTCCTCCCCTTCTTTGAGCCAGATCTCTCTTATTGCCACTATATCATAGTCCCATGTGGTAACTTGTGCCTGCAGATCACCAACCTTATTTATGCACATGCATTCCAAACTCTTAGACTGCCTTGCATTTTCCCCCCTGTCTGAACCCTCCTATTTCTGAACTATTCTTTACCCTAGTGCTATTTGTCTTTCCCACTCTGTGCACCTTATTTCTCTTCTCTAATGTTTCACCCTGGTGCCCACCCCCCTGCCAAATTAGTTTAAACCCTCCCCCACCACTAGTTAGTCTCCCTGTAAGGACATAGGTCCCAGCTCTATAGAAGTGCAACATCTCCATCTTGAATAGATCACTCCTGCTCCAGAACTGGTCCCGATGCCCCAGGAATCTGAAGCCCTCCCTCCTGCACCATTTCTTCAGCCACACATTAACCTGTCTTATCCTACTATTCCTATCCTCACTAGAGCTTGGTACTGGGAGTAATCTGGAAATTGATTACTACCTTTTTTGAGGACCTACTTTTTAACTTCCTCCATAGCTCCTGAAACTGACTGCAGGACCTTAACCCTTTTTCCTCCCCATGTCAAAGGTTCTCACATGGACCACGACTTCTGGCTGTCTTCCCCCCCCCCCCCCCCCCAAAAAAAAATGTTCTGCACTCGCTCTGTAACATCCTTTTACCCCGGCACCAGGGAGGCAACACCAAGCGGGACTCGCGACAGTGGTTGCAGAATCGCCTGTCTGTCCCACTGACTCTTGAATCCCCTATAACTACTGCATTCCTACACTTCGCTGTGCTGCCACCCACTCCTTTGCTCTGGACTGCTTTCATCCAAGATGTCATCACCCTCTCATACTGAAAATTGGTTAGTGAGCAACGTGCTCCCGGACGATTCCTACCCTGTCTGATAACCACCCACTTACTGTCCTGAGCTCTCTGTCGCTGTGGGATGACCACCTCCTTGAACGTAAAGTCCAGGAAATTCTCAGCCATCCGTACACCCTGCCGTGATTCCAGCTGCTCATCAAACTCTGAGCTCGAGCAACTGGAAGCACTTCCTACGTTCGTGGTCACTGAGAACACCTAGTGTTCTGGAGTTCCCACATAGTGGAGGAATTGGAGGCAATGGGTTTCAGCTGTCCCTTGAGTGAAAGTAATGTTTTATCTTTGTACCCCATTAACTCATTTATTATTTCTTTTTAGCCTCTTTAAGATAATCAGCTACCAATTAATATTGTAGTTTTAATTGTTTAGCAAACACTAAAACACAAATTCTAACCAACAAAAAAAAATGCTCACTATTAAAAACACTGACCAATAAACTAAATACTTATCTGTAATTTACCCTGTCACTCCTCCTCCTTGTGTTGTGATGTCACTTTTTTTGGTTTTTTTTGTTCTGTCTGTTTCAGACTCCCCGGTCCCGTGCCACTCAATGCTGTATTGGACAACACTGCTCTAATCAGTACTTGGGTTTTTTTAACCCTTCAGCTAATTTCTTAGGCATACCCAGATTTTACTGACTCCCTATGGCTTTGAGCTTAATTAGCAAACTTCAATGTGAAACTTAACAAGTGTCTTTTGGAAGTCTTAAACCCTACAACGGTGTGCAGTTAACACAGGCACGACTTGTCACTTCAAAAAATTCAAGGTGGCCATGATGAAGGAAAAAGCATCAATAACTTTATGGCATTATCAAAATGCTGTACCTACAAATAGAATGAAATTTCTGCATTTGGTTCAAGATTAGGTTTTCCAGAAAAACTCAGCCAAGTAGATTTTCACAATTGTGTTTTAAAGTGAAATGGTAAACTAATACTGAGCATGTATCACTTTTTTGAAAATTTGAGGAAGTTCAACCTAATAATTTCTTGTAGTCACGTTATTAACCTGTCTTGATGGTGCCAAATCTGTAACAGCTGGAACAAGATGTCTCTTCAGACAGTTGGACTTTTCTCAATTAACATTTAATGTAGAACACAAATGTTTCCAATAACAGTGGAAGAACTGTATTTTTCTGGCTTTTATGTGTACAGGAGTGAAGATACAATGATGCAACACATGCTGTTTTTTGAAAGGGAGAAGAATGGAGGATTTAAAGTGAAGTTATAAATGCATTCTGTTTACAGTAATGTTAAAAATAAACCTTTCAACAGGATAGACTCAAAGCCCTGCCAATTAAAGTTAGCTTCAAAATGTTTTCCATATGTATTTGCACCGTGTGATGTGTCTGAGTCCTTAAACCGCAAAGGAGGCAATTTGGTCCCAGGTCTGTACTGAATTAGTTATGCTCAGCTGTGGCCATAAACAGATTTCTTTTGAAAAAGTATCTATCTGGTTGCTCATTCCTGATAGTTATCCAGTGATCTCCCGTAGGAACTACTATCTGGAGGTGGATGCTTGCTTTCTTTTCACTTCCCCCACCCCCAACCATACTCCATGGCAAAATAGCCACTGACACCATCTAGAGTTTCAATGTGAATAATCACCATTTAGGTGAAGTACTAGAGAGTTGGCAGTTTCTGAAGTTGTTTCCCAAGACTGAATCATTCGGGGGGGGGGGGGGGGGGGGAAACCAGTTTTCTCCAAGTCAAGTTTCTTTAGAATACTGGGCAAGTCATTAGTTCCGGAGCTGCTTCATTTGTACAAAGCCTGTCCAAGTGTTAATATATATTCTTTCTACCTACTGTCCAATTTTGATCTTCAAGTTTAACTTTTTTTCTTGATCTGTTCTTGGGTGCAAGGCTGTGTTTTTGGCAACCTCAGTTGCCCTGAGATGTTGTTTCCTTCTTCTTGAACCGCTGTAGTCATTATGATTATGGTGTTAAGTAAATCTAGGATATTGACCTAGTGGCAATGAAGGAACAACAATTGTATGTCCAGATCAAAATGGTGTGTGATTTGAAGATAATGGTCCCATGATATTGTTACTCTTCTCCCTTAGTGGTAGAAGACACAGGAGGTGCTGTTGAAATAATCTTGGTGAGCTGCTGTGGTGCTTTCCTGGTGATTATACATACTGCAGTTGCAATGCATGGGTGGTGCAGGCAGTGCATATTGAGTCCAATGGCATGGGGGCTGAAGAATAAACAGCTCTGTTCTGGATGGCTGAATGTTGTGGCTGTACCCATCCAGGCAAGTGGTGAGTATTCTAGTACATGACTTGAGCCTTGTAGATATGGCAAGGTAAGCCACTCATTGCAGGGTACCCAACCTTTGCCCTGCTCTTGTAGCCAGTGTTGAAATAGCTTTTGGTCAATGTTGACCCCCAAGATGTTGCGGGGGAGGGGGCTTGGGGCTTGGTGAGGATGCCATTGAAGATCGGGGGGAAATGGCTGGATTTTCTTCATGGTTCTCTTGAACCTGGCATTTGTGTGGTATGAATGTTATGTGGCAGCTGTCAGTCCAAGACTAGATGTTATCCAGATCCTGCTGTAGGCTGGTATGGGCTGCTATATTATTGGAGTTGTGAATGGAGCTGAACACGAGAATTGTCACTGAATAACTCCACTCCTGACTTCATGACTGAAGGAAGGTCATTTTGAAGCAACTGAAGATATTTGGGCTGAGGACATTTACTTGAACTCCTGCAGCAATGCCCTGGGGCTGGAATTAGCCTCTGACCACCTCTTTGTGTCAAGTATGACTGGATGGTTTTCCCTTTGAATTCTCCCCCCCCCCCCCCCCCCCCCAAATATTAGCCTGTATTTTACTCTTAGTGTTGAGAACAATTCTCTCTCCATGTCTGGATCAAGGTTGTGTTGAAATTTGGAGTAGAGTTGCTCTGGCAGAACCTGCACTATTGGGCAGGTAATTGGTGAAGTACATGTGTTACTAGATGACATTAATTGCTTCTTCCATTACTTCACTGATTGGGAGGAGGCTAAAGTTTATCAACCCACTTGACATCCAGAACTGTAGCATTTCCAGCATTAGGCAAACTGCAGAGGAATTTAATGTGCAGGTGACTTCCTGCTCCTGCAAACTAGGTGTGTATATTGCAAATTTTTACCGTGGAGCTGTACCAAAACTTTTCGTTTTTTAATCTGACAGTTTAACTGGGCTGCATACATTTCCTCTTCAGGTTACACCTGCAGTTGGTGTAAAAACTACAGCCAATGTTGCCAAGGGGCTTACTAGTTTGGGAAAGGAAAATGCCACCCAGGTACAGTCGGTGTTTGAGAGTGAAGCTGTTTTTGAGGGCTAACTTCCTTGTTTGAGGACTAATTCACCCAAAAAAAAACTGCTAATAGGGACAAATTCACAAAAACTGTTAAACTTGAAATAGACAAGTTGGTCAGAATCAGCAGGAAAGCAAACAGTTCAGAAGGCTGAGGGTGTATTGAAGATACACATAAAAAAAACAAGATGCCCAATTTTTTTTATATTTCACCATCTATACACAGGAAAGTAAAAGTTGTACTGTAGGAATAGTGAGGAAGAACAAACACTGGCAAAATAATCAGGAACCTTTGTGATTGGGACTAAAAGTAGAAATACTAGGCCCAGTTTTTTTTTTGTGGGTATGGCTGGCATTCATTGCCCATACCTAGTTGCTCTGAGAAGGTGGTGAGCCTTGAACTGCTGCAGTCTGTGTAGTGATTTGATACAACTGAGTGGCATGCTAAACCACTTCAGAGGGTAGTTAAGAATCAACTATGTTGGTGTGGGACTGGAGTCACATGGGCTAGACTGGTAAGGACGACAGATTTCATTCCCTAAAGGTCATCAGTGAACCAGTTGGATAGAATGCCTAAAATACCTGAGATGGACGGGGAAGAGCTATGGGGGCCATTAACTGTAACTTTACAAAATCTTTGGCAACTTGAATCATGACAAAGGGAGCAGTAACTGGAATCATGACACATGGAGCTGTAATAATTGTCAAAGAAGGGGATAATCCCAAAAAAATAGGACAGTTAGTTTTGCTTGTGGGTAAACTTCTAGAGTCCATAATATATAATGAAATTGGAGAACACTTGAGGCATGGCCAACTGGGGGACAGTCAGCATGGACTGTAAAGGGCAGGTTGTACTTGACTTTTTTTAGGAAATTGCAAGAGTATACATGAAGGAAATGCAATGGAAGTTGAATACATGGATTTTCATAAGGCTTTTTAGGGCCTTGTTGTGGAAACTAAGGCACCTAGTATTAGAGGGTAGATGTGGCTTGGGGATGAAGCAGAATTAGTGGGAGAAGTGAATGCTTTTCATACTGATGGTATGTGGGTAATGGTGTGCCCAAGGATCTGTACTAGGACTTGTCCAAATTATATGAAGTGGAAAACATGGGAATGATGCTGATGCCAGAATCTGGGAGAGAGACAGAGGAGGAAATGGCAAACTATTGGGATTCCAGGAGGACATAATCTAAGCAAATAGTGTGGATAGATGGGTATTCACTGTATTTCAATGCAGATGATTGTGAAATAGTACCTACTTGCAGCAGATAAATTTGAAGAGTATCATAACTGACAAATGTTGAGAACTCATGTACACTAGTTTTCCTTATCCATAGGGGGACAACCAAAGACTCAAGTATTTTTCTTCTGTGGATGTAGGTTAATTAAATTCCTATCTTTTTAAAAATGAAAAATAAACAAAAGCTAGTAAAAATTCTATACAAACCAGAATTTGAGGAATGTTTAGAAAGTTGTATTCAACTACTCAAATGTAAAGTGACTTATTCTCACCTTTTTTAAAAGTGGTCATTAATGGTGTGAGATGGTCTGATCATTTTGGATTTTTGAGGGGCAATTGATGTCTAACTCCTGTCCAAAGAAGACAGGCATGCAGGTGGCTTCCTGCTACACGAATAGTCCACTTTGAAGGTATGCAAAAGTGGCCCAAGGTATCTCCCTCAGCCTTTCTTCCACTTCTCCTTTTCCTCTTCCCCAATATGGAGATGCACTTGGCTTGTTTTCATACAGATATGATTGAGATTGATAACTTGCATGTAGGGAAAGCTTTGTAAAGGTAAATCTTTTTTCTTTCCCTCAAAGAAAAAGCAACACCTTGCATGTAGAGCATCTGAACCCCAAAGGGGAAGTTCATCATTCCGCCCCACCACCACCACCACCACCACCACACACACACACACACCAAGGGCCACTAGATTTTTTTTTTGATCTCCATTGAAGATAAAGCTTTATTATCAAAATAATTTTTTTAACTATTTCTCAACTTGCAATTCTCACCTTTTTGTTAGCTGTTCTCTGGAATAAATGCTGAATTTGTTTTTATCTTTAAAACTTGCTTTTATACTTTTTTAAAAAAAAACTGATTCCAGGACACAAGTATCTGTGATCATAGAAAATTTATGGCACAGAAGGAGGCCACTCGGCCCATTGTGTCTGTGCCGGCTGAGAAATGAGCCATCCAGCCTAATCCCACTGTCCCGCATTTGGTCTGTAGCCCTGCAGGTCATGGCTCTTCAGATGCGCACCTAGGTATTTTTTTTAATGAATTGAGGATTTCTGCCTCTACCACCCTCTCAGGCAGGGAGGTCCAGACCCCCACCACCCACTGGATGAAAAAAAATTTCCTCATTTCTGCTCTAATCTTTCAACCAATCACTTTAAATCTATGCCCCCCTGGTTATTGACTCCTCCGCTAAGGGAAATAGGTCCTTCCTAGCCACTCTATCTCGGCCCCTCATAATTTTGTACACCTCAATCAAATCACCCCTCAGCCTTCTCTGTTCCAAGGAAAACAACCCCAGCCTATCCAATCTGCCATCATAGCTAAAATTCTCCAGTCTTGGCAACATCCTCGTAAATCTCCTCTGCACCCTCACCCTTCCTGTAATGTGGTGACCAGAACAGAGGGCTCCTGTCAATTAGGCTGTTAAATCTGGCCCCTTCACTTGGTCCCAGCAGTGGACTAATGAAAATTGTATTTCGGGAGCCACTATTTAGTAGCATAAGACAGGAGCTGTCCTGAAGATGCTGGTCTCTTTGGAAGCTGAATTAAAAGCAGCTTTGGTTTAATGTTGATGTATTTTTTAACATGGTCTTGTGCTAATTTAATAAATGTCACTGCTTCTGTAATTGAGACTACTTTTATTTTTGGTAAACTCACCCACCATTATATACTCTGCTTGGCTGAACTCATTCTTGCATTGTGCAGCTTTAACGCCACTCACTTCCTCCCAATAAATAGATGGGAACCCATATTGATCCTAGCTATCCCTGATCTTTTTCCATTATATTGATGACTACTTCCTGCTTTTGCCCTGATCTATAGAATTTCATTTAACTCTGCTTCCAATTTCCACCCTTCCCTTTTTACATGGCTCATCTGACTCTCTTTCTGGAATTGGGCTTTCAACTGGTGTTTATTTTAAGCCCATCAACTTTCACAACTACCTGAACTATAATTCTTCCACCCAGCTTCCTGTGAAGACTCCATTTCCTTTTCTGTTTCTCAATCTTTGTTGTATCTGCTTTGATGCCACCTTCCATGCCAGAACTTCTGATAGTTTTTTGCCTTGGCCAAGAATTGTCCCCTCAACTGGGACCATTTCATTTTCTTATGCTTCTACCTCCCCTTCTCTTTCCCCTAAACCCCCCACCCCAACACACACAAAAATGATAGGATTCTTCCTTGTCCTCACCAGCATTTGGTGGATCATCTGCCATAATAATCCACCATCAAACATCTTTCCCTCCCCACTTTCTGAAGGGACTCTTCCTTCCATAATGTCCTGGTTCACTCTTTGACCACCCATAATGTCCTGGTTCACTCTTTGACCACCTCCTCCCTCCCCAGCATTTTCTCAGATGTAACCTTGTCCATTCACCTTCTACACCACTGTCCAGGGCCCAAGTACTCCTCCTTGATGGAGCAATTTACATGTGCTGCTTCCAACCTAACATACTGTCTTCAGTGTGGTCTTTTCTATGTTGAGACCAAATTCAAATGAAGTCATTGCTTTGCTTGTATCTTCTATCCACAAGTGTGAACCAGAGCTTCCTGCTGCTTGTCACTTCAATTCCCCATCCCACTCTTTCCTGTCTTTGACCTTCTACACAGTGCCAATGCAGCTCAAGGAATAGCTTTTTATTGGGCATTTTACAGTCCTCAAGCCTTCAATAACTTCTAACCTTAACTATAGATCCCACTTTCTCTGACAAGTGCTGTTGTTGTGGGATGGGGGTGTGCCAGTGTTATGGGGTGAGGGGAGAAAGAACATGTTGGTGCTTTGGGTAAAATGCTCCTTTGAAACACTGCACCCTTTGTGTTGGTTTTCCAATTGTTTTTATGCTACCATTTCTCCTTTCTCTCCACCCCCCACCCAAAAAAAATTAGTTTTTCACACATTGTCTTGTAAAGTCTTTAATTTCATTTATTTCTTATACTAATACATCTTCCACTAATACATCTTTCATTTAACAATTTCCTGTTTTCCACATGAAAGCTTTACATGGCACTCTATTTGTTGTTCCTCCCCTTTTTTGTTCTGTTCCTTTTTTTAAAAAAATCCTCCAGTTCTGATGAAGGGTCCACACATGAAATGTCAATTCATTTTTTTTCTCCACAGTTGCTGCCTGACGAGTTTTTAATTTTAGAATTCTAAATTCTAACTTTTATTTTAGAACCTGGCATTCTCTACCACAGAAGGCTGTGGAGGCCAAGTCACTGAATATATTTAAGAAGGAGCCAGATCGATTTCTAGACACAAAAGGCATCAAGGGGTATGGGGAGGGCGGGAATATGGTATTGAGATAGAGGATCAGCCATGATCATATTGAATGGCAGAACAGGCTCGAATGGCCTACTCCTCCTATTTTCTATGTAAATCCAGCATCTATAGTTTTATGCTCTGTTTGCCTTCATAGTGAATACACTTCAAAAATTAATTCAAATGTTGTAGCCAACTAGCATACAAAAATCCCACCAACAGTGTTGAGAAATTACCCAGCTATTCTGTTTTAGTGGTGTAGGTTGAGGGATTAAGGTTGGCTAGGACACTAGGAGAACTTCCCTACTCTTAAATAGTGCCACTTGAACACTGCCTTGGCTTAATGTTGCATCCAAGAGATGACACCTTTGACAGTGTAGCACTCTCTCAGTACTGCACTGATGTATCGGCTAGATTATATACTCCAGTCTTTTCGTGGGGCTTGAACCCATGATCTTTTGACAAAAGTGAAAGTGCTGGCACTTGTAATACAGCCTGGAGGTCCCTTGCAACTTGCCTCATTACCTGTGGTCCTTGGCTAATATGCTGTTGCTTGTGCTCCTTGGATTCCTTTTATGGCTTCTCTGGCTGTTTGTTGACACAGCTGGGATTCAGTGCTATTCTTTCCTTTCTTGCTCTCTCTAGAAAAAGGAATGCCACTGAGCTAGGGCTACCCAACCAGCCCTACAATGTGAAAGCACTTTCAAATATAACAGTAATGGAACTTAGTTCTAGAGTTCTTGCTCCACTTGGCAACTCCCAACAGTCAGATTTGAAATCAAAAGATCATCCTATGTGTACTTGCATCATGATTTGAAATCAAAGCATACTCAGTGTATACTTGTCTAGCCCATGAACAAAACATTGGTTGGAATTAATACATCTGACTATGGCATATAGCAAAGTTATTAGCTCTAACATACTTTGAACAATCACTTTGTGAAGTATTAAGTAACTAAATTATAAAGCAATTTAATTGCTTTGTTAGATGTTTGTTGACCATGACCTATTTTGGCCACTATAAAAAGTGAATGTTATACATTGAGTTGCTGCTTATTTTCTACTCAAAGGTGGCATGAGGGTTTCCAAAAAACAAGAGGAAAATAGAAGTGACCAGAAAACCAAGAAATGTATTCCAAGCCCAAGGTAAATGGTGCTACACCCTTTTCTGATTTGTGCTTAAGCAAATAGACAAGGCAGATTGCTATCTGAAAAGATGGTATGAAAATATACAAGTTATATAGTAGCCCTTTAGTCCTGCAAGTAATAGTTTTTTGGGACATAACTAACTGAGGCAGGATCTTGCTGTCTTATGAGCAATTTTTTTTACATTTGGGGCAGTGGAACAAATATCCCATCTGAGACCAGTGTCATTCCTATTCATGACATGGTTATTGGTTCAAGATTTCCTATTCATGATGGATACCTTTTTAATTATTTCTCACAAAGGTATCCACTAATACATCTAACACAAAATGGAGAGTTTTTACTACATAGTTTTACCTCCCTATTTGATATCTAGTCTATTCAGATTTGTGTTATGGTGACTTCGGACCTATTGGTACTTTGACCATTGCTGGATTATCTGTTGGTAACTGACATAAAATGGGACATTTGGAAATTGTGCCTTTATTGGGTTGCTGGCTCCCTATTAGAATTTTAAATTTAGTTCTTGAAAGTACCTCCAGTTGAACTTATTTGGCTGTGCTAGTTTCTAGCTGGGGAAAATATCACATGGTGCAGTTTCAGCTTGCAATTCACTCACTTTGCAGTGGATTAGCTGCATTTGATTCAATATTGATTGGAACTTGCTTGGACTTTTTAAAACCTAAAGTGACCTGAATTTCATCTAGGTCAGGAAATTGTCCATCACTTTAGCCCATGCCTTACAGAACTAGAATGTCACTTCTGTTGTATAGTTCTTGCTCAGCCCTATAATGTCATTGCATAGAGAAAATCAGTTTGTCTGAAGTTAGTCACGTCCCCTGGTGCCTGGACTTGAGACAAATTGGTAGTGCAATAGCAAATAACTAGATGGATGGTTGAATGCATCCTATGTTACTTGCAGGAAAGTTGCCGAGGGACAATTTGAGGGCCATTTCACCTGGTCATGATTGATACAACTAGCCACTTTTTTTTTCAAATAATGGCATTTGCAAGACCCCCACATGGAGCAATTCTTGGACATTTAGTGTCTAGGCTGGCCTGCAGCACATGTATTTAGCAGATGACCCCCCCCCCCCCCCCCCGCCACAATTTGCTCCCTAAATCGGTACTATTTGGTATGCTGTTTATTTATGTGCCAGTGGTTCCCTGAACAAGTGTGGAATTGTTTTGACATTAGAGCAATCATTCTTTTGGAATTTTTAGGTCTTGGGCTAAGACTCCTCTTATGTTTGGCATGAAAAAACACTAAGCCCTTGCTCATGTCTTGCAGCAGTATCTTTATATGCACAATATCTTACAGCATTGCTCAGGGTTGAATGTAAAACCTTGTTGCTTTACTGAACTAGCACAAGGTTCTAGTTTTCAGATGGCACAAGAATAAGCACTTAGCATGTGACTTAGGCACTGGATTTGGTTTATTAAAAATTACATCAGACTTTTGATTAAATACCTCATTCAGTGCAAAAGTAAAACATAACACTTCACTAACTTTAATACACATCCAGGCTAGTGACCGTAACACACTTAGCTTTTGCCTGAGCACCAGTTTTTATGCATCACCTCCACATGGGCTACAGTACAATAACATGAGAACTCTTGATCTGAGGAAGGTGGTACAAATTCATTTTTTGGGTGACTGTAGTTCAGGAAGATTGTAGAAGACAAAATGTGACCATGTACATTTATCTGCACCCTCCTCAAACAAAAACCCATACATTTTGTCTAAACTTTTGTAGGTGGTTTTGTGTACTTTTTTCTTTCTGTCCATGTTTAAATTGTGAGCAGTACACAACTTGGCTGTAATTCTATTTTGTAGGTGTTTCATCTAATGGAATGGCCATTCAGTCCAACATTCTGGTATAAATGCATATTTGAATGGATGGCAACTGGTTTGTCCTTAGATGTGTGCCTGAATTTTAAAAAAAAATTTTTTTTTTAAAATTCCCATTCCTCAGTTCCATGGACTTGACTGACTTTGCTGCCCCTCAAGAGGCAGCTAGGCGGCCTGGTCTAGACCCCTGAAAAGGCCCCCTTTTAAGCTGG
Organism: Heptranchias perlo; assembly: GCF_035084215.1. NCBI lineage: Eukaryota > Metazoa > Chordata > Chondrichthyes > Hexanchiformes > Hexanchidae > Heptranchias > Heptranchias perlo. The sequence goes on along the minus strand of NC_090331.1, from coordinate 43,775,398 downwards.
TGGTTGCGAGCTGCAGGTTCCTTTTTTTTTCAACAAATTATATTCTTCCACTTGAGCAGTAGAGTAGGAGACTGTTTGTTTATTTCCCCCTTTTCATAGCAGTGAGCATTAGTACTTCAATGCTCAGTGCCTCTAAGTTTGTGTCTTTGGGGTTCTGTTTCTTTTTGCAATTTCTCATCCATTGTGGATCATAAAAATACCCAATCTCTTAATCATCATGTTACTGAAGTATTCTTTAAGTTCTCTTTTTTATTTTCAGTACTGCTATCAACTTGTCAAAAATGAGTTTCATCTTGGCTAGAACTATTGATAAGGTGAGTAGTTGGATTCTATTGAACTTATTTTACTGGCATTTTTAATTCAAAACAAGGTTGCGTCTATGCAAACCTGTGCACTTGCCAATTTTAAAAACCTTTTAAAAGGTGCTCAAAAATTGCCCAGGCTTCCCATTTCTGTGTCGAGTGACTCTTGAGTAAGTGGATGTTGGGTGAGGCCCCCCTCACAAAAAAATCCTTCATCTAATAGCTCAAATGTCTATGCTTGCACATAGAATTATTTTGGATGAGGTACCAGCACCTGTGGCACCAAATCCCAGCATGTTTAAAAGCCTTTTATATATTTTAAAAAGACAGCTGGTTGGGGGTAACCATTTTGAGCTTTCAAAAAGGTCTTTCCATCTCTATTTTCTCCCCTTCCTCGTTTCCTTTTTTTCTCCCCACCTCATGACTCCTTGCTGGTGTATAACTCTGAAATAGCCATTCATTACGTGAGCCTTGATGGTGTTGGCAGGTTATTTGGCTATATGGAGCATCAAATAAATGAACTTTTATCCTTTCCTGCACCCCCCCCCCCATAAAATATGTACGTCGACATGGGTTGCTGCTTTTCCTACTCTAGTAGAGAAAGTACAGTGTGAAGATCCATGATGGAAGAAAGCTTTGCCCTCTTCTGTAACATTACTTGCCAAGTAACTAAAAATCTTTTTCAGATTCAAATCATTGTTTCAATCTAAACAATACAATTTGACAATTGCTCAAATCTTGCTTCCTATTTTAAAATGGAAAGGCGATGTACAGCAAAATAATTGTTAACCTCCCATGTCTTTTCCCCCCTCTAAATCCTCAATTGGACCACTGAGCCCAACCTTCTAGATAGCATGGAGATGTATACAACTGATATCAGCTGTGGGCCCACTCAACAAGCACCTTGCTGATGGAAGCAAGTGTGGCATCCATTTCATTCCTAGGTACCCATTTGGAGAGGTTGTATTCACATAGCCAATACTCAATTGGGGAACAGATATTTTCCCCTTGGGTGTTGCACAAAGCTTCAGCCAAGTATACATCTTTCTCTTCCTTCTGTTAATCGCTGATAAAAGCTTATGTTAAACGATATAAGAACGTTCAGATTAATAAAATTTGATCAGTATCATTTAAACTCTGCAGACCTGGGTACAGACCAGCCAATTGTTTTCCTTGCTGTCTGGTGTCAGAGCACTGATTTACAGCTTTAGTTGCAATTATCTGCACAGCTGCAAATAGTCTAATACATTTCTTTGAATCATATTAATGTATATACAATTTCAGTTTTTTGGAATGAATGTAGATTATTAGAGGATTTCAGATAAAACTGTTGGAAAATGATTGTACTAAACTGTTAGCAGGAGAATTTGAATGGCAACTGTATTTGCCCTTGCCCAAAGGCTACATACTCTTCCACATGCATAGTGATCAGATGTGGACACCAAGGTCTTTACTTTTTCCTGCTTTCTTTCATGGCCTCCCTGCCCCCCAAACCACCACCACCCAAACAACTATCTGGCTAAACAGCTAGTTCATCAGATTGATTTAGCCAAAATAAAATGTTTAGTGGTCATCCATTTCCTTCTACCTTCCCCCTCCCCCCACATTACCTGAATTTTTAGACATATTCCATGAAACATGCCGCAGTTGTACTGCCCCAATATAGTCATGAAGGTGACCTATTTCATTGATGGCTTGGTGGGTAAAAGCATTCTGTAGTGAGGTACTGAACCAGACAAGTCAAAGCAGGAAAGTACCAGGTTTGATTCCTGATCTTTGTAGCAGTGGGGATGCTACAACTAGCTGCCTTCTCTGGGCTAGAGAAGGAAAGCATTGGCTGAAGCTCTCAATTGTTGTTCAGTGACTCCTGTTTGGCATGTTCATGGGCATCAGACTGGGCTTGGCTGTGTTGCCTTGCTGTTCAGTAGTCTTGCTACTGAATAGCTTACGAGCATACAGTTCAGGCTCTCGTGTCAAGAATGGCCACTTCCGGTACCAGAGGGCTGCCAGTTCTTGTGGATCATACTGGGTGAGTAACTGCCCTCCCTCCTTCCTTCCATTGTACACAGTTTCTCAGCCAGAAACATGGTCAAATGAGCTTTTCCTATTGGTTCTGCTCATCTTTGGTGCACTATTGAACCATGCAGAAGAATTTCTGCCTACTTCCTGGCAGGACAGGAACCACTAGGGAAAGCTGCTGCAGTTTTTTACTTTAATCATGGACATTGTGCTGACCTATGCACGATTGCTCTTTAATTTATTGTCTTACAGTGTATATATATCTTCAAGAATGATTTGATCTCTTTGCCTCCAAGACTGTAGTGCTCTAAACTGCCTGAACATTTGGGTGTCAAGCCCTGTTCTGAACTGCTTTGCTATTGTCCTATTTGTATGTCCAAGTTTAATGAATGCTAGAGTAAATAAAATAAATGAGTTTTTAAAATTTAACATTGAGCTCCTGGCCATGTAATCTCTGACCTGATGCTGCTTGGAGTTATTAGCATAAATTCTTGTGCATTGCTACATGAAATGTACTGCCTCAATCACTCGTGAGGCCACATATGCAACTGGGGTTCTTTCCTCTCTTGTATAATTTACTTTGTAGCAGCTTGTCCTCTTAATTACTTACTGTAGGCAATCAATATCCCAATGGCTTTGCAAGGCAAGCCATTGTCAGAGGCACCAAGATCCCTTTAGAGGGTAAGCTTTGCCTGGTGCTTCCATCAGTTGGTAGCAATTTTGCTTCTGGTGGGCCTCTTGTGTGGAGCCCTTGAGTTATATTTGTCTCTTGAATATTGAGCATTCAGACTGCCTGGTCAACAGTGCAAATTTATCACTAGTCTTTGTCTCTTCTGACCTTTGGAAAAGTCAATACCAGAATGGTGACATTGCAAATGTAACTTTGCACTAGCTACTCATGCTTGAGATTCCTGCAAATATGGTTATTTTTGATGTGAATCTCATGCAGTTATCCCTTTATTGGCCCTGCAGTATAAACAGAACAGGTTAGGCAGGAGCTGATTATATTTTAAACCATTTTCATTGAAACTGAAGTATGAATCCATGGCACACTGTTAGTTTTGCTGAACTGGCACTGAACACTTGTGGAATAGGAAATATAACATGAAAAGGTTTACAGTATCCAAGACTATTTAGTATATTTAAACATTGCATAACGGTGCAAATCTCAATTTATGTAAGATGTTGTGGTTAGCATGTTTTATCCCTCATGCTTGCATCTAAAACTCTTGATACTGACCTGAAACTGGGCATTTTTCTTTACAAATTGCCCAGTTCCCTCTCCAACAACGTTTGGTCTTGAGCTGTTTCCTTACCAATTTCCCTTTTGACTTTAAAGGGACTCCTGTCCACCTTGGAAGCAAAATAATGCATTGTATTATATGGTGTAATATACATGTCCTTAAACAGCATAGTATAACATCTGACTCCCTTGAGCAACATCAAGATCTGATGGTATAAAAAGTATTCATCCCGTGAGTCAAACCAGAGCCTAAAATTTACCAAGTAATCAGTTAATTACTTCTGGCCTCAGTAATTAATTATAATTACTTGGTTAGGGGGTGTGGGAAAGGAAGGAGATGGAGAAACACCAGGCAAACCAAGCCCCCTTTTGTGGGTGAGTAGCTAGTTAAGTTTCTGTTGGCATGGGCAGATGGATGCAAAGAGGCACTTTGGCTGGATGCATGCAAGTGAGATGCCTTCCCACTGACCCTGAAAACGCCATCTATGGTGAATGTTAGAGGGCACCAGGTGCAATCCCAACACAACTACTGTGATTGCACCCTATAGAATTTTGTTTTAAAAAATGCCTTTAAAATTCCCTGGCAAGCTGGCTGTGGTTACATTGGTTCCACAATATGCAGAGCACCATGGCAAGTTTCTCATATCTTCACTGCTTTCCTCCCTTAACTTCTGCACTGAGTGACTTCTCATCCTCATTGACTTCAACCTCCATCTCAACTCCTGCTCTTGAGTTCACTGCTCTCCTATCTCCTTAATCTCTCCCTCCATATAAACTCCCCTGCCCATATTCACAGCCACCCCTAGACCTTGCTATATCAAGTGGCCTCTCTACTCCCATCATGTAAACCATGGATAAGGCCATCTCTGATCACTTCCTTGTATCCACATCCCTCCCCTCCCAACCCCACTTCCTTTTGTGTTCACCCCAGGAAAGAATTTTCTTTCCCTCCCTTCCCCCCCCCCCCCCCCCAAATCCCAAAAGTAGCTTACAATGCCCTTTCAAATTACCAACTGTGTAGTCTTTGGCCCTCTTCTCCACAACATTTCTGCAGCTACCGATCTGCTCAATCACATCCCCACCTCCACCTTTGATGTCCTTATCCCTATTAAAACCATTACTCACTCTCTTCTCTGGTCATTCATCTTGGTACAGCTCTCATCTCCGCTCCCTAATGCCGCAGATGTGAACATTTATGGCAGATATCTGGTTTAGCCATTCATCACCAGATCTGGCTGGACCACATAAAGCACTATCTGGTCCCACTCTCCTCTGCCAAAACTGCTCACTACCCCAGGATCATCCTGGAATGCAAAGATAATCTATGGCTTCTCTTCACTACAAACTGTCGTCTTAAACCCCTCTTCCCTGCCTCCTTCACCCTCCCCTCCAACAAAGTGTGAGGAGCTGATGGACTTCTTTGTTACAAAGATTGAGACCATCCATTCAGCTGCCTGTGCTGCTTCCCTAGCCCTGAATTTGCATCTTTCTCCAGTTTCACTCCTATCTCCCCTTATGCCCTCTCTGAGCTCATCTTGACTGAGACCCACCTCCTGTTCCCTTGACCCTATTCCCATCAAACTGCGAACAACCCAACTTCCCTTCCTGGCCCCCATGTTAGCTGATATTGTGAACAGTTCCCTCTCCTCAGTTATTGTCCCACTCCCCTTCAAATCTGCTGTCATCACCCCTTCCTCAAAAAAAACACACCCTTAACCCCTCTGTTCTTGCAAATTACTACCCCATCTCCCACTTCCACTTTCTCTCTATTCCTTGAATGTGTTGTCACCTCCCAAATCCATGCCCATCTTTCCCGCATCTCCGTGTTTGGAACTCCTCCAATCAGGTTTCTGCCACTGTACTGAAACGGTCCTTATCAAGTCACAAATGACTTCCTATGTGACTAACTGTGGTAAACTATCCCTTCATCTTTCTCGACCTGTCTGCAGGTTTTGACTATACCATCCTCTTCCAATGCCTTTCCTGTCACCCAGCTGGGTGGGACTGTGCTCGCTTGGTTCCATTCTTATCTATCCAGTCATAGCCAGAGAATCACCTGCAATGGCTTCTCTTCCAGCTCCTGCAATGTTCCCTCGAGTCCCCCAAAGATTTATCGTTGGCCCTCTCCTATTTCTCATCCACATGCTGCCTCTTGATGCCATCGTCCGAAAACACGACATTAGGTTCCACATGTACGCTGACGTCGCCCAGCTGTACCTCCCTGCTACCTCCCTTGACCCCTCCACTGTTTGATTTGTCACATTGCTTGTACAACAGCAAGAATTTCCTCTAACTAAATATTGGGAAAACCGAAGCCATTGTTGTCGGTCCCCACCACAAACTCCGTTCCCGAGTCAACGACACCATCCCTCTTCCTGGCCACTGTCTGAGCTGAACCAGACCATTCGCAACCTTGCTGTCCTATTTGACCCTGAGATGAGCCTCCAACCATATCTGCTCCATCACAAAGACCGACCCCTTCCATAACATTGCCCGTCCCTGCCCCGCCTCAGTTTATCTGTTACTGAAACTCTCATCCATGCCTTTTGTTACCTCTAGACTTGACTATTCGAATGCTCTCCTGGCGAGCCTTCCAATTTGCACCCTCCATAAGCTTGAGCTCATCCAAAACTCTGCTGCCGTATTCTAACTTGCACAAAGTCCCGTTCACCCATCACCCCTGTTCTCGCTGACCTACATTGGCTTCCATACCGGGAAGCCCTTTTTTAAAAAAAAAAAAAAAATAATAAATTCTCATCCTTGTTTTCAAATCCCTCCATGGCATCGCCCCTTCCTATCTCTAATCTCCTCTCGCCTGACAACACTCCGATCTCTGCGCTCCTCCAATTCTTGCCTCTTGCACATCCCTGATTTTAATTGCCCCACCATTGGTGGCAGTGCCTTCAGCTGTCTAGGATGTATGCTCTAGAATTCTCTCTACTTCTCTTAAGATGCTCCTTAAAACCTCCCTCTTTGACCAAGCTTTTGGTCACCTGTCCTAATATCTCATGGCTCAATGTTAAATGCTTGATAATGCTCCTGTGAAGCCTCTTAGGATGTTTTACTACATTAAAGGCACTATATAAATGAAAGTTGTTGAGTATTCAAGCATTCCAGTGCACACATGCCTGGAAATAATTGCCTTTTGATCCTGCATCCTTAAGCAAACTCTTAAAGAAACTCTTCTGCCGTTCCTAACATATTACCCACATGTTTTTATTTCCTCTTAGCTGAGCCGCAACTATCCATCTGCAGTTGCACGTCAAAAGCCACAGCCTGCTCTGGAGAGGATTCCACTACCTAGACAGTTGCATGTTATTCACCAGCCACGCAAGTGTTGAAAGAAGTTAAATCCCAAAAAAAGTGGTTGTCACACAATGGACACTTGGCAGTCACCATGTCGATTTGAATCGAATGAAACATTGGTCCAATATGTTTGTCGCTTATAAGGTTGCTTCAGTTGTACGTAGGCAGTGTTTTTTTTGGGTGGGGGGGGGGGTGGTAGGGAAAGAGAAATACATAGCAAAATATCCTTATGATTGTAAATTTCTGTCTGATCTATTAAAAATGAACTTACAATAAGTCAGGCAACTATTACAAATAGAAGCAATTGTAGTGCAGTTATCTGTTTTTAACCTATTTTAGACAGGCTGCTAGAAGTAAATTACAAACATGTAAGCAGTTCTCCAGTAGTTAAAATTTCAAAGGATGTTTAGTTCCATTTGTAATTTAGCTTCTATCTAGAGTTTGGAGAAGGAACCAAAATGAGAACTTAGCTTTGTTTACCACCCCTGCTGCCCCAACTTCTAATGAACCACACAATGGTGTTTGTTTTGAGTTTCTACATTCCATCTTCGCCCCTCCACCCATCAAAAATATGAATTTAAAGTGGGGCAAGATATCATCCCTGGCGTCCAACTTTGATGCATTGTGGTGGTTCCCACATGTTGAGTTCAGATGATAAATGTCCTGTTCAGCTAAAAGCAATAAATACTTTGGACATTGCTCAAGCAATTTCTCACTTAAAATTCTTACAATTTACTGTGACTTTAAATGTCATGCCCAACAAATCTTCATATTTGGGTGGGAGTGTATGTGTGGTGTAATGCACCACATGAACTTGGCTGTATTGTAGTAGGGAGCTACTGAACAAATCAAGCATGCTTCCATGTTGGGATGATAAATCTAAGGGCATCATGAGGTTTGTGACTCGTTTACCCCATCAAGCCAGTTCAGGGCAACATTGGCTGTTGTCTTGAACAGATTTGTTATCCAGGATGGTGCATGAAGCTTGGCACTTGGTTCATTTTCCAAAATCAAGTCAACATAAACCGTTGTTCCCTGGTGCATGTAAGTTTTATATTTATAAGCACCATACTAGCCTCAACATAGCAAAACTACTTCTGACCATCTTTCCAGGCAGGACCCAAAATTAAGCCTTTTGTGCAAGAACCTGCAAGATGTAAACCTCTACACTCCCACCAAAGCCTTTCCACTGCCTAATCAGGCACAAGTCTATAGTTCTTGCATCTTTCTGTAATTTGCTCCTCTATCTCCTTCCCACTATTTGGCCTACAGTATACACCCAGTAATGTAGTAGCTCCTGTTCAAGGTGGCATCTGATCAAGATGGATGGGTTGCACCTTAACAGAGCTGGGACCAATGTCCTCCGGGAAGGTTAGTGCTGTGGGGAAGGGTTTAAACTAATGTTGTACCAGAAACATTAGAGAGGAGATACAAAGTGCACAGAAGACTGGGAGAGGAAAAATAGCACTAGAGTAAAGAGTTCAGAAATAGGAGGGATCAGACAGGGCAAATGCAAGGCAATCTAAGATGCGTTTGATATGCATGTAGCATAGCAAATAAGGTTGGTAATCTGCAGGCACACGTTGCCACCAGATTGATATACTGGCAATAACAGAAGCCTGGCTCAAAGGAGGGGAGGATTGGGGACTTAATATTCCTGACTACAATGTATTTAAGAAGGGTGGGGTGGTATGTGGTAGTATTGGTCAAAGAAACTATTATAAGTACTGGAAAGGGATGATGTAGTTGAGGGGTTAAAGACAGAATATATTTGGTTAGAATTAAGTAACAATAGAGAAGCTATTACACTGCTGAGTATACAATAGGCCACCAAAGAATGAGCAGGAACTAGAGGAGCAAATTTTCAGGAAAATACAGAATGATGCAAGAACTAGAGTAGTGATAATTTGGGGGGGGGGGGGGGTTCAATTGTCCCAATATAGACTGGGATAGTAACAGTGTAAAGGACAAAGAAGGAGAGGAATTCTTGAAATGTATACAAGAGAACTTTCTTGATCAGTGTGTTTTCAGCAAAAAAAAAAGGAAGTAAGCAGTGCTTGATCTCATTCTAAGGAATGAAATGGGGCAGGTGGAGTATGTTTCATGGGGGAGCATTTGGGGAACAGTGATCATATCATTAGGTTTAGAATAGTTATGGAAAAGGACAAGGGACAATCAAGTGTAAAAAATACTTAACTGGAGAAGGGCTAACTTCACAGTTTAAAAAGGGATCTCGCCAAGGTCAACTGAAATCAAAAATTGGTAGGCAAAACAGTAATTGAACAATGGGAGGCCTTCAAGGAGGAGATGGTTCGGGTACAGAGCAGATACATTCCCACAAGGGTTGGGGGAAGGAAGGACATTCAGAGCTAGAGCTCCCTGGATCACTAAAGATATAGAGATTAAAATGAAGGAGAAAAAGGAGGTTTATGACAAATGTAAGGTTCATAATACAGTAGAGAACCAAGCTAAGTACAGAGGTGATCTGAAATGAGGGGCAAAGAGAGAGTATGAGAATAGCCTAGTGGCTGACATAAAAGGGAACCCAAAAGTCTTTTATAAACATGTCAAAGGAAGGGTGGGACTGATTAGGGACAAGAAAGGAGATCTTTTTGTGGAGGCAGATGGTATGGCTGAGGTACTAAAAGAATACAGTGCATTGCTCATCAGAGAAGAGGATGCTGCTGCTACTGTAGCAGTAAAGGAGGAGGTGGTAGTGATATTGGATAAAATTAAAATAGATATAGAGGAGGTACTTAAAAGGTTGGCAGTACTCCAGTAGAAAAGTCACCCAGTCCAGATGGGATGCATCCTAGGTTACTGAGGGAAGTAAGGGTGGAAATAGCTGAGGCTCCGGCCACAATCCTCCTTTAGATATGGGGACGGTGCCAGACGACTAGAGGATTGCAAATGTTACACTCCTGCTCAAAAAAGGGGGGAGGGATAAGCCTGGCAATTACAGGCCACTCAGCCTGACGTCAGTGGGGAAACTTTGAGACAATAATCCGGGACACAATTGGTTGATGGTGTGTATGTGGACTTTCAAAAGTCATTTCATAAAGTACCATATAATAGACTTGTTAGCAAAAGTAAAGCCCAAGGGATTAATGAGACAGTGGTCATGTGGCTGCTAAGGGACAGAGCGTAGTGGTGAATGATTGTTTTTCGGACTGGAGGGAACTATACAATGGTGTTCCCCAGGGGTCAGTATTAGGACCACTGATCTTTTTTGATATATATTGACCTGGACTCGGGTAAACGGGGTATAATTTCAAAGTTTGCAGATGATGCAAAACTAGGAAATGTAGTGAACAATGTGGAGGATAGTAATAAACTTTACTAGGACATAGACAGACACATGGCAGATCAAATTTAACAGAAGTGTGAAGTGATGCATTTTGGTAGGAAGAATGAGGAGAGGCAATATAAACTAAATGGTACAATTTTAAAAGGAATGCAGGAACAGAGACCTGTCCACAAATCTTTGAAGGTGGCAGGACAAATTGAGAAGGCTGTTCTTAAAAGCATATGGGATCCTTGGCTTTATTAAGAGGCATTAGGGTACAAAAGCAAGGAAGTTATGCTAAAACTTTATAAAACACTGGGTCGGCCTTGGACGGAGTAGTGTTCAATTCTGGGCACCACATGTTAGGAAGGATGTCGGGGCTTTGAGAGGTTGCAGTCGAGATCTACTGGAATGGTACTAGGGACTTCAGTTATGTGGAGAGGCTGGGGTTGCTCTTCTTAGAGCAGAGAAGGTTAAGAGGAGATTTGATAGAGGTGTTCAAAATTATGACTGGTTTTGATAGAGTAAAAAAGGAAAAACTGTTTCCAGTAGCAGAAAGATATGGATTTAAGGTTATTGACAAAAGAACCAGAGGTGACATGAGGAATTTTTTTTTTACACAGCAAGTTGTTGTGACCTAGAATGCACTGCCTGAAAAGGTGGTGGAAGCAGATTCAATAATAACTTTCAGAAGGAAATTGGATAAATACTTGAAGGGAAAAGAGCAGGGGAGTGAGACTAATTGGATAGCTCTTTCAAAGAGCTGGCACAGGCCGAATGGCCTCCTCCTCCTGTGCTGTACTATATTATGAAGTCAGGAGTGTGATGGAATGCTCTTTGCTTGCCTGGATGGGTGCAGCTGCAACAACATTAGAGAAGCTCAACACCAGCCAGGAGAAAGCAATCCACTTGATTGATAGCCCATCCACTTCTTTCACCACCACCGCACTGGGGCTGCAGTGTGTGCTATCTATAGGATATACTGCAGTAACTCGCCAAAACTTCTTTGACAGCACTTCTCAAACCCACAATGTCTACCACCTAGAAGGATAAGGGCAGCAGGCGCATGGGAACACTATCTACACTGCAAGAGGTAGTATTGCAGGAGCCTCAGTCCCTGTGCTTGTCCAATAGATTTGAGATTCTTGCAACCCTTGTGGACAAGTGCAGGGAGGATGAGCAAACTGACCATGGCACCGTGGTACAGGAAGCCATTCGAGTGGTGGTGGGGTGGGGGGAGGAAAGAGATTAAAAAGGAAGGTGGTTGTAGTAGGCGACAGTATAGTTAGGGGGATAGATACTGTTCTCTGCAGCCAGGAGCATGAGTCCTGAAGGCTATGTTGCATACCCGTTGCCAGGGTTAAGGACCTCTCCTCTGGGCTGGAGAAGAACTTGGAGTGGGAGGGGGAGGATCCAGTTGTTGTGGTCCACATAGGTACTAACGACATAGGTAGAACTTAGAAAAAGTTGAGTGTTTGAGCAGCTAGGGACTAAATTAAAAAGCAGAACCACAAAGGTGGTAATCTCTGGATTATTACCTGAGCCACGAGCAAATTGACATAGGGTCAATAGGATCAGGGAGATGAATGCGTGGCTCAAAGATTGGTGTGGGAGAAGTGGGTTTCCATTCGTGGGGCACTGGCACCTGTACTGGGGACCTGATGATCTGCATCCCAGAGTACTAGAAGAGGTAGCCAAGAAATTAGTGGATGCATTAGTTGTCATCTTCCAAAATTCTATAGATTATGGAACAGTTCCTGCAGATTGGAGGGTGGTAAATGTAACCTCACTATTTAAAAAAGGAGGGAGAGAAAACTGGGAACTACAGACCGGTTAGCCTAACATCAATAGTAGGGAAAATGCTAGAGTCTATTACAAAGGATGTGATAACAGGACACTTAGAAAATATCAATGGGATTAGACAGTCAACATGGATTATGAAAGGGAAATCATGTTTGACAAACCTACTGGAGTCTTTTGAAGATGTAACTGGTAGACTAGATAAGGGAGAACCAGTGGATGTGGCTTATTTGGATTTTCAGAAGGCCTTTGATAAAGTCTCACGAGGTTAGTATGCAAAATTGAAGCACATGGGATTGGGGGTAAAATACTGGCATGGATTGAAAATTGGTTAACAGACAGGAAACAGTAGGAATAAATGGGTCTTTTTCGGGGTGACAGGCAGTGACTGGTGGGGTACCGCAGGGATCAGTGCTTGGGCCCCAGCAATTCACAATATATATCAATGATTTGGATGAGGGAACCAAATGTAATATTTCCAAGTTTGCCGACGACACAAAACTAGGTGGGGTTGTGAGTTGTGAGGAGGATGCAAAGAGGCTTCAAGGCGATTCAGACAAGTTGAGTGAATGGGCAAATACGTGGCAGATGCAGTAAAATGTGGATAAATGTGAAGTTATCCACTTCGGAAGGAAAAACAGAAAGGCAGAGTATTATTTAAATGGTGATAGATTAGGAAATGTTGATTTATAAAGGGACATGTGTGTCCTTGTACACCAGTCACTGAAAACAAACATGCAGGTGCAGCAAGCAGTTAGGAAGGCAAATGGTGTGTTGGCCTTCATTGCAAGAGGATTTGAGTACAGGAGCAAGGATGTCTTACTGCAGTTATACAGGGCCTTGGTGAGACCACACCTGGAGTATTATGTGCAGTTTTGGTCTCCATACCTAAGAGAGGATATATTTGCCATAGAGGGAGTGCAGCGAAGGTTCACCAGACTGATCCCTGGGATGGCAGGACTGTCATATGAGGAGAGATTGGGTTGACTTGGCCTGTATTCACTAAAGTTTAGAAGAATGAGTGGGGATCTCATTGAAACGTATAAAATTCTGACAGGATGCAGGGTGGATGTTTCCCCTGGCTGGGGGGTCCAGAACGAGTGGTCACAGTCTCAGGATACGGAGTAGGACATTTAGGACTGATGAGAAATTTCTTCACTCAGGATGGTGAACCTGTGGAATTCTCTAACACAGAAGGCTGTGGAGGCCAAGTCACTGAATATATTTAAGGAGCTAGATAGATTTCTAGACACAAAAGGCATCAAGGGGTATGGGGAGAGAGCGGGAATATAATAGTGGCTGACCCTCTATCTCAATATCATATTGAATGGTGGAGCAGGCTCGAAGGGCGGAATGGCCTATTCCCGCTCCTATTTTCTATGTTTCTGTCATTTCCAAGTCTCATACCATCCTGACTTGAACATATATTTCCATTCCTTCATCATTGCTGGGTCAAAATATTGGACCTCTTTACCTAACAGCACTGTGGGAATACCTTCACCACACGGCCTGCAGCCGTTCAAGAAGGCGGCTTCTTGAGGGCAACTGGGGATGGGCAGTAAATGCTGGTCTTGGTGATGTCGATATGCCAAGAATATTTTTTAAAGGTATGTTTGCATATTAGTGAGGTGTTTGTTAGAGTAAACTTTTGAATGCATTATCTGAGCAAGGAATGAGCAGTTTAAGACCAGTATATCACTGTATCTTGCATAACTAATTTGAGCTGCTCTTCATGGCAATTCCTATTGCTGACTTGAGGTAAAGGTGCCAGCAGTCCCTTAACTGCCTGGATCATTCTATTATTTCCTTAATTGATCATGTATATATGTGCCGCGACCATCAGGAAGGATGCGGGTATCGGGGGTGGGTGACTATCCCAGGCAGCGGAGGTTCTCCGGATAAGGCCTCCCTGTACATAGATGACAGCACCGTCTTCTGCTCCGAATAGAAGTCGGTCCACATACTGATGGGCATCTGCGACAATTTTGAGCTGACCTGCGGGGGACCCAGAGTGAACTGAAATAAAAGCAAGGCCGTGTTCTTTGGCATGTGGGAGACCCGATCCTTTGTCCCCTTCACTCAGGTCTGACTACCTGAAGGTGCTGGGGATCTAGTTCGGGGGCCCCTGGCCTGCACAAGAACTGGGAGGCATGGATTGCCAAAGCCAAACAGAAGCTTGGTATGTGGGTGGGGTAATCCTCTCCAGCAGGAACCTGGTGATCAGGTTTGAGGCACTCGCAGTGTTGCTCTACATGGCCAGGGTCTGGCCCATTCCCCACAACTCCGCCGTCAAAGTCACCCGAGCTATCTTCCACTTTGTCTAGAGGTCCAAGGTAGAATGCATGCGCAGGATTACAGTGTACGGGACCCCAGACAGAGGGAGCGGGGGGGGGGGGGGAAAAAGCGTCCCCCAATGGCGCTTTGATCCTGATGGCCACCTTTGTGTGTGTGTGTGGCTGCCTCAGGATATGTGTAGAGCCCCAGTACGCAAACACCTAGTGTCATTACCTGCTGGGTTTCTACCTGTCCAATACACTGAGAAGGCTGGGTCTAGCTGAGCAGGCACAAGACATCTCGTCCAGCTGGACCACCCCTCCCTACTTGTCCCAGGTGCCGAAGTTCCTGAGGAGGAACCCCTTTGACCACAAGGCCATCAAACAGTGGTCAACATGAGTCCTGCAAGGAATTGAGAGGATAGACTTGATCAGTTCCTTCCCTGACCAGTCAAAGCCATTTGCCAGAATGTCTCGTCACCGGAACTGACCAACAGGCACCAGTATGTAGCCTGGTTGGTGGTGAGAGAGTCTCCCAGTGCAGTCCTTCCAACATGCATGGAACTACCGCAAACTGCCCTGGAGGCTGTGGCAGGGAGGAGACAGTCTTCTACCTCCTGATGGGCTGCCTCTTTACGCAGAGGGTGTGGAGAGAGATTTGTTGGTATCTGTCCTAGTTCATCCCTAACAGTTCAGTAACATAGGACGCTGTGCTCTACGGGCTGTTCCCTGGGATGTATACTGAGACATATCACCTGTGGCTGGAAGACCATCAACTCAGTGAAGGAAGCCCTATGGTACGCCCAAAACATGCTGGTTTGCCAGCTGAAGGAGCTGTCTGTGACTGAATGTTGCCACCTCTACAAAAACTACTCCCTAATCCAGGATTCTCCTGGAATACAAAGAAAACCCACAGTTTCTTTTCTCTATTACCAATTGTCATCTTTAAACCCATCTCCCCTGCCCCCTCCACCCTCACCTTCAACGAGTGCAAGGAGTTCATGGACTTGTCACTAACATTAACACCATCTGTTTAGCTGCCTCTTCCACCCTGTCCACAAACCAAACCTCCCCAAAGGCTCCAGTCATCCTAGCCCTGACCCCACATCTTTCTCTAGTTTCTCTATCTCCCCTCTTGTCCTCGCTAAGCTTATCTTGGCTGAAATCCACCTTTTGTTCTCTCTCCCCTATTCCCACTAAACTACTGACTGCCCAACATTCCTTCCTGGCCCCTATGCTAGCTGACATTATAAACTGTTCTCTCTCCTTCGGACTGTCCCCCTCTCTTTCAAACCTGGAGTTGTCACTCCCCTCAACATAAAAAAAATCCTTGTGGTCAGAGTGTTGGTTGGGATGGTCCAGTTCAGCTTCTAATCCATGATGCTGTTGAAGGTCAGGCAGGGGAGATGGTTCAACTTCCACGATAACACAGGTTGGAATATGATTCAGAGGACAAAATGTTAAACTGCTGGAACTTCAATTACAAGTTTGTTACTTCTATTCCGAAGTGTGACTATTTTATAATATAGTCCAGCCTATCTTTTATCTTAATCTATTAGGCATTATTGCTTGTATCCTACGCTTATGCTGGCTGTCACTTCACTACTGAGGTTTGTGCAGGGATTAAAAATGACTTTGTATCTAACTAACAACGGAGTAGTTCCTGTTCGTTCTTTCTTCCTCAACCTCAGCACATCACTCTGCTGCCTGATATGTAACAGTGGGCTCCGACTAAATGGGCGCGGTCTAACTATGACTGACGTTCCATTGACCAATCATTCGTTGGAGAAGGTCTGTGAAAATTTGCAAACGGTAAAAATGAACCAATGAGGATCGGGGCAGGAGGCGGGATCAGAATGTTCACGTTGAGGTTCCTGCCAATGACCTCATTGGTGTCTGTGGGAGGCGAGCCGAGCTCGGCTGGCTGGTAATGTGGTGAAGGGCGACTGAAAAATAGAAAAGTTTTTTTTCTGTTGTCGGTAAGTTTTAAAATTCAACCAAGGGCGAGTCCGCCATCGTTCACGGCGAGTCTCCTGCTGGCTTCGTGCGGCATGTTGGAAGGTGTTTTTTGTTAATCGTTGCGCGAACTTTTCCCGAGCTAGTTGCGTGGGATAATTTTGGATAATTAATGTCGGCGAGTTGAAGCCGCCGCTGGGCCGAACCCCCGCCCCCCGCCCCCCCCCCCCGTTACCGCGGCGGCTCTGATTTATCTATCGGAAAGTTCTGGAAAAGTTGTGCGAGGAGAGAACGGGGCTGTTGGAGACCGCGGGGCCCGTCAGATTATTATTGCCCGGTTGTTGTTTGGGTTGGTGGGGGTGGGGAGTGATCGTGTGTCACTGGCTGGAGACGGCAGGGTGCGGACTGGTTGCGAGCGGGGAAATGCAAGGACTTGTTCCTGACCCACTGGGAACGCCCTGACCGCGAAAAGAGCAAGTTTGTTTGATGTGGACGGGTGGGAAGCAGACGATCCCAATCACTCAAGCAGCTGTATGTTTTGGAGGTTTTTTTTTGTATTTTAAGTTCTTCTGAATTTCACTTCTTTTAGCATTTAATTAAAATTAAGGCTTTAGCTAATTTCAGATTATATTCAGGAATGTTCGCAATTAAAATTCGTAGATGAACAATAGTTTTTCGGACGGTACTTAAATTTATGTAACAAGTAGGAAAGTGAACAGCAGACGCAGCTTTAAATAAATTGCAAGCATGTCCTGCTAATGCGAACTGTTCAAATCATGAATATAACTCTGAATCAGATGTTAAAGCGAACTAAGTTAAGGTGCCATACAACCGTGGTGTGTACTATTCACCCTTTCAAAAATACTTAGTATTACCAAATGTGCCTATTCATTTTTGAAGATAAAAATTGAATAAATCTTTAATGACAGAAATATACAATTTTATGGTGTCATAAGATATTACCATTTTTATCATATAATGAAGGTGGAGCGCAGGAATGTACAGGACCTGAAAAGATTTTTGCAGTTCTGTTTGCCGAAGTCTAAAAACTACTCTCATCTCTTAATTTTTTTTGCACCAAAAGACTCATCAAGTTCTTTCTTCTCTGACTCTGGTGCAGTTTCCCTTAGCTGTCTTTCTGCAGCCTTTGATATGGTCAACCACAGCATTCTCTTCTCGTGCCTCCCCTGCATTGTCCAGCTCTGTGGACGGTCCTCATTTGGTTCCAGTCTTACCTATGTGATTGTAGCTACAGCATCTCTAGCGATGACTCCTCCTCCCACTCTGCATTGTCACCTCTGGAGTCCAGGGATCCATCCGTGTCCCCCACCTGCTCAGCTATATGCTTCCCTTTTACGATGACATCCACCGTCATGAGGATCAGCTTCCACATGTATGCCAATGACACCTTGTTGTACCTTCACATTTATCTCAATCCTCTCCACTGCCTCTTTTTTGTCAGACTGCTTGTTTGATATCCAGTCTTGGATGAGCCTTAATTTTCTCCAATTAAATATTGGCAGTCTTCTTTTGCCCCATATTCAGCCTTGCTTGTGCCGTCCACAATCTGAGAACAAATAAAAAATTGCCTATTGCTTGTCTCTGTCTATTTGCCATTGAAATCCTCATTCAGACCGTTATCGCCTCTGATCCTGATGATCTTAATGCTGTCTTGGCTGGCCTCCCTTCCTCCACCCTCTTCATCTAAAACTCTGCTAACCATATCCCATTCTACACCAAATTCTGCTTGCCCACGATTGAGTCCAAATCTGGTTATGCATCCGAATATCTTGCTGGTGAACATTGATTGTCTCAACAAGCTGTTAGACAGGATGCCCAAAACCCCTTCCTCAGTTGTTTTATAGTCCACCGATAATCCTGTATCCCCACTGTTGATTCCCCTTCTCCACTCTCATTTCTTTTGTCCACAATAAATGATATCTGCAGTTTGACATCATGACTCTCGACTCTCCAGTCCATTTGGAACCATCTTCACTTCATGTAAGGGTATGGTGGTGTAGTGGTTACGTTACTAGACTAGTAATCCAAAGGCCTGAACTGATAATCCAGAGAACTTAGGTTCAAATCCCACCGTGGCAGTTTGAGAATTTGATCTTTTTTTTTAAAGTCTGGAAATTAAAAAAAACTGTCAATCAAAAGTGACATTGAAGCTGCTGGATTGTCATAAAAACCCAATCGGTTCGCTAATATCCTTTTAGGGAAAGAATCCTGTCGTCCTTATCTGATTTGGTCTCAGTGTGACTCCAGTTCCACACCAACGTGGTTGATTCTTAACTGCCCTCTGAAGTGGCTGAGCAAGCCATTCAGTTTCAGGGCAATAATTGCCAGTGATGGCTGCATCCTGTGAATTTAAAAAAAAAACTCCAACCACTGGAATGTTTTACTTTTGCTTTGCTTGTTCCCTGTTATTTGAAGCTCCCCATCCACATTTTGTTATCAAAATTATTTGTTCAATGTAAATAATAAAGAAAAAGGGACTTGCATTTCTATAATACTATATCATGCTTCATAATGAATACTTTGAAGTGCAGTGGCTGTTTTATAGGTAAATGCAGCAGCCCTCAACTCCCCCAGCAGTGCACTGAAGTGATAGCATAGATTATGTGCTCAAAGAAGAGTGGGGGAGTTATGGTTTCCTCACGAACATTTATCCTTCAAGCAACATCACTAAAACAGAGCATTATTCATCTCATTTTTGTTTGTGGAATCTTGCTGTGCACAAATTGGCTGCTGTATTTCCCTACAGTACAGCAGTGACTACACATTAAAAGTAATTGATTGATTGTGAAGTGTTTTGGGATGCCCTGAGGTTGTGAAGAGTGCTAGTTTGAATCTCAGTGTATTTTAAAAAGTGGAACTTGACTTATTTAATCAATGTAAATCAGTGGCCCTGATAATTAATATCTTACCTATTATAAAAGAGAGAATCCTCTGACTCAGTGAGCAATGCCATGGGGATCTACTTGTCGTATATTAAAACTTGCCATATGCATTTACTACTTGTGATGTGGAGATGCCGGTGATGGACTGGGGTTGACAATTGTAAACAATTTTACAACACCAAGTTATAGTCCAGCAATTTTATTTTAAATTCACAAGCTTTCGGAGATTTTCTCCTTCCTCAGGCAAATGTTTCAAGAGCTCCTTGAAGCCTACGCATTTATACATATTGAACAATACATGGTGTTTACAGACTGCCCCTGCAACTGCCCGTTGCCAAGGCAATCACCGTGTTCAGACAGAGAGGTGTCACCTGCAGAACCCCCGAATACACATTCAACAAAAAAACAAACAGGGAAAAAAAACAGAGAAAAAAAAACACAGAGAGAGGCAGAAACATCCGGAAGGCAGAGAGAGCCAGCAAATGACCCATTATATTAAAAACAGATAACATTTGTTCGCTGGTGGGGTAACGTGTAGCGTGACATGAACCCAAGATCCCGGTTGAGGCCGTCCTCATGGGTGCGGAACTTGGCTATCAATTTCTGCTCGACGATTTTGCGTTGTCGTGTGTCTCGAAGGCCGCCTTGGAGTACGCTTACCCGAAGGTCGGTGGATGAATGTCCATGACTGCTGAAGTGTTCCCCGACTGGGAGGGAACCCTCCTGTTTGGCGATTGTTGCGCGGTGTCCGTTCATCCGTTGTCGCAGCGTCTGCATGGTCTCGCCAATGTACCATGCTCTGGGGCATCCTTTCCTGCAACGTATGAGGTAGACAACGTTGGCCGAGTCACAGGAGTATGAACCATGCACCTGGTGGGTGGTGTCATCTCGTGTGATGGTGGTATCTGTGTCGATGATCTGGCATGTCTTGCAGAGGTTGTACTTCCCCGGAGCGGAGAAACTACGCCATGTTCTCCGCAGCCTTCAACATGTCATCAATGAGGACAAACACCTCGCTATGGCCATCCCCACACCTCCATTACTCGCCTTTAAACAGCCACCCAACCTCAAACAGACCATCGTTCGCAGCAAACTACCTAGCTTTCAAGAGAACAGCGTCCACGACGCCACACAACCCTGCCACGGTAACCTCTGCAAGACATGCCAGATCATTGACACAGATACCACCATCACACGAGATGACACCACCCACCAGGTGCATGGTTCATACTCCTGTGACTCGGCCAACGTTGTCTACCTCATACGTTGCAGGAAAGGATGCCCCAGAGCATGGTACATTGGCGAGACCATGCAGACGCTGCGACAACGGATGAACGGACACCGCGCAACAATCGCCAAACAGGAGGGTTCCCTCCCAGTCGGGGAACACTTCAGCAGTCATGGACATTCATCCACCGACCTTCGGGTAAGCGTACTCCAAGGCGGCCTTCGAGACACACGACAACGCAAAATCGTCGAGCAGAAATTGATAGCCAAGTTCCGCACCCATGAGGACGGCCTCAACCGGGATCTTGGGTTCATGTCACGCTACACGTTACCCCACCAGCGAACAAATGTTATCTGTTTTTAATATAATGGGTCATTTGCTGGCTCTCTCTGCCTTCCGGATGTTTCTGCCTCTCTCTGTGTTTTTTTTTTCTCTTTTTTTTTCCCTGTTTGTTTTTTTTGTTGAATGTGTATTCGGGGGTTCTGCAGGTGACACCTCTCTGTCTGAACACGGTGATTGCCTTGGCAACGGGCAGTTGCAGGGGCAGTCTGTAAACACCATGTATTGTTCAATATGTATAAATGCGTAGGCTTCAAGGAGCTCTTGAAACATTTGCCTGAGGAAGGAGAAAATCTCCGAAAGCTTGTGAATTTAAAATAAAATTGCTGGACTATAACTTGGTGTTGTAAAATTGTTTACATTTACTACTTGTAATTCATTCCTGTTATGCTATTTCCATAATGTGTCTCAATTACATTTTTCTATTCCATTTACTTAACACAATCTTCCAAGGGCAGCTGTGATGTTGTTCACTTATTGTGAGATCTCCAAGATAGGTGGTGTTGTGATGTACACACAGGATCCCTTCCATGACCCTTGAGCTGCAGCTGATACACTTGCATGATCGAGCTTCTTCCCCTATCCCCAATCCTCTTCGAGTGCTGAAATCTGGCCTTATGCTTTTAAAACCGGTATACTATATACCGCCAAATTTATAGCCGTATCCCAGCGATGCCCAGAAATGTGGCTTTCAGCACTGGTTGGGCATATAGGGAGTTGCGGAGGGAGGAGGGAAGACCAGGGACCAGTTGTGATGGGGGTTGGGGGAGGGACGCACTGATTTATTCAGTTTCCTCATGAGTGGTTACGTCATTGCTGGGAAACCCTTTTTTTAAGAAATCCGACCCCCTTCCCCACTCCCTCCAACTGACTCCCCACCCTTTGGACGCCCATGCCTTTCCACATGTGTGATCCCTAAGAAAATCTCCATCTCCACACCCACTCCATTTTGCTTCCATACCCAATCCCAAGTTCACTTTCCATCACTGCCACATTGACGTCCCACTGCTCCAACACCTCGAACTCTGCCCATCTGCCAGAACCGTGCCCAGACATCTACTTCTCACGATGTGATCCTTTCCCAATGTTGAACTGTTCTCCCAGTGCTTCAACATCCCACAACCACCCCGCAGCTTTTTGAAACACTCTTATCCATATCTCTGCTTATGCTCACATATAACCCCAAGTCTGAATCCTCCCAAAACTACCAACCCCCACAATTCCCCAACTCTGCACTACTGCTACACAGTTCCTGGAACTTATCTCCTACCTATTTATAATTGGAACATTTTATCTGCCACCTTTTTTCTGGGCATTGAAAAAAGGTGAGATAAAATTAACTACATAGTTTTTTAAAAGTAATCAAGGCTACTGATTTATAGTTTCCACTTAAGTATGCACACTCATAGAATTTGAGCCTCAAAACATCAGTAACATTCCAATTACTCTGAATAAGTCAAATTGCCTTATTAATCATAAATTATATGTTACGTACCATAAAACAGTGTAAACTTTGACTCATAATGAGCTACACCACAGGAGTCGTATATTAAAAATCTTGAGTATAGTGTTGACTTTGTGCAAATGTAATATTTTCCCGGGGTACACTTCCCATAAAAGTTGTTGAGCTTGAGCTTACTTATAATTTATTATACCTACTTCTGATTGAGTCCTCCCAGCTCCTAATTTGTGGTGCTGGTTTCCACAGCGTAACCGGTACCCCGCCCACCCCCCCCCCCCCCCCCCCCCCCCGGTGAGGCCTCTAAAAATATTGGTTTTGACCCCTTGCTGCTGCCACGTGCCCATATGTTCCATCTCCCCCCCCCCCCCCCCCCCCGCCGATAATCTGCCTCTGCGACAGAAGCCCTAAGATAGTAAAAGCGCTGTAAGCCCTTTAAAGAACTTAAAAAATGTTTCCCAATCATGGCCAAGAATGTAGTTATGGTTATTTTTTTTGTTGTGGGTTTTTACAAACTGCTTACCCGGTAGCCATGACTTAATTATTTAAAGCATATAGTGCACTTATGCATACATTGTAAGTACAATAAGCGCTTTAAGTAACTAAATTGAAATGCAAAATAATATATTGTCTTCTGAATTTTATAGGGGAATTCATGAAGGTGTATGATCTTTATTCTCTTTCACCCATTCTCCAATTAAATCTCCCTGACCCTAGGTCCCTCCTTACTACCCTGCCCTCTTGGTTCTCCTGGATCCCAAGATCCCTCTCATCAGTCATCCCAGGCCCTTGCACCTCCTTCCTACTTCAATACTGTGTAACTAAAACCCCTGCTTCCACACCCCATGTTCCTCACTCTCACCAATGGTCCCAGACTGCAGCAACCTCTTCCAGTATTCAGGTACCCATATACATCCTAACGTGAATGCTAGCACTTTGGTAGCTATTGGACAAATCTCATCACTGGCTCCTATTGCTTCCAGTCAGCTCACATTACTCTGTGCTCCCAGGTCTGTAACCCACCTGTCCCAATGCTCCCACACCCCATTTCTGTCACCCCAGTGCACCCACCCTCCCATCACTGCCGCACCCAGCACCTCCATCCCACCACTTTTACACTCCCAACTCACCACGTCTAGTACTCCCAGACCCTGGTTCGTTCCCCACCCCCCAATTCCAGTAAGCACCCTACCGAATACTCCCAAACACCAACATCTCTGTGCTCTTCCCATACCCGGGCACTCCTCCCACCGATTCCAGGTGCCCAGAACAATATTTTCTGATATAAACCTTTCCACTACCCATTTGCCTACCCACTTATGCTATACACCACCTATGTACCTGTGACCGGAGACATCAGCTTCTGGTTTCTACATTTAAAAAGTTATTAAATTGAGCACATAGGTAAACAAACATAATATGGATAAATCACAATTTGAATCTGGAAGTACTGCTAGCATTTGCATAATACCTCAATAAAAATGCAATTTCACTTACTTGATTGACATAACGCATTATCAGGGCCAGTGATTTATGTGCTATATGCCATAAGACAGTGAATGCTCTAGGTCTGGGGCATGGCTATGATGTTTAGGTACTGATGTGGCCTGACAGTTTAAAGCCACTGCATTAAGTAAAATTGTAGAATGCTATAAACATTCATAGAGCAATTGTGAGTAACTGCTTATAAATTTCAGGGTCTAGTTTGGCCACTGGCTTTAAAAAAAAATTGTTACATCTTTAACAAAATGTTACGGACATATGCTATATGCAAGATATATTAAAGTACTGCACATACATGCACTTTCTAAGTGCACTTACTTTCTGTAACATTCTGGTGTTGTGCTTTTTTCCTTTATGCCTGCCTAATGCGCCTAACATACTTTTTAATACTTGCCTTAAATTGAATCTTCCCAGCTGCTAATTTGCATCTTCAAAGCTGTGCCACCTGACTAAGGTTTGCTGAACTAGGACCGTTGGTTGGTCTACCAGCTCCCAGAAACTTCTCTGCCCTTTTTACAATATTCTTAAGTTTTTTTTTTAACTTTTAAGCTGCTGCGGTTGCCATAAGGCCCACTTCTGTACCTGCCTGGATCCCTCCTCTGACTGCATTGTTTTAGCACTGCTAACTTTTATTTCCCCACTGTGTGCTCCTGGATGGCAGGCCCAACGCTCTGCTTTCCCCCACACCCCATATTTCCTTGCCATGTCTCTTCCAGCTGTCAGCCCACCGTATCCAGTGTTAGGCAGCCTTTTTGCCATTCCAGCCCTAGCCAGTTCTCAGCTATCGTGTACCCACCTCCCCCGGAGATCCTGAACCGTCAGGCTAGATTCCAGCCTGAAGCTGATTTTAAGCACAAAGGCCCACGTTAAATATTAAATTTGTGTGCTGGCATACATTCAGTACCAGCTGATTCTGTGCTTAAGCAGTTTCAAGCTCGAACAGGAGCTGGTTGCCAGGAACAAATTGGTGGCTGGTTGGGCCACATTCTGCTGGGCCTGCCCCACTTCCAATGCTGCCATACTGTTGTACCCACTTCACTTCTCCAGTACCATGGGACCCTTCTCCCATTCCTCCCACATCCAAGGACTTCCTACCAAACCTTGGTATCCTTTTCCCTTTTGGACCTAAGCACCAGGACCTAACATCATTTAACTTCTTTTGGTCAAGTTTTGGCTAACAAAGTAATGATGCTCAATGCAATGTGCCGCCAAGAAGCAGGATATACAATCTCAGCTCTGTTTTGCCCACGTGATCTTCCTGGAGCCAAGTGAAAGCAGGGGACTTATGAACAGGATTAGAGAGAAGGTTGTTGCATGAGTCACTTTGGGCTGCTCTTGTGCATTTGTTGCAAGTTTGCTAATCGAGAATTTTAGCAAGTGAACCTAAAAGGAAGGGATTAAAAATGATTTGACGATGATGTGTGTGGAATGGTCTGGTTACATTATTTTTGTTTTGATCAGTGCAATATTGCTGAAGAGGCCTCTTATCTACTTATCCTTTATTGTATATAGTAGAGCCCCTCCACCACACTTGTCTGAGGTTTTTAAATACTTTTTCTCCCCTCTGCTGGAACCCCCAACAGATCTTTGCTGCTTCATGCTGTGGTGGTGCCTACACTTGTTTGTATCTTGGATTACACCCTGATTGACGTCGTGCAACTCTGCCAGCGACCAACTGATGTTGACTTGAGCTTGTAGGGTGGGATACACTAATCAGAGAGAGTAAGCTAATGGGTTGGATGACCTGCAAACTGCTTAATAAGCAGAAATCTGTTAGTATGAGGCATTGAAAAGGTATTAGAAGAATGTGTAAATAGCTAAGATGGTGAAAAGCATAGCAAAAGTCCATACAAGGAAAAAAGGCAAGAGGTATTTGTGGGAGTCTTGGGTTGTAATGGATAGCTGTTGAAAGCTTATTGCCAGCGAAGGAGGGAGAGATGTCTATGAAGGGGAAGAGTCAGAGATAGGCCATGTAAAGGTGAGGGATGGGTGGGAATTGGAGGCGTAGTCAATGAAATTCTCATTCAGACCAGAAATAGCAATAACATTGTCGTCAGTGTAGTGGAGGAATGGGACAAGTGCTTGATTCGGATGGGGAGTGTTGCACAAACACTACAAAAAACAGGCATTGCTGAGGCAACTCCAAGTTTCTCATGGCAACACTTTGTATCTGGATGAAGTGAATGGAGTTAAAAGAAATTAAGCCGGGGGAAGAGGGCAGTGGTGGATGTGGACTATGTGGGATGCTGTATAAGGAAAAAGCATCGGACTTAGAGACGATCTTTGAGGGATGGAACTGTGAAGGAATTGTATGTGGCAGAGGGATGTAATTGGGTGGAGACTCGACGGGGTGGGGGAAAACAGGAAATGGAGTGCAGATAAAAAGAAGCTATTTCAGTGGGACAGGACCAGGCTGAAATCGTTAGTCTATTAGGACAGTTCCAATTTGTGTGGTGCAGGTTAGGAGACTGAGAGTGGAGATGGAGGTAGGGGAGGGGAAGATCTTCAGAAGTGAAGAGATTGTTAAAAATCTGTGAAATCAAAGTTGGTAGTGGGGTCATGGTTTAGAGGAAGATAGTTGGCATTCAACCTCAGCCAGGTAGAGGTCCTTTTACCATATGGCCCCTTTATTTGCAGGTTTGATAATAGGGTTGGAATTCAGAGAACAGAATGCAGTAAGTTCAGAGGGAGATGGTGAATGAGAGGGGAGTAGAGAAATAGAGATGTACGGTGTTATGATGGTAGTCCTTAATGAAAAGAAAGAGGCCAGAGGGAGTGGTCCAGAATGCTGGATGCAAAAGAATGGGTTTGATTCATAGGAGAAAACCCACTTGGTCTAAAAATGGAGGCGAAGGCGATAGCAAAACAGCTCTACGCATGTTGAGAAACAAAATATCTTGGGATGCTGATTCAAATGAAGGTTGTGCTTCAAATTATCGTTAGAATTGTTTTTATTTATCTGTAGAGTAGAATTTCTGCTTCTGTTGGCATTGAAAGATTTATGTACCATATATACTATATTTAGTAACTTTTTAAATAGGTTATGTCAGTAATTTATTATTGCAGATATTTGAAGATCTTTATGACTTATTTAGTATTTACCAAAGGAAGTCATTTTTTAATCAGTTAAAATGCTGACTTAATGAGCAGCCTTAGAGATAACATGTTTACAAAGAGCCCATTCACTTAAAGGAATATGCTGTGATCTGTTTACCGTCATAATTTTCTTTCCTCCATTGTTAAAGGCCCTGATTCTTGCTGCGATACGATTGCACAGGTATCTGGGCCCTTTGACACATGGCTCAAGTTAGCCGAGACACACAGACGGTGATTGCCCTCCAGAATCAAATATAGTTATTCAGATGAGCCTAGTGGTGTTCTCACCCAAGACTTTGTGCATTTTCCTGCAAGGTCACTGGATGGTGATCGGGTGTAGGAATCCTAATGTAGGCCATTTGTAGCATAGCTGCCGCTGTCCCTGCTTTGATTACCTGACTCGGCACGGACAAGGGATCCAATCTGGTTTGTATGCTTTGGTACCACACCAAGTGGCACATATTACGCACAAAGCCATTGGGTTGCATTAAGCATATTTTGCATATGTATATAGTTTTCTTTTACAACATCTTTAATATCATGTTCTGCATTAATCATGAATCAAAATGTGCTTGTAGTGTTTACCTATGGAACAGTTCCTTATTTTAAAAAATTGAGGCTTTAGAGAGGGTGCTATATAGATTCGTTAGGATGATGCCTGGTATGAGGAAATACATATATGAGAAGGCATGATAAATTTAGAGCTAGACCATTTAGGAGTGAAATCAGGAAACACTTTTATTTACACAAGTGTAGTGGAAATCTGGAATTTTCATCCTGAAAAGGCTGTGGATGCTGGGTCAGTTGAAACTTTCAAGACTGAGATTGATATATTTTTGTACGGTAAGGGTGTCAAGGGATATGGAACAAAGGTGGGTAAATGGAATTGAGGTACAGATCAGCCATGATCGAATTGAATGGCGGAACAGGCTCGAGGGATTGAATGGCCTACCTGTTCTAAGTTTGATAGTTGTGAGGCTGTGGAATTCACTTCCAGGGTTAGTGGTTCAGGCAAAAAACATAAACAATGAAGCTTAAATTGGATAGGTGAAAAAAGACTTGCATTTATATAGTGTCTTCCACGATATCCAGATGTCCCAAAGCGCTTCACAGCCAGTGAAGTACTTTTGAAGTGTAGTCACTGTTGTAACGTGGGAAACATGGCAGCCAATTTGTGTGCAGCTTGGTCCCACAAACAGCAATGTGCTAATGACCAAATAATTTGTTTTTAGATGTTAGTTGAGGGATAAGCCTAGTTGGAATTGTAAAACTTTCGCATCCTACTTGATTCCGGGTTAAGCTTGCTTTCCCAGATCTGAGGAAATTTTTTTTTGGGTTGGGGAGGATTCTCCTGCTTTTGCTCACAAACAATGAACAATTACAGCAACTATATGCCTAGAGTACATGCCTACAGATGTGCAGAAATTATTTTTCTTTTAGAGTGGAACAATCCTTTTCAAGATATAGGACAGAAGCGGTACACATGTCAGGCAATCGCCATTTCCAACAAGAGAGTGTAACGACCGCCTCTTGACATTCAGTTGCATTACCATCATCGAGTACCCCACCATCAACATCCTGGGGGTCACCATTAACCAGAAACTTAACTGGACCAGCCACATAAATGCCGTGACTACTAGAGTAGGTCAGAGGCTGACTGTTCTGTGGCGAGTGGCTCCCCTCCTGACTCCCCAAAGCCCCACTACCACCTACAAGTCAGGAGTATAACGGAATGCTCTCCACTTGCCTGGATGAGTGCAGCTCCCAACACCACTTAAGAAGCTTGAAACTATCCAGGACAACGCAGTCCGCTTGATCGGCACCCCATCCGCTGGCTTAAAAATCCACTCTCACCGTTGGCATACTGTGGCTGCAGTGTGTACAGTCTACAAGATGCACTGCAGCACCTCCCAAACCTGCAACCTCACCACCTAGAAGGACAAGGTTAACAGGTGCATGGAAACACCATCGCCTCCAAATACCCATAAGATCATAAGAGATAGGAGCAGGAGTAGGCCATTCGGCCCCTCGAGCCTGCTGTGCCATTTAATGAGATCATGGCTGATCTGATTTTTACCTCAACTCCACTTTCCCACCCTTTCCTCATATCCTTTGACTCCCTTGCTGATCAAAAATTTGTCTAACTCAGCCTTGAATGTATTCAATGACTCAGCCTCCGCAGCTTTTTGGGGTAAAGAATTCCAAAGATTCACGACCCTCTGGGAGAAGAAATTCCTCCTCATTTCCGTCTTAAATGGGCGACCCCTTATTCTGAGACTATGCCCCCTAGTTTTAGATTCCCCCATGAGGGGGTACATCCTCTCAGCATCTACCCTATCTAGTCCTCTCAGAAATTGTATGTTTCAATAAGATTTCCTCTCATTCTTCTAAACTCCAATGAGTATAGACCCAACCTGTTCAATCTTTCCTCATAAGACAACCCTTCCATACCCAGAATCAACCGAGTGAACCTTCTCTGAACTGCCTCCAATGCAAGTATGTCCTTCCTTAAATAAGGGCATCAGAACTGTACACAGTACTCCAGGTGTGATCTCACCAGCACCCTGTACAGTTGTAGCATGACTTCCCTGCTTTTATACTCCATCCCCCTAGAAATAAAGGCCAGTATTCCGTTTGCCTTCCGGATTACCTGCTACACCTGTATGTTGACTTTTTGTGTTTCATGCACGAGGACACCCAGATCCCTCTGTACCGCAGCATTCTGTGGTATTTCTCCATTCAAATAATATTTTGCTTTTTTATTTTTCCTCTCAAAGTGGATGACTTCACATTTTCCCACATTATATTCCATCTGCCAAATTTTTGCCCATTCGCTTAACCTGTCGGTCTCCCTTTGCAGACACTTTGTGTCCTCATTGCAACTTGCTTTTCCACCTATCTTTATCATCCGCATATTTGGCCACAAGACACTCTGTTCCTTCATCCAAGTCATTGATATATATTGTAAATAGTTGAGGCCCCAGCACTGATCCCTGCGGCACCCCACTAGTTACAGATTGCCATTTTAAAAATGACCCTTTTATCCCGCCTCTTTGTTTTCTATTAGTTGGCCAATCCTCTCTCCATGCCAGTATATTACCCCCAACACCATGAGCTCTTATCTTGTGCAGTAATCTTTTATGTGGCACCTTATTGAATGCCTTTTGGAAATCCAAATATATTGCATCCATTGGTTCCCCTTTATCCACCCTACCCGTTACTTCCTCAAAGAACTCTAATAAATTTGTCAGACATGATTTCTCCTTCATAAAACCACGTTGACTCTCCTTAATTGTATTATGAGTCTCCAAATGTCCTGCTACTACTTCCTTAACAATGGATTCTAGCTTTTTCCCAATGACATATGTTAGGCTAACTGGTCTATAGTTACCTGCTTTCTGTCTCACTCCCTTCTTGAATAGGGGTGTTACGTTTGTGGTTTTCCAATCCGCTGGAACCTTTCCAGAATCTAGTGAATTTTGGAAGATTACAACCAATGCATCCACTATCTCTGCAGCCACTTCCTTTAAGACCCTTGGATGCAAGCCATCAGGTCCAGGGGACTTCTCAGCCTTTAGACCCATTAGTTTGCCTAGTACTTTTTCTCTAGTGATAGTGATTGTTTTTAGTTCCTCCCTCCCATTTGCCCCTTGATTTTCTACTATTATTGGTATATTATTAGTGTCTTCTACTGTGACGACAGATACAAAATATCTGTTCAATTCCTCTGCCATTTCCTTGTTTTCCATTATTATTTCCCCAGTCTCATCCTCTAAGGGACCAATGTTTACTTTAGCTACCCTCTTCCTTTTTATATACTTGTAGAAGCTTTTACTGTCAGTTTTTATATTTCTTGCTGGTTTACTCTCATAATTTATTTTCTCCCTCTTTATTATTCTTTTAGTCATCCTTTGATGGTTTTTAAAGTTTTCCCAATCTTCGGGCTTACCAGTAATCTTTGCCATGTTGTATGCTTTTTCTTTTAACCTGATAGCATCCTTGACTTCCTTAGTTAGCCATGGTTGGTTCACCCTTTTTGTGGAGTCTTTCCTCTTCACAGGGATATATTTTTGTTGCGAGTCATAAAATATCTTTTTAAATGTTTGCCACTGCTTATCCACCAATATACTATCTAATCTGTTTACCCAGTCCACTGTAGCCAATTCTGCCCTCATTCCTTTATAATTTCCCTTATTTAAGTTTAATGCAGTAGTTTCAGACCCAAGATCGTCGCTTTCAAACTGGATGTGAAATTCTATCATGTTATGATCACTGCTTCCCAAGGGACCCTTTACTTTGAGATCATTAATTTATCCTGTTTCGTTACCCATTACCAGATCCAAAATGACCTGTTCCCTGGTTGGTTCCCTGACGTATTGGTCTAAGAAACAGTCCCTAATACACTCTATGAACTCCTCATGGCTATTTTTGCCAATTTGATTTGTCCAATCTATGTGAAAGTTAAAATCGCCCATGATTATTGCATTACCTTTTTTACAAGCCCCCCTTATTTCCTGATTTATATTTTGCCCTACAGTGTAGCTACTATTAGAGGCCTGTATACTACTCCCACCAGTGATTTCTTTCCCTTGCTGTTTCTTACCTCCACCCCTCCAAGTCACACACCACCCTGACTTGGACATGTGTTGCTGGGTCAAAATTCTCAAACTCCCTACTTAACAGCATTGTGGGAGCACCTCCACCACGACCACATGGATTGCAGCGGTTCAGGAGAGCCTACCATCACCACCTCAAGGGCAACTAGGAATGGGCAACGCCCACATCCTGAGAGTGATTTTTTTTTAGAAAGGACAGATTTGGAAAAAAGCAGTAAGGCTTGCAGGTTCTTATGAGCCTGTAGGTATGTATTTTGCAGCTTACTTCATTACTTTTGAGGGAGTATTTCTGGAGAACGTTCCCTCAGACGATTAAATAGATTGGATAGAGTTCACGATAGGTTAGGTTGATGGGCTGAAAGATCTTTTGCATTCTAAACATAAAGGGAAAGAGCAAATAAGTTGCAAAATAAAACAAGATTCTTTCTTTAGCATTAGGTCCAAACAAACCAGTCTGTCTTTCACCCCACCGACCTGCCTTTTCATCACATCCCATTTCTCGATGCAATTTGCTGTGTACTACCTGCTTCATTGTCCTTCCCTCGTAACTTATTTCACAACTCTATTACTCTTTGTGTAGAAATAGTTCAGCCTGACCTCACTTTCTCTAAACTTCCTAATTTGACTCCCTGGATATTTAAACCCTTTAGCAGAGCAATTTGACCAGATCCATGCAATGCATCAGGGCGTTAGATTTTTCTCAGAATTTTTCTTATATTTTAATACACGTAGAGGTATCTTAAGTAACTCCATTGTCCTGACCTAGCATAGTGGCACTCCAGATGCAACCTGTGGACCAAATCTGGCCTGTGAGTTCCCTCAATGCTGTCTGCAGTTCCTTTCTTCCATTTACACATCAATGTGCAACTGTGGCTTCCTTGAATGGTTCCAACTTCTTGATCCACTGCTGAATACATTGCCATCAACATTGGTCCCAGTAACAGCAAGATCTGCAGGAGATACAGGAGTGGCAGGAGCAGCTTTGGTGGGTGGAGAAGCAGCAGCAATGGTGGTAGCAGAGAGGGCACAGAGCGCAAAAAGAGCAGCAGGAAGCAGACTGTGATAGATCAGGCCAGGGCGTAGAAGAGGATGTGGGGAAGTAGGAAAAAAAAGCCTGGAAGAGCAAAGTGGCATGGGGGATCATTGACGTAGATTTTTACTGCATAGCTGGGCTTGGATTTTTAGCATGGGGGGTTGGATTTTGTGTATAAGGCCGTGGATCTCTGGCATTGATGGAGTTTAGAGTTCTGTTATGGCCTACTCATTGGTTGGTTGTGCAGTGTGGTATCAGTCCCCATGCTCCAAAAGGTCCACTGGAATGAATATGTAAAAAAATATTGTTGAGTGGTGCATTGTGGAAAAAACATTACAATATAAATGGAATTTATGTAGGAAATGCATTATAGAGGGGAAATGAGTAACTGTTCCTTGTGGCAGTTTGGACTCTGTTATCCATGTAGCTTGAATTGCAGCCATCTGATACACTTATCACCCATGACTTGATTAAAATGACAGTCTTCACACGAAATGCTTCTTTTTCCAGAGAATTGCATGGAATGTACAGCACAGAAACAGGCCATTCGGTCCAACAGCTCCACATGAGCCTCTTCCCACTCCTCTTCATCTAACTCTATCAGCATAACCTGCTCTTCCTTTCTCCCTTATGAACTTATATAGCATCCCCTTAAATGCATTCTCCTGCCCAAGTTGGTCCATCTTCATTTGCTTGAAATCTAGTGTAGACAATCCACAGATGCTTATTGTGCGACAACCTGAAAGGGTTCAGACTCTTGGTAGACAGAGGAGAAGGAGGAGGTGGTCTTAATTTTTATATCAGAACTTGAAAATTATTATTTAAATTGTCTTTGTAGAAGCAGCATCCATAATGTATTGCTTAGACTGGTGATAGCATTGAAGCTGTGGTGGATAAATACCCACATGAATTCATAAATTGCACTAGGAGTAGAGCAAATAATTTATTGCTCAGTGGCACTTTCACTGCCTCTTGGAAATTTTATGGAAAATTGCCATACCAGGGCAACAAATTGTGTTTCAAGTGGTGTAGAAATTCCCTAGATTTGTTTTGTTGTGCCAAATCACTTGCTTTAACCATGAGCTTTTTGACTCAATTCCATTTTTTTTTAAAGATAAGTTCTGTATTGTTCGGTTTCTGGCTGGCCTCCCAAGCTCCATTACAATATGTCCAAAGCTCTGCTGTCCACATCCTGCCCCAGAGCAATTACGTATCCTAGCTAACCTCCAATAACCCCCTATCCCCTAGTATGTTGAATTGAAATTCCTAATAGTTTATAAATCCCTCAGGCCTCTTCATACCGTGCCTCTGTAACTTTCACCAGCCCTATGTTGTAACCCATACCATTTGGTCATCTTCTGATTCTGGTAAGTAAAGTGAGCGTTGGTCCTCTAGAGAATGAGTCTGGGGAATTAATAATGGAGAATAAGGAAATGGCGGATGAATTGAACAGATATTTTGCATCTGTCTTCACTGTAGAGGATACAAATAACATGCCAGAAATAATTGTGAATTAAGAGGTGAAAGGGAGGGAGGAACTTAAAACATTTACAATTACCAGGGAAAGGGTTTTGAAAAAATTATTAGAACTAAAAGCTGACAAGTCCCCAGGTCCTGACCGACTTCATCCTAGGATCTTAAAAAAAGTGGTTGCAGAAATAGTAGATGCATTGGTATTAATTTTCCAAAATTCCCTAGATTCTCCAAGGGTCCCATCAGATTGGAAAATAACAAATGTAACTCCTATTTGAGAAAGGAGGGAGACAGAAAGCAGGAAATTACAGCCAGTTAGCTTAACATCTGTCATAGGGAAAATGCTAGAATCTATTATTAAGGAGGTTATAGCAGGGCACTTAGAAAATCTCAGTGCAATCAGGCAGAGTCCACAGGGCTTTGTGAAAGTGAAATCGTGTTTGACTAATTTATTGCTTGTTACTTCCTCAAAGAACTCTAATATGGATAAACGGGATCCCTGTGGATGTGGTGTACTTGGATTTCCAGAAGGCTTTTGACAAGGTGCCACATCAAAGGCTATTACACAAAATAAGAGCTCATGGTGTAGGGGATAACATATTAGCATGGATAAAGGATTGGTTAGCTAACAGGAAACAGAGAGCAGGCATAAATGGGTCATTTTCAGGTTGGCAAGATGTAATGAGTGGAGTGCCACAGGGATCAGTGCTTGGGCCTCAACTATTTACAATCTATATCAATGACTTGGATGAAGGGACTGAATGTACGGTTGCTAACTTTGCTGATGACACAAAGGTAGGAAGGAAAGTAAGTTGTGAAGAGGACATAAGGAGTCTGCAGAGGGATATAGATAGGTTATGTGAGTAGGCAAAAATTTGGCAGATGGAGTATATAATGTGGGAAAATGTGAACTTGACCACTTTGGCAGGAGGAGTAGAAAAGCAGTATATTATTTAAATGGAGAGAGATTGCAGAACTCTGAGGTACAGAGGGATCTGGGTATCCTAGTACATGAATCACAAAAAGTTAGTATGCAGGTACAACAAGTGATTAGGAAGGCAAATGGAATGTTGTCATTTATTGCAAGGGGAATGGAATATAAAAGTAGAGATGTTTTGCTACAGTTGTACAGGGCATTGGTGAGACCACATCTCGAATACTGTGTGCAGTTTTGGTCTCCTTATTTAAGAAAGGACATAACTGTTTTGGAGGCGGTTCAGAGAAGGTTCACTCGACTGATTCCTGGGATGAGGGGGTTATCTTATGAGGAAAGGCTGGGCCTGTATACACTGGAGTTTAGAAGAATGAGAAGTGATCTTATTGAAACATAAGATCCTGAGGGGACTTAAAGGGGTAGATGCTGAGAGGATGTTTCCCCTTGTGGGAGAGACTAGAACTTGGGGCCACAGTTTAAAAATAAGGGGTCTCCCATTTAAGACTGAGATGTGGAGAAATTCTTTCTCTGAGGGCAGTAAGTCTGTGGAGCTCCCTTCCCCAGAGAGTGGTGGAGGCAGAGTCATTGAATATTTTTAAGGCTGAGTCAGAGGGAGCAGAATCCATATAATAGATTTAGAGAGCGTGCAACACAGAATCACGAGGATGCTGCCTGCTTTCAGAAAATACAAATACGAAGAAAGACAGAAAAATTAGGTCTTTTCTCGTTCGAACAATGCAGATTACAGGGTTTTTTTTTATTCGTTCACGGGATGTGGGCGTCACTGGCGAGGCCAGCATTTATTGCCTATCCCTAATTGCCCTTGAGAAGGTGGTGGTGAGCCGCCTTCTTGAACCGCTGCAGTCCGTGTGGTGACGGTTCTCCCACAGTGCTGTTAGGAAGGGAGTTCCAGGATTTTGACCCAGCGACAATGAAGGAACGGCGATATATTTCCAAGTCAGGATGGTGTGTGACTTGGAGGGGAACGTGCAGGTGGTGTTGTTCCCATGTGCCTGCTGCTCTTGTCCTTCTAGATGCTAGAGGTCGCGGGTTTGGGAGGTGCTGTCGAAGAAGCCTTGGCGAGTTGCTGCAGTGCATCCTGTGGATGGTACACACTGCAGGCACAGTGCGCCGGTGGTGAAGGGAGTGAATGTTTAGGGTGGTGGATGGGGTGCCAATCAAGCGGGCTGCTTGATCTTGGATGGTGTCGAGCTTCTTGAGTGATGTTGGAGCTGCACTCATCCAGGCAAGTGGAGAGTATTCCATCACATTCCTGACTTGTGCCTTGTAGATGGTGGAAAGGCTTTGGGGAGTCAGGAAGTGAGTCAATCGCCGCAGAATACCCAGCCTCTGACCTGCTCTCGTAGCCACAGTATTTATATGGCTGGTCCAGTTAAGTTCCTGGTCAATGGTGCCCCCCAGGATGTTGATGGTGGGGGATTCGGCGATGGTAATGCTGTTGAATGTCAAGGGGAGGTGGTTAGACTCTCTCTTGTTGGAGATGGTCATTGCCTGGCACTTATCTGGTGCGAATGTTACTTGCCACTTATGAGCCCAAGCCTGGATGTTGTCCAGGTCTTGCTGCATGCGGGCTCGGACTGCTTCATTATTTGAGGGGTTGCGAATGGAACTGAACACTGTGCAGTCATCAGCGAACATCCCCATTTCTGACCTTATGATGGAGGGAAGGTCATTGATGAAGCAGCTGAAGATGGTCGGGCCAAGGACACTGTCCTGAGGAACTCCTGCAGCAATGCCCTGGGGCTGAGATGATTGGCCTCCAACAACCACTACCATCTTCCTTTGCGCTAGGTATGACTCCAGCCACTGGAGAGTTTTCCCCCTGATTCCCATGGACTTCAATTTTACTAGGGCTCCTTGGTGCCACACTCGGTCAAATGCTGCCTTGATGTCAAGGGCAGTCACTCTCACCTCACCTCTGGAATTCAGCTCTTTTGTCCATGTTTGGACCAAGGCTGTAATGAGGTCTGGAGCCGAGTGGTCCTGGCGGAACCCAAACTGAGCATCGGTGAGCAGGTTATTGGTGAGTAAGTGCCGCTTGATAGCACTGTCGACGACACCTTCCATCACTTTGCTGATGATTGAGAGTAGACTGATGGGGCGGTAATTGGCCGGATTGGATTTGTCCTGCTTTTTGTGGACAGGACATACCTGGGCAATTTTCCACATTGTCGGGTAGATGCCAGTGTTGTAGCTGTACTGGAACAGCTTGGCTAGAGGCGCAGCTAGTTCTGGAGCACAAGTCTTCAGCACGACAGCTGGGATGTTGTCGGGGCCCATAGCCTTTGCTGTATCCAGTGCACTCAGCCGTTTCTTGAAATCACGTGGAGTGAATTGAATTGGCCGAAGACTGGCTTCCGTGATGGTGGGGATATCGGGAGGAGGCCAAGATGGATCATCCACTCGGCACTTCTGGCTGAAGATGGTTGCAAACGCTTCAGCCTTGTCTTTTGCACTCACGTGCTGGACTCTGCCGTCATTGAGGATGGGGATGTTTGCAGAGCCTCCTCCTCCCGTTAGTTGTTTAATTGTCCACCACCATTCATGACTGGATGTGGCAGGACTGCAGAGCTTTGATCTGATCCGTTGGTTGTGGAATTGCTTAGCTCTGTCTATAGCATGTTGCTTCCGCTGTTTAGCATGCATGTAGTCCTGAGTTGTAGCTTCACCAGGTTGGCACCTCATTTTTAGGTACGCCTGGTGCTGCTCCTGGCATGCTCTTCTACACTCCTCTGAACCAGGGTTTTACCCCTGGCTTGTTGGCAATGGTAGAGTGAGGAATATGCCGGGCCATGAGGTTACAGATTGTGCTGGAATACAATTCTGCTGCTGCTGATGGCCCACAGCGCCTCATGGATGCCCAGTTTTGAGCTGCTAGATCTGTTCTGATTTAGCACTACCACCATTTAGCACGGTGGTAATCCACACAACACGTTGGATGGTGTCCTCAGTGCGAAGACGGGACTTCATCTCCACGAGGACTATGCGGTGGTCACTCCTACCAATACTGTCATGGACAGGTGCGTTTGCGACAGGTCGATTGGTGAGGATGAGGTCAAGTAAGTTTTTCCCTCGTGTTGGTTCGCTCACCACCTGCCGCAGGCCCAGTCTGGCAGCTGGGGACTCGGCCAGCTCGGTCAGTAGTGGTGCTACCGAGCCATTCTTGGTGATGGACATTGAAGTCCCCCACCCAGAGTGCATTTTGTGCCCTTGCTACCCTCAGTGCTTCCTCCAAGTGGTGCTCAACATGGAGGAGAACTGATTCATCAGCTGAGGGAGGACGGTAGGTGGTAATCAGCAGGAGGTTTCCTTGCCCATGTTTGACCTGATGCCATGAGATTTCATGGGGTCCAGAGTCAATGTTGAGGACTCCCAGGGCCACTCCCTCCTGACTGTATATCACTCTACCGCCACCTCTGTCCCACCGGCAGGACAGACCCAGGGATGGTGATGGAAGAGTCTGGGACGTTGGCTGAAAGGTATGGTTCTGTGAGTATGGCTATGTCAGGCTGTTGCTTGACTAGTCTGTGGGACAGCTCTCCCAATTTTGGCACAAGTCCCCAGATGTTAGTAAGGAGGATCTTGCAGGGTCGACTGGGCTTGGTTTGCTGTTGTCGTGTCCGGTGCCTAGTGGTCCGATGCCGGGTGGTCCGTCCGGTTTTATTCTTACTATGACTTTTCGTAGCGAGATTTTACAACTGAGTGGCTTGCTAGGCCATTTCAGAGGGCAATTAAGAATCAACCACATTGCTGTGGGTCTGGAGTCACATATAGGCCAGACCGGGTAAGGACGGCAGGTTTCCTTCCCTAAAGGACATTAGTGAACCAGATGGGCTTTTCCGACAATCCGGTAGTTTCATGGCCATCATTACTGATACTAGTATTTTAATTCCAGATTTTATTTAATTAATTGAATTGAATTAATTAATTGAATTTAAATTCGCCAGGTGCCGTGGCGGGATTTGAACTCATGACTCTTGGATTTTAGTCCAGGCCTCTGGATTACTAGTCCAGTAACATAACCACTATGCTACTGTACCCGATATAATAGAAGTTCTTAAAATCATTAAAAGATGGGATAGGTTAAGTAGAAGCAGGGTAGAAGACTGTTTCCAGTAGTTGAGGGGCCAAGAACAAGAGGCCATAGATACGAGATTAAATGTCAGTGATTTAGATCAGACAGCAGGAGAAACTTCTTCACACACACTTGTGAGGCTGTGGAATTTGCTTCCAGGGTTAGTGGTTGAGGCAGAAACTATGTCAACCGTGAAAATTCAATTGGATTGGCGGTTGAAGGGATATGGGAACACGTGGGTAATGGGAACACAGTGGGTAAATGTGATTACAACAGTTTGCTTGCGTAGGATAAACTCTGGCACGGACTAGTTGAGCCAAATAGCCTGTTGCTCTGTTGTAACCTCCATGTAATTCATAATAGGTTTTAAAAGAGGTGGATCAATATTTGCAAAAGAAACATTTAAATGGTTTGGGTAGTTACATCCAGGCAGGTTTGATTGGGAGATCTACTGGCCAATCCATGTTCCTGAAAGGGTCAGGAGCAAAATTACCTTCAACTTGCAGGAGAGCTTTTAAAACAAGGCTGCAAGGGAAATCAGCCTTTTGTTAAGGGATAGGCTGTGGTGGATTTTGCTGAAGTGGAGAGGTTATAAATGTTGGAGGATTAACTAAAAAATCTATTGTTGAAGTGAGTTTTGACTTGCCTTTTTTTCCACCAGACTCCTGAGCCACTGGAGCCTGCTCACTTTGCCAGGTTTCAATGCTCCATCTCCAACTTAGCTAATCAGCTTTAACTATTCACACATTCTCTGGGTCTCGTTTATGGTTTCTATTTTTCTAATTTCTCCCATCTTGCCTCCTCTTGTCTTACGCTATTCTCACTTCCACAACAACTTGCATCTAGGAACATAGGAACAGGTGTAGGCCCCCTGAGCCTGTTCCGCCATTCAATTAGAATATCTTAACTCCATCTACCTTCTGTTTTTGATTTCAATAGTATTTTGTTTGATTGTTTAAGTAAAACATCCCACCAAAATGGGGGTAGTGTAGCATGTTCTTTATTTTGCATTCTTAGGCGATTGTAAGTTGTATGATTGAACTAAGTGAGTATGCAGTTCAGATTGCAAGCGGGTGCTATTTTACATCCATGGATTGTGCTTTTCTACAAGCCGCCTTTCAGTCCTTTCCCAGACTGAAATGGCAGAGCAAGAAAGGAAAGTGACGTGACAAAGTCTGCCCGAACTAGCCGGCGTGCTTAATATGTTTTAAGCGGTACCTTTGTAATTGACTCCAATGGAATGACACATGGTTAGTGACATTTGCCCAAATATAGGCTGCTGTCTGTGATGAGCAGGGACTGTGCTTTTCCCCATATGCTATAATGTAAGCCCTGCCCTAACATCCCATCCCCTGAACTTACCAGTATAAGTTTACAGCCAAAGCTGTCTATTGATGGCAGGGCATTGCTGCCAGTTCAGTACAGACACCACATGTTCCAAAACTGGCCCCAATGCCCCACGAATCTAAAACCCTTCCATACCACTGTTCCAATGATGCGTTCAGCGCCTAATCTTTGCTTGTCTGATTGAGCTTGTGGCCCCTTCCTCAGACCTATGAACGTCGTTAGTTCCCACATGGATTACGAGCTGTGGCTGCTCGGCCAACCCTCCTCAAATGTTTGTCCGCCTACTTTCTTTAATGTCCTTCACCCTGGCAGCAAAGGGGAAACACGTTCCACAGGCACACCTGCGTACACCCCATGATCGTTGAATAACTCACTCCTAGTACCTGTCTACTCCTGTGCTCACTGGTCCCTCAGATACTACCATGCTTTCAGGTGTTGTGGTCCATACAGCGTTGGTCAACTTTTTTCTTCAGGAAACAGTTTCCGGAGATTAATTCTCGACAACTCCTCGCATTCCAGACTGGAAAAGGAGTTGGCTAGTTTCACCCCAGC
The DNA here is from genome assembly GCF_035084215.1 of Heptranchias perlo. Classification (NCBI taxonomy): domain Eukaryota; kingdom Metazoa; phylum Chordata; class Chondrichthyes; order Hexanchiformes; family Hexanchidae; genus Heptranchias; species Heptranchias perlo. The sequence goes on along the minus strand of NC_090331.1, from coordinate 43,734,634 downwards.
GGGGTTCCACCCTGATAACTAGCCAACTGACTACACCTCGCTCCCTTTCCTCTTGTCATCTGTTGCTAGCTCTTTCTTTCATGTCCAGGTGCACCCACGCTGTGGAACATCCAGTCTAATACTTTCTTCCTACCTATGTGTATAACATAATGTATCATGGTGCTTCTCAAACAATCTGTAGCAACGATAACAATTTATGCAATTGTATTTATCCTGCACCATCCGCATATATAAAATTGCACTGACTTCAGTGTGGTACATGCCCTTTTTTAAACTTGTAGTTTATTACCTCTCACTTTTGCCTTTTACAATATAAATGCAAGCGCCTTTTTGGATGAGGGGGGAGGGGTAATAATCTAGTAATTGTTGGTGCCTTATCAAATAGGATAAAAATGGTTCCCTTAATGCTATAACCTTTGATTTTAGTGACCTCTAAACCTCTAGCACTTTCAATATGTAAACACAGGAATATGCCTGTTGAGGAAAATTTCCAGCGTGCATCAACTTCTCAATTCTTCTTTAATCCTGAGTCGAAGTCAGTAGGTCCCTTTCCTGCTATTACACTTCACTCTCTACCTTTAAATCAATGAATGTAAGTTGTTTTTGTTTTAGGTCTGACTTATTCACTGGAGTTTGGCGTAATTAAATTCAGCAATTAATCACAGACATCACTTACTTCATATTGAAACCGTTTGAACATAATCTCTAGCTGTATTAGGTTTCCCGTTAAGTAAGGAATTGCTTTACTGTGAACTGAACAAATCCTTGTGAAGGATTCAAGACACGTCTGTTATCGAGTGTAAGATTGGCGGACAGACCGAGAAATAATGCCTGACGGAAAGGAATAAATTCTTTTTGCAAGCCACCAGCCTATTTGAGAGGCTTGGCATGTTTATGAAATTGCAACATTTTTATTTTTATTGCCTGCCTTATATGGGTGTGCAGAATACACTGGATATTTTTACTTTTTTGTTAGTTTCAATGTGAAGGGGGGGGGGGGGGGAGAAAGTCTTTGTTGTATTTTATTTGAAATAATTTTATTACCACGCTTTTGAACTTATCAATGCAGTCAGTGTTTCTGATTCCTTAAGCCTAGAAAACATTAGATCTTTTATCTTTTGAACTGAAATGAATTCTATACAACTTTAGATGGAATACAGCACTTGGAAGTACGAACACCAGGAACCCCCCCCCCCCCCCCGTGGCTCATTGAATAATTGCATCCTTGTGCTTAAAGCTGAATAGGTCAAATTCAGTTATTACATACAGGAAGGACATATTGGCCTTGGAGGGAGTGCAGCGTAGGTTTACTAGAATGATACCCGGACTTCAAGGGTTAAGTTACGAGGAGAGATTACACAAATTGGGGTTGTATTCTCTGGAGTTTCGAAGGTTAAGGGGTGATCTGATTGAAGTTTATAAGATATTAAGGGGAACAGATAGGGTGGATAGAGACAAACTATTTCCGTTGGTTGGGGATTTTAGGAGTAGGGGGCACAGTCTAAAAATTAGAGCCAGACCTTTCAGGAGCGAGAATTGAAAACATTTCTACACACAAAGGGTTGTAGAAGTTTGGAACTCTCTTCTGCAAACGGCAATTGATACTAGCTCAATTGCTAAATTTAAATGTGAGATAGATAGCTTTTTGGCAACCAAAGGTATTAAGGGATATGGGGCAACGGCAGGTATATGGAGTTAGATCACAGATCAGCCATGATCTTATCAAATGGCGGTGCAGGCACAAGGGGCTGAATGGCCTACTCCTGTTCCTATGTTCCTACTGGGATTTTTAACCTGTTTTGGGGATTGTACTCCGTGATGCCATTTGTGTTTCTGTGAAAACCACAATTAGAAGTCTTGCCTTTAGTTTACAAAATGTGGCTTTTCCCTATTATAAAGACCACCAGGTTATGGTGAATGAAAATTTCCATTTTATTGATGTTTTGGAAACTGCATTGTGATTCTGGCTGCTTTTCCGTAAACCAGTTTTCTTGCCCGTGCTGAGTCATACTTGCAAGGTCTAAATTTTGATCCATGCCTTATGCTGAGTAAGTTCCACTGTTGTGGTATAAGGGTGCTACAATTGACATTGATGCCTGGGAATGGGGAAGAGAAGAATAAGAGTTCCTACTGCAGGTACAGTGATAGCTGCTGGAAATGCGTGTGCCTGTTGAATGATGACTGGATTGGGTTTGGTTGTATAGTCTGCACCGTATATATTGGGCATGTTGGTGTTAACGCAATTCGCCCGCTATAAACGTTGGATGGCAAAACCAACATTAACCCCAGACACCCTCCAGAAGATTTGGAGTGTATTAAAGGTTGCAAAGCTAAAGTAAACCAGAGGGTGTTAATGGTAGCAGTATTTGACAGATGCTGGAGGCTGAATTATATAAACTACACAAAACAGCGATTTCCGTGTTAATTTTCAAAAGATACGTAGAAAGGCAGCAGCAGCAGTTCAGGAACGTTGAAATTGACCAGCTCACTTTGAAGAGGCAAGGTATTGGCAACCTGTGGTTTCTCTAGAAAATAGTTAAAAGTTAAGACTTATTAGAACAATATCCACTGAGATTAATTTCCCCGCCTGTGTGCCCGGCCACCTCCCTCCCCCCCGCCCCCCCCCCCCACCCATTACTCCTTCACCTGGGCAATTTGTAGGCAGAAATCGCTGCTGCCGTTCGCCCTGCAGCACAGTGGCATCAACCTCTTATTGTGATTTGTGCCAAATGAGGAAATGTAGTTTCTTTTGTTTTGTTTAATTTGTTTTCATTAATAACTTAGATGAAGAGACTGAGTGTAAGGTATCCAAATTTGCTGACTATACAAAACTGGGTGGGAAAGTAATCTGTGAGGAGGACACAGAGTCTGCAAAGGAATATCGACAGGTTAAGTGAGTGGGCAAGAAGGTGGCAGATGGAGTAAAATGTGGGGAAATGTGAGGTTATTCACTTTGGTAGGAAGAATAGAAAAACGGAATATTTTTTAAATAATGAGAAACTATTGAATGTTGATGTTCAGAGGGATTTGGGTGTCCTTGTACACGAAACACAATGTTAGCATGCAGGTACAGCAAGCAATTAGGAAGGCAAATGGCATGTTGGCATTTAACAGACAGGAAACAGTGGGAATAAATGGGTCTTTTTTGGGGTGGCAGGCAGTGACGAGCAGGGTACCACAGGGATCAGTGCTTGGGCCCCAGCTATTCACAATATATATCAATAATTTGGATGAGGGAACCATATGTAATATTTTCAAGTTTGCTGATGACACAAAACTAGGTGAGATCATGAGTTGTGAGGAGCATGCAAAGTGGCTTCAAGGTGATTTCGACAAGTTGAGTGGGCAAATAAATGGCAGATGCAGTATAATGTGGGTAAATGTGAAGTTATCCAATTTGGAAGGAAAAACAGAAAGGCAGAGTATTATTTAAATGGTGATAGATTAGGAAATGTTGATGTACAAAGGGACCTGGGTGTCCTTGTACACCAGTCACTGAAAGCAAACATGCAGGTGCAGCAAGCAGTTAGGAAGGCAAATGGTATGTTGGCCTTCATTGCAAGAGGATTTGAGTACAGGAGCAAGGATGTCTTACTGCAGTTATACAGGGCCTTGGTGAGACCACACCTGGAGCATTGTGTGCAGTTTTGGTCTCCTTACCTAAGAAAGGACATACTTGCCATAGTGGGAGTGCATCGAAGGTTCACCAGACTGATTCCTGGGATGGCAGGACTGTCTTATGAGGAGAGATTGTGTCGACTCGGCCTGTTTTCACTCAAGTTTAGAAGAATGAGAGGGGATCTGGTGGCATTGTAAGCAGTGTAGATGAAAACACAAAATTACAAAGGGATATTGATAGATTAGGTGAATGGGCAAAACTGTGGCAAATGGAATTCAATGTAGGCAATGTGAGGTCATCCACTTTGGACCAAAAAAGGATAGAACATGGTACTTTCTAAATGGTAAAAAGTTAAAAATAGTGGATGTTGAAAGGAACTTAGGGGTTCAGGTACATAGATCATTGAAGTGTCATGAACAGGTGCAGAAAATAATTAATAAGGCGAATGAAATGCTGGCCTTTATATCGAAAGGACTAGAGTACATGGGGGCAGAAGTTATGCTGCAGCTATACAAAGCCCTGGTTAGACCGCACCTGGAGTACAATGAGCAGTTCTGGGCACCGCACCTTCGGAAGGACATATTGGCCTCTGAGGGAGTGCAGCGTAGGTTTACTAGAATGATACCCGGACTTCAAGGGTTAAGTTACGAGGAGAGATTACACAAATTGGGGTTGTATTCTCTGGAGTTTCGAAGGTTAAGGGGTGATCTGATCGAAGTTTATAAGATATTAAGGGGAACAGATAGGGTGGATAGAGAGAAACTATTTCCACTGGTTGGGGATTTTAGGAGAAGGGGGCACAGTCTAAAAATTAGAGCCAGGCCTTTCAGGAGTGAGATTAGAAAACATTTCTACACACAAAGGGTGGTAGAAGTTTGGAACTCTCTTCTGCAAACGGCAATTGATACTAGCTCAATTGCTAAATTTAAATGTGAGATAGATAGCTTTTTGGCAACCAAAGGTATTAAGGGATATGGGCCGACGGCAGGTATATGGAGTTAGATCACAGATCAGCCATGATCATATCGAATGGCAGGGCAGGCTTGAAGGGCTGAATGGCCTACTCCTGTTCCTACTTTCTATGTTTCTATGTTTATTGCAAGGGAGTTGGAGTACAAGAGTAAGGAAGTCCTACTACAATTGTACAGGGCTTTGGTGAGACCTCACCTGGAGTACTGTGTACAGTTTTGGTCTCCTTATCTAAGGAAGGATATACTTGCCTTAGATGCGGTGCAACAAAGGTTCACTAGATTAATTCCTGGGATGAGAGGGTTGTCCTATGAGGAGAGATTGAGTAGAATGGGCCTAAACTCTCTGGAGTTTAGAAGAATGAGAGGTGATCTCATTGAAACATATAAGATTCTGAGGTGGCTTGACAGGGTAGATGCTGAGGTTGTTTCCCTTGGCTGGAGAGTCTAGAACTAAATGGCATAGTCTCAGGATAAGGGGTCGGCCATTTAAGACTGAGATGAGGAGGAATTTCTTCACTCAGGGTTGTGAATCTCTGGAATTCTCTACCCCAGAGGGCTGTAGATGCTGAGTTGTTGAATATGTTCAAGGCTGAGATAGATTTTTGGACTCCAGGGGAATCAAGGGGTATGGGAAGTGGAGTTGAGGTCGAAGATCAGCCATGATATTGAATTGTAGGACAGGCTCGAGGGGCTGTATGGTCTACTTCTGCTCCTATTTCTTATGTTATGTTTTGCCATTGCAATGTCAGGATATTTTAGAGGTTTTCAAATGTTCTCCATTAGCAATGAAGGTTCGAAGAGCTTAATGAATTGCCCAAAATAGCTGGCGTGCTTGATACGTAGTAGGCGAAGCCTTTGTAAGTAATTTCTATGGTGATTGAAATGGTTATGGGAAACAGGCGGCTGCCTGCCTGTGTTGCTTTTCAAACTTTGCTGCCTATTGCTGGTGTTTAGCTTTACAAGCACTTGTACCTTTCCAGTACTTTGCCCAAGTGGCCACACTTAATGTGCGAGCATATGTAGTGGAGTCTGCAGGCTATTTGAAATGCAGAGGTTGTGTCCAATCCGGTCCTCAACTGAGTGAGTAGGAGCTGGAACTGTGGTTGATTTTCTATTTTTTGCCTCTCTCGCTTTCTCCCTCCTCTGGCAGCGGTAAGACCAGTTTTAGTATTATCACTACTACTCTGGTTGATATCACCATTCTCAGCACAGAGCAGGGATTTTCTAAAGAAAAAGAACGAACTTGCATTTATATAGTGTACCTCTGGACATCCCAAAGCGCTTCACAGTGAATGAAGTGTTACCACTGAGCCACGGTCACATAAATCTTCCTGGTCGATATGCCTTTGTATCACACTATGTAGTTCATTTAAGCACCTAATCAGTTAGGAAGCTGTAACTTAATATACTGTTCTTTCTCTCCCTCTCTCTTCTGTGTGAGCTGAGATTGTGAATGTTGGCAGGCTGGTCAACTGTAGAGAAAATCACAGCTGAACCAGATTTTTCAGCAGAAATCACTAGATGGTGGTCAGAAGCTGGAACTGCTGTCGATGCCACTCCCTTCCTCAGAGGAGTTGAATTAGAATTATTTTCAAATGGTGAAGTTGGCGTTCTATCCAGGCAGTACGTGATTATATTGCCTGGCTGTGACTGTAACAGTCTTGCTGAAGAGAGAGTTATGCTTATGGCTGGATACAGTATGAATAGAATTCTTTCCCAGCAGTTTAAAAATGTGAACGTTAAAGTGGGAAAAAATCACCGCTCTCTATTTGAAATTGAAGTTAGGTGAGCCCCACACTGTGGTGTCAAGCCTCCATTGCCTGCGTGTCTGACATCCAGTCCTGGATGAACCAAAATTTCCTCCATTGAAATATTGGGAAGACTAAAGCCATTGTCTTTGGTTTTCGCCACCAATTCCATCCCCCTCCCTGGCCACTCCAAAAACTTAAGCTCATCCAAAACTCTGCTGCCCATATCCTAACTAGCACCAAGTCCCATTCACCCATCACCCCTGTGCTCACTGACCTACAATGGTCCATCAGCACCCCGATTTTAAAATTCTCATTATCGTGTTCAAATCCTTCAGTGGCATCGCTCCTCCCTATTTCTGTAACCTCCTCCAGCCCTACAACCCTCCAAGGACTCTGCGTTCCTCCAACTCTGGCCTTGTGTGCATCCCCCACTTCCTTCGCCCTATCATTGGTGGCCGTGCCTTCAGCTGTCTGGGCCCTAAGCTCTGGAATTCCCTCTCCATCCCTCCTCCTTTTAAGACACTCCTTAAAACCTACCTCTTTGACCAAACTTTTAATCGGCCATCCTAATATCCCCTTTGGCTCAGTGTCCGTCCTTGTCTGATTATGCTCCTGTGAAGCACTTTGGGACGGTTTACCATGTTAAAGGTGCTGTATAAATGTTAATTGTTTTTGAAGCAGTGTAAGACTACCCTTCCGGGAGTCTCGTTTCACTTTCACTTTGGGATCACGTCAGACTGACTCCAGAACTACAATGCCAGTTTAGTATTGGTGTGAAGTGAAAATTGCTTTGTAAATGTACCTTTAAAAAAAATTGTGGTCTTAATTTCCTTTTATTTAACATCACTCTGGTTATGACACTTTTATGTCAATCAGGTCTTGTCTGTTTGAGGTTATATCCTTCTCAATTAAGAAAATGTCTATTGCTCTAATTTTCATTTGAATTTCATGGAATGAAGCTGTTTAGATTGCAGATGGCAGGCACTATGCAAAATGTATAAGCTAATAAAATGTATACATAGTAATAGTTTCAAGCAGAAGACTGGTCCATCTAGCCCACCCATCCGTAGTAATCCCTTGGTGCATTTCTAAAATTTCATAGCCTGTAAATCAGTAGAACTGGGACTGTTGCTTAGACCTGAAGGCACTATGTGACTTCAGGTACATCTTAAGTTTCTACTCAAATTCATGAGAGATTTTGTTTTAGGGTGAGAGGTGGGAGAGGAGAGTGAGGTGGAGGGTTCACTAATAAATCGTATTATATTTTGATTTTATGAAGTAGTTATTTAGAAAAAAATGTTGCAGGTTATGAATTTTCAAGTTGCAATAGCAATATCCAGGGAAACAATACAATAATTCACTTACAATTAACTGTTAAGACTTGTCTGCTTTCACTTTTTTACGGTAGGTTATAACTGACATTTAATACCTGTTTAGAGGCATCTTGAGAGTGAATGCGAGGTGGGGAGTGGGGCGAAGTTGAATGTCTTTCTAAAATGTTGAGTGGTGAGTAGTTGATGCCATTCTCTTTGGAATTTATTGGACTCCAATCCTTTGCAGTGTTTCAATCAAAACCAGATTGATGAAAAGTTAGCTAAATTGAGCACTAGTCCTTGTCAAAACTTGAATCTATTATTCACCGCTGCCCAAAGAACCATGTTAAAACATAAATTTTCAACGTTTCTTAAATGGATTATTTCATCAAGCTCGCCTCATAATGTTACTACAACTTGACATTTGGGAAACAGGTTGCCATCTATCTATAAATTTAGTGTAATAACAGAACAATTTGACTTTTTTTTAAAAAAGGTCATGATTTCAGTTGCTGGTAAATGCTAAGGAAAAATATTTGAGTATGGCTTTCGTTTGCCAAGCTGTAGGGGAAAATTGAGGCATGCAGCTCCTTTTAAGCTGCAACATTGTAATTTTTCAACTGATATGGATCTTCCTGAATACTTTCCTGTAGTGTAAGATACCTTTTTTCTCCCTTTTGCTAACAGATGTGATGAAAAAATTAGCAAAAACATAAATAAAGGCTTTCTATGTAGGTGCCTTAGTAGTAAGAGGATAGTCAAAGTAGGGATAGCAGATGAAGGAGCAAGCTTGTAGTGGAGAGTGAGGCAATGGCAGAGATACTAAATCGATACTTTGTGCCAGTTTTCACAGAGGAGTTGGATATTGAAATTGTAAAACCATCAGAGGCACAGAACAATTAATGGAGGTTATTGTTCAACTGAAAATGGTACTAAAGAAGTTACTCAAACTTCTTTGGGATTTGATGGTTTACATACAAAGAATTATTTGCATTTAAAAAGTGCCTTTCATGACCTCAGGACATCTCAAAACACTTCAGTCAATAAAGTACTTTTTGAAGTGTAGTTGCTATTGTAATGTATGGAAACACGGCAGCGAATTTGCACACAGCAAGGTTCCACAAACAGCATTGCTTTCAATGGCCAATTATACAGTTTGTGAGGTTAGCTAGGACACTGGGAGAACTCCCCTGCTCTTCTTCGAATGATGCAATGGAATCTTATACGTCCCCATAAGAGGATAGACTGGACCTTGGTTTAACTTCTCATCTAGAAGATGGCACTCGGTCAGTGCAGCACTCTCAGTACTGCACTGGAGTATCAGCTGAGATGTGCCCAAGTCCTGGAGTGGGGCTTGAACTCACTTCTGACTTGGAGGTGAAAGTGTTACCACTGAGCCAAAGATGGCACCATAGTGATCACGAAGGAAACAAGAGAAGAAATAGAGGTGGTCGTGACTTATAATTTTCCAAAATTCTGTAGAAAGGACATGAGGGTGACTAATGTGAAAAAAAAGGGGACCAAGGTAAGTCAGGAAATTATAGGTCAGTTAACTTAAGTTGGTAAAGTACTAGAGTTTGTTATGTGGAATGAAATTGTGAAGCACTCTGAGAAATGTGATCTCAATCAGGGCTAGATAGCACAGATTTCTAAAAGGCATGTCATGTTTTACCAACTGTATAAAATTCTTTGAAGAAGTGAGAGAGGCTAGGAACATTGGAACTGGAGTAGGCCATTCAGCCCCTCGTGCCTGCTCCGCCATTTGATAAGATCATGGCTGATCTGTGATCCAACTCCATATACCTGCTGTCGGCCCATATCCCTTAATACCTTTGGTTGCCAAAAAGCTATCTATCTCAGATTTAAATTTAGCAATTGAGCTAGTATCAATTGCCGTTTTCGGAAGAGAGTTCCAAACTTCTACAACCCTTTGTGTGTAGAAATGTTTTCTAATCTCACTCCTGAAAGGTCTGGCTCTAATTTTAGACTGTGCCCCCTACTCCTAAAATCCCCAACCAACGGAAATAGTTTGTCTCTATCCACCCTATCTGTTCCCCTTAATATCTTATAAACTTCGATCAGATCACCCCTTAACCTTCGAAACTCCAGAGAATACAACCCCAATTTGTGTAATCTCTCCTCGTAACTTAACCCTTGAAGTCCAGGTATCATTCTAGTAAACCTCCGCTGCACTCCCTCCAAGGCCATTATGTCCTTCCGAAGGTGCGGTGCCCAGAACTAACCAGGGTTTTGTATAGCTGCAGCATAACTTCTGCCCCCTTGTACTCTAGTCCTCTAGATATAGAGGCCAACATTCCATTTGCCTTCTTGATTATTTTCTGCACCTGTTCATGACACTTCAATGATCTATGTACCTGAACCCCTAAGTCCCTTTGGACATCCACTATTTTTAACTTTTTACCATTTAGAAAGTACCCTGATCTATCCTTTTTTGATCCAAAGTGGATGACCTCACATTTGTCTACATTGAATTCCATTTGCCACAGTTTTGCCCATTCACCTAATCTATCAATATCGCTTTGTAATTTTATGTTTTCATCTACACTGCTTACAATGCCACCAATCTGTGTGTCATCGGCTAGATAAAGAATATGCAGTGGATGTGGCTTACTTACATTTTTGAAAAGCATTTAATAAGGTACCACATAAGTGCTTCCATATGGGGACCCTGTACTGCTGCCACACCTCTGTAGTGTCTCAGTGTGCCCAGACCAAGTGGATCCCCACCCCCACAGTGATATAAGATACCCCAGGATTGCCCCACCCCCTACAGTTATGGCACACCTCTGCCAGTGCTTCAGACTCTGGCATTCTTCCCAACGCTGCCATATTCTGTGGTAGTTTCCCCCCAGTGCAGGCAGAATGCAAGACCTTCCACTCTCGCTGATGCAATGTTCCCATACCCTGGGATCCTCCACTGCTACTGGACTCATAGATCCTCCCCACAGCTACTGCTGGACCACAGGTGTATCATCAATGAACTAAATCCCAGATTCCATCCCCAGTACTAACAAACATCAGGTTCCCCTTTTACAGTACTGCCACATCCCATACCACCTTTGCACTACCAAAACCAAATGCCTCCCATCACTGCTCCCAAAGTACACAACCCTTCCTCACCACTACTGCTAAAACCTATACACCTACCTCCAACTATTACATGTTGCCTACCAATCTCCTGTGTATTCTGGGCTTTAAAAAAAGATGAGTGGTAAATATTAAATACATAGGTAAACAAACATATACCGATCAAGCTCACCTGTTTATGTCTTTCATTGAATAATTGGGCCATGAAATTTCATCCTTAAAGTACTGGTAGGAATGTTATGTAATATGAACAGGATATGACTTCTTCAGTCATTAAGTCAGTAATAATACATTGTGCATTATGTAGCATCACAACTGTAAGGCAGGTTATGCTTGCTAACGTTATAGAATTATTTGAAGAAATAAGAGGATAAAGAAAATGTTGTGAATTGGGTTTATTTTGATTTTCAAATAGCATTCAAAGATAAGGCAGATGAAATTATGAGGAATGTGGCCACATGGATAAAGAAATGTTTGGAAACAAAGAGCAGTGGTGAAAGGAAATTTCTTGGAATGCAAAGGTGTGGATGATGTCACGGCTTCGAAATTGAGGGTACAATGTTGAAATTTGATTATGTAAATTTAGGGTGCCAAATTGTGACAGATTGCGAAAGACTACAGGAGGAAATAGACTTGCAAGATGGACAGATAGGAGGCAAATGTTCAGTTTAGCAAAATGTGAAATGATACATTTTGGAAGTAAGAATAGGGAAAGCAAATACACTTTAATTATGTGATTTTTAAATGGGAGAAGAGCAGAGGGATCTTGATATGCAGATACACAGATCAGTAAGGGTGGCAGTCTAAGTAGAAATGGTGGTAAAAAAGCAAAGGGATTGTTGAGTTTTGTATCTTTAAGCTTTGAACTTTAATGCAAAAGTAGGAAGGTGATGCTGAAGTTGTACAAGAACTTATTGGAGTATTGTGTACAATTTTGGGCATTCCAATATAGGAAGGCTAATGAGGAATGAGAAAGGTGCACTGTGGATTCTCTAGAATGTTATCTGGGAGAAGGGTTGCAGTTATGAAGAGAACTTGAGAAGTTGGGGCTAATTTCACTACAGCTGAGAAAGTTAAGGTGATCTGATGGAGATCGTCAAGATTATGCAGGGTTACTATATAATAAATAGTATCAGATTGTTTCTAATGATCGGTGAGATGGTAACAAGAAGGCACAAATGTAAGATAAAAGAACTAATGGGAGGTTAGAAGAAATTTCTTTCCACAGATAGTGTTTAGAAAGTGGAATTCTCAACCTGTTAATGAAGCAGAATACATGAATCCTTTAAAAAAGGAATTAGATGGTTGTTAGAGAAATAGTAAGGGGCATGGGAAGTGAGCAGGTGGGCGGGATTAGACCAGGTGGCTGATTGGAGAAAAGCTCAGACATCATGGGTCAAATAACCTGTTTCTGTGCTGTTTCTTTGCTGTAACATTGCGATTCTAATGGGCAGACCAATTAAAAAAAGAAGCAAAGGTGGATCTCAGCCACACCATAATGAGACCTTTGACATAATTGTGGTCTCCATTATACTATGGGTGGTCCAGAATATGTATGCATTGTCAACATGTGAAGTCCGTGTGCTTAACTCTTTCCCCTCACTGAGGCATGACCCCCAGTGTTTGATTCACTTGCAGAGTGGTGTGTATGTGGGGGGGACAGGGTAAAGTTGCATCCACAGCAGTGCTTTTTTTTAGAAAAAGCAAATCTTAAAATTGTGATAAACTAAAACTTCATGGTAACTAATTGAAGAAAGCTATTCATCAATTTGCATTTGATTCTATTGCTAAAATGGTAATCTCCCTGATGATTATGGTTATATTGGGGGCTTCAGTTGCCATGTGGACAGTCAAAACAGAATAGTGTTTTGCAAAATATGGTATTGAATGTAATTTAGACTTTGTAATAGGACTTGTTTGCAAAGCAGGATACATCAGTACTGTTATGTATATTTAGTACATGCATGTATAAAATTGAATAACTTTTGTGGTCTTACCTATTAACAGATCGAATAACTGAATTGGCATGTAAACACAGATTTCAACTTATGAGGAACTATTTTGTAATTGGGTACATTCAGCATTAACTATTAATGAATAGTTTTATTAAAATTTATACCATGTGCTGACATCTGAAATATTTTTTGCATTTCAGCATGTAGATCTGAATTGAAAAAAGTGTTACAGGAAGTAAGGAAATATGCTGTGAATGCAAAACTTCTTTTAATATTCTTTTAGTGGATCTACTGTGATGATGTTGGAGGATATGATGTTTTATGTCATGTTATGTTTACAACAGCAACTTTCACTTATATAGCGCCTTTAACGTAGTAAAACATCCTAAACCACTTCACAGAAATGTAATTAGACAAAAAAATTGCTACCAAGCCAAAGATATTAGGATAGGTGGTCAAATGGGTAGGTTTTAAGGTGTGTCTTAAAGGAGAAGAGAGAGGAGGAGAGGTTTAGGGAGGGAATTCCTGTGTTTATGGTTAGACAGCTGAAGGTACGGCCGGCAAAGTAGGGTGAAGAAAGTTGGGGATGCACCAGAGGCTAGAATTGTAGGAACGCAGAATTCTCGTAGTGTTATAAGGCAGGAGGAGATTAGAGATAAATTTATTTATTGAATAATTGAAATTACCCTTTTATTACAAAGCATCATAGGACCATTAACAATATTGTCGGGTTCAAATTATGTGCTTATGTCTATATCTTTGTGGAAATTGTAAATTAATGGCTTTATTTATTACATGAGTGTTTATGTGCTCAACTTCATGTCTGTCTTCAAGTCCAAGATACACAGCAGAATGATGTGAAATATATTGTAGATAGATAAGAGTGCAACAGTAGGGTAAAGCGTGGTTATATGATTTGGTAGTGTTGGGTGGGTGGTCTGGGAGCACTGGGAGATCTGGTCGTATTGGAGTATTGAATCTCCCACGGCCTTGCCCATGTTAATTTGGAGACAGAGATGTTTCTCTGTCTGTCCCTCCTCTTCTGCTTCTCGCACTTTCCCTAACTGCTTTTCGCTCTGTCCTTGTTATCCTTGCACTCTTTTTCTTTCCTTTTTGGGTAGGAGATAGTAGGTAACCTGGTGTGGTGGTGAAGGTAGCCTATTCATTGCTCCATTAGCTGTGCCTCCCCCCACCCCTTGCTCTTTATGCCTTCCCCAGAACCTCTTTTCCATCCCGCACCTCTTTGCTGTCCCAACCTTTTCCCAACCCGCTTGACCCATGTAGCCTCCCCTCCTCTCCCCTTTTGCCCTGCTGTCACTCACCTCATTTGTAGCCCTTTATTCACTCCACTCCTGCTTGCTTCCCCCCCCCTCCACCCCATCCCAGGCAGCGGTGAATGCCCCCAAGCGCTCAACCTGTTTCTACCCTTGTGTTTCCGTTTGAAACTCTACTTTTTAAATAAGTCCCCAATTAGAATGCCTATTTATTTATCTATTTTTTTTACACAGAGTCTACAGCACAGAAAGAGGCCATTTGGCCCAACTGGTCAGTACTGGTGTTTATGCTCCACTCCAGTCTCCTCCTGCCCCTCTTCATCTAACACTATCAGCATATCCTTCTATTCCTTTCTCCCTTATGTTTATCCAGCTGCCCCTTAAATGCATCTATGCTATTCGCCTCAACTACCCCTTATGGTAGCAAGTTCCACATTCTTACCACTCTTTGGGTAAAGAAGCTTCTCCTGAATTCCCTATTTGATTTATTGGTAACTAGCTTATATTTATGGCCCCTAGTTTTGGTCTCCTCCACAAGAAACCTCTTCTCTACGTCTACCCTATCAAACCCTTTCATAATCTTAAAGACCTTTATTAGGTCACCCCTCAGTCTTTTTTGTAGAGAAAATCAGCCTTTCCTGATAAGTATACCCTGTCAGTTCTGGTATCATCCTTGCGAATCTCCAGTGCCTCTATATCCTTCTTATAAAATGAGACCAGAACTGTGCACAGTATTCCAAATGTGGTCTAACCAAGGTTCTATACTAGCATAACATAACTTCTCTGCTTTTCAATTCTAACCCTCTAGAAATGAACCCCATTGCTTGGTTTGCTTTTTTTTATGGCCTTATTAACCTGTGTTGCTACTTCTGGTGATTTGTGTACCTGCACCCCTAGAACCCTTTGCTCTTCCATCCCATTTAGACTCTTATAATCTAAGTAGTAAGTGGCCTTCTTATTCTTCCTACCAAAATGTAACAACTCACACTTATCTATATTGAAATTCATTTGCCAATTACACACCCATTCTACACATTTATTAATGTCTTTTTGTATTTTGTCACAGTCTTGCTTAGTATTTACTGTATCCCCCAATTTGGCATCGTCCGCACATTTTGGAATTCTACTACCGATTCCTGAGTCCAAATCATTTATGTAAATTGTAAACAACAGTGGTCCCAGCACTGATCCTTGCGGAAAACTGCTTCCCATCTTTTGCCAGTCTGAGTAGCTACCCTTAACCTCTATTCTCTGTTTTCTGTTCTGTAGCCAACTTGCTATCCATTCTGCTACTTGTCCCCTGACTCCACATGCTCTGACCTTAGTCATGTGTCTTCTTTGGTACCTTATCAAAGGCCTTTTGAAAATCCAAATATGTTATATCTACAGCATCACCCTTGTCTACCCTTTGTTATTGATAAAGTTGTTAAAGCATGACCTTCCCTTTTGAAATCCGTGCTAACTACTCTTTTTATATTTTTGTTTTCTAGATATTTTTCTATTACATCTTTGAGTAAAGATTCCACCGGTGTTAAGTTCCCTGAACGTCCTATATTTAAAAAGTGAAATAGAGCAATAACATTAGCTGTCCGCCAGTCCTCTGGCACTATTTTCTAGTGAATTTTCATATATATATCCTCTGCTATCTCTTCCCTAACTTCTCTTTAATATGTGCGGATACAAAACCAGGGGTTTTTTCCTCTCTAAGTTTGATTAGTTTATCAATTATCTCCAGCCCCCCCTTTTTATCTTGAATGTCTTTGTATCTTTTTTGAACTCTTCTAATGTCATGTCCACCTTTCAAGTCTCCCTGGTAATACTGAGGCAAAGTGAATATTAAATATTTCTGCCATTTTGCTATCATTACCTGAGAGTTTATCTTATGCATCCCTTAGTGACCGGATCCCTATCCCAATTTTTCTTTTGTTATTTGTGTCTAGAATATTTTACTATTTCTTTTTATATTCTTTGGTAATTTAATTTTGTAGTTCCTCTTTGCTTGCTTACTTGTTTTTTGACTTCTTTCCTAACCTCTTTGTATTTCTTTTTGTTATCCTCTCCTTTATTGCCCATGTACTTAGTGTGTGCCTTTTTCTTTAGTTTCAATTTTACCTGTATCTCTTTATTCATTCATGGTGTTTCATTATTGGCTAGTTTGTTCTCTCATCAGTAATCAAAATTCAGCTCTTTTCTGAAAAATGAACTCATTAGGATAATGAAACACATTCTTTTATATGGTACAACAGGTTTGTAATCAGTAGTCTCATTTTAAAAAAATAAACTTTACCTAAGAAGTATGTCTTAAAGCTATTCTTCAGATAATTTTGAAAAAACAACTGAGTAGTAGATGCACACTGGGAAGCTGCATATACTCAGTCTGCATAATCTGCATTCAGCTAATTCAGTTATGGGCAAAAATGTGAAGTTCAAGCTTTTGAGAGTGGCTTTAATGAAGGAATTAAAAGATACAAAAAGCAATTCACTGGATAATTGAAAACATGTTATTGTGAATTATGTAATTTTTTTGTTTTAAACCTTATTTTGGGTATTAGAGACTTAATTTAAACAAAACGATGATGTACAGATTTCGGAAAGCATTGAGTGATTGGAAAACAATGCAGCAACACGTGGTAAGATAGCTTGGTTATAAGATTAACAATGGGAATTCTGTTAGCCTTCCATCTACTGGCATTACAGGGAAATATAATAGCTAAGTATGAACATTTGTATATTGAAATTCCCACAGGAGATGTTTTCATAGGTCTCATGCTCCATTGTAAGCTATGTAAGAATTTTAATTATGAGATGTATAACGTAGCAGGCTAAATCATTAATATATAGTATACCAGTGTTGTCCAATACATCAGCCACTAGCCACATGTGGCTAATTGCATTTTTGATCAGTAAATAAAAAATGAGTAATAGACACTTGTTGGGCATGTGATCTCAATACTCAAATTTGCATGGCATGTACTCTAACCCTTTTGTGCGTTTGTTGGTCATGTGGTAAGACAAAAAGCATAGTGTGCAGGCTACCAGAAGAAGGCAAGCCCAACCAATCACGAGCAGCTCTAACAGGGCACGTCATGCCAAAGGGCAAGCAGCATCCAACTGCATTCTAGATGGAGAGCAGGGATGTGTCTGGCCGGTCTCATTGTGCGAGTCAACATTCTCAGCAATTACGCTGATGAAGTCAAAGTACTGCTTGTAACTGCTGGACAAAAACCTAGAAGATGCACTAAGAAGTGCTGCGTCTGATAAATTCATGCCAGAATTCCAAACTTTGGTGCAAAGGAAAGGCTACAAAGTTGCACACTTCCACACTGAATGGTGGTAGATGTTAAGTAAATGTCGTGAAATACATTTACCTGCATTGTGTGTAAGACGTTTTCTACAGTAATTAGTTCATGTGGTTAAAACTATGTCACTGTATCCACATGTGGATAGTCAGCATGTGCACAACACTAACATACAACAAAATTTAATGTAAAATAATAAAAAAATATCATACACTTTCACTTTTTACCACTATGATCCTACAGTTCACCGAGGAATGCCACAGCAGATGCCCTATGGATCTCTCGTTTTGTCTGCCACATTTCGGCATCATGCCTGTTTATGTATAGATTTCTGTGTTACACTTGCACCTGATTGGCTCAGATGTTCTATTTGTGCAACAGCATTAGATTGTAACCGGAGTTGTAGAGAACATATATCAAACGTGAGGAAAATAGGTAGCTGTCAGCCTTCGCTCAGTGCTATCCCTCTTGCCTCTGAGTCAGAAGGATGTGGGTTCAAGTCCCACTCCAGAGACTTTAGCACACAATCTCGGCTGGCACTTTAGTACAGTACTGAAGGGAGTGCTGTCTTTTGGATGAGACGTTAAACTGAGATCCTGTCTACCCTCCCAGGTGGACGTAAAAGAATTCACAACACTAAACGAAGAATGGCAGAGGAGTTCTCCCGGCGTCCTGGCCAATATTTATTCCTCAATCAACATCTAAAAACAGATAATCTCGTCTTTTATTTGACTGCTGTTTGTGGGGTCTTGTTTTATGCAAATTGGCTGCTGCGTTTCCTACATTGCAACAGTGACGACACTTTCAAAAATACTTCATTGGCTATAAAGCGGTTTGGGACATTGTGAGGTCATGTAAGGCGCTATATAAGTGCAAGTTCTTTCTTTCTACAAATAAAACTACCAAGTAGAAACTTAAGATATATAAACATAATGAATCAAGTATGAGCAGTCTGCAAATCTATCACTTGGGGGAGAAAAAAGAAGCTAAAGAAATCAAATTGACGCAAATTTTAAAAATCCCTTTGCTTGCAGTCTATCTGTGGGCTACAAATAAAGTTTGCTATGTAATACAGACCAAAATTTACAACTACCTGTCAATCTGCAAACTTCCCTAACCAAACAGCAATTAAACTCTGGAACACGGTGTACTTGAGCAATGGCCTTAAAGGAGTATGCCATGTTCGTCTCTAAACGTCATAGTTGTACTCCAGACTGCCAGTGAGCAATGCCATGGTAAATCAGGTAGTTGATAGCCAAACATGAATTGCTTACTTGAAGATTAGTATTAAACTGTGGCTTTTGCCTTGGCACAAAGGGTGCACATGTTACATACTGCCCCATAGTAGTGGGTGAAATTACACTGTTACTATTGAAAATTAACCAGGCTAACATGGTGCAATATTCTGAAAGATTGATGATGCAGGTACATGCAATTACAGATCAGTTGGTCTTGCTTCATTGCAGGGTACAATAGTAGAATCACTTATCAGGAGTAAATCTGCAGGTTACCTATACAACACTAGCCTACTGTCAGTATGGATTCAGAAAGGCAGATCTAGTCTGACCAACCTCCTTGACCTTTTTGAGGAATTGACAACTCAACTGCGATGTACCTAATATTTCAAAATGCATTTATCAAATTTCCACATGAAAGCTGTCCGTTAAACTCACGTGGTGAGGATTCGGGCTAAAGTTTGGGAGTGGAGAAGAAATTGGGTGAAGGGTAGAAAGCAACAGGTACTTGTTAGACAAATAGTGTCTAAAGGAAGGCAAGTGCTGAGTGAGGTGCCCCAGGAATTTGTTTTTCTAATCCCAACTGTTTCTAATTCACATAAACGACTTAGATTCAGAAACTAGCTGCGGAATTGAGTACGTGAGCAAGAGTTTGAACAATTGATTTTTAGGCAGCTTTGCTTTATACGTACTTCAAATGACAATTTCTCTGATACCTGTGACCCAACCTTCTCAATACTGTTTTTATGACTTCTTGATCAGCATCTCACAAAAAGTAGTTATTTTGATTACGTAATTCCTTGATAAAGAAATTATTGGTTCTCGATTCAACTGATTGGAAAAAAAAACTTTCATTTGTATAGTGCATTATCACATCCCCAGGATGTCCCAAAATATTTTATAACCAATTCATTTTTGAAATGTAGTCAGTGTTATTTAGGCAAATGCAGCAACCAGTTTGTGCTCAGCATGGTCCCACAAACAGCAAATGAGTAACCAGATGATCTGTTTGTAGTGGTGTTGGTGGACGGAGGAATGTTGGCCAGAACACTGAGAGGACTTTACTTCTCTTTGAATAGTGCCATAGGATATTTTACATCCACTTGAGCAGGCAGACTGGGCTTTGGTTTAATATCTCACCCAAACGATGGTGCCTCCGACAATGCAGCATCTCTCAGTACTGTACTAAAGTGCTTAATTGTAAACAATTTTACAACACCAAGTTATAGTCCAGCAATTTTATTTTAAATTCACAAGCTTTCGGAGGCTACCTCCTTCCTCAGGTGAACGATGCGGAAATTTCCGCATCGTTCACCTGAGGAAGGAGGTAGCCTCCGAAAGCTTGTGAATTTAAAATAAAATTGCTGGACTATAACTTGGTGTTGTAAAATTGTTTACAATTGTCAACCCCAGTCCATCACCGGCATCTCCACATCAGTACTAAAGTGCAGCATAGATTATGTGCACAGGTCCATAGTGGGATTTGAAGCCATGACTCAGGCAAGAGTGTTACACCTGAGCCAAGTTGACGCTCCAGGGTTTATTAGGTTTTTGGGCGGAAAACACTTCCATGGGGATTGAAAGCTCTACAAGGACTTGGTGTTTTGGAACTGGACCAGCTGATGAGCAGTTGATATCTTGGATTGTTATTGAAAAACACAGCGGGACTGTGTATTGTAGTACCTGTGTTAGGCTCAAGCTGATCTGGGGGACAGGAAGGTTTTTTTCTCGTATCAGCTCTGACCCAGTATGTAGCGATGCCAACAACCCAGAATTTATGGATCTTGTTCAAGATGGATGCTGATGAAGGCTCAATTTGCTATTGATGGCAGGTGATGCTCATGAAGATAATAACTGATTTCCCTTTGGGAATTTGTTTTGACATGTATTTAATAGTTGTTTTCCATAGACTTCTGGAACATCATGGGGAAATTACAATTGTTTTTCAGTCGCACTGAAATTCTTTAATTTCTTTGGTTAATGGCATTTTGCTTTTGCAGTGTTTATTTTTATAATTGAGCAAGTGACATAGGCTTCTAGATCACTTGCATTCACTGATAAATTGTTATATGGTGATTTGATGGGTCTCGCAGGTGATGCTTTAGAGTGTCAAAAGATTTTTGTGGAAATGACAGTCAGTCCTGAAATGCATTATGCACATGTTCAGAAAACTTGATGTAGTATTGTGTTATTACAAGAGAGTGGTTAGAATGTGGAATTCTCTGCTCCAACTGTTGTTGAACCAGAATAACTATTTTAAGAGAATTAGAATTTGACAGGCCCGTCGAATCAGAGAGGACTACACATGTACATTCTTTTAAAAATCAATTCAGTCTTTACTTATGATCATATCTGTAAGAGGACACTGTGCTACATTTCTGTTATGAGGCAACCTACAAACGGTAATTATCTCTGTTCTGGGAGCTAAGCCAGCTATGGCCTCTATTTTCAGTGGCGGATTTGTCTTTGCTCCCCATCTAGGTATATATCCTTTCTCTTTATACAATTTCTTATCACTGCTATGTGACAGCTCTGCTGTAATTCTCCTCGGTTTCTTAGCTTTCCCATCAACTTTATCACACTTGTCTGAACAGATGGCGTCTGTTTGCTGTGGATGGTCTTGCAATTAGCACCGATAAGCATCCTCCACCTTCGATCTAGCATATTCTTTCCCCTTCTGAAGGCAATTCAACTCCAGGAGCAAACCCACTTACATGTTCACGGACTTTTATACATCTCTCCTCAGCATTTTTCACACAGGCATCTACCTGCTAAACGATTTCCTCCCCACACAGGCCTTGTTCCAGACATCGATTATTTCAAAATATTATGGTTTAAAACTGCGTAAACTACATTTTTTTCAAGATGAGAAGCTACTATTTCACACAATTAAAACTAAAGCACAGCAATATTACACCAGAATGTCTCGAGAAAATCAATCTAGCTTCCTGCAATATCTCTGATTAACCATTTTCATCTGAGTCTGACATTGACCCAGAATTAAGATCCAGAGTGAGAGTTAAGTAGAAAGAGAAAAGGAAGGGAAGATGCCCAAACATTGCTGTGTGTAGCCTCCAGCTTCGCCATCTTCGATGCTGCATGTCCTTCCTCTGCCAATAATGTTGATGGCCACGTCCTCGATAGTTGTCAAGAGTTTGCAGTGTAGTGGAACATCCTCTTGTTCTTGAAACCAGTTTCTCCTGCAACGAGTGCTGGTGAGTTAGTGTGTGCCCTGTTGAAGGGTTTTGAAGATGCTTGAGGCTGCTTAGCATTGGTGTGTATGATGAGAGGAAGAATCAGGAAGTGTGGCCAAGAGGGGGTAAGTCGTTGCGAGGTCTCAAGTGTGTGAGTGCACCTGTTGCCCATCAGAAATTCAGAGAGTCCTGGACAATGTCAGGTTGCCTGCTGCCTCAGTAACACACTCTCTAATGCCCATCTTTGAAAAGTGCTCCTCCCCTTTAAGGGCCGGAGGCTGCTTTTAGTGGCTGCCCCAGTGGATTTCCCACCGTCCCAATTGACGAGTTACCTTTTGAAGAGCGCGTTTAGTGTTGCCAGTTTGCCGTTTATATTCAATTGAGGCCCGATTATGAGAATTGATCAAGCCTCATGCCAACACTGTGGGATGGGCTGAGTGGATACCCTGCCTGCCTAAGGTATGCCGTTTATGAAAATTGCCCCCATGATTTACAAATTTTTTTGTGCCCACCAAGATGAACAATGTTAATGGAGAACAGACATCTTCTTGTTTCAGTTACCCAGTGTCGGCATCAAGTCCTCCCAGGTAAGATATAGCACAGTGTGATACAAGGAGCTCCATCTACTCTGCTCCAATATAACTCAGCCCCAGCTTCAGAAGAACATTCCCTTCTGCATCAGAGTGACATTTTTCCAGTTCCAACGACAACATCCTGTGTCCTCTCAAGTGAGATTGCGAATTAGTGACAAATCAGAGACAATTTAGTGATGTAGATCCGTGCCCCAAAGGAACTGGACTGAGACCCATACATCCAGTGGAGAGGGGAGGCTTTTATCCTATTGGTCTGGGCTGAATATGAACCCAGGGCCCTGAGGTAAAAAGGCATTGTTCAACTCACTGCATCACTCATTTCTTATTTGCATTCTAAACAAATTGGGCCAAATCTTGCTGGGGGGGAAAAACGTCGCGTTCACTGCGCGTGCTGTTAATACGCAAAACGGCCAACAACCGTAGGCGAAGAAGAGGTACGTTGTGAGTTGCGAATCTCCATAACTTGCTAGTTGATTTACTCCGCTGTTTGCCTTGCACAAACGGCAGTTCATAGTCGACCTCCCTATTTAAGAACTTGCTGGATTTGCACATTAATTGCCCATTAAACTTGCAGCAGAAAGTTAGGGCTTGTACTTTACAGCGTAAGTATCCCTTTAATGATGTGATAATTGTTAATGAAATGCCAATCAACCTCTCCTGCTCAGAAAGAGAACAATTTAAACTGTTGAGTCTCATTCCTGCATGTAGTAAATTCTTCTCAGATTTAAAAAAAATTTCCAATTTTAATTTTTTTTCTTTCTTTTCCTTTCTGTCTCTCTTTTTCTCTCAGTCCAATCTTTCTCTCACTTTATTTCTTTTTCTTTGCCTGATTTGACTTTAATTCACCTTCTATGTCATTCCTGTTTCTTTCTCAGTCCTTAAATCTCATGGTTAAGGAAACAGACTGTTGGTCCTGTCGTTCACTAAGGTTTAAGATGCCTTGTTGCACTTCCAACAACTTACAGTGCAAATTATATTTGAGCTGAAAGGTGCAGGAAAAAGTCTAATCAACACAGTATACCTTGAGATGTCCCACTCCAGCAAAATCTGGCCCTATAGTTTTCAAACATTTTTATATGGATAACTTGATGCAAACTAATGGAATGATGCACCGCTGCAACAAAAACTGCAATCTCAATTTTTTTTGGGTGTGGAGGGAGGCTTCTCTGAAATATATTGTCCTTATGTGCTTGCAAGCTTATTTAATAAAGTTAGGCAGGTGTGTTTGAGCTTGTCATTTGAAGCTTTGCAAGTCTTATTTGAGAGTTTAAAGCTCAGTTTCTAGAAAATCAAGAAAATCAAAAAGTTAGTATGCAGGTACAGCAGGTGATCAAGAAGGCCAACGGAATGTTGGCTTTTATTGCTAGGGGGATAGAATATAAAAACAGGGAGGTATTGCTGCAGTTATATAAGGTATTGGTGAGACTGCACCTGGAATACTGCATACAGTTTTGGTGTCCACACTTAAGAAAAGACATACTTGCTCTCGAGGCAGTACAAAGAAGGTTCACTCGGTTAATCCCGGGGATGAGGGGGCGGACATATGAGGAGAGGTTGAGTAGATTGGGACTCTACTCATTGGAGTTCAGAAGAATGAGAGGCGATCTTATTGAAACATATAAGATTGTGAAGGGGCTTGATCGGGTGGATGCGGTAAGGGTGTTCCCAAGGATGGGTGAAACTAGAACTAGGGGGCATAATCTTAGAATAAGGGGCTGCTCTTTCAAAACTGAGATGAGGAGAAACTTCTTCACTGAGGGTAGTAGGTCTGTGGAATTTGCTGCCCCAGGAAGCTGTGGAAGCTACATCATTAAATAAATTTAAAAGAGAAATAGACAGTTTCCTAGAAGTAAAGGGAATTAGGGGTTACGGGGAGCGGGCAGGAAATTGGACATGAATTTAGATTTGAGGTTAGGATCAGATCAGCCATGATCTTATTGAATGGCGGAGCAGGCTCGAGGGGCCGATTGGCCTACTCCTGCTCCCTATTTCTTATGTTCTTAAATGTAAGGCTAATCTGTTGCAATTAAAACTGAAGGATACAAATGCAGATTGCGAGATGTTGGATCAGACTGACTTTGGGACACTGGTGTGCTAAATTGTGGAATATTAAACTCTGGTGTTCTGCAATGACTTTAACCATCTGATGAGTTTGTGACATTGACTAGCCTATTTGGGACAGGAAGTTAAAAGTCCAACGGCAGTAATTGAGAATGAATAAACCTCTTCATAATTGGCACACAATAGCATCAGGGCTAGAAGCAAAGAATCTCCCTAACATTTGTTTGAAGGGTGCAATATAGATGGAAGGGCCCTTAAGAGGGGTTGAAAATAACTACAAAATGAACACTTAAATTAACGTTTCCCTCACCAGCTAAAAATGTTGATATTCTGAAAACTTGGTGGTTTAGATCTTAGTTTTTGGCCTGGAAGATGGTGTCACTGTTATTTTTCTTTGGCTTGGTTTTAGCTAAACTAGCGAGGCACTGTTGAAAGAATTTTTTGTGACTGAAATATTGTAAAATCAGCTACACTATGAATGCTGTCAGCTTTATGGTGATTATTGCTGTGCATTCGATTCTCTGTACTCTTAGTGGTAAACATTTCATTGACGCTTCAAAATGCAGCAGGGGAATTGATAACCATGGATTTTAAATGTATTAGTGAACGCCTGACTGTTCTGGGTAATGCAGAACCTAGAGCGCATTTTTTGATGTTCACCACAGTTGCATTGCAAACTGAATGTGATGGTGGTTCACCCATCATTGTAATACAGCAGATATCCTGAAGGAATATGCCACATGACAGACAAATATTACATCTGTTACTGATATTGAAAGATACAGGCCTCACAAATATGTCTAATGCTACTTACCTACCATTTTATTTTTAAGTAAGATGCAAGTAACTTCCCTCCCCAAAAATGTTGTTCTGGTTATTTACTTCAGAATTTTTTTTGCACCATCTAATATGGTAGATGTGATTATTATTTACTATGAGCTACTTAAGATGTCCAGCCAAATCTGATGGCAAGTAGCCAGGCCAGTTCTGTGCTCAAGCTTGCAGCCTTGAGACTTGATATAAAGCTTGAAACGTGCAGGTAAAGGAGGGGTAGAGACTGAGGAATTTAGTCGGGGGAATGCAAGGAAGCTGCTGAGCAGGTCAACAGCAGCAGTGATTTTATGGTGGGTGGAGGAAGGAGAGGAAGTTGGGACATTGAGAAGGCGTTAGAAAACTGACAATAGTTTGTTTTTTCCCCTGGGAATGGAAGGTAATAGCAGAGGGTTGGAGAAGAGCAGGTAGATGTGGGCATTTGAGGGAATCAGGAATTAATCAGAGATAGCCTTGTCATTGATAGAAATGTTAGAGGTGGCAAGGCCTCATGCGATGACAAAAACAGCAGGGGAGGATTTGATGTATAGGGTCAAGCTTGGTATTTTGCACACATATTTATAAATGTTAGATAAAGTGGTATCAAAGCTAAAGAGCTAGAAAGAGAATCTTATCCTATCAGAGCCACAGGATTTAAATATATAATACCGGCATGCCTCCTTACATTCTCATTGAAATTACAATAAGTGCAGGAAGATCATGCAAAATATTTTGAAACTTAATACAACAATATGACTCTTAGTATGTTTTGTTTTCAACTATTGCCTAGAAAACTGGTTGGTATTCTCGTGCTCATCTCTTGTGTCCTCCTTACTTGTTCCTGCTTTCTGTGTGTGTTTCTCTCGTGTACCACTTCGTGTCTCGTATTCTCCCTTGCGCTCATTCTGTAACCTTTGCACACTTCCTTCCTGCTCTCCAAGCTCCCCCACTCTCTATCCTTCTTTCTCTCTATATTCCCTCTTGTGACATTACTCAGTGGAAAAGTTCTCGCAATGTTTAGTTTCAATCCTACTATAAGTATGGGCTATGATTCAGAGCTTGTGATTTATTGTCTGAAGTGACCAGGCAGAAATCTAAGAAATTAAAAGAATCCAGATAGTACTTCTGGGGAAATGGTTATCCAGCTCGGAGACTTATGGCATTTGTGGTTGGAAAGCAACGCTGTAACGGACTGTAAACATATCGAAGAAGGAATGTCGATGATTCACAATAGTAGGATGCAGCCTGGTGAAGGATTTGCTGCTCTCTTGCCCTCTCCCCTGTTCCCCCTTCTTTCTTTCCACCCTCCCCCCATACTTTCGTTTCCCCCCACCCTCATACTTTCGTTTCCCCCCCTCCCCCCTTCTAACTCTGTTTGACCTGAAAAATGCCAATAGATTCGTAGAATCGTTACAGCACAGAAGGAGGCCATTTGGCCCATTGAGCCCATGCCGGCTCTTTATAAAATCGATTCAGTTAGGCCCATTCCCCCGCTCTTTCCATGTCGCCCTGTAATTTTTTTCCCTTCAAGTATTTATCCAGTTCCTTATTAGAAGCCTTTGGTTTTAATTCCGTGTGCAATGCCACAGGTGATCGGCCTAGTCAATAGTGAGCCTGACTTTTATTGCAGAGCCTTTGACGACCTGTATCATAAATCAACACAGAGCTTTTAAATAAGGATGTTGTTTGTTTTCCAGTCAGAGGTGACCTTATAAAAGCATTGAGAAATTTAATTAAAAGACTTTCAGTTCAACACTGACAGATGAAGGGAACGTTGCAAGATTATTCACTTGGATGAAGGAGCAGGGGGAAGAGGTCACTTTATTAAAAATGCTGTTTTCATATAATAAACTAGTATATTTTGTCTTTTCTATTAGGTGTCAAAACCAGATGAATAATATGAATTTACTTGTCTCCTCCCACAGATGTCAGGCACTTTGGTTTAAAAATGTCGAGGATTTGGATATGATTTTGCTTTCATGTGGAGCTATTGCATGTTTAATGAGTATCGCCATAGAATTCATTAAAAGTTTAAATAATTGCATGCCTGATGACATACAATGAAGTGTACTTTGCATTAAACCAGGGTTGAACTGCTGCTCATTAAATGATCTGATTTTAAAACCAAAATTGTGAAAAGCTTGATGAATAGTTCAGATCAAAGGATTCCCTGGAACTTCACTGATTTCTTTATCCCACGGCTTACAAAGCCAGTTTTGTACTGATACGGTTTGCATGAATTTTTCAGTCTATTGTTAATGGTAATGCTGTTGCTACTACTGCAGTGTACTTAAGTCCGCAGTCTAAATGTATTAATCTCTTCGGATTCAACAACAATTTGAGCTCATTTGTCACACCGCTACCAAATGTCCATTTTACAGAATGCACATTTATTTTTCTGATTTGGTTTTGTTTCTCTTATTATTAAGATGGCACAAATACAATTATGGGGGTATAGTCTTCCAACAAGGGGAGGATAAAATGGAATTATTTTGCAGTTGGAGTTCAAAAATACATTAGTACAAAGTATATATTTTAGGTTCTTGGAATGTTATGAGAATTTTATCAAGCACAGTGATTACAGAACATCTGGTAGTTTCATGACTAACTTTTATCCTGAGCAGATCCAATCAAGTTTGGTGAAGTTGTTGATCAACAGCTGTCATTTTTCTAATATGGATAGGTTGCCTTATACCCGTGCCGTGATCCTTTAGGGAGTTTGCTTTCTCTGAGTGATGGAATCCATTCTTTTGTTATCCTTGGACCTTCTCCATGGTAAATGAGTAACTTTTGTGTCTCAGTAGTTTGGAGGAAGAGTGAACCATGATCAAAATTATATGCGTTGTAGTTCTGGGCAAAATAGGTATGTTATCTAAGCTGTTTTATGATGGCGAAAATTATTCCCTCAATTTGCTTCAGCCAGGGGTGCTCGTGGCCAGTATGAATAATAAGGAGGGAAGCGGGGGTAGGTGAGCATCCCTGATGTGAGCTTCTGTAGAGTTGGGGAAACAAGACCATGCATAAGACTGTAAAGAAAAGCTATTTAATCGAGAAGGCATAAGGTTAATAGTGTATTGTGTGCAAAATGTACTTGAGCTATTCATCAAAGGCATCTTGGTATTGGGAAATCGCAGCTACTGGAGAGTTTTGATCATTTCCTAACTGAACAACATATAGGAACATAGGAACAGGAGTAGGCCATTCAGCCCCTCATGCCTGCTCCGCCATTTGATAAGATCATGGCTGATCTGTGATCTAACTCCATATACCTGCCTTTGGCCCATATACCTTAATACCTTTGGTTGCCAAAAAGCTATCCATCTCAGATTTAAATTTAGCAATTGAGCTAGTATCAATTGCCGTTTGCAGAAGAGAGTTCCAAACTTCTACCACCCTTTGTGTGTAGAAATGTTTTCTAATCTCACTCCTGAAAGGTCTGGCTCTAATTTTTAGACTGTGCCCCCTACTCCTAAAATCCCCAACCAGCGGAAATAGTTTCTCTCTATCCACCCTATCTGTTCTCAATATCTTATAAACTTCGATCAGATCACCCCTTAACCTTCGAAACTCCAGAGAATACAACCCCAATTTGTGTAATGTCTCCTCGTAACTTAACCCTTGAAGTCCGGGTATCATTCTAGTAAACCTACGCTGCACTCCCTCCAAGGCCAATATGTCCTTCCGAAGGTGCGGTGTCCAGAACTGCTCACAGTTCTCCAGGTGCGGTCTAACCAGGGTTTTGTATAGCTGCAGCATAACTTCTGCTCCCTTGTACTCTAGTCCTCTAGATATAAAGGCCAACATTCCATTTGCCGCCTTGATTATTTTCTGCACCTGTTCATGACACTTCAATGATCTATGTACCTGAACCCCTAAGTCCCTTTGGACATCCACTTTTTTTTACCATTTAGAAAGTACCCTGTTCTATCCTTTTTTGATCCAAAGTGGATGACCTCACATTTGTCTATATTGAATTCCATTTGCCACAGTTTTGCCCATTCACCTAATCTATCAATATCGCTTTGTAATTTTATGTTTTCATCTACACTGCTTACAATGCCACCAATCTTTGTGTCATCGGCAAACTTAGATATGAGACTTTCTATGCCTTCATCTAAGTCGTTAATAAATATTGTGAATAATTGACGCCCCAAGACAGATCCCTGCGGGACTCCACTAGTCACATCCTGCCAATGTGAGTACCTTCCCATTATCCCTACTCTCTGCCTTTTGCTCAGCCAGCTTCCTAACCAAGTCTGTACTTTTCCCTCGATTCCATGGGCTTCTATCTTAGCTAAGAGTCTCTTATGTGGGACCTTATCAAATGCCTTCTGGAAGTCCATATAAATAACATCCATTGACATTCCCCTGTCCACTACTTTAGTCACCTCTTCAAACAATTCAATCAGGTTTGTCAGGCACGACCTACATTTCACAAATCCATGCTGGCTTTCTCTGATTAACTGAAAATTCTCGGTGTTCAGTCACCCTATCCTTAATTATAGACTCCAGCATTTTCCCCACAACAGATGTTAGGCTAACTGGTCTATAATTCCCCGGTTTCCCTTCTCTCCTTTCATAAAAAGCAGAGTGACATGTGCAATTTTCCAATCTAGGTGGACAGTTCCTGAAGCTGGAGAACTTTGAAAGATTATAGTTAGGGCATCCGCAATGTGCTCACCTACTTCCTTTAAAACCCTGGGATGGAAACCATCTGGTCCTGGGGATTTGTCACTCTTCAGTGCTATTATTTTCTTCATTACTGTTGCTTTACTTATGTTAATTTTATCGAGTCCCTGTCCTCGATTCAATATAAGTTTTCTTGGGATTTCCGGCATGCTATCCTCTTTTTCGACTGTAAATACTGACGCAAAGTAATTGTTCAACATGTCCGTCATTTCCCCATTGTCAATGACAATATCCCCACTTTCAGTTTTTAAGGGGCCATCACTGCTCCTGACCACCCTCTTTTTTTTCCTAATGTAACTATAAAAGTTCTTCGTATTGGTTTTGATATCCCTTGCGAGTTTCTTTTCATACTCTCTTTTTGTAGCTCTTACTATCTATTTTGTGACCCTTTGTTGATCCATTCACCAGGATCTGTGCCATTTTTTGCCTTTTTGTATGCCCTTTCCTTATGTCTTATACTGTCCCTTACCTCTTTAGTTGTCCATGGCTGTTTTTTTTGACAAGTAGAGTTCTTGCCCCTCAGGGGTATAAACTGATTCTGTATCACGTTAAATGTTTCTTTTAACATTTCCCACTGATCATCAGTCGTTTTACCCATTAACAGATTTGCCCAGTTTACTGTGGACAGTCTCTGTCTCATCCCATTGAAGTCGGTCTTGCCCAAGTCTAGAATCTTAGCAGCTGATTCACTTTTTTACAAGATTTGTAAGTTTACTGGTGGGTCTGACATCCAAAGCCAGCTTGGACAGAGTGGATATGGCATATTTCTGAAAATTTTTGCCCAAATTTGAAGCATGAGGAGCAAAATAACTATCTTTTGGAGAGAAAAAACGGTTGATAATGTAAAATTGCCGCTTTCTTGGTGCTTTGTGTCTCCTGAAATATATGAGAACTGGTGCCATTTCGTCTTTCATCATTTGGTAATATCTAATGGATAGTCCATTTGGAGACTGGTAACTCTTCTGTAATTTATTTCCTTAATAATGTCACCTAGGTAAGGTGTCTTCCCAAGTATTCTCTGGTATAATTGTATAATTAAGGTTCATCAGGGATTTGGAGACAGTGAAGAAGGAACCAAGGTTATTTTTGAGCAAGTTGTATTCTGTAGGAGCATAATTTTAGAGCAGAACAACTTGGTATCTTTCAGCATTGTGATTCTTTCCATTTTCTATTGAAAGGATAGTTTTGATTTCTTCCTTTTGATGGTGGTGGCCAATATTGAGTCTGCTTTCCTCCTGTCTTTTTATTATATTCCATGGATTTGGAAAAAAGAAAAAGCGTTTATCATCAGGATTTTGCACCAGCAGTATTTTGCCACCAGTTAGTTGTGTACCTTGAGGCCACCAAATTAATGTGAACCTCATTTGAGCAGTACACGTTGTAATAGGGCAGTGCAGAGTAGCCAGTGGCACTTTTTCCTCTTCCTACTTCAACGGTTTAAACTAGTTATCTATAGATCAGTTAGTCTAATGTCAGTTGTGCACAGTCTTAAGACCTAGATCAAAACCTTCTAGATCAAATTATCCATGCATGGGGTAATGAAAGACGAGGTTTTTTTTCATTTAACGAAGTGACAGTTTATATAGACAAAGCGGGAGCAGAGTAATTTCATTAGGCATTTGATAAGGTGTCTCTCAGGAGGCTTGTTACAGAAATTCAGACATTTGGAATAGGAGGGAATGTCGCATGGATAGAAAGTTGGCTGACATACTCGAGACAAATGTTGCTTGGATTGGAGAAGGGTTCGAAGTGGTGTACTGCAGTCACAACTTCCAACCCAGTGATGGTGCACTGCCTCACATGAAGTTTTATTACTGCTGTTCGGTGCCTGGAGTCCTGAAGGCTCTTGTAAATATAAAATTATATTCCGTTAGTAGCATTTGACAACAATGGTATGTTTTTCAGTTCGTGTAAATCTCTTCCCTTTCCTTTTATCCACGCAGTAAAATGTAGCAACTTCTTCAAATAACTATTCTAAACTTGAGGTGTAAAAACAAGGCTATAGATTTGAAACTTTTCTAAATGTAGTTGCTGCTTTAGATACAAGTACCATAAAGACAGGTAGTAATTGTGTCATACCTAATTCAGTTAAATGGTAAAATAGCAAGGCATTTTAGAATTCAAAAAGTAACAGTACATGCAAATTGTAATGTTGAGCACCACTTGGAGGAAGCACTGAGGGTAGCAAAGGCACAGAATGTACTCTTGAGTGGGGGACTTCAATGTCCATCACCAAGAGTGGCTCGGTAGCACCACTATTGACCGAGCTGGCAGAGTCCTGAAGGACATAGCTGCCAGACTGGGCCTGCGGCAGCTGGTGAGCAAACCAACACGAGGGAAAAACCTACCTGACCTCGTCCTCACCAATCTACCTGTTGCAGATGAACGTCCCCATCCTCAATGATGGCGGAGTCCAGCACATGAGTGAAAAAGACAAAGCTGAAGCGTTTGCAACCATCTTCAGCCAGAAGTGCCGAGTGGATGATCCATCTCGGCTGCCTCCCGATATCCCCACCATCACAGAAGCCAGTCTTCAGCTAATTCGATTCACTCCACGTGATATCAAGAAACGACTGAGTGCACTGGATACAGCAAAGGCTATGGGCCCTGACAACATCCCGGCTGTAGTGCTGAAGACTTGTGCTCCAGAACTAGCTGCGCCTCTAGCCAAACTGTTCCAGTACAGCTACAACACTGGCATCTACCCGACAATGTGGAAAATTGCCCAGGTATGTCCTGTCCAAAAAAACCCGGACAAATCCAATCCGGCCAATTACCGCCCCATCAGTCTACTCTCAATCATCAGCAAAGTGATGGAAGGCGTTATCGACAGTGCTATCAAGCGGCACTTAATCACCAATAACCTGCTCACCGATGCTCAGTTTGGGTTCCGCCAGGACCACTCTGCTCTAGACCTCATTACAGCCTTGGTCCAAACATGGACAAAAGAGCTGAATTCCAGAGGTGAGGTGAGAGTGACTGCCCTTGACATCAAGGCAGCATTTGACCGAGTGTGGCACCAAGGAGCCCTAGTAAAATTGAAGTCAATGGGAATCAGGGGGAAAACTCTCCAGTGGCTGGAGTCATACCTAGCACAAAGGAAGATGGTAGTGGTTGTTGGAGGCCAATCGTCTCAGCCTCAGGTTATTGCTGCAGGAGTTCCTCAGGACAGTGTCCTTGGCCCAACCATCTTCAGCTGCTTCATCAATGACGTTCCTTCCATCATAAGGTCAGAAATGGGGATGTTCGCTGATGATTGCACAGTGTTCAGTTCCATTCACAACCCCTCAAATAATGAAGCAGTCCGTGCCCGCATGCAGCAAGACTGGACAACATCCAGGCTTGGGATCATACGTGGCAAGTAACATTCATGCCAGACGAGTACCAGGCAATGACCATCTCGAACAAGAGAGAGTCTAACCACCTCCCTATGACATTCAACGGCATTACCATCACTGAATCCCCCCACCATCAACATCCTGGGGGTCACCATTGACCAGAAACTTAACTGGACCAGCCACATGAATACTGTGGCTACAAGAGCAGGTCAGAGGCGCTGGGTATTCTGCGGCGAGTGACTCACCTCCTGACTCCCCAAAGCCTTTCCACCATCTACAAGGCACAAGTCAGGAGTGTGATGGAATACTCTCCACTTGCCTGGATAAGTGCAGCTCCAGCAACACTCAAGAAGCTCGATACCATCCAGGACAAAGCAGCCAGCTTGATTGGCACCCCATCCATCACCCTAAATATTCACTCCCTTCACCATCGGCACACCGTGGCTGCAGTGTGTACCATCTACAGGATGCACTGCAGCAACTCGCCAAGGCTTCTTCAACGGCACCTCCCAAACCCGCGACCTCTACCACCTAGAAGGACAAGGGCAGCAGGCACTTGGGAAGAACACCATCTGCACATTCCCCTCTAAGTCACACACCATCGCGACTTGGAACTATATCGCCGGTCCTTCATCGTCGCTGGGTCAAAATCCTGGAACTCCTTACCTAACAGCGCTATGGGAAAACCTTCACCACACGGACTGCAGCGGTTCAAGAAGGCGGCTCATCACCACCTTCTCAAGGGCAATTAGGGATGGGCAATTAATGCTGGCCTTGCCAGCGACGCCCACATACCATGGACGAATTTTTAAAAAATAACACAATGTATAATAGAAAATACACCCTGAACTTGGATTTGTAGTCTGTACGACATCTGCATTTCTGTGCTAGAGCTGTAGTTAAAAGTTTAAAATTCAGGCTCCATAAATTCATTACTGCAGAGAATGCTGAATATTGATCTTGGTGACTAAATGGTGTAGCATCTTCTTAAAACATTGTAGGATTCTTACTTTAAAAGGACATTTCTGAAATAATTTAACTGTTGGAAAAATCATTGAGACTTCAATAGTAGTTAATTTTACATGGAATTGAAAAACCTGAGTGCATCAAATTGTGATTATTGCGCATGTAATGTTTTCCTTACAATTACAGACAAAAGTGGGAGTTCAGAAAACTTGTACAATGTTCAAAGCTGTTCTGAAAAAAAGTCGAGAAGGTGGAAAAGGGAGCAAGAAAGATTTTGGTATGTAATGGGAAATTTTTTACTATGTGAAACAAACTTCTTGATGTTTTAAATAGGAAATTGGAGAGAAAAACTATTTTAAAACATACTTCCTGCTTAAATACACTGCCAACTGGGAAGTCATTTCAAATTTAATGTTACATTAGTAGGTCTACCTTTATAAATGAGTAATTTATAGTTGTAGTTAAATACAGCCGGTGCAAACACTATGGATGCAATTTTTAACTATCGGCTGAGCGTTTCTTGCCTGAAAAATGGGTGACCGGCAGTTGAAAATCGGAGGGGTGGAGGGCACCAAGCTAACTCCATTAATGCCCACGGCACACCTGATGCAATTTTCAGGCAGACCTCTGAATGGGTGAGAAGTCCGCCCGCCTGAAACAGGCATAAAGCTGCTTAAAAAAGGAAATGGGGGCCCTTTGCCAGTTGTAGGGCCCCAATTCCAATTTTCAGATATAAATGGGTGGACCTTTTGTTCGTGCTCCGCCTATGCGTACCAAGCGTTGAGCAGTGTAACCAAGCGCCCTTAAAACGGCATAGATGTGTCAGGAAATTATTGTTTTTTATTTTTGTGGGTCCAGGAGTGGTCCTGCTGGGCCCACAAAAAAAAAACTCCAGCCCGCTGTCAGCTGTTCGAGGCCCTGGAACATCATGACTAGACTCTTCCTAAATCCCCGCAGATATGTAATCTCCTGAGAGGCAAAAAAAAACCAAGACCAATAAGGGGGAAAAAAAATCTGGAAAATTCCTCTCCGACCCCCTCAGGCGATCAGAACCGGCCCAGGATATCACATTGACTATTCGTACGTTAACTTTAAATCTTTTTATATGATGTGCTCTTTGTCCCAGCCAAGAACTGGTCTAGCTCCTTCTTGAAGGCTAGTCAGCACAAGCCAGCAAAGTAATCTAGAGGCTCACTACTCTCTGAGAAAAGAACAACTGCCTAACATCTAGCCTATTCCTACTTCATAGTTTATATGCTTGTCCCCTGCTCCTCCCCTATCTGTCAAACTGTAATAATCTATAGCTAAGCACGCAATCCAACCTTTTCATTATTTTATATACATATATCAGGTCTCCTCTAAGTCTACGCTGGCCTAAAGTAAATTGACCCAGCTTTTTAAGCCTATTTGAATAAGTAAGGCTCTTTAAGCTAGGGATCATTCTTGTAGCTCCCTTCAGGAACCTTTTCCGATGCCACTATATCACCCACAATGTGAAGGGACCAAAACTGGGCACTGTACTCCAGATGTGGGTAGCTGGAGTTACAGAACCAAGGTGGGTAGGTGGAGTTAAGATACAGATCAGCCATGATCTAATTGAATGGCGGAACAGGCTCGAGGGGCTGAATGGCCTGTTCCTATGTGATCTAACCAACCACCTGTATAATGATAGTAGTGTGATCATAAAATCACAATTAATATTTTTTTGTCAGCATATTAAAAGTACAGTGAAGAACTAAACGTGATTTTAATTGCAAACTTGTACTAATATGTTCTTGAATAATTAAGTAGAGAGGGGAGAGATACAAAAGGGTCCAGAGGGGCAATTTTTTCACTCAAAGGGTGGTGAGTGTCTGGAACGAGCTGCCAGAGGCAGTAGTAGAGGCGGGTACAATTTTGTCTTTTAAAAAGCATTTGGACAGTTACATGGGTAAGATGGGTATAGAGGGATATGGACCAAGTGCAGGCAATTGGGACTAGCTTAGTGGTATAAACTGGGCGACATGGACATGTTGGGCCGAAGGGCCTGTTTCCATGTTGTAAACTTCTATGATTCTTTGAAATGCCCTCTTATAAAATTTCTGTTTTGTTTTACTTTGCTGTACATTGCATCTCCCGTTTGCCTGTTTCAATTATGTTTCGCAGAAGAGGTGCCTGCATTAGAGTAAAAGGATAAGATGTGATCAATATATTCCCAAACTGTTCACCAAAAGGAAATTGATGAATCTAATACTCTAGAGCATCAACATTTTAGAGCTCTCCAGCAGACTGGGTTCCATGGATAACAACAACCATCTGGTAACTTGTCTAACTGCACATTTTACACAGGACAGTGAGTATTGATGGGCTGTTCAATCATGGACGACATCACACCTGAGCCTGATCCTGTCCAGAACTGATGCGTGCTCATGTACACAGTCTAGCAGGGGTCACTGGACAGTGATAAGTAGTAGAAGCTGAAAGGAGCTTAGGCCAATTTCAGAACTTGAATTGCAGCCTTGCTGAGAAATATCTCACTCCCGGGGGCAACCCTTCCCCGTGGAAAGTAACCCATACCCAACCCCTCAGACATGAAATCTGTATCTATAATCTCTCTTTCTTCTCCTTCTGTTTCTCCTCCTTTCCCTCCCCCAGCTTTCCCCCCTCTACCTTTCTCCTTCGCGCGCGTGCTCTCTCTCGTTCCTTTTCTTTTACTCTCTCTTCCCTCTCGCACAAGTGCAACATCGCTAACCACCCTTTGGATTTTTAATTGCAAACCAAATGTGAATTTAAAAAGAGGTGAACCAAGATGAGTGTCACACTGGAGTTTAATAGCGTGCTGTGATATGTTTTGCTGTTTATAAACATTATAATGTTAGTGGTCCATGCTGTTTTGAGGTGCCTTTTAACTAATATCTTGTACATTTGAAAGGTAGAAAAATGTTGCCATAGTCATGATATAACAGAGACAATAACATCTGTTTTTAATAGTATTTTGTAAGGTTGTTTCAGCATGAGAAAAAAGCAATGGAAACTACTGTATACTGCCAAATACCTGAGAAATGAATCTAGCTTCGTGCCCAGATTCTTAATCACGAATCTACAATAACTCAAATATTGTCCTTTATACTGCTCTTATTATTACATAGAATGTACAACACAGAAACAGGCCATTTGGTCCAACAGGTCTATGCTGGTAGTTACACTGCACAGGAGGCTTCTCCCACCCCTCTTCGTCTAACCCTATCAGCATAGCGTTTTCTGTTTTCACGCATGTGTTTATCTAGCTTCCCCTTAAATGTATCTATGCTATTTGCTTCAACTACTCCTTGTGGTATCAAGTTCCATTTACTAACCACTCTGGGTAAAGAGGTTTCTCCTGAATTCCCAATTGGATTTTGTTAGTGATTTATATTTATGGCCCCCAGTTTTGGTCTCCCCCACAAGTGGAAATATCATCTCTACGTCTACCCCATCAATCCCTTTCATAATCTTAAAGACATCCAACAGGTCACCCCTCAACCTTCTTTCTGAAGAAAAGAACCCAGCCTGTTCAATCTTTCCTGATAGGTATTGCATGATGTCGTGAATGGTGGTGGACAATTAAACAACTAACGGGAGGAGGAGGCTCTGCAAACATCCCCATCCTCAATGATGGCAGAGTCCAGCACGTGAGTGCAAAAGACAAGGCTGAAGCGTTTGCAACCATCTACAGCCAGAAGTGCCGAGTGGATGTTCCATCTCGGCTGCCTCCCGATATCCCCATCATCACAGAAGCCAGTCTTCAGCCAATTCGATTCACTCCACATAATATCAAGAAAAGGCTGAGTGCACTGGATACAGCAAAGGCTATGGGCCCTGACAACATCCCAGCTGTAGTGCTGAAGACTTGTGCTCCAGAACTAGCTGCGCCTCTAGCCAAGCTGTTCCAGTACAGCTGCAACATTGGCATCTACCCGACAATGTGGAAAATTGCCCAGGTATGTCCTGTCCACAAAAAGCAGGACAAATCCAATCCGGCCAATTACCGCCCCATCAGTCTACTCTCAATCATCAGCAAAGTGATGGAAGGTGTCGTCGACAGTACTATCAAGTGGCACTTACTCACCAATAACCTGCTCACCGATGCTCAGTTTGGGTTCCACCAGGACCACTCGGCTCCAGACCTCATTACAGCCTTGGTCCAAACATGGATAAAAGAGTTGAATTCCAGAGGTGAGGTGAGAGTGACTGCCCTTGACATCAAGGCAGCATTTGACCGAGTGTGGCACCAAGGAGCCCTAGTAAAATTGAAGTCAATGGGAATCAAGGGGAACACTCTCCAGTGGCAAGAGTCATACCTAGCACAAAGGAAGATGGTAGTGGTTGTTGGAGGCCAATCATCTCAGCCCCAGGACATGGCTGCAGGAGTTCCTCAGGGCAGTGTCCTTGGCCCAACCATCTTCAGCTGCTTCATCAATGACCTTCGCTCCATCATAAGGTCAGAAATGGTGATGTTCGCTGACGATTGTACAGTGTTCAGTTCCAGTCACAGCCCCTCAAATAATGAAGCAGTCCGAGCCCG
Source organism: Heptranchias perlo (assembly GCF_035084215.1). Lineage (NCBI taxonomy): Eukaryota > Metazoa > Chordata > Chondrichthyes > Hexanchiformes > Hexanchidae > Heptranchias > Heptranchias perlo. The sequence goes on along the minus strand of NC_090331.1, from coordinate 43,695,915 downwards.
CATGCAGCAAAACCTGGACAACATCCAGGCTTGGGCTCATAAGTGGCAAGTAACATTCGCGCCAGACAAGTGGCAGGCAATGACCATCTCCAACAAGAGAGAGTCTAACCACCTCCCCTTGACATTCAGCGCATTACCATCGCTGAATCCTCCACCATCAACATCCTGGGGGTCACCATTGACCAGAAACTTAACTGGACCAGCCATATAAATACTGTTGCTACAAGAGCATGTCAGAGGCTGGGTATTCTGCGGTGAGTGACTCACCTCCTGACTCTCCAAAGCCTGTTCACCATCTACAAGGCACAAGTCAGGAGTGTAATCGAATACTCTCCATTTGCCTGGATGAGTGCAGCTCCAACAACACTCAAGAAGCTCGACACCATCCAGGACAAAGCAGCCTGCTTGATTGGCACCCCATCCACCACCCTAAACATTCACTTCCTTCTCCACCCTGGCTGCAGTGTGTACCATCCACAGGATGCACTGCAGCAACTCGCCAAGGCTTCTTCGACAACATCTCCCAAACCCACGACCCCTACCACCTAGAAGGACAAGAGCAGCAGGTACATGGGAACAACACCACCTGCACGTTCCCCTTCACGTCACACACCATCCCGACATGGAAATATATCACCGTTCCTTCATTGTCGCTGGGTCACAATCCTGGAACTCCCTTCCTAACAGCACTGTGGGAGACCCTTCACCAAACAGACTGTAGTGGTTCAAGAAGGCAGCTCACCACCACCTTCTCAAGGGCAATTGGGGATGGGCAATAAATGCCGGCCTCGCCAGCGATGCCCACATCCCATGAATGTATAATTTAAAAAAAAACTTCTCCATTCTAGTGTTGTCCTCCACAATCTTTTTTGCCCCTTCTCCAGTATCTCTATATCCTTTTTTATAATATGTAGACCAGAACTGTGCACAACTGCTTTAACCAAGGTTCTATACTAGTATAGCATAATTTCTCTGCTTTTCAATTCTATTCCTCTAGAACCTCAGTGCTTTTCTTTTTTATGGCCTTATTAATCTGCGTCACTACTTTGTGATTTGTGCATCTGTACCCCATGATCTTTTTGCTCCTCTACCACATTTATACTCTTTTATTTTCCAAGGAGTATGTGACCTCCTTATTCTTCGTACCAAAATGCACCACCGTACATTTATCTATATTGAAATTCCGTTGCCAATTACACGCCCATTCTGCAAGTTTTATCAATGTCGTCTTGATTTTGTCGCAGTCCTCCTCGGCATTAACCAATTTGGTGTCATCTGCAAATTTTGAAATTCTACTTCCGATTCCCAAGTCCAAATCGTTTATGTAAATAGTTAACAACAGTGGTCCTAGCCGCGATCCTTGTGGAACGCCACTTCCAACTTTTTTTCCTGTATGAGTAACTGCCCGTAACCCCATTTCTCTGTTTTTATGTTTTGTAGCCAGCTTGCTATCCATTCTGCTACTTGTCCCCTGACTCCACATGCTCTGACCTTAGTCATGAGTCTACTATACGGTACTTTATTGAAAGCCTTTTGAAAATCCAGATATATTATAGCTACTGCATTACTCTTGTCTACTCTTTCAGTTACTACTTGAAAGAATTCAAAAAGGTTGGTCATCCATGCTGACTTTATTATATTTTCGATTTCTAGATGTTTTTCTATTACATCTTTGAGTAAAGATTCCATTATCTTTCCTACCACCGACATTAAACTAATTTGTCCGTAGTTTCCTGGACTTGTTCTATCTCCCTTTTTAAATCTAGGAATCACATTAGCTGTCCACCAATCCTCTGTCACTATTCCCTTTTCTAATGGATGTTTTTATATATAGCATGTATGTAATTGTGCCTCTGTTATCTCTTCCCTAACTTCTCTTAATATGCGTGGATGCAATTCATCCAGACCAGGTGTTTACCCTCTCTAAGTTTGATTCTTTTGTTAATTATCTCCCCCCTTTCTATCTTAAATGTCTTTATATCTTTTTTGATCTCTTCTTCTAATGTCATGTCCACCTTTTTAATCTCCCTGATAAGTACTGAGGCAAAGTAATTATTCAATATTTCTACCATTTCGCCGTTATTACCTGTGAGTTTATCTTGTGCATCCCTTAGTGGCCCTGTTCCTATTCTGATTTTTCTTTTTGTTATTTGTGTCTGTAGAATACTTCACAATTTCTTTTTATATTCTTTGATAATTTAATCTCGTTAGCGGCATATATATTTCTCCTGAAATCTGTTGATCATCTTTTTAAACATTTCCCCACTGCTATTCTATATCTGTCAACATTTTTTTTCCAGTTTACCTTCCCCAGTTCTATTCTCATCATCTCAAAATTAGCTTTTTTGCTTTGGTCTGTCTTACTTATGTCTTTCTCAATCATTATTTTAAACCGTACTACGTTGTGATCGATATTGCCTAGATGTTCCCCTATGCTTTTATCTGCTCTGGTTCATTTCCCATTACTATATCCAGCAGTGATTCTTTTCTTGAGCTTCTTATGTACTGGGTACAAAAGGAGTCCTGAACATACTGTTTCAAAAGACTCCATCCCCTTTTCCCCTTACCCTACCTCTTGCCAGTTTATTTGGGGTAGTTGAAGTCTTTCATGATTATTATTCTATGTCTTTTACTACATTATGGAAAATCAGACCTTTTTATCAAGAATTTGTGCTTTTTCCCATATCTCTTGAAGGAGCTGAGTCATATTGGGCTTTGGTTATTTAGGTGCTAGCATGCCTCTGGAACCTCACTGAAGTGAGTATTATTCATGTGTGAGCTTAGACCGAGTGTTAACAGATTATTTGGGAGCACCACAGCTCAGCCCAATTCTTACTTTGCCTCAATGTCGAATTTGTACTCCCCAGCAGAGGCACTTGGTGATCAGAAGGTGAAACTGGTCGATTTTTTTTTTCCCCCCCTCCCCCCCCCCCCCTGCCTTCTTCCCCCATACTTAGTCTAGACACACCAGTGGTAATGCCTCTACTGCAATACTGCCTGAGGTAAATAAACTTAATTATGTTGAGTCATATGGGGATGCTCTATGTTTGGTGTCTGAAGAAAAAGTTGGAATTCCTTACCTTACCAATCCTTCACTTAAAAATAAAAGTAGCAGCCAAAAAAGCAAACCAGCAACACTATGCTACTGTTGACTTCCTGACTGGAAGGTCAGGTATATCTGATGGTGGTAGCATGTGGGCTGGAACAGGAAATGGGTGTGAAGGCCTGGGGGACAGTGTGCTGGTATTGGGGAGGGGGGGTGTTATATTGTCCTGGGGCACTGATCAAGCAAACTACTTTGTCCTAGATAGTGTTCCACTTCTTAAGAGTTGTTGCAGCTGTCCCCCTCCAGGCAAATAGTGAGTGTTCCATCACACTCTTGACGAGCCTTGTAGATGGTGGAGAGGATTTGACGGGTCAAGAGGTAAGCTACCTACCGCAGATTACCCAGCCTCTGCCCTTCTGATGATAATGGCTGGTCCATTTTAGCTTATGGTGAACCTTCCCCCCCCCCCCCCCCCCCCCTCCCCTCCCCCCAAGATGTTGTTGATGTGATGCCGTTAAAAGTTAGTGGAGATGGCTGAGTTTTCTCCAAGATGGTACGTATGTGGCATGAATGTTAACTGCCAATTTTTAGCTCAAATTTAGATGTTATCCAGGTCCTGCTATAGGCTGATGTGCTGTTTCATTATTGGGAGGAGTTGTGAATGGAGCTGAACACTAATTGTCAGCGAGCAGCTCCAATCCTGACTTTATGATTGAGGGAATGTTATTGATGAAGCAGCTGAAGATGCTTGGACCAAGGACGCTTTCCTGAGGAACTCCTGTGGTGATATCCTGGGTCTCTGATGATTGGCTTTTGACAACCAAAACCATTTTTCTTTTTGCCAAACATGGAGGGCTTTCTGTTTACTGGTTACTTCAGTTTTGCGAGGGGCTTTGTGGTCCAACCCTGCTTTGATGGCAGTTACTCTTGCCATTCTTCTTGTATTCTTGCAAATCTGGATGAAGGCTGTGATGAGGTCTGCAGTCGAATGGTTCTGGTGGAACCTGAACTGAATGTTGGTGAATAGGTCATTGGTGAGTCGATGTTGCATGATACTGCTACTGATGAATCCTTCCATCACTTTACTGATGATTGGGAAAAGGCTGATTAGATTTATTCTATTTTTTTGTGGATAGGACATAACTTCCACATTGTTGGGTAAATGCTAGTGTCATAGGTATACGGGAATAGCTTGGCTAGGGTAGCATAGGTCTTCAGCATTACAACTGGAATGTTGTCCAGGTCCATACCCTGTGCACTCAGACACTTGGATTGAACTAAATTGGATGCACAGTGGAACCTTGGGAGGAGGCTGAACAGGATCATCCACTCAGCACTCTTAACTGAAAGCAATTGAAATCACTTCAGCCTTGTCTCTTCCACAAATGCTGGACTCCACCATGGTTGAGGATGGGGATGTTCATGGAGCCTCCTATTTTTTCTGATTGCTTGACAACTCTGTTGGCCAGCTATCCCATCTTGAGCTTCAGTCCCCAGATGCCAGTCAGGAGGACTTTGCATTGTCAACTGGACTCAGATTGTCTTAACCTTATCATGATTTGAACATTGGGTCATTGCCGATAGGTCTGTCTGATCTTACTGAACTTTGTAGCTATTGTTTTTAAGACTGGGTGGCTTGCTCGGATGGGACTGGAGTAGTCAGTCTGGGTAGAAGTGACAGGCTTCCATCCTGACTGGTATTAGTGAATCAGTTGGTTAGTTTTGTGGTGCTAGCTCACAAGTTGCTAAATTAATTGAATTCACTTTTACAACTTGCCATGGTGGGATTTGAACTTGCGACCTCTGGGTTGCTAGTCCAGTACCATTACCAATTGGCTACTATTCCCCTATCGCAGCCTTAGCTGGGTTCAACTTAATGCAGTTTTAAGTATTGTACGCGCTTGGTAAATTTATTCTTTTTCAGTGTATAGGCCTTTTCAGTGTATATAGCACCTATAATATTCATGTGGCAGATTCTCATGTTGGGCTGTGCATCCTTAAGTCCCTGGTAACTGTTGGTAGCCTGTCAATCTAAGGTTCTTGGCAACAAGTTGCTAAAGTAGATAGTGGAATGTATTCTTCACTATTAATGCCTGGCAGGTAGGAAATGTTGATATTCAGCCAAGAGAAAACCCACTCAGTTTGGTTGTGGCTTAAGCTCAAGTAGGTTTCTTCAGCATATGTACAAAGCTGCTAGTTAGATCAGTCTGTGTAGCTTAAGTGCTATTGCTGGGATGTGGTGGCCATTTTCAGAAGTTTATCCTTGTGCTGGAGTATTGCTTCCTGTGCAAGAGATATCCTTCTCATTGTATTACTTGGTCTCCATTGGTTTGTGCAGGGAGCTGATTAATGACGAAAGTAAGAATACTTTGCTTTGTAGAGTGTTTTCATTCTTTGAATAGAAATATCCCTCACACACCAAGCTCCCACCCGTCCTTCCTCTTAATGCATCCTTAAGAAATGTTTGTGATCAGGAGTTGTCGCATCAGCGACTCAGTATACTTATTTACCAGAGAGGTGCGAGTGACATGGCTTATAATTGATGTCATTGGTATCAAAATGTCTCAGAAATGATGTCATCCCTGCCGATTCTCCAGACATGGAATGTACATATTAATAGGCAAAGTGATGTGTGCAGGATGCCACTGTCCAAAATTGGGCTTGCTGTAGGGATATTCTGTGGGGTAGTTATATAAATGTGGTTTGTACTTCCCTGTAATAGTGTCTCTTTTCTCCCCGCAAATCAAATTTCTCAATCTCCTATCTTGTACAAAAGGGTGGATACCTGATTTCCAACTCTCATTCACCACCACACCTCCAGCGGAGCTTAGTTGTGATCCTTATGTAACTTCACTAAATTTTATAATTGCTGTTTTCTGTTCCGTAAATACCATACATAAAACTAGGCAATATAATTTGGTGAAAGATGAGAAAAATGGGTTCCTCTTTGCATTTAATCTGAATGGAAGCAGAACCAAATTAAAACCGACACATAGCCTATTGGACTAGATTTTTTAGTGAAGTATCAAAAACAAAATTAGTACCCAGGAGGTGCATCATAGAGTTAAAATCTTTTTATGTTTTGTTATAGTAATGTCTCTTTCAAAAATGCTGCAAAACAGAGTATGCTTTGTTCCATATAAATAAAAAAGCTGCCAAAAACCTTTTCTGGGACTGGTGACTATTATTCTAAAGACAGTGTAGTTCTTGGCACTCAGCTTGTGTTATGTGTAATGCTCACATGAACAGAGGATATTCTGTGTCATGGAAAAAAAATAATGGAGCAATTGTTTTGTACAGTAAATTTGTTGGTAACATTTAAACTGCTGTCCGTTATTAAAACATGTTGGTTGTTTCTAATTGGTGCGTAGCCTATTTTCATCAGAATTAGAGCTTTAATTTTGCTACCATTTTTGTTGGCAAAGGTCTGAGTGCCTGAAATACACCAGTCAGTGCCCAATAATTCTCATAGGCAATTCTATCTAACATGCAGTATTCCCTATTTGTTGCAGTGCTTCAACTTTTCTGTTTTGCTTTTCTAACCTTTACTGAATGTAAAATATATTTATTGTAAATTGCTTGTGTGTAGATTTTCAGGAAGCTATTTTTACAGCCGTAAGACAAGCACTAAAGAATGAACTTATATTTATATACCATCTTTCATGTCCTCAGACACCCCAGAGCACTTCACAGGCAATTAATTACTTTTGAAGTGTTTATCTGTAGGTATGAAGGCCGCCAATTTGCGTACAACAAGGTCCTACAAACAACAAATGAGATAAATAACCAGTTAATCTGCTTTGGTGTTGGTTGAGAGAGTATCACAGTTTTGAGTTTTTACACTAGACATGTTCTTGAGTTTAGCATCACCAGTCACTCCTGTGAGCAGATCTTGAAACCCCATCATCTGGAGTGCATGTTTTTCTGCCCAGTTTCTGGATAAACATAGCTGAAAATGGATCGCCGGATGATTTGCTTTTTCAGTCACTGTTCACGTCAACGCTGTCAAAATTGCTGATTTCAGCCTCCTCTCTTTAGGATGAGTCCGCACTGAACCCATCAATTTTGGATTCTGAACTGAACAGAAAATAACAAGAAAAAATTGTTCCTGCTTTAGGATCGGGCACTATTTACATATTTGCACCAGCCCATCAATCAGAGAAGTAGAGCCTGCTGCTTACTGATTGAATGAATGATGCAGTTCGAACGGAGGCTGCTTATTGGCTGAAGAAATGACGATCAGCGTAGATGTGCATTGCTGGTTGGGAGTGGAATCTAATCCTGCCTCACTATCGCGCCGATTGATTTTTGATAGACCACTCAAGTCCTCGGCGAGATGTGGTCAAAGCGGTGTGTGGGCTGGTTTAAAGCAGTGCTTGTTTTAGTTCTGTGCAGCTTCCCACTGGCTGTAATAAGTGAGCGAGAAAATGAAGCTTTGAAAGCAGCAACGTTCAGTCTGGGGCCATGGAACTTTACCCGTCTCCTGTTACTCCAGTAGAACTAGGATATGTTTCACATAGAGACTGTTATATTGAACTCTCTAGAAATGCTAATTAATTGATTATTGACTGTATGTGAGAACAGGAAAGTAATTTTAATGGGAGATCTTAATCAGCCAAATGTAAACTGTGAAAACCCAAGTGGTTTAGAGGCAGAGTTGGTCGTAATAGTTTCATGGCCCAGTGTATCCAGGAAGCTTTGAAAGGCTGTGCTAATCTTGACCTGGTGATAATGACCCAGATAATGTAGAGGAAATGGAACCCGTAATATCATTAGGGGATAGCAACCACAGCAGGATCAAGTTCAACACGATTTGGGAGTCAGATATACTTAAGATCATGGTTATAGGTTTATAACTTTTAACAAACTAAATTGAAGAATTGATGGAAGAACTGAACAAAATAGATTGGTGAAGGTTGCTCAACAACGCTGTAGTAGAGGACAAGAGGAACATCTATAAAGGTATAATGCTGAGCATTCAGGACAAAAAGAACCAATAAGTGTCAAAAAATCAATTCCTTGAGAGCGCATGACCCCAGATTCTTCCTTCCCCATCCCACCCCACTTTCCCTGGAAATAAAGTTTGCATGATCAACTAACTCCCCCTTCAAACATCTCTAAATCTACCATTGCACAGTTTGGACTTTTATCTACTTCACTTTTTTTCCCACATGATATAGCTGATTGAATATTCAGTGTAGCTGCACTACATTATGACTAGTTCATCTCCCACTGCACTCTCTGTAACTACTTCTTTTAGTATGTCAAACATGGGGCCATTGGATTTCAAGTTTTCACAGCCAAACAAACCATATTGCAGAATGTGAGTCCTAAATACCAATAAAAGTTCAGAAATCCAACGTAATAAAAAGGAATTTAATTTATTCAGTTAGTCATCTGGAAGAAATTCATAGACCTTTTATTCCGAATTTTTTTTCAGCTGCACAATGTTTGAGTTGTCAGCTCTTTTGAAACTGTTTTAGTTTTTCTGAGTTCTGTAGGTTGGCATGCATAGCTAAACCATAGCATGCCCAGGAATTGTAAGAGAATTTTTACTCCCTACATCAGCTGCTGGAGTATAACGTATACCACCATGTGAATTCTCCTCTCTTTAAGGAAGGCAGATTAAATAAGAACTCTACTGAGAATCGACACAGCCTTCAAGCCAATAAGTGGTTTGTTTACGTAAGACATGAAATACAGTTTTCAGTGAATATAAATTTCCCTACACTCGGTATATGAAAACAATAAAACCACAACTTGCTTTCTCTCTAAACGTGAACCCCAAAACAATAGACCATTTACACTAGCTTTAACTCTTCGGTGCTAAGCTGACTCGGGATTTAAAGTACAATCAGTCTTTGTTGCTGGCTGAAAAAATGAACCCCCATTCTGTGACTGAGCTTGTCTGTTTGTGAACTGCCGTCTTAGATTTGTGAGGTGAAGTCTCTGCTCACTGAGTTGTCAGACACAGAGGGCTCTTTCTTCAAGAACTTAAAAATAGTTGTCAAAGCACTATGCTGGGATGAGGAACTACCCTTTAATGCGGGGCTGGAAGGTTCCCAAGGGTCTGCCTGGCTCGACCCCCGATTGTGCGTATGGAGTAGAATGACAGCTTTCAGGTATTGCAAAGAGCCATTTCTCAATCCCATGAGATGTTTCCGATTGTAAATAAACCCCCCTGATGACTAACACTTTAATCACTATTGTGCAAGCATAAACAAACTTGCATTTTGGGGTAATCTAATGGACAAACAGACTGGTTTCAGAGTGATAACTTGTTAAAAAGCATAGTGTGCACAGCCTTGGGAGTTAACCCCTCACATGCTGAATCTAACATTACAGAAATAGTCTAAGTTTAAAAAATTCCACACCGGCAATATAGGCAAAAATCCACTCGGCCACAGGGATAAATCTTTGCCAGGATATCAGCAGAACTCCCTGCTCCTCTTTGAATAGTGGCATAAGATCTTTTTTGTCCACGGCATGCTGAACGGTTGACTTTGGTGCTGAATACTTCTATGGTTCTTTTGTACTGCATCAGGACATGACGCCTGAAATTGATTTGGATTTTCATTTGTTGATATGAAACAACAAATTTCACGCTGCTGAATTGTATATATGCTTCCTCATTAGAAATGAATTATTGTTTTATTAGTGTAGATACAAATATTTCTGCTTATGCAGAAAGCTCTAGGGCAGTTGGTAACCTCCTGCATCATTCAGTCTCACACCGATGTAGGAGCAGATCACCCCCAGAAGACCAGTCTATCATGAAGCTCTTGAGGTAACCAGAGGGCATTCTGCCATTCTTCAAGTAAGTGACTAACTTTAAGTTGGCACTGTTGCTTTACCAGCATCAGTATTAGTACTGATGAAACTTCTGGTCTGAAGCCTTGTAGTTGCCTCTGATGTGTAAGGCTATTGTATCAAACAGTTCACCTGGGGCTTGTGGTTTTGATTCAGTGCTACCAGGTTTTCTTGTAGCTTCACTGAGGACAAAAGTAATGGAAGGAGAGAATATATTTTTTGGATGCAGGGGGATTCTCAACAGGAACAAACTGCTGATTGATGTCATACCTGATCATGAGAATTAATGGCAGCTACAGCAGCTGAACGGCATTGACCTCAAAATCATCCTGTACATATGATACAATTCAACAGCAATTATGAACTTGAAATGGAAGAAGAAAATCATTAACAACCATGTGACATCCTTATTGAAACTGTCATATTCATTGACAAATCAACTACTCTGAGTAGAAAATCAGTTCAGGATACTAATAGTGTACATATAGGCAGCAATAGGAGGTGGTAACCTTGTCCTTATGTTCCTTCACCTCTTAGCTTAAGGGAGAAACAGCTGAAGCCATTGTATCAGTGCTTTCAATGTGCCTGAAGTTACTGGCTTCAATGAATGCTATCTTCAGGAAAGCTGGATGGTGTTCATCAGTGATTGAGCAAGTATCACGCTGGTGAGAAGGTACAGAGTAGTGTCACAGCTTTAACAGTGCCTTGACAAGATGCTGTTTGAACTATCATCTTGAGCTGCTGGTGGTCAATGCTGTAAATGAGGTTACCACCATTAACCTTCGTAAACAGCATCCACAAGACTCTTCAGTCAGTCCCAGAAAGAACCAGCATGACCTGAAAGAAGCATCTGTAGGGTTAAAGATGTAAGTTTTACACATTGACCATAACCCTGAAAGCATTGCGTGCCAGCTTCAGGACAGTGTAATATCTATGGGTGTTCTTTGCAGCACCCCCACCCCTTCATCACTTCAAGACTGTTGCCAGATGAATAACAGGGTGGATTTGAAAGAAGGTATGAGGGACCGGCTACCTACCTTGCAATCCAAAGTTCCTGAATAACTTTGATCTGTTCTACAATCTGTGACAGATCCAGACTAATCTGCCGCAGGAGCTTGAGGCCTTGTTCCATGATATTGGCCAATATAGAGTATCTTTACAACAACGTAATCTCTAACTCGCCATGAGCAGTGCTAAATACAAGGTAGTTATGAATGAAGAAATTCATTTGTCTCATTTTAGTTCATTAATGCCTCAGTTAATGACTATGTGGCAGTTTTCCTGTTTTTTTTCTGGTGCCCGCCCACAAATTAGCAGATTTATTGACTTCAATTTCACAACTTGCCGTTGAGAGTTTTTAGTGAGTGCAGAAAGATGCTAAAGCTTCCCCTATTTCACATTCCAATTGTTTTCAAAAAGATTACAGGATTTTCATCTTTACTGCTCTTCCAGGAAGCCTATTCCTTATTTTGATCACCCTTTGTGTAAAGAATTTCCTTACAAAAGTACTAAATTTGCCAGCAAACTAGTTTGAATCTATGTTCCCTGACCTGCTCTCACTCTTAAAGGAATATTCTGGATTTACTTTGTTTCATTCCCATAACTATCTTATAAACCTCTATAATCTCACCCCTCAGACATCTCCTTTCCAGACTGAAAAGATTAAGTTTTTCCAGTGTTTCATTGTTACTCAGACCTTGATACTAGTGAACAACCTTCTGGCTGTTCTGTGCACTGCCTTCAGCATGTGCCTCTCTAGTGTGTCTTGGCGACCAAAACTGGATGCAAACTCAATACAGTCTGACCACAGCACCACAGAAGTTTGGTCACGACTTCCTCCGAATTGTCTTCTACAGTTTTGGTTAGGTAGTTCAACGTTCTACTGACATTGTTGATCGCTGCCCTGCATTGGTTGAGCATCAAGTCCTAGATCTCTTTTAGCTTCATCCTCAGCTATTCCAACACCATTCAAGGAGTATATGTGTTGATTATTTTTTTTCTTATGTGCAATACTTTACATTTGTCTGCATTAAATTTTATCTGACACTTCTCTGCCCACTTGCATATTTTATTCAATTCATTCTGTAATTTTTGAGTTGCTACTGCTAGTTGGGTATCATTTACAAATTTGACTACTTTGTATTGAGTTTCCTAATCCAGATCATTATAAATTAGAAACAGTAGTTGTCCCATCACAGACCTGGGGCATCCCATTAATTACCTGCCCCACCCTGATATAACTATTCTCATAAATACTTAGTTTTCAAGCCTCAGCAAATAACACTCCCATCATAATTGTCAGTGTCTCTCAAATCTCCTCCCTAATCTCAGCACAATGGGATAAATACTATCTACCCTGGGGATGATTTGTTTTCAGCCTTTTTATCATGTTTAGGATTTCTGTCTCATTTATATCTAAATTATTGATTTTGCTTAGGGTCTAAGATTTTTATCATAGAATCGTTACAGCTCAGAAGGAAGCCATTCGGTCCATCGAGCCTGTGCCGGCTTTTTGTAAGAGCAATCCAGTTAGTCTCATTCCCCCACTGTTTCCCCATAGCCCTGCAAATTTTTTCCCTTTAAGTATTTATCCAATTCCCTTTTGAAAGTTACTATTGAATCTGCTACCACCACCCTTTCAGGCAGTGCATTCCAGATCATTACAACTTGCCGCATAAAAAAGTGACTCCTCATGTCGCCTCTGGGTCTTTTGCCAATCATCTTAAATGTGTGTTCTCTGGCTACCAACCCTTCTATCATTGGAAACAGTTTCTCCTTATTTACTCTATCAAAATAGTTCATGACTTTGAACACCTCTATCAAACCTCCCCTTAATCTTCTCTGTTCTAAGGAGATCAATCCCAGCTTCTCCAGTCTATCCTTGTAACTGAAGGCCCTTATCCATGAAACCATTCTAGTAAATCTTTTTTCCACCCTCTCTAATACCTTGACATCCTTCCTAAAGTGCGATGCCCAGAATTGGATACAATACTCCAGTTGTGGCCGAGCCAGTGTTTTACAAAGGTTCAACGTAACTTCTTTGCTTTTGTACTCTATGCCTCTATTTATAAAGCCCAGGTCCCATGTGTTTTTAACCGCTTTCTCAACCTGACCTGCCACCTTCCTTTAGAATTGTACCATGTAGTTTATATTGCCCCTCGTTCTTCCTGCCAAAATGTATCACTTCGCACTTCTGTGTGTTAAATTTCATCTGCCATGTGTCCGCCCATTCCACCAGCCTGTCTGTCGTCTTGAAGTCTATTACTATCCTCCTCACTGTTTACTACACTTCCAAGTTTTGTGTCATCTGCAAATTTTGAAATTGTGCCCTGTACTTCCAAGTCATCAATATATATCAAAAAAAGCGGTGGTCCTCGTACCGACCTCTGGGGAACACTACTGTATACCTTCCTCCAGTCCAAAAAACAACCATTCACCACTACTCTGTTTCCTGTCACTAACCTGTTTTGTATCCATGCTGCCTCTGCCCCTTTTATTCCATGGGCTTCAGTTTTGCTGACATGCCTATTATGTGGCACTTTATCGAACGCCGTTTGAAAGTCCATGTACACAACCTCAATCGCATTGCCCTCATCAAAAAAACTCAATCAAGCTAGATAAACAAAATTTGTCTTTAACAAATCTGCATTGGCTTTCCTTTATTAATCCACACTTGTCCAAGTGACTATTAATTTTGTCCTGGATTATCATTTCTAAAAGCTTCCCCACCACCGAGGTTAAACTGACTGGCCTGTAGTTGCCGGGTTTATCCTTACACCCTTTTTTGAACAAGGGTGTGACATTTGCAATTCTCCAGTCCTCTGGCACCACCCCTGTATCTAAGGATGTTTGGAAGATTATGGCCAGCACCTCTGCAATTTCCACCCGTACTTCCCTCAGCAACCTAGGATGCATCCCATCCAGACCGGCTAACTTATCTACTTTAAGCACAGCCAGCCTTTCTAGTACCTCCATCAATTTTCACCCCATCCAGTATCTCAACTACCTCCCCCTTTACTGTGAGGAAAAAAGTTTAGAGAGATGTGTCCGTCACACTTGAAAGTGTTAGAAGTTTAGAAAAAAAAGAGAAAGAAAGGCCATCATTTCATTCTGGTTTCTTTTGACCTGATGCCAGAAATTTACAACTAATTGGGTGGGAGAAGCATGAGTGAAGTGCCTGAGGATCTGTGTTGCGATCCTGTTCCTAATAATACATTAACCCAATGTACAATTGTCAAATTTGCAGATGGTAAAGGGAGCTGGTGGTGGAGAGAGGGAGTAATAGGAACATAGCCGAATCTGCATACATACTTCACGAACAATAAACTTCAACTCAAAACAGTAATTAGACTTTGTGGCCTTAAAGGGACAGGCTAGATTAAACAAAGCTATATCTTACCAACAGTGTAATTTATTGTGCATTAGTTGACATAACACAGTCCTTTTAAAACAGTGTATTTTCTGACTTAATTGTATGCAACAGCAATGGAGAATCCTGTTAAAGATTTCATAGTTTCTGGAAAAATGAAGTCTCTTTTAGGGCCCTGCTATATATAGAAGTTGATACAAGTATATTTTGTATCTTTTTAAAATGATCAACAATTGTTTTTTTGTTTTCTACTGTTTCATGTAGAAAACTGCAGGTAATATTGAAAAGTCTTCCCCCTCCACCAGATTTGTTATTTTCCTTAATGCTTAAGTCTTCTGTTGCAAAGGCAATCTATTTAAAGAACTCCCAACAATTCTGCATTGTAACTGGATGCTAGCTATGTGGCAGTGATTTGCTTTTATCCAAACAAAATAGTACTAAAGCCTTTAAGGATTGCCCTTATGATAACTGAAGTCTTGTTTTAAGTTCTACCCAGTAATTGTCTGTACTTTCCCAAAAACAGATGTGTGCAAAATGGAGCAACAGAAAGACAAGCCACACCTCAGTGTTGATCGTGGACAACAGAGGCAGAAGAAAGGTAAATAATGCAGTACATATTCAGCCAGCCTAAATGCCCACTGAAAAATAAAGTTCTCTTTTGGATGTTGCTGTGGATAAGTTTGCTCAGTTTGGGTTCTGCTAGGACCACTCGGCTCCAGACCCCATTTCAGACTTGGCCCAAACATGGACAAAAGAGCTGAATTCCAGAGGTGAGGTGAGAGTAATTGCCCTTGACATCAAGGCACAATTTGACCGAGTGTGGCACCAAGGAGCCCTAATAAAATTGAAGTCATTAGGAATTGGGGAAAACTCTCCAGTGGCTGGAGAGTTTTCCCCAACAACCACTACCATCTTCCTAGCACATAGGAAGATGGTAGTGGTTGTTGGAGGCCAGTCATCTTGGCCCCAGGGCATTGCTGCAGGAGTTCCTCAGGGCAGTGTCCTTGGCCCAACCATCTTCAGCTGCTTCATCAATGACCTTCGCTCCATCATAAGGTCAGAAATGGGGATGTTCGCTGATGATTGCACAGTGTTCAGTTCCATTCGCAACCCTTCAGATAATGAAGCAATCCGTGCCCGCATGCAGCAAGACTGGACAACATCCAGGCTTGGGCTCATAAGTGGCAAGTAACATTCATGCCAGACAAGTACCAGGCAATGACCATCTCCAACAAGAGAGAGTCTAACCACGTCCCCTTGACATTCAACGGCATTACCATCGCCGAATCCCCCACCATCAACATGCTGGGGGGCACCATTGACCAGAAACTTAACTGGACCAGCCATATAAATATTGTGGCTACAAGAGCAGGTCAGAGGCTGGGTATTCTGCAGCAAGTGACTCACCTCCTGACTCCCCAAAGCCTTTCCACAATCTACAAGGCACGAGTCAGGAGTGTGATGGAATACTCTCCACTTTCCTGGATGAGTGCAGCTCCAACAACACTCAAGAAGCTCGACACCATCCAGGACAAAGCAGCCCGCTTGATTGGCACCCCATCTACCACCCTAAACATTCACTCCTTTCACCACCAGCACACTGTGGCTGCAGTGTATACCATCCACAGGATGCACTGCAGCAACTCGCCAAGGCTTCTTCGACAGCACCTCCCAAACCCACGACCCCTACCACCTAGAAGGACAAGGGCAGCAGGCACATGGGAACAACACCACCTGCACGTTCCCCTCCAAGTTATACACCATCCCGACTTGGAAATATATCGCCGTTCCTTCATTGTTGCTGGGTCAAAATCCTGGAATTCCCTTCCTAACAGCACTGTGGGAGAACCTTCACCACAGGGACTGCAGCAGTTCAAGAAGGCAGCTCACCACCACCTTCTCAAGGGCAATTAGGGATGGGCAATAAATGCTGGCCTTGCCAGCGAAGCCCACATCCCATGAACGAAATTTTTAAAAAAAGGAAACTCTACAGTGTAGATAAATGCCTGTGCATTACAGGAAAATATACTTGTAGTGGTACAAAATTACAAGAAATAAGATGGATGTAAAATTTACCTTGTAGACCCTAAGGTTATCAATTTAACAAAACTGATGACTTGTTACTGGACTTTCTGCTACCGTTCTAATTCATTATCGGATAAATCTTTTGCAAATTAGTCCATCTTTATTTTCAATCTCTCCAATCTGTTAAAATGTAACTGACGATCAGTTTGGTTGTGTGCACACTGAGAATTGTTGGGTGTCATTTAATTTAGCTGTGAGTCGCCAAGTGTTGTATGAGTAACTTCGAAATGGGTTATTCAGATACTGACCACATTTTGCATGTGACCTGAAGCACGGGCCCCTTTCCAAAACAGGAACTTGCAGGATTATTTAAATTTTCTGACTACAGTCTACTTAATTTGAAACCATTTAACTGAAATTATCATTTTTTAATAGTAGTACAATCCTACTTGCTGTGTTATTCACCTTCATTAATTCAAATTATTGGGATAATTCAATTTTTTTTAGCAAAAAAGATAACTTCAAATTATCACAAGTAGACTGTTCAGGGTAGAGTTTCCCCTTTATTTGCTCCAGGGGAATGTGCAATTCCTCGGCACTGCGAAAAGCAAATGAGGGTTGAGACCCATTGTGTCATGTCTCCACCCAACAGCACGGCCGTGGAATTCCTGGGCCATTCCCAAACAAATGTAACTGGACCTGTGCCTGCTGCATTCAAATGAGACAGGAGGGATCTCCTCCCTCTCTCTTCTCCTTCCCCCCCCCCCCCCCTCGCTTTCCCCCCCACTCCTGTCCTCCCTCTCCTTCCCCCCCCCCCCCGCCCTGTCCTCCCTCTCCCCCGTCCTCCCCCTCCCCCTCTCTGTTGTCCTGCCCCTTTACTAAGTCCACACTAAGTCAATCGGTGTGAGAAAAGACCAACAGGACATATGGGCTGGGTGGGAGTAGTTACCCAAATAAGAGTACACAAATCTGTATAACATAAGAAATAAACCAAGTGAGCTCAAAGCACAAAGTCAGCTTGAAGGGTATGATATAATTGCCATTACAAAGACCTGGTTACAAACTGGGCATGATTGGGAGCTGAAAATTCCAGGCTATAGGATCTTTAGAAAGGACAGGGAAATTGGGAAAGGAGGATGATTCGCAATATTTAAAAAAAAACATGGTAGTAGAAAGAAGGGATTTCTGTAAGGATGATCAGGCAGTGAAAACACTATGGGTAGAATTAAAGAGCAGCAAAGAACTCTGGTAAGGAGGTGGCTACAGACTCCTTGATAGTGATGTAGTGGGGGATGTATAAATATGGAGATTGGGGAAGCATGCAGCATAGACAATGTGGTTATAATGAGAGATTTTAATTTTCACAGACTGGGAGAAGCAGAACAGCTCAAGTAGTGAAGGAAATGAATTTCTAGAATGTATTTGGGACAGTTTTTAGTACAGTATGTATTAGAACTGACAAGTGATGAGTAATGAACCGGAATTAATTAACAATCTGACAGTAAGGGAACATCTTGGGAATAGTGACCATAATATGATTGAATGTAATACTAGGTTTGAGAGGGAGAAGTGAGAGTCACACACCACAGTTTTAAATTTAAGTAAGGCAAACCTTGAAAGGATGAGAAATAAAGTGCCTGCAGAAACTGAGCTGAACTGTTAATGGGTAATTCTACAGACAAACAGTGGGAAGTATTCAAAGAATTATTTGGCATGGTACAAAACCAATACATACCTTCCTCCCACTGCCCCCCAAAAGCAAAACTCTTTGCGTAGTTAAGGAACCATAGTGAACAATTTTTTTTATTCGTTCATGGGATGTGGGCGTTGCTGGCGAGGCCAGCATTTATTGCCCATCCCTAATTGCCCTTGAGAAGGTGGTGGTGAGCCGTCTTCTTGAACCGCTGCAGTCCGTGTGGTGAAGATTCTCCCACAGTGCTGTTAGGAAGGGAGTTCCAGGATTTTGACCCAGCGACAATGAAGGAACGGCGATATTTTTCCAAGTCAGGATGGTGTGTGACTTGGAGGGGAACGTGCAGGTGGTGTTGTTCCCATGTGCCTGCTGCCCTTGGCCTTCTAGGTGGTAGAGGTCGTGGGTTTGGGAGGTGCTGTTGAAGAAGTCTTGGCGAGTTGCTGTAGTGCATCCTGTGGATGGTACACACTGCAGCCACAGTGCGCTGGTGGTGAAGGGAGTGGATGTTTAGCCTGGTGGATGGGGTGCCAATCAAGAGGGCTGCTTTGTCCTAGATGGTTTCGAGGTTCTTGAGTGTTGTTGGAGCTGCACTCATCCAGGCAAGTGGAGAGTATTCCATCACGCTCCTGACTTGTGCCTTGTAGATGGTGGAAAGGCTTTAGGGGGTCATGAGGTGAGTCAGTCGCCGCAGAATACCCAGCCTCTGACCAGCTCTTGTAGCCACAGTATTTATGTGGCTGGTCCAGTTAAGTTTCTGGTCAATGGTGCCCCCCAGGATGTTGATGGTGGGGGATTCGGCGATGGTAATGCCGTTGAATGTCAAGGGGAGGTGGTTAGATTCTCTCTTGTTGAAGATGGTCATTGCCTGGCACTTGTGTGGCGTGAATTTACTTGGCACTTATCAGCCCAAGCCTGGATGTTGACCAGGTCTTGCTGTATGCAGGCATGGACTGCTTCATTATCTGAGGGGTTGTGAATGGAAATGAGGTAAGGGACTGTATCAAGCTGAAAGAAAAGGTTTACACAAATGCAAGGAAAAGTGGAAATTCAGCAGACTGGGTGAGCTATAAAAAACATCAGAGATACCAAGAAAGTAACAGGCGCAAAAAAGGAATTTTAAAAAAAACTTGCAAGGGATATTAATACTAACAGTAACAGTTTTAAAAAAGTGTGGTAAGGAGGAAGGTGGGCCCATTAAAGACAGATGCAGGTAATACTATAATGGATAATCAGGAAATGGCAGACTTTTTAAATGAGTACTTTGTATCCATTTTCACAGTGGAGGAAGAGGACAAAATACCAGCAGTACAAGGGAACCTAAAAAAAAGCAAGGGGACAGTAGATTTAATGTTTTTTAAAAAATGGTAATGGAGATATTAATCGTACTTAAGATAGACAAATCTCCAGGTCTTCATGGTTTCCACCCTAGGGTATTAAAATAAATAGGTGGGTAAATAGCAGATGCATTAACCACAATTTTCCAAAGCGCTTTGGACTCAGGAATTGTGCCTTTTGGATTGGAAAATTGCAAATGCCATTCCATTATTTATGACAAATGTAAAGAATCTTACAACACCAGGTTATAGTCCAACAGTTTTATTTGAAAATCACAAGCTTTCGGAGCTTACGTCCTTCGTCAGGTGAGTGAGTGAAGGGTTTTAAAATCGCATAGCATATATTAGGCTGGGAGACAATCACAGCAATCAAAGGTGTCGTTGGTGTTCAGACAGGTTAGCCATGGAAAACATTACATCCCAGTATACTGAATACACAATGGATCAGATTACACAGACAGAGAGAAAAAGAGACCCGAAAGGCAGAGAGAGAGAGAGAATGTCTAGTTGTATTAAAAACAGATAACTTTTTTTTCCTGCTGGTGGGGTTACATGTAGCGTGACATGAACCCAAGATCCCAGTTGAGGCTGTCCTCATGGGTGCAGAACTTGGCCATCAATTTCTGCTCGACGATTTTGCATTGTCGTGTGTCTCGAAGGCCCCCTTGGAGAATGCTTACCCGAAGATTGGTGGCTGAATGTCCTTGACTGCTAAAGTGCTCCCCGACTGGGAGGGAACCCTCCTGTCTGGCGATTGTTGCGCGGTGTCCGTTCATCTGTTGTCGCAGTGTCTGCATGGTCTCGCCAATGTACCATGCTCCGGGGCATCCTTTCCTGCAACGTATGAGGTAGACAACGTTGGCCGAGTCACAGGAGTATGAACCATGTACCTGGTGGGTGGTGTCCTCTCGTGTGATGGTGGTATCTGTGTCGATGATCTGGCATGTCTTGCAGAGGTTGCCGTGGCAGGGTTATGTGGTGTCGTGGACGCTGTTCTCCTGAAAGCTGGGTAATTGCTGCGAACGATGGTCTGTTTGAGATTGGGTGGCTGTTTGAAGGCGAGTAGTGGAGGCATGGGGATGGCCTTAGCGAGGTGTTCATCGTCATCGATGACATGTTGAAGGCTGCGGAGAACATGGCGTAGTTTCTCCACTCCGGGGAAGTACTGGACAACGAAGGGTACTCTGTTGGTTGCGTCCCGTGTTTGTCTTCTGAGGAGGTCTATGCGATTCTTCATTGTGGCCCGTCTGAACTGTCGATCAACGAGTCGAGCGTCATATCCCGTTCTTACGAGGGCGTCTTTCAGCGTCTGTAGGTGTCCATCGCGTTCCTCCTCGTCTGAGCAGATCCTGTGTATTCGCAGGGCCTGTCCATAGGGGATGGCCTCTTTGACATGGTTAGGGTGGAAGCTGGAAAAGTGGAGCATCGTGAGGTTGTCCGTGGGCTTGCGGTAGAGTGAGGTGCTGAGGTGCCCGTCTTTGATGGAGATTTGTGTGTCCAAGAAAGGAACCGATTCTGAGGAGTAGTCCATGGTGAGTTTGATGGTGGGATGGAACTTGTTGATGTTATCGTGTAGTCTCTTCAGTGATTCTTCGCCGTGGGTCCAGAGGAAGAAAATGTCGTCGATGTATCTAGTGTATAGCACTGGTTGGAGGTCCTGTGCAGTGAAGAAGTCGTGCTCGAACTTGTGCATGAAAATATTGGCGTATTGGTGTGCGAATTTGGTCCCCATGGCTGTTCCGTGTGTTTGGGTAAAGAACTGGTTATCGAAGGTGAAGACATTGTGATCCAGGATGAAGCAGATGAGTTGTAGGATGGCGTCTGGAGATTGGCTGTTGTTGGTGTTGAGTACTGAGGCTGTTGCAGCGATGCTGTCATCGTGGGGGATACTGGTGTAGAGTGCTGAGACGTCCATCGTGGTGAGAAGTGTTCCTGGTTCAACTGGTCCGTGGGTGTTGAGTTTTTGTAGGAAGCCTGTAGTGTCGCGACAGAAGCTGGGGGTTCCCTG
This sequence comes from Heptranchias perlo, assembly GCF_035084215.1. Classification (NCBI taxonomy): domain Eukaryota; kingdom Metazoa; phylum Chordata; class Chondrichthyes; order Hexanchiformes; family Hexanchidae; genus Heptranchias; species Heptranchias perlo. The sequence continues at coordinate 43,674,630 of NC_090331.1, read as the reverse complement.
TACGATGGGTTTCAGGATGCCCTCGACGTATCCAGAGAGGTTCTCACACAGGGTTCCGTTGCCTGATACGATAGGACGTCCGGGTGTGTTGGCTTTGTGTATCTTTGGGAGGTAATAGAAGTCTCCAACGCGGGGAGTACGTGGGATGAGAGCGCGTAGGATGCTTTGAAGGTCTGGATCGAAGGTCTTGATCAGTTTGTTGAGCTGGTGGGTGTGTTCTTTGGTCGGATCTGCGGGTAACCGTCTGTAGTGTTCCTGGTTGTCCAGTTGTCGGTATGCTTCTTTGCAATAGTCCGTTCTGTTCTGTATGACAATGGCTCCTCCTTTGTCCGCTGGTTTGATGACGATGTTGCGGTTGGTTGTGAGAGCATCGATGGCGTTGCCTTGTGCTCGGGTGACATTCTGGACTGTCTTGTGAGTGCGGCTGATGAATCTGGCGTTGACTCATCTCCTGACAGCTTGAGCATACATGTCAAGCTTAGGACAGCGACCCTCCGGAGGAGTCCAGTTTGACTCTTTCTTCGGTTGCTGTACCGCGGATCCCACTGTCTGCTGTTCCGGATCGTTGATTGTCTCGTTGGGTTCTCTGCTGAAATCTTAGGATTTGTGGAAGAATTCCCGGAGCCTCATTCTCCTGATGAATTCCTCTGTGTCTGTCGCGAGACCGATGGGGTCCATTTTGGTGGGGCAGAAATTGAGCCCTCAGCTGAGAACTTCGATTTCGTCTGATTGAAGGGTGTGGTCGGACAAATTGACGATAGACTTCCCTGTGGATGCAACCGTGGTACCGGGGGAGGCTTGGCTGATGCTGGTGGTGATGCCGAGTTTCTCAAGCTTCCTGCTCTTGGTTTTCATGTAGGCAGCGTAGTTCCGTTGCCTCGTCTGTTTGGCGGTGTCTCGTAGCTGGTCTGCTGTGTCCTGAGTACAGGTTGAGAGTATGGACTCTATCTTGGTTTCGAGGTTCCGTCATCTGCTGTAGAGTTGGTGTACGAGATGGTTGCGGAGTGTGCGAGAGGTACGATGGCAGAGTCTTTCAGCGTAATCTGAGTTGTATGTCAACTTGAGTGGGTTCTTGATCTGTAGTCCTTTCGGGATCTTGTCTGCTTTCTTGCAGCTCTGTAAAAACTTGATGTCTGTGTCGATATGCGTGATCTTTTTGGAGATCCTCTCCACTGTGAACCGGCAGTTTGTGGTGTCGATAGTAGCCATGATGTGGAGATGCCGGTGATGGACTGGGGTGGACAAATATAAGGAATCTTACAACACCAGGTTATAGTCCAACAGTTTTATTTGAAAATCACAAGCTTTCGGAGCTTACGTCCTTCGTCAGGTGAGTGAGTGAAGGGTTTTAAAATCGCATAGCATATATTAGGCTGGGAGACAATCACAGCAATCAAAGGTGTCGTTGGTGTTCAGACAGGTTAGCCACGGAAAATATTACATCCCAGTATACTGAATACACAATGGGTCAGATTACACAGACAGAGAGAGAAAGAGACCCGAAAGGCAGAGAGAGAGAGAGAGAGAGAGAAAACGGGACGCAACCAACAGAGTACCCTTCGTTGTCCAGTACTTCCCCGAAGCGGAGAAACTACGCCATGTTCTCCGCAGCCTTCAACATGTCATCGATGACGACGAACACCTCGCTAAAGCCATCCCCACGCCTCCACTACTCTCTTTCAAACAGCCACCCAACCTCAAACAGACCATTGTTCGCAGCAGATTACCCAGCTTTCAGGAGAACAGCGTCCACGACACCACATAACCCCGCCACGGCAACCTCTGCAAGACATGCCAGATCATCGACACAGATACCACCATCACACGAGAGGACACCACCCACCAGGTACATGGTTCATACTCCTGTGACTCGGCCAACGTTGTCTACCTCATACATTGCAGGAAAGGATGCCCCGGAGCATGGTACATTGGCGAGACCATGCAGACACTGCGACAATGGATGAACGGACACCGTGCAACAATCGCCAGACAGGAAGGTTCCCTCCCAGTCGGGGAACACTTCAGCAGTCAAGGACATTCAGCCACCGATCTTTGGGTAAGCGTTCTCCAAGGCGGCCTTCGAGACACACGACAACGCAAAATCGTCGAGCAGAAATTGATAGCCAAGTTCCGCACTCATGAGGACGGCCTCAACCGGGATCTTGGGTTCATGTCACGCTACACGTAACCCCACCAGCAGGAAAAAAAAGTTATCTGTTTTTAATACAACTGGACATTCATATTCTCTGTCTCTCTCTCTCTGCCTTTCGGGTCTCTTTTTCTCTCTGTCTGTGTAATCTGACCCATTGTGTATTTAGTATACTGGGATCTAATGTTTTCCGTGGCTAACCTGTCTGAACACCAACGACACCTTTGATTGCTGTGATTGTCTCCCAGCCTAATATATGCTATGCGATTTTAAAACCCTTCACTCACTCACCTGACGAAAGAGATAATCTCCGAAAGCTTGTGATTTTAAAATAAAATTGTTGGACTATAACCTGGTGTTGTAAGATTCCTTGCATTTGTCCACCCCAGTCCATCACCGGCATCTCCACATCATTATTTATGACAGAAGGGATGCAGAAACTAGGAACCTGTCAGTTCAACAGATTCCAATAACTTCCCTATAACTATCATCAGGAACAGAGTGACTGAGCATTTGAATAAGTATGAGCTAATCGAAGAGAGTCAGCACGGATTTGTGAAGGATAGATCATGTCTGACTGACCTCGTTGAATTTGTGACAAGGTCACTAACATAGTGGACAGGGGAGTGTCTATATGGGCTTGCAGAAGGCGTTAGATAAGGTTCTGCACAAGAGATTGTCAGCACAAATGAGAATGCATGGAACAGGAGGTAACTTTGTGACATGGGTTGGTAATTAGTTGGGAGGTAGAAGACAGATTAGAGATAAAGCGTTTGTTCTCTGATTGGCGGAATATTACAAGTGGTCCCCAGGGATCTGTACTGGGGCCTCAGCTTTTCACCATATATATTAATGACTTGGATGAAGAGTTGTACATCCAAGTTTGCAGATGGCGTTAAGTTAGGAGGCACAGTAAATTGCATGGATGGGAGGAGGAATTTTTCAAAGGGACATGCACAGACTGAGTGAGTGGGCAAAACAATGGCAGATGGAGTTCAATGTGGGAATGTGTACGGTCATCTGTGGATGAGAAAGAAGAATCGGAATATATTCTTAATGGTGCGTGACTGGTGGGGCAAATGGATTTGTGTGTCCATGTACAGCGATCACTAAAAGCTAGTCCACAGGTACAGAAATCAATCAAGAAGACCAATGGAATTCGGCCTTTGCTTCAAGAAATAAAAAAGTGAGGCTGTGATGCTTCGTTTGCACAAAGTCTTGTGACCAAAGTTTTCGTTAGACCCCATCTGAGGTACTGCGTTCAGTTTTGGGCAACCCCCCTCAGGAAAGATATATTGACCTTGGAAGGGGTACAGCGCAGATTCATCAGAATGATAGAGGCTGAAAGGTTTGAATTATCCCCTGGAGCTCAGGAAGTTGAGGGTTGATCTGATGGAGGCGTTTGAAATTATAAAGGGATTCGATGGGGTAGATACAAACATACTATTTCCTCTGGTGGGAGAATCAAGAACAAGGTAGCATAATATTAAAATTAGTGCCAGGCCAGTTAGGAATGAAATCAGGAAGCACTTTTTCCACACAAAGGGTTGTGGAAATCTGGAACTCCTATCCACCAAAAGGCTGTGAATTTGAGGTACAGATCAGCCATGATAAAATTGAATAGCTGAACTCGAGAGGCTGAATCACCTACTCCTGTTCCTCTTCCTTCCATTATAGTTATCCTACTCTTCCTCTTCCTTCTTGAACCATCCACCTCATCCTTCTATCCTCCCCTTCTCCCAGTTTCACCTATCCTTGTCCGCCTTCAATGCTTCTGCTGCCTCTCCGACCTCCTTTGCCAAATTCCTCCTCATCCTCCCAATGTCTCCTGCCTATCCCTATCCTGCTCCTTTCCTTCCTCTTTCCCTGTCTCCTTTCCTCACCTCCTTTCATCATCACCCTCCTCCTCTTCTGGTTTATTTTTGGACATGGTGACATTGAAACTCTTTCTATCTAGCATGTACTGTCTTCTATCATGATTTTTAACAAATGATTGTTATACGCTGTTTGGTTTCAACAGGAGATTCTTACACTGACCACTCTGGACAAGTTGGTATTTCAGATTGTGCTTCTGGCCAGTTTTCTGTACAAGAGGATATATACAAAATGAACATGTCTAAAGGAGTGTCCATGTCACTTCCATCCTCGCCACTCTTGCCACGTCAGCCATTTATGATGCATGCATGGACAGGCAAAAGGTCTCCAGGTATGGATTTTGAACAGAACCTCCTGATTACTTTTAGTAGCTGTACAGAGATGTTAAATTTATAATGTTCTTCTTTATCAAAACTTCACACCCGGTCATGCATTAATATTTTACAAGAAGTTTTGTTTTTCTGTTTCTGATCAGTTTTCTCCCCTTTCCTCCTCAAAGCATTGAGTCCTTGTTGGGGTACGAGTCCACGAACAGTGGGCTCTCTCCGGTACCTTGGTCATGAGTGTTGCAGTCTGTTCATATCTGGGAGCATTGCACTTGAACTCCAATGTTCAAACAAGCACATTTCTCGCATGGATCCCTTTATATGGTCAGGAGTGATATCGTGCCTCATTTTTCCCCCTCAAATCTGGGTCGCTAAAGTCATTTGTAGTGTATTTATTGCCGTTCCAGCTGAGATCAGCTAACTTAGTGCAGATTGGCGATTGAATCTGGGACTTCCCGCTCTGTACATCTCTGCTACGTATTGGAAAAACTCACTGAGCCATTTTAGGCGCTGCCTTGCATTTTCATGGTCGTCTTGCCTAAGGCTTTCTCCTTCAACGCAAGCCTCTATTTTTATTTAAGAATTTTTAACATGATGTATTCAGTGCTGTGCTGTTTATTGAATTTTTTCAATAATTATATATTGTTATCAAAAACAAAGCTCATACACGTGCACTGGATTATTTGCACCCTTTTCAAAAAAAAAAATTCATGTGATTTCTGTTTGAAGGTTTAGTTTCAACTGAGTAATTTGAATAAAATCATGTTGATTTAGTTGATTAAGGCTTGGAATAAAGCAGTATTTAAAATGAATTGTTGTAATGCCGTGTTTATTTTGAATAATTACTTGAATTTAAAATACAAAGGAAAATATTTGAAATACACCAGTTATTATCGAAGTGAGAAAGGTTTACATTTGGATGGAGCCCTGCAAAAGAACTGGTTTTGTGAGGAAGGAGAACCTTTTGTATGATTCACCAATCCAAAGAGGGGAGGGCGAACAACAGGGAGCTATCAAGAGTACAGATCTGCTAACCACAGTCATAAACAAAGCAACTAAAAATATAGCCTGAGTAGATTTTAAAATGGAACAGAGGTGGAAAAATCTTCACATTTCATAAAGGTCATATGTCAAGTTTGTGAAAAAGTTTGCCTTCAAAAGGCAAAAGGTGAGATCGACACATTTCCAAATGGAAGGGCAAACAATTGAATGTGAATGGGAAATCAGCAGGAAGATAAAGGACAAAATACTGTGGATGCTGGAAATCTGAAATAAAAACAGAAAAAGCTGGAAATACTCCAAGTTGGCAGCATCTGTGGAGAAAGAAACAGTTAACGTTTCAAGTCGATGGATGACCTTTCATGAGAACTGGAAGAAGTTGAAGATTAAACAGTTTTTTAAGCAAGTACAGAGCCAGGGAAAGTAGTGGGGGGGGAGCGATGTTGGTGAGGGAGGGGAGGAAAGAACAAAAGGGAAGGTCTTTGATAGGGTGGAGGGCAGGAGTGATTAAATGACAAAAGCGATTGCAAGGCAAGGAGGGTGGAAATGGGGCAAGTAAAGAAACAAAAGATGGGTCTAGAGGAACTGTAAATGGCAACATCAGAATCATTACCAGCACCTGCTGTCTGAAAAAATGGAAGCTGTGGTTATGATCTGAAATTACTGAAATCAGTGTTGAGTCCTGAAGATTGTAAAATGCCTAATCGAAAGATGAGGTGCTGATCCTCGAGTTCCCGTTGAGCTTCATTGGACAGTGTAAGAGGCTGAAGTCAGATTGGGAGTGGGCTGGAGAATTAAAATGGCAAGCGACAGACAGGTCAGGACTTTGCAGACTGAGCGGAAAACAATCCCCCCAATCTGAGTTTGGTCTCCCCAATGTGGAGGAAACTGCATTGTGAGCAGTGAATGCAGTATACTAAATTGAAAGAAGTACAAGTAAATCGCTGTTTCCCCTGGAAGGAGTGTTTGGGGGCCCTGGATGAAGGGAAGGGAGGACGTGAAAGGCCAGGTGTTGCATCTCCTGCGCTTGCATTGGAAGGTGCCGTGGGAAGGAGAGTAGATGTTGAAGGTGATGGAAGAGTGGACCAGGGTGTTGTGGAGGGAGTGGTCCATTCGAAATGCTGAAAGAGGAGGAGAGGGGAAGATGTGTTTGGTGGTGGCATCATGCTGAAGATGGCGGAGGAAGATACGTAGAATGTGGAGGCTGGTGGAGTGGAAGGTTAGGACAAGGGGGACCCTATCATGATTCTGGGAGGGAGGGAAAGGGGTGAGGGCAGAAGTGTGGGAAATGGGGCGGACACGGTCGAGGACCCTGTCAACAACAGTGGAGGGGAATTCTCGTTTGTGGAAAAAGGAAGACATGTTGGAAGCACTGGTGTGGAAGGTGGCATCGTTAGAACAGATGTGACGGAGACAGAGAAACTCGGAGAAGGGAATAAAGTCCTTACAGGAAGCGGGGTGGGAGGAAGTGTAATCAAGGTAGCTAGGGGAGTCGGGCTTTTAGTGGATACTGGTGGACAGCCTATCCCCAGAAATGGTGATAGAGCAGTCGAGGAAGGGAAGAGTCAGAGATGGACCATGTGAAGGCGAGGGAAGGGTGGAAATTGGAAGCACAGTTAATGAAATTTTCTGGTTTGGAATGTACTGAAAAAAGAGGTGAAGCAGGGAACCTGAGTAAGACTGGAACAAAGAATGTTCCACGTATCCCACAAAAAGGCAGGCATACCTAGTACCAATATGAGCTCCCATAGTGACCCCTTTTATTTGGAGGAAATAAGTGGAATCAAAGGAGAAGTTGTTCAATGTAAGAACAACTTCACCCAGGCGGAGGAGGGTGGTGATGGGGACTGGTTGGGCCTCTGTTCAAGGAAGAATCAGAGGGCCCACAGGCCGTCCTAGTGCCTTGCACCATCATCCTTTTTTTCATTCAATCACGCCTGCCCTCCACCTTATTAAAGATCTTTCCTTCCTTCCTCTTCCTCCCCACACCCACCTTTTCCCTGGCTCTGTACGTGCTTAAAAACTGTTTAATCTTCAACTACTTCCAATTCTGACAAAAGGCTATTGACCTAAAATGTTAACCCTGTTTCATTCTCTACAGATGTTGTCTGAATTGCTGAGTATTACCAGCTTTTTCTAATTTTATATAATATATTGGAAGACCAAGGAGGTGGCTGAGATCTGAAATTGTTGAAGACCAGTGAACCAGGGGAAAGATAATATATTGTTTTCGTAGTTGAACTTTGAGCATATATGAGACCGAGGACTGAAAGATTGGAGTGAGCATGGGAGATGGAATTTAAATGATGAGTCACAGGGATGTTAGAATCATACTTAGACAGACTGGCGATGTTCAGTAAAGTAAGTGGTTGTTCATTCTGTGTTTGGTATTCCCAGTATAATGAAGATCATACCATGATTGGTGAATACAGTACACTAGTTTCTTTAGGTACATGTAGATCACTGTCTTGCGTAGTATTTTAGGGCCCAGACATTGGTGTGGGAAGGAGCAAATGGACACACATTACATCTGTAGTTGCAGGGGGCAATATCTGAGGAAGTGCAGCCACTTGTAAAGGGAAAGGTAAATGAGGGTGTTGCAGCTTCTTTGGAGAATTTTTTCTCTAATTTATTTACTCAGTAGAATATGCACTTTGCAATATTGCAAGCTGATTGTATGATACTTGGTGTCCAAAATTCAACTCTGGTACTTTTTAATGGTATTTTTCACTTTTTTTTAATAACTACTGTGTGCAGTATTGGGCTCCACATTATATGAAAGTTATTGAGGCTTCAGAGGGTACAACACAGATTCATTAGGATGCTGCCTGGTATGAGGAAATGCAAATATGAAGAAACACTTGAAAAATTGGGTCTTTTTTCCATTAGAGTGACGCAAATTTCAGGGCCATATAATAGAAATTTTTATGAAGGGATGCGACAGGTGAAGAAGCAGACTGTTTCCAGTAGCAAAGGGGTCAAGAATGAGGTGCCATAGATTCAAATTTAAATGTAAGAGATTTAGATCAGAGCAGAGGAGAATCATTTAACACAGTCGTGAGGCTGTGGAATTCACTTCTAGGGTTAGTGAATGATGCAGAACCTATGTCCAAGATTGGATAAAGAAAGAAAGACTTGTATTTATATAGTGCCTTTTATGACCTCAGGTTGTTCCAAAATGCTTTACAGCAAATGAAGTACTTTTGAAGTGTAGGCACTGCTGTAATGTAGGAAACTCAGCGACCAATTTGTGCATAGCAAGGTCCCACGAACAGCAATGTGATAATGACCAGATAATCTGTTTTGTTTTCGTGATGTTGGTTGAGGGATAAATATTGGCCAGGACTCTGGGGAGAACTCCTCTGCTCTTCTTCGAAATGGTGGCAGGGGATCTTTTACATTCACTTAAAAGGGCAGACAGGGCTTCAGTTTAAGGTCTTATCTGAAAGACAGCACCTCTGACAGTGCGGCACTCCTTCAGTACTGCACTGGATTGTCAGCCTAGATTTTGTGCTCAAGTCTCTGGAGTGGGGCTTGAACCCACAACCTTCTGACTTAGGTAAGAGTGCTATCACTGAGTCACAACTGACAGCTAGGTGGATGAGGGATGTCGGACCAAGGTGGGTAAATGTGCTTAGAACTATTTTCTTGAATGGAGGGTGAACACTGATATGGACTGGTTAAGCCGAATGACCTGTTTGTGTTATAACCTCTATGTAATATCTATGTAAATAGTCTTCTCATTTCTGAAATGTTTTTTATGGAAGTATGTAATGCAGTGCTAAGGCATAAAGGAATGGCAAGATCTGGTTGTGCCTCAAACGATTCCATTGCTTGTGTATCAACAGATAATGTAGCTAGGGTGAAATCCCTGTATTTGGTGTATGTGTCAGCTGGGTGAAACCTATTAACATTGGATCGTTGATATAAGAACATAACAACATAAGAAATAGGAGCAGGAGTAGGCCAATCGGCCCCTTGAGCCTGCTCCGCCATTCAATAAGATCATGGCTGATCTGATCCCAACCACAAATCTAAAGAACACAAGAAGTAGGAGCAGGACCCGGCCACTCAGCCCCTGGGCCCTCTTCGCCACCCACAGGGCATTGACCGATCCGAGCTCAGCTTCATGTCCAATTTCCTGCCCGCTCCCCATAACCCCTAATTCCCTTTACTTCTAGGAAACTGTCTATTTCTGTTTTAAATTTATCTAATGATGTAGCTTCCACAGCTTCCTGGGGCAGCAAATTCCACAGACCTACCACCCACTGAGTGAAGAAGTTTCTCCTCATCTCAGTTTTGAAGGAGCAGCCCCTTATTCTAAGATTATGCCCCCTCGTTCTAGTTTCACCCATCTTTGGAAACATCCTTACTGCATCCACCCGATCAAGCCCCTTCACAATCTTATATGTTTCAATAAGATCGCCTCTCATTCTTCTGAACTCCAGTGAGTAGAGTCCCAATCTACTCAACCTCTCCTCATATGTCCACCCCCTCATCCCTGGGATTAACCGAGTGAACCTTCTTTGTACTGCCTCGAGAGCAAGTATGTCTTTTCTTAAGTGTGGACACCAAAACTGTATGCAGTATTCCAGGTGCGGTCTCACCAATACCTTATATAACTGCAGCAATACCTCCCTGTTTTTATATTCTATCCCCCTAGCAATAAAAGCCAATATTCCGTTGGCTTTCTTGATCACCTGCTGCACCTGCATACTAACTTTTTGATTTTCTTGCACTAGGACCCCCAGATCCCTTTGTACTGCAGTACTTTCCAGTTTCTCGCCATTAAGATAATAACTTGCTCTCTGATTTTTCCTGCCAAAGTGCATAACCTCACATTTTCCAATATTATATTGCATCTGCCAAATCTCCGCCCACTCACCCAGCCTGTCTATATCCCCTTGTAGGTTTTTTATGTCCTCCTCACTCTCTACTTTCCCTCCCATCTTTGTATCATCTGCAAATTTTGATATGTTGCACTTGGTCCCCTCCTCCAAATCGTTAATATAGATTGTGAAGAGTTGGGGACCCAGCACCGACCCCTGTGGAACACCACTGGTTACTGGTTGCCAGTCCGAGAATGAACCATTTATCCCAACTCTCTGCCTCCTGTTCGATAACCAATCCTCCACCCATGCCAGAATATTACCCCCAATCCTGTGATTTTTTTTATCTTAAGCAATAATCTTTTATGTGGCACCTTGTCGAATGCCTTCTGGAAGTCTAAATACACTATGTCCACTGGTTCCCCTTTATCCACCCTGTACGTTATATCCTCAAAGAACTCAAGCAAATTTGTCAGACATGACTTCCCCTTCATAAAGCCATGCTGACTTTGTCCTATTAAATTATGCTTATCTAAATGTTCCGTTACTGTCTCCTTAATAATAGACTCCAAAATTTTACCCACCACTGATGTTAGGCTAACTGGCCTATAATTTCCAGCCTTCTGCCTACTACCCTTTTTAAATAAAGGTGTTACATTAGCAGTTTTCCAATCTGCCGGGACCTCTCCTGAGTCCAGGGAATTTTGGAAAACTATCACCAAAGCATCCACAATCCCTACTGCCACTTCCCTCAAGACCCTAGGATGTAAGCCATCAGGTCCAGGGGATTTATCCGCTTTGAGTCCCATTATTTTACTGAGTACCATCTCCTGAGTGATTTTAATCGTATTTAGCTCCTCCCCCCGTAGAGCCCCCTGTTTGTCCAGTGTTGGGATATTCTTAGTGTCCTCTACCGTAAAGACTGAAACAAAATATTTGTTCAGCATTTTTGCCATCTCCATGTTTCCCACCATTAATTTCCCGGTCTCATCCTCCAACGGACCTACGTTTGCCTTAGCCACCCTTTTTCTTTTTATATAACTATAGAAACTCTTGCTATCTGTTTTTATATTTTTTGCTAATTTATTTTCATAATCTAACCTCCCTTTCTTAATCAATCCTTTAGTTACTTTTTGCTGTCTTTTGAAGACTTCCCAATCTTCTATCCTCCCACTAAGTTTGGCTACCTTATATGTCCTTGTTTTTAGTCGGATACTATCCTTGATTTCTTTACTTAGCCACGGATGGCTGTCATTTCTTTTACACCCTTTTTTCCTCAGTGGAATATATTTATTTTGAAAGTTGTAAAGTAACTCCTTAAATGAACACCACTGCTGATGTACCGTCTTACCCTTTAATCTATTTTCCCAGTCCACTTTAATCAATTCCGCTCTCATACCATCATAGTCTCCTTTATTCAAATTCAGTTCGCTTGTTTGAGAATCAACCTTCTCACCCTCTAATTGGATATGGAATTCAACCATGTTGTGGTCACTCATTCCAAGGGGATCCTTAACTAGGACATTATTAATTAATCCTGACTCATTACACAGGACCAGGTCCAAGGTTGCCTGCCCCCTTGTAGGATCAGTTACATACTGCTCAAGAAATCCATCCCTGATGCACTCAATGAACTCTTCCTCAAGGCTGCTCTGCCCAATTTGATTTGTCCAGTTAGTATGATAGTTAAAATCCCCCATAATTATAGCTGCTCCCTTATTACATGCCCCGACTATTTCCTGATTAATACTTCTTCCAGCAGAGTTGCAACTATTAGGAGGCCTATATACTATGCCCACTAGTGTTTTTTCCCCTTATTATTCCTTATCTCTACCCAAACTGTTTCATTATCTTGATGCTCTGTCCCAATATCATTTATCTGTATTAGTGATTCCTTCCTTTATTAACATAGCCACCCCACCTCCCCTTCCTTCCTGCCTGTCCTTCCTTATTGTTAAATACCCTGGCATATTTAATTCCCAGTCGTTGTCACCCTGCAGCCATGTTTCTGTAATGGCCACAAGATCATACCCATACGCAGTTATTTGTGCCGTTAACTCGTCCATTTTGTTACGAATGCTACGTGCATTCAGATAAAGAACTTTCAAATCTGTTTTGTGACACTTAGTTCCTGCTTTTTCCTTTTTAAACACTTTACCTATTACTCCATACCTTCTGTCCCTTCCTGATATGCTTTCCTCTGTCTCCCTGCTCAGGTTCCCAACCCCCTGCCACTTTAGTTTAAACCCTCCCCAACAGCACTAGCAAACACTCCTCCTAGGACAGCGGTCCCGGCCCTGCCCGGGTGCAGACCATCCGGTTTGTACTGGTCCCACCTCCCCCAGAACCGTTTCCAGTGTCCCAGGAATTTGAATCCCTCCCCTTGCACCATTCCTCTAGCCATGTATTCATTTGAAATATCCTCCTATTTCTACTCTGACTAGCACGTGGCACTGGCAGCAATCCTGAGATTACTACCTTTGAGGTCCTATTTTTTAATTTACCTCCTAACTCCCTATATTCTGCTTTTAGGAATTCATCCCCTTTTTTACCTATATCGTTGGTGCCTGTGTGCACCACGACAGCTGGCTGTTTGCCCTCCCCCTCCAAAATGTTCTGTAGCTGCTCCGAGACGTCCTTGATCCTTGCACCAGGGAGGCAACACACCATCCTGGAGTCTCGGTTGCGGCCGCAGAAACGCCTGTCTATTCCCCTAACAATTGAGTCCCCTATCACTATAGCTCTTCCACTCTTTTTCCTCCCAGCCTGTGCAGCAGAGCCACCCGTGGTGCCAGGAAGTTGGCTGCTGCTGCCTTCCCCTGATAAGTCATCCCCCCCAACAGCATCCAAAGTGGCATATCTTTTTGAGAGGGGGATGGCCACAGGGGACCCCTGCACTACCTGCCTGCACCTCTTACTCTTCCTGGTGGTCACCCATTCACTTCCTGCCTGTATACCCTTTACCTGCGGTGTGACCAACTCGCTAAACGTGCTATCCACGAGTTTCTCTGCATCGCGGATGCTCCACAGTGGATCCACCCGCAGCTCCAGCTCCGAGATACGATCGGTCAGTAGCTGCAGGTGGACACACTTCCTGCACACATGGTCGGCAGGGACACTGGTAGTGTCCATGACTTCCCACATCTTGCAGGAGGGGCATATCACGGGTGCGAGGTCTGCTGCCATGACTTGCCTTAGCTTAGTTACCCCTTTTAAATTACGTTGAAATTAGAAAATGTTAACTATACTTGGGACCTAGGTTCACTTAAAAAAACACATTACCTGCTATAAAACCTGCAGACCTTCCCTTTCTTATTACTTTACTTACAGTAAAACGGTAGAAATACTCACCTGAACCTACTCACCAATCAGCTGCCTCTCCTGTGCCGCGTCACTTTCTGACTGGTGACGTCACCTCGAACTGCCGCTGGTCTCAGAGTCTCGCTCTCAGAGTAAGCTCTGGTCTCTCTCTCCCCCCGCTCACCGACTGAACTCTCGCTCTCTCCGCGCTGTTTATATCCCCGCTCTGGTCTCGCTCTTTGCCGCCGCTCACCGACTGAACTCTCACTCTCTCCGCGCTGTTTTTATCCCCGCTCTGGTCTCGCTCTTTGCCGCCGCTCACCGACTGAACTCTCACTCTCTCCGCGCTGTTTTTATCCCCGCTCTGGTCTCGTTCTTTGCCGCCGCTCACCGACTGAACTCTCGCTCTCTCCGCGCTGTTTTTATCCCCGCTCTGGTCTCGCTCTTTGCCGCCGCTCACCGACTGAACTCCCGCTCTCTCCGCGCTGTTTATATCTACGCTCTGGTCTCGCTCTTTGCCGCCGCTCACCGACTGATCTCTCGCTCTCTCCGTGCTGTTTGTATCCCCGCTCTGGTCTCGCTCTTTGCCACCGCTCTCTGGGCTCTCAAATTCCTCTGATTTGCAACATTCTTTGTTTTAGGTAACTCAGAAGTTAATCTTTCAACAATCAACAGTATGTTTTATATTTAAAGGGCTATATCCCAGCAATTTCACAAGTAGGTATTTACTTTGGTTTTGTGCTGTAGTTTACATTCCTAGCACTTTTTTGGTTGGACTTTTCCTTCCTGAATTACCAGCCTATTGAAAAGCATGAGCATTGTTTCAGTTGTCTGTTTCAGTCAGGACGACTGCACTAAGCTTTGGCAGTATTGTATGAATGTTTAACTACAAAAAGGTTCCGTCTGGAAGAAGTTAACAGGAAAGGAATTTTTTCCTTATGCAGGCCCAATCAGGAAGCTTAAGTATGTGGAAAGCCCTAAGGTGCCAGGAGATGCAATTGCCTCAGCATTGACGAAGTTGACAGAGAAAACAGACCCATCCCAATTTGCACATAATGGTAAGTATACCCATCTTGTTTCACAGTTTAATAGTGTTAAGAGTAAATGATGGAAGCCACTGTAGCTAAAAGATAACTAAAGTGTAAAAACAATCTGTGTATTGAGTGACCTTCAGTATTATGTTCCCATTCTGTGCAGCTTTAAGAATGAAAAGCTCCCAGAAAACTTTTATATAAGGTCATTAGGTAGTCTGAGACATACTTGGTGTTACAAGGGTAATTCTGCTATCTCACTCCTCCTCTGGGGAGCCATGCTTAATGGGAACATGGGTTAGAGAATTTGGCCAATAATGTGTAGCCCTTTCTGTGACACACGTTCGCTTCATGCCTGGCTTGCCTGCTGGGAGTGTGGAATCAAAGAATTACTTCTTAGACATCTAATGAAGGCAATATTTTGGTTCCACTGGAAATGCAATACACATTTGCAAGAGGCCTATATAACTGTCACACCACGCTTGGATAATATCTTGCTGCCTGATATTTTGTAATTATTTAATTTGAATATTAAGCTGGTTATTGAATTGTTTTGTGGAACAAAATAGCTATTATCTTAGATCCATTAAGGTGTTAAAAATATGTCTTGTTGAACAGTTGATAACTACAGTAGGCTGAGTTCTAACTGGTATCTTCACAAAGTCTGAAATGGTTGGCTGTCTTCAACAATGTAAGCCAAAAATATTGCATGATATCGAGAAATGTGCTATGGATGTATTTTTTTCTAACATAGAGCTATGTTCTTCCAAGATTGTTACGCCTGATGTACTCATCACTGATAATATCATAAAATCTTTATTCTAACCCCATACCTGTTACTTATAAGCCCTTTTATTTACCAGTCTGAGCACTAACACATTCACAATAACTGACAACCTATCTGGTATCAGTCCACATTTTGCTTAATTGTGAGCCCTTAGTCAGAAGGATCGTTATAACAAGAAGCCATTGATGGACAAGAATCTTGTGATATTGGAGCTGTAATTATTATTAGTGGTCCCTATCGCTGTTTGCCCATTGGTTTTTTTTATAACTTGACTGGAACATTTTTTCTTTATAGAGTATTTCAAAGAGTTCTGTTTAAGGCTAGTTAATCTCCCTCGTCACTATACCTGTACTAATGAAATCATGAGAGGTGCTGCTGGAACTCAGCACTCTATAATTCTGATCCTCTCGTACTTTTCTCTGGAGCAATGTATACCGTAGTTATTGTCCTGAGTTATTATCACATGACAGGATATGGCAAAGAACCATGAAATTCTCACTTGCGCTTCCATACTGATGCTGTTCAGAGTTCAATCAACTTTGCCCAGCTTCTCTTTAGCTGAATTCCCCATGTTGCTCCATTCCCGAAATAGCCGGTGCACTTAACCTAGAAGTATAATAGATAATTGCACCTTAATGAGATGTGAACTACTCACTTGAATAGTTCTGTCCGAAATAGCAACGGGCTTAACATGCTGTAAGCGGTGACTGTGTAATTGACAATAATGGTCATGGCAAATAATTTGCGCTCTGTGCCTGATTTCAAGGATTGCCCGATTTAAAGGATTGCCCAGCTATGTAATATGTCTCAAGAATGCATAGAGTTAATCTTATTCATGTTAAGTGTATTTTCAGAGCACTGACATAATACAGAGACTGATGTATTTTCATAGTGATGTCACAATACAAACAGCAAAAAATACAGGATTGTCCTGGAGACCCCAGGAAGTAAAGATTAATCTCCCCCACCCAAGAGAAAAATCATATGGGCATTTAAAAAATTGTTTTCTTTCATTTTCTTTGAACATTTTTGTTTATTAGTTATAAAAATATTGGAGATGGGGAAGAAAAGGCTGTTTGACCATCAAGAATCATCTAGTTGGGTGACAGTCTGTTCACCTTCCATATTACATAGCTGGGCAATCCTTTAAATCAGGCACACAGTGCAAATTATTTGCCATGACCATTATTGTTAATTACACAGTCACCACTGGGCAAAGTTGATTGAACTCTGAACAGCATCAGTATGGAAGTGCAAGTGAGAAGTTCATGGTTCTTTGCCATGTCCCGTCATGTGATAATAACTCAGAACAATAACTATGGTGTGGGAAGGCAGTGCACCCCAAGGATGAACCCGTCGGGCGACCAAATGTCGGAGTGTGGAGGTGGGAAAATGGAACCTCTAAGAATATGTTCAGCAGAGTTGGCAACCTGGAGCGAAAGGTGGCAACTTTCCTTACTCTGTTGGGGTGTATTATCCAGTTGTTGAGGTTCACTGGCTGATATTTTAGACCAATGCCTGTTTTTGACAGGAAATTCAGCTGGAGAAAATGAATGATGCCTAGAAAACAAAAGCTTGTTGGACCTGTCACATCGACTTTGCATTTGAGCCTTGTTTTTCCCAATCTGAGGTGGTTTAATGTAGCTAAGTTTCATACGCTTAAGACTGCTTGCTTAGGTAGTTTTATGTTCTGGTGCATACAGATTACAAATGAAGGTTACACGAGTGTGAGGAAAGAGAAAAGTGAAGGTGGTGATTTTAGCTGTTATTAACTACATTTTACCTGTGCTCAGTGGGAGGTCAACTAATGCATATTATTTAAAAAAAACACATGCCCAAGCCCCAGAAATTCTGACACTTGAAGTACAATTCTCAGATACAGTCTGCCCTCTATTACAATGCATGTTTTTTTTATTCGTTCATGGGATGTGGGCGTCGCTGGCGAGGCTGGCATTTATTGCCCATCCCTAATTGCCCTCGAGAAGGTGGTGGTGAGCCGCCTTCTTGAACCGCTGCAGTCCGTGTGGTGAAGGTTCTCCCACAGTGTTGTTAGGAAGGGAGTTCCAGGGTATTGACCCAGCGACGATGAAGGAATGGCGATATATTTCCAAGTCGGGATGGTGTGTGACTTGGAGGGGAACGTGCAGGTGGTGGTGTTCCCATGTACCTGCTGCTCTTGTCCTTCTAGGTAGTAGAGGTTTTGGGTTTGGGAGGTGCTGTTGAAGAAGCCTTGGCGAGTTGCTGCAGTGCATCCTGTGGATGGTACACACTGCAGCCACTGTGTGCCGGTGGTGAAGGGAGTGAATGTTTAGGGTGGTGGATGGGGTGCCAATCAAGCAGGCTGCTTTGTCCTGGATGGTGTCGAGCTTCTTGAGTGTTGTTGGAGCTGCAGTCATCCAGGCAAGTGGAGAGTATTCCATCACACTCCTGACTTGTGCCTTGTAGATGGTGGAGAGGCTTTGGGGAGTCAGGAGGTGAGTCAGTCGCCACAGAATACCCAGCCTCTGACCTGCTCTTGTAGCCACAGTATTTATATGGCTGGTCCAGTTAAGTTTCTGGTCAATGGTGACCCCCAGGATGTTGATGGTGGGGGATTCGGTGATGGTGATGCCGTTGAATATCAAGGGGAGGTGCTTAGACTCTTGTTGGAGATGGTCATTGCCTGGCACTTGTGTGGCGCGAATGTTACTTGCCACTTATGAGCCCAAGCCTGGATGTTGTCCAGGTCTTGCTGCATGCGGGCTCGGACTGCTTCATTATTTGAGGGGTTGCGAATATGTAGGCCAGCAGCAGAATGCATGAGCAGCGCCACAGGATGTGATATGGAGGGCATGGTTACAAGACATTCCATAATGTAGGTACAGTCCCCACTACTTAAAACATCCACATTTAAAACGGGCAGTGGCTTATATCGTCGAAAAAGCGATAACCATTATCCATTTGCATTAATGTCAATTTCAAAGCTGCTGGTTGTAGTGTCTTAAGTGCTCTGTTTATTTCGGGCAGAAACGGCTGTGCTTACTCACTAGTTTGGACCTCATTAAAGTGCACTAAATGTTAAAATAATATTACCATCCCTATATTGTAGCTTTTCTGCATAATTAGCATGATGCTAAATCAGCCATTCTGCCACTGGAAATAATTTCTCCTTATTTATTCTATCAAACCTGTTCATGATTTTGAACACCTGTCAAATCTCCCCATAACCTCTGCTCTAAGGAGAACAACCCCA
Organism: Heptranchias perlo; assembly: GCF_035084215.1. NCBI lineage: Eukaryota > Metazoa > Chordata > Chondrichthyes > Hexanchiformes > Hexanchidae > Heptranchias > Heptranchias perlo. The sequence continues at coordinate 43,656,102 of NC_090331.1, read as the reverse complement.
GCTTCTCCAGTCTCTCCATAATTGAAGTCCCTCATCCCTGGTACCATTCTAGTAAATCTCTTCTGCACCTTCTCTAAGATGTTTGAATTTTACCTACACATAAGTAAGAAGTAGTTCATGCCCTTAAATGGTATTGCTAATTTATTGTTCTTCCTAAAAATCCTAGTAGATCTATATGAGAGATATGTCTTCACAGTAGAAGACACAAAAAACATACCAGAAATAGTGGGGAACCAAGGGTCTAATGAGAGGGAGGAGCTTAAAGTAATTAAGATTACTGAAGAAAAAGTTTTAGAAAAATTGATGGGACTAAAAGCTGACAAATCCTCTGGACCTGATGGCCTACATCCTAGAGTTTTAAAAGAGGCGGATGCATTGGTTTTGATCTTCGAGAATTCCCTAGATTCTAGAACGGGCCTCATGGATTGGTAGGTAGCAAATGTAACCCTGCTATTCAAGAAAGGAGGGAGAGAGAAAACGGGGAACTTTAGGCCAGATCAGTAGCAGGGAAAATGCTACAATCTATTATTAAGGATGTAGTAACAGGACACTTAGAAAATCATAATATGATTAGGCAGTGTCAACACGGTTTTATGAAAGGAAAATAGTGTTTGACAAATCTATTAGAGCTTTTTAAGGGTGTAACTAGCAGGGTAGATAAGGGGGAACCATTGGATGTAATAAATTTGGATTTTCAAAAGGCATTAGATAAGGTACAAAATAAGTTGTTACACAAGATTAGGGCTCATGGGATTGGAGGTAATATATTAGCATGGATTGAGGATTGGTTAACGAACAGGAAAGAGTGTAGGAATAAACGGGTCATTTTTGGGTTGGCAAGCTGTAACTAGTGGGGTGCCGCAGGGATCGTTGCTTGGGCCTCAGCTATTTACAATCTATATTAATGACTTAGATGAAGGGACCGAGTGTAATGTATCCAAGTTTGCTGACGATACAAAGTGGGAAAGTAAGCTGTGAGGAGGATGCAAAGAGGCTGCAAAGGGATATCGACAGGTTAAGTGAGTGGGCAAGAAGGTGGTAGATGGAGGAAAATGTGAGGTTATTCACTTTGGTAAGGAAAATAGAAAAACAGAATATTTTTTAAATGGTGAGAAACTATTAAATGTTGGTGTTCAGAGCGATTTGGGTGTCCTTGTACATGAAGCACAGAAAGTTAACATGCAGGTACAGCAAGCAATTAGGAAGGCAATAGTATGTTGGCCTTGATTGCCAGGGAATTGGAGTACAAGAGTAAGGAAGTTTTGCTGCAACTGTACAGGACTTTGGTGAGACCACACCTGGAGTACTGTGTGCAGTTTTGGTCTCCTTACCTAAGGAAGGATATACTTGCCTTAGAGGCAGTGCAGTGAAGATTGATTTCTGGAATGAGAGGGTTGTCGTATGAGGAGAGATTGAGTTGAATGGGCCTATACACTGGAGTTTAGAAGAATGAGAGGAGATCTCATTGAAACAAATAAGATTTTTAGAGGGCTTGACACGGTAGATGCTGAGAGGATGTTTCCCCTGGCTGGAAAGTCTTGAACTAGGGGGTATAGTCTCAGGATAAGGGGTCGGCCATTTAAGACTGAGATAAGGAGGAATTTCTTCCTCAGAGGGTTGTGAATATTTGGAGTACTCTATCCCAGAGGGCTGTGGATGCTGAGTCGTTGAGTATATTCAAGACTGAGATAGATAGATTTTTGGACTCTAAAGGAATCGAGGGATATGGGGATTGGGCGGGAAAGTGGAATTGAGGTCGAAGATCAGCCATGATCTTAATGAATGGCGGAGCTGGTTCGAGGGACCATATGACCTACTCCTGCTCCTATTTCTTATGTTCTTCCTCTGACCGATCTTACTTGCTATACTGCGCCGACGGGTGCGACAGCCTATTAGATCTATATAAATCTAGATTAAAAGTATAATTTTGTATCTTATAAAGAGACTGCAGTATGGAGGTCTACAACTTGCAACATACAGTCTGCATAGTATGAATCAGAAGTAATCTGTTACATTACATATCGTTGAGAGAAGTCTTATTAAAAGTGGTGCTCACCTGCCATAAAGTCTGTCAAACATTATACCGGCCATCGCTTATAGCAGGCAAATTGCATTCAAACGAACATGACCACTATAAGCGGTGGGACTGTACCTGATGTAGATACCTAACGTAGGTATTTGAAAAGTAGTATTGGAATTGTCATTCAGGCTCCTGTTATAAAGTTTCTGATGTTAGTGATGAATTAAATCTTGTTGACTGCTTAATGTTGGATTTTGGGGAAGTGGAGGCCTTCACTGGAATCATACCATCTGTTTCACCCTAGTTATTTTTCTGAAATTAAGAATTTAACATGCTGAAATGTGTAGGAGGGAGCTGATAGGATCACAATGAAGGAGTACATGAACAGTGAATGGTGGTATCCCATGGTGACTCCCATTACTGATAAATCAGCATTATTTCTTATTAATATATATTTAGGACAAGTAACAGCTGGGGTAGCCCTGTTAAGTGTCATAATTAAACCAAAAACTGGAAGATGTAATTCTGTAAATAGCTGACCTTAAATCTTAATCTAACTTCTGGCTCTGGAGATTTTTTTTGGATAGAAAACTGCACTCCACTTGGTTCATGTCAAGTGAGGTACTGCCGAGGTACATTATATTTAATCTCTGTATATTGCTTGTGGACAGATTTTTTTGGAGCCAAATTGGACAGCTGGTATTTTAAACAGTAATTTAACCAGTGATTTGGTCATGCCAAAGATGTTCATGTCTAATTCACCAGAAAGATGGGTTGGTTGCATGCCCATCTCCACACACGTCGACGAGTAAGTTTAAGATGAATACTGTAGATGCAAGGATAAGGTTGTCAAATACAGTAGCAGGGAATTTTCAGCTTAAAAACCGGCTGCAGGAACCCAGGCTAATCTGGTTTAGGTGGGTTTGGCTGGGCTCATTTTCCTTTCTTTCTCCCCATCCAATATTGACATATTGTGGCCCTCCTTCCTTCTTATTACCAGATATCTGTGCCCATCTCAATGCTCCCAGATCTTGGGAACCCTACCATCCGTAACAAATGAAAATAACATTAAAAAGTACCAGAGAACCAAAGAGGAGAAAATCATGAACGCAAAAAGCACAGCTTATCTATCCGCTGACTTATCATTGATGTTCAATACATTGGCCCACCAGCCACATATAGATAATTGGAAATCCAGATGTCACTTGCATTTTTGATTGAATAAATAATGAGTAATAGACAGTGTCGTTGGGCATGTGATCTCAATATCCATTTTCATAGTCTATATATGTGTACTTCAAACTTTTTGGTAAAATGGTAAGACGAAAAGCAGAGTGTGCAACTATATTTTGACCATTGTGTGTGCTTTACTTCCTTGGTTACTGCTTTACTTCCTTAGTTACTGCTTTACTTCCTTAGTTATCTGCTAAAATGGTGTGTAACACGGGTGGAAACACCAGATATGGAGAGGGGAGCTATTATCATGGTCAGCTTGACCAATTGGAATAACCACTGTAGGCCAGCAGAAGAAAGCAAGCCTAACCAATAACTAGCAGCTCGAACAGGACAAAGGGCAAGCAGCATTCAACCGCATTCTGGATGGAGAGCAGGTGCGAGTCTGGCACGTCTCATGGGAGTCAACATTCTCAGCAATCACTCTGATGAAGTCGAAGTAATGCTTGCAAATGCTGAACAAAAACCTAGAAACGGCACCATGATATGCTGTGTCTGATAAATTTATGCCAGATTTCCAAACTTTGGTAAAAGGGAAAGACTGCAAAGTTTCACACTGAATGGTGGTATATGTTTGTTATGTAAATACAAGCTAACTTCACTATAATGAACCGTGCTTGTAACAAACACCTGGTTTTAACAATCCCAATGATAAGACCCGATTTTTTTTTTCCCAAATGGAAATCAGCCCTTCTGCAATAAACACTTAAATGGGATCGACCTGGATCGATCCAGATACAATGATGAAATTGAATCTGGGACTAATTGAAAGATAGCCAATCGTTGTGCGAATCCCACATGCCGTATGCATATATTGCTTGATAAGGACCACACGCAAACTGAAACGAGGTAACGGATGGGGGGGGAGGGGGCAACTGCAACGAGAAAACAGGCATGTGCTTGAAGATGACAAGTAAGAGATCTTTGTCTCTGAAAACAAAACTTCAAATCATCGATGATTTGGACTCTAAAGGAAAATCGCAAGCCGCAATCTGCAAAAAACTTGGCTTAGCAAAGAGCATTGTTGCAGCTGTGTGGGCTGACAGAGGAGATATCAAGTCTGCTATCATCGAAGATAAAACGCCAATCCAGAGAAAACAAATCCATACTGTGACTCATGAAGATCTTGATGTAATTTATCGCTGGTTTAAAACAACCAGAGAGTAATATTCCAGTGTCTGAGGACATGTTAGGAGAAAAGGCCGAAAAATGTGTCCGTTCTTCAGGCACCGTAAACTTCAAATGGATAGCTGGATCGCTTTAAGCAGCGGCATGGTTTAAATTTAAGGCATTTGTCAGCAAAGGGTGAGGTTAACAGAGGTGACTTGCGCATGGCTGATGGATGCTTTTCCATCTCTTATACAATCCGAGAGACATTTATAACGTCACCGAAACTGGACTTTTTTTTAATCAAGTCTTTCCCAATTAAACTCTTGCAAATACTGGTGATGACTGTGCTGGCACTAAACAAAGCAAACAGTGAGTTACTCTTCTACTAGGAGGAAACATGGATGGAGCCGATCATCTGCCCCTTTTTTAATTGGTAAAGCAAAGAATTCTAGGTGTTTCAAAAATGTAAAGACGCTGCCAGTAATGTACAGGAACAACAAAAAAAAAGCCTAGGTGACTGGAGGTATCTGGACTGAATGGATTAGATCGTTGGACAGAATAATGCAATCTGAATGCCTTAAAATGCTGCTGTTCATCGACATTTCCCCTTTGCATCCGAAAGTCAACGACCTCAAAGCAGTCACCGTGCACTTTCACCCCCATAATGCAACAAGTGCTCTTCAGCCCATGGTCCAGGCTGTTATTCAGTGCTTCAATTCCTGGTACAGGAAGTTGAGGGAGATGATAGAGTGCATGGACAGTAGTAAAAAGAAATCCAGATTGACATTCTGCGGGCCATGCACTTCACACGCAAACCATGGGAGCAGATGTCAGAAACGTGTTTTGTGAACTGCTTTAAACATGATCAAAAGAAGGAGATGCTGTCTGTTAGGGATGTGATACACTAGAAATTTCAGAAACAAAACGGCAGGAAATTGAATTTGAAAAAATCAAGACCCTACACGAGCAACTATGAACGATGAGGACATCATTGAATCAATGACATTGAGTCGGGGAGAGGATGAGGAAACTTCTGGTGACGAGGACATTGAAGGCACAGAACCAGTTATCCCTTCACTGAATGAGTTCAGTAAAGCAATCACAACTATGAAACTTCACACGCACTGAGGATCTTTTTGTGCTGGTTAACAGTGTGCATTGAGAAAACCACAAATAATATGAAGTTCAATAAAATGATGTTCAATTCAAGTTGCTTGTTTATTTTTCTGATGCAGCAAATCGCCAAATCCTATTATAGTGAACACCCTGATACAGCAATCTTTTCTGTTGGTCCCGAGGGGATTCATTATAATGAAGTTTGCTTGTATTGTGTGTAAGGTGTTTTCTACTAAAATTAGTGCATGTGGTTAAAACGATGTTGCCTATGGCTAGTCAGCGATTTCTATTAGATAACACTGCACTAGTATACAAATTAAAGATCATGCGTATACATGTACATACTGTCCACAAACTTCCTGTGTCGAGCATTTGAGTACTACTTTTTAGGTCAACATTTAGAATGGAAACTGCCTATATAAACATTTATAATGGTAAACCGTTGCCTGTGACAATGTAGTTACAAGCCTCTTGCCCCCAGGTGACTGTGGCATCAGTCGCCGAGTTTACCCCATTTTCGTTTCAATCTGATTTTGTCTTCTCTGCTGGAAAACTCTTCATTTTATCAATTTCTTTTAATGTATTTTTAATTTTACATATTTATTTTAATTTCTTTTAGCCTTGACACTTTTTGGCTTCTGGCCTCGATTTTCACTTGTTAAGACCCTGATGTGTTGTCTTTTTATCCTCCAAATCCAGCCACAGTTCTTACTTTTCGGATATTTAGATCCTGCTAACTGTGGCCCTGATCCGTTGATGCCCTGTTAACATCATTCATTCAGTCCAGGCTCCCTCCTGATTTTAGTTTACCGTCGTTCCCCTGCCACAATTTTAGAAACTTACAGCACCATGTAGAACCTCCTCATCCACTTTGGAACCGATGTTTGAGGTCTTGCAAAGGCCTTGAGAAGTTAGGCATTAGATTGAAAAATAACACCATGGGTGGTAATTTCCAGATTATTTCCTGTGCCATACACTGGATAGGTAGAGGAAAGGATAATTTGGAAGGCCAGTTTGTGGCTGATGCAAGAGGGATGGGTTTGCAATCTTGGGTTATTGGAGTGATTTCTGGAACAAGGGAAGGCTATCCCGAAGGTTAGGTCACAGTTCTGTATGCAGTTTAGGGCACCCATTATAGAAAGGGCAGAAACATAGAAAATAGGAGCAGGAGTAGGCCATTCAATATGATCATGGCTGATCCTCTATCTCAATACCAATCCCGCTCTCTCTCCATACCCCTTGATGCCTTTTGTGTCTAGAAATCTATCTAGCTCCTTCTTAAATATAATCAGTGACTTGGCCTCCACAGCCTTCTGTGGTAGAGAATGCCACAGGTTCACCACCCTCCGAGTGAAGAAATTTCTCCTCAGTTCAGTTCTAAATGTCCTACCCCGTATTCTGAGACTGTGACCCCTCGTTCTGGACCCCCCAGCCAGGGGAAACATCCTCCCTGCATCCAGTCTGTCTAGCGCTGTCAGAATTTTATATGTTTCGATGAGATCCCCTCGCATTCTTCTAAACTCGAGTGAATACAGGCCGAACAGCCATAGTGTAAATTCACCAGGATGATGCCAAGGATGGGAAACTTATGAGAGGGGTAATGGAACTATTTCCACTAAAGCAGAGAAGGCTAAGAGGAGATTTAATAGTTTTTAAAATTATGAAGAGTTTTGATAGTGATGGGGAAAGACTATTTCCTCTGTTTGGGGAGTCGGTGATGAGGAGTCATAAATTTATAATTATCAGAAAGTGAGGAGAGAGTTTAGGAGAAATTAATTTACTGAGAATGTGGGAGCATGGAATGTTTTACCACAGGGAGTGGTTGAGACAGGGACCTGTATGGACATAACGGAGGTAGAAAGCTGGTATGTGTGTGTCTGTCTCTTCTTTCTGTTTCCCCATCTCACCATTCTTTCCTTCCCCTTCTTCCCCCACTCACCTCCTGCCTCCCACCTCCTCCTGACTCCTTCCCCTTATCCTGCCATCCTCTCCAGCTCTACTCTGATCATGTTTACTGTACTGGTGTCATTGTTTCCACTAGTATGGCCATTTCCTTTGTGCCCCAACCCTGCTCTGGCACCTTCCATTTTTCTTTGCCCCAACCTCTGGCAGGCCTCTAACTCTCCTTTGCCCACTTGCAATGCTTTACCTTCCTCTGCCTCCTCCCCTCACCCCAGCTTCTAATCCTTGTCGGCCTTCTTCCTCGTCCTAGTCCCTAATCCGCTCTACCTTCCACTGTAATCCTTCTCTACCTTCCCCCTTGCTCTCCCGAGCCTCGAGCCCATTTCTGCTTTACCTGCCCCAGCCTCTAACCTCGCTGTACCTTCCCCCACCACTGCCCTCGCCTATTCTGCTCTCCAGCAATCCACCTTCAGCCGTGATCCAATTATCTCCCACTCTCTAATTCCACTCACATAAACACTGCACTTCATCTGGACTGCCTATGTGCAATGCTGCGAGAGATTGACTATTATACTAAAATTGGATCATCGATTGCGTGTACCATTTTTAAAAATGCAATGTAAATATCCTTATGGAGGTTCTCATTATCATGTTCACAGGTGTTTGTGACTCTTTCCCTGTGCTTCCTTGTGACACTAGTATGTAATGCTCTCATAGGATTTCCAATACTAATCTGATCACGGCTTCCTGTGACACTGTCATGTAGTGGTGCATTATCTTTTCCCCACATCATTCAAAACGCTTTCTGGAAAAAGGTTCACTCATCGGTTTTCTCTTAGTAACTACAACATTTAATGTCCAAAATAAGGTTTAAAGCCAAATAAAAAATTACACATTTCACAAAAACATGTTTAAGTTTATCCATTGACTGTTCTATTAATGTCAGAAAGCATGGATTCATTGGGGAGAATTGTTGAATGGATCTGGAAAACGGGGTGGGCAGATAACAGTTTGTCAGCTAGCATTGGGGGGGGGGGGTACGAGAGGCAAAGATGCGGGGGAGAGAAGCTTAAATCCAAGGTAGTAGCCATTTTACATGGACAACTGGAGCAAGAGCAACAGTGATTGATATTAGCTACAGCCTTAAGAGTTCTGTAGGCAGGGTCTGACCTGCTGGGAAAGTAGTGGCTCAGGTTCTGAAGACCTGGAGAGGTCAAAGATTTGGAATTGTGGGTGCTGCCAGAGTTTGAAGTTGGATTGGGCAGCTTTTTCCAGCACACGTTACTAACCCGATTTCCAGCTAAACAGAGATTGAGTCCCACAGGATTAGAGGTCCACGGAGGCCAGCAAAAGTTTAGGTCAATGGGAGACTGTAGAATAATTAACAGTAGCATAAACCGAGAGGCAGGCATGTTGGCAGGAGCAGGCCCAAGCAGTTTAGGCTAGCAAGCAAAATTTGAGGCCAGCAGAGCAGCAGTCTTGAAAACTTGAAGTCAGCAATTGGTAAAACAGGAAATCACAATTGCTGCAAGGTTAGGAGCTGGACTGGGTGCTGGATGACTGAGCAGGAGAGACTCCTTCATCGACCAACACACTTGTTGCTCTCTTCATTGTAATGTCTCTTGCACTATGCTTTCCCTTCTGCGTATATCTTGCTATCCTTTTCACTTCAGTGTGTGTTTTGTGTCTCTCACATCTGCGTGCATTTTTTGTCTGTCTCTACTTGTGTATGTCTCCACTTTTTTTTTCCTCTTCACTTCTGTGTGTCATAAACTATAGGTGGTGAAGGATAGAATACTAGAGCCAGGTCTTCATTTGCTTCCAAGCCTTTATTCACAGATCCACATTACCACATCACACCCTTGATAAACTCTCATATAAATGGATACAAGAGAGCCCCCAATTGATACGCACCGCCTGAATACAGTTAACACTAATTGATATAAATAATATGGATACACTTAATGCTCTGTGTGTCTCTCTCTTTATTTCATTTGTGTGTCTTTCCTCCTGTGCCTATCTCTCTTTTCCTCTTCTGCTTTTATACACGTCTCTCTCTTGCATATCACTCTGAATGCTCCCTCTTTGTCCAGTACTCCTCACCTAGGCATGTAGCTTGGTGCAGGTTTTATAATACTACAAAGAATGCCCTCCTCCATATCATTTACAAATAGTTTGACCAGCCATTAATTCTTTAGAAGACTCTTAGGTGGAACCTTATCAATTGCCTTCTATAAATAATCCAGGCACATTCTTCAGAGATTTCCAGTAGACTTATGATTTTTTTTAAACCCCTAATTTTACCTATGCTCATCACACTCTTCAGAAAAACATTGATACATCTCATAAAATGATTTTGATAATTTTACCACTACCACTATAGACCCTGGACTTGTGAAACTTCGATACTGGATTTTTTGCTTTTTGAGAATGACAAAATTATCCGTAATTTTCATCTCTGCAATTGATGAAACATTGAGCTGGTTTACTACAATTTTCAGATGGAAGTGTCTATAACTTATGGAAGTGGTGAAACCAGTGCTGATATGAGGTGGTTTCTACCTTGCCAAGCGTACGTAAAGTAAAAATTGACCAGTGAAGGTAGCTGGTGTTAATCTGAAAATACTAATTGTTTGCCAGTTCTCAGGAAGCATTCAATACCCGAAATGTTCACTGGTATTTTCTCAACAGATGTTACCTGACTTGCTGAGTATTTTCAGCATTTTCTGTTTTTTTTTGATTTCCAGCATCAGCCATATTTTGCTTTTTGTTCATAAATGGCATTAGCTTGTGTACGGCATAACTAATGTACTACATGAGATTGTAGTAAATCAGCATTATAAAGTAAAATGAAAATATATTTTGAATAACTGTAGACCAGAATTCTGTAATAGGCCTGCTATGCAAGTAGACACCTACAACTGATACAAGTAGGCAGAGCTTCAGCAGTAAATTGAATAACTGCAGTTATTTCTCTACCAGAGCCACAGATGAGTAATGAACGAAGCTCCTCCCCTGCTGCTCAGGAACTGATGACAAGATTGGGGTTTTTACTGGGAGAAGGGATTCCAAGCTCTGCTCGCTTACCAATGGAAGAGAAGAATGAAAAAATGGTATGATTACCTTCAGGAAAAATCAACATACCATTTAGTTTTGAGAACAGGGAGGATGCTGCTTGGCATACATTTTGACATTTTGATACCATTCAGCTGGAATATCTTGATTTCGCACAGATTGTTAAAACCTATTGATTAAAATGTACCAGAACTTTTTTTTTAAAAAAAAAGTAGCATTGTAAGTTTTTTTGTAGAAATTAAGTATTATACCAGATATTACTTGATAATGGATGTTTATTTCATGCTAAATTGGTAACATTTTAAAACGACACTCTTGCTAAATCACTGTTTGACAGTCAAATTAATCATTATTGAGAAATTCGTGCACATGGTAATTCTCTTCCATTTCCCCTCCTCCACTGTCTCATCCCCTCTCTCTTCCTTCCTCCCTCCCTCCTCTTTCAACATTGCCTCCACCCCTTTCTTCCCGCCTCCACCCCTTCCCTCCTTGACATGAAAATGCGTAACATGATCTTGACTTCCCCCTGCACAATACTGGGGCGATTGACTAGTAATCAAATAATTATTCTGCAAATGTTTTGTTTGTATAAGTAATTGTTTTATTTTATGTCCTTCACAGTTTTCAACTGCTATTCAGGGCATCAGTCCATGTTCCACACTAACGAGCAGTACTGCATCTCCAGGTACTGACAGCCCATGCTCAACTCTGAATAGCTGCATCAGCAAGCCACCACAGAAAAAACCCAGTCCCTGTGGAACCACTACCAGCTTGAGCTCCACACTGGAAAGCAAGGACAGTGGCATTATAGGTAGGAGATTTTGGTTCCTAAAAATATGTAATGCCCACACACCCTATATTCAGTCATCGATTATCACATTGTTACTTGAAGACACATCAATAATTCTTATTAAAATCCAGTTTATAAAAATTGCTGTTTTAATCACTTTTGTTTGAATGCTGTAAACTAAAAGCAATAATTGTTATGTTTTAATCATTTACAATTATTTTGATGTTAATTTTGTACCACATTTTTGAAGTGATGAGAACAACTCGGAATCATGCCTCTTCATTGAGTTAGCTTCTCTTGTGCATTTTTGATGTAACTGAGTGTGCAGACATGTATTCATAAGAACATAAGAAATAGGAGCAGAAGTAGGCCATACGGTCCCTTGAGCCTGCTCCGCCATTCAATCAGATCATGGCTGATCTTCGACCTCAACTCCACTTTCCCGCCCGATCCCCATATCCCTTGATTCCCTCGAGTCCAAAAATCTATCCATCTCAGACTTAAATATATTCAGTGACTCAGCATCCATAGCCCTCTGAGGTAGAGAATTCCAAAGATTCACAACCCTCTGCATGAAGAAATCCCTCCTCATCTCAGTCATGAATAGCCGACCCCTTATCCTGCGACTATGCCCCCTAGTTCTAGGCTCTCTAGCCAGAGGAAACAATCTCTCAGCATCTACCCTGTCAAGCCCCATCAGAATCTTATGTTGCAATGATATCATCTCCCATTCTTCTAAACTCCATAGAATATAGACCCATTCTACTCAACTTCTCTTCATAGGACAACCATAATTCGGTGAGATTTAAGGTGGTCATGGAAAAGGACAGGGAGGGGCCGGAAATAAAGGTTCTAAATTGGGGGAAGGCCGATTTTAATAGGATAAGGCAGGATCTGGCCAAAATGGACTGGGATCAGCTGCTTGTAGGAAAATCCGCATCGGAGCAATGGGAGTCTTTCAGAAGGGAGATTGAGACCATACAATGGCAACATGTTCCCGTAAAGGTCAAGGGTGGTTCCAAGAACTCCAGGGAACCTTGGATGTCAGGGGATATACGAGAATGGATTAGGAAAAAAAGGAGGGCTTTTGGCAGATACAAAAGGCTAAGGACGGAGGAAGCCCGAGAGGAGTACAAAAAGTGCAGGGGGATACTTAAAAAGGAAATTAGGAGATCAAGGAGGGGCCATGAAAAAACACACTGGCGAGCAAAATAAAGGAAAATCCTAAGATGTTTTATAAGTATATTAAGGGTAAAAGGATAACTGGGGAAAAAATAGGGCCCATTAGGGACAAAAATGGCAATCTGTGTGTGGAGCCGGAAGATGTAGGAAGGGTTCTAAATGAATTTTTTGCATCTGTTTTCACTATGGAGAAGGACGACGTAGACATAGAAATACGACAGGGGGACTGTGATATACTCGAACATATTAACATCGAGCGGGAGGAGGTATTGGCGGTTTTAGCAGGCCTAAAAATGGATAAATCCCCAGGCCCGGACGAAATGTATCCCAGGCTACTGTGTGAGGCAAAGGAGGAGATTGGGGGGGCTCTCACACATATATTCAGAACCTCTCTGGCCACAGGGGATGTGCCAGAGGACTGGAGAACCGCTAATGTAATACCATTATTCAAGAAGGGGAGTAGGGAAAAACTGGGGAACTACAGGCCAGTGAGCCTAACATCAGTGGTAGGAAAATTATTGGAAAAAATTCTGAAGGACAAAATTAGTCTCCACTTGGAGAAGCAAGGATTAATCAGGGATAGTCAACATGGCTTTGTCAAGGGAAGATCATGTCTGACTAATTTGATTGAATTTTTTGAGGGGGTGACTAGGCATGTGGATGAGGGTAACGCAGTGGATGTGGTATACATGGATTTCAGTAAGGCCTTCGATAAAGTCCCCCACAGGAGACTGGTCAAGAAGGTACGAGCCCATGGAATCCAGGGTGCCTTTGCACTTTGGATACAAAACTGGCTTAGTGGCAGAAGGCAGAGGGTGATGGTCGAAGGTTGTTTTTGTGACTGGAAGCCTGTGGCCAGTGGGGTACCACAGGGATCTGTGCTGGGTCCCTTGCTGTTTGTGGTCGACATTAATGACTTGGATATGAATGTAAAAGGTATGATCAGTAAGTTCGCTGATGATACAAAAATTGGTAGGGTGGTAAATAGCAAGGAGGATAGCCTCAGTCTGCAGGACGATATAGATGGGTTGGTCAGATGGGCGGAACAGTGGCAAATGGAATTTAACCCGGAAAAGTGCGAGGTGATGCACTTTGGAGGGACTAACAAGGCAAGGGAATACACAATGAATGGGAGGACCCTAGGCAAGACAGAGGGTCAGAGGGATCTTGGTGTGCAAGTTCACAGATCCCTGAAGGCGGCGGAACAGGTAGATAAGGTGGTAAAGAAGGCATATGGGATACTTGCCTTTATTAGCCGAGGCATAGAATATAAGAGCAAGGAGGTTATGATGGAGCTGTATAAAACACTGGTTAGGCCACAGCTGGAGTACTGTGTGCAGTTCTGGTCGCCACACTACAGGAAGGATGTGATCGCTTTGGAGAGGGTGCAGAGGAGATTCACCAGGATGTTACCAGGGCTGGAGCGCTTCAGCTATGAAGAGAGACTGGGAAGATTGGGTTTGTTTTCCTTGGAGCAGAGGAGGCTGAGGGGGGACATGATTGAGGTGTACAAAATTATGAGGGGCACAGATAGGATGGATACTAAGGAGCTTTTTCCCTTCGTTGAGGGTTCTATAACAAGGGGACATAGATTCAAGGTAAAAGGCGGGAGGTTTAGAGGGGATTTGAGAAAGAACTTTTTCACCCAGAGGGTGGTTGGAGTCTGGAACTCACTGCCTGAAAGGGTTGTGAAGGCAGGAACCCTCACAACATTCAAGAAGCATTTGGATGAGCACTTGAAATGCCATAGCATACAAGGCTACGGACCAAATGCTGGAATATGGGATTAGATTAGACAGGGCTTGATGGCCGGCGCGGACACGATGGGCCGAAGGGCCTCTATCCGTGCTGTATAACTCTATGACTCTCATCCCAAGAATTAATCTAGTGAACCTTCGTTGCACTGCCTCTAAGGCAGGTATATCCTTCCTTAGATAAGGAGACCAAAACTGTATGCAGTACTCCAGGTGAGGTCTCACTATAGCCCTGTACAACTGTAGTAAAGCTCCCCTACTCTTGCAATAAAGGCCAACATGCCATTTGCTTTCCTAATTGCCTGCTGTACCTGCATACTAACTTTTTGTGTTTCTTGTACGAGGACACCCAAGTCTCTCTGAACACCAACATTGAATAGTTTCTCACCATTTAAAAAATATTCTGTTTTTCTATTCTTCCTACTAAAGTGAATAACCTCACATTTCCCCACATTATACTCCATCTGCCACCTTCTTGCCCACTCACTTAATCAGTCTATATCCCTTTGGAGACTCGTTGTGTCCACCTCACAGCTTACTTTCCCACCTAGCTTTGTAACGTTAGCAAACTTGGATATTTTAGACTCGGTCACTTCATCTAAGTCATTAATATAGATTGTAAGTAGCTGAGGCCCAAGCACCGATCCTTGCGGCACCCCACTAGTTACAGCTTGCCAACCTGACTCTGTTTTCTGTCCTTTAACCAATCCTCTATCCATGCTAATATATTGCCCCAGCCCCATGAGCCCTTACCTTGTGTAACAACCTTTTATGTGGCACCTTATCGAATGCCTTTTGAAAATCCAAATATACTACATCCACTGGTTTCCCTTTATCTACCCTGCTAGTTACATCCTCAAAAAAAACTCTTAATAGATTTGTCAAACATGATTTCCCTTTCATAAAACCACGTTGACTGCCTAATCATATGATTTTCTAATTGCCCTGTTACCACTTCCTTAATAATGGATTCTAACATTTTCCTGTCAACCGATGTCAGGCTAACTGGCCTATAGTTCCTGGTTTTCTCTCTCCCTCTTCTTGATAGCGGGGTCACATTTTCTACCTTCCAATCTGCTGGGACCATTCTATAATTTAGGGAACTTTGGAAGATCATAACCAATGCATCCACGATCTCTGCAGCCAACTCTTTTAGAACCTAGGATGTAGGCCATCAAGTGTAGGGGATTTGTCGACTTTTAGTCTCATTTGTTTCTCCAGTACTTTTTCTCCAGTGATATTGTTTTAAGTTTCTCACTCTCATTTATCCCTTGGTTCCCCACTATTTTTGGTGTGCTTTTTGTGTCTTCTACTGTGAAGACAGATACAAAATATTTGTTTAACGCTTCTGCCATTTCCTGATTTCTCCATTATAATTTCTCCTGTCTCAGCTTCTAAGGGACCAACGTTTGCTTTTGCTACTCTCTTCCTTTTTACATACTGTAGAAGCTCTTACAATCCGTTTTTATATTTCTTGCTAGTTTACTTTCGTATTCTATTTTCTCCCTTTTTAATCACTTTTTTGGTCGTTCTTTGTTTGTTTCTAAAACTCTCCCAATCCCCAGGCTTATTACTCTTCTTGGCAACATTAAAGGCCTCTTCTTTCAATCTAACACTCTCCTTAACTTCTTTAGTTAACCACAGGTGGATCACTTTTCCTGTGGAGTTTATATGTCTCAATGGAATGTACATTTGTTGAGAATATTGAAACACTTCAAATGTTTGCCATTCACAAATTGTTGCTGCCAAAACATGCAAAAGTGGGCATGTTGGAAACAGCATTGTTGATATCACAAATTTACTTGTCATCACCCTTTCATTAGCTGAGATTAACATTGAAATTAACTTATGTGCTCACAGTTATCTTTTAGTATTCTAACAGCTAATTAGTTGTGTACTAAAACTATAAAAGTTCAGTCTTGTGTTCATACATTGGAGAAATATTGTAAAATAAAATGATTTCCACAATCTTTGATAATACCATTGCTGGAATTTGGTATTTTTAAAGCTGTATGATCCAACAATTTTTATCTAAAAGTCAGTAGAATTCAATTTAAAATTAGTGGTTATCCTGTGGCTCATGGGTAGATATTAACATAGTTTTATAATTCTATGACTGGAACATTTTACTATTGTGCGCTGTGTTATTCTGCTGCTAACCTTTGAGGCGTGTAAAAGCTGGCCTGTCTCCCGTTAAGCCTACAAATCCTAATGGATGTATCATTTTGTCAGTTATTGCAGTATGCTTCCAGCTTGTACTACTTCCTACCTCACATCATTCGTTCCCATTTTCTGGCATGGTTCCATTCCCAGGTGCTTTGACAATCTGTTCCCAACTAACTTTCTTCTGGTTCCAAAGTTAAGAAACATCATAATATCTCCAGTTTATTCACAACTGTGTTAATTTTTTTTGCAAATTATGAATGTGTGTAAAATTCTACCAACCCAAATTTTACCTGCCCACCTCCTTGCTACTGTAGCCCCCCAAAATACTTATTCCCCAGTACTCTCTGCGCCCACTCACTATCCCAGATATCCTGTACAAAGCCAGTAACTGCCTCTATTTTGTTTCAGTACTATAAATTACAGATCTTCCAGATACTTTGACTACCCATGAGCAGTGTCAGAACAGATATAAGATTTGTGTGTAGTAGTGTCTGAATTATTAAAAATTCAAATAGTTTGGAAGTTCGGCACCAGGTTGACAACTGTAGTTTGCCATTTGGGATCCAGGAAAGCTGTAATGGTAGCCACTTCAACTTTAAAAGAACACAGTAATACAATTAGACTGCCTCTTGTACTATGGTTTAGTTGTCTGCTGGTGAAAAAGAAGTCAACCCTCCACACTTACAATTCTGTGGCCATTGCCAATTTAGAGCATGTTTTGTGCTTGGTCCTTGGGCAGTTCCAATCCAATTCCCAATCTCTTTTCATGTAGAATCCTTGAATCCAGTGGACAGAAGAGATTTTTATCCCAGCAGTCTAGGTTGGATGCGAGCTTAGGTCTGAGGTAATAGGCTAGTTTATAATCCACTGTACCACTTTGTCTTTTTCTGTCTTCTGTCTTCTAGTTTGTTCCTGACACACCGTTAGAAAATGGCATTCATTTTTGCTGATTTACTGAAAAAAGAATTGTGTGTTGCTAAAGGTAGTTTTTTCAGTGCTTCACGAGTTTATATTTTCTTTTAAGTATTAGTGTTTCTTACTTTTCACTTGGAGTCTAGGAATATTTTCAAAACAATTTGTAAAGCAAACTTTGCAATTGTATTGATATTAATGAACACAAGATCGTGAGTGAGAAAAGGCCATTCGGTCTATTAAGCCCACTCCATCCAGAGTTTGTGATTATTCTATAATGAACTTCCTTTCCACATTCTTCACTGCCTATTGATCCTGTACTCTAAGAAACACTAAGTTACTACCTCCCCAAGGGGAAAAAAAAATCACATAGCTCTGTTCATATCTTTATAACCGTCAATCTTTTTTTAATAGATTGATGTGTTTCAATTCACTTCCCTTTCTAAGGTGCCAGTTGACCACAAATTGACTTCTTTGGAAATCTGTTCCACATGTCCACTTTCCTGTAGGGCTGGGGAAATTTTATATTAAACTAACCTTGCTTGAAGATTGTGATTTTGTTTTTTATTTGTCCCAAGTTAAATAGCATCCTTCAACCTTTTATTTTAAAAAAATTATGTCTTCCCTTTGTGATATATTCTCCAACAGAGATAAGTTTAGTTGCTTGAACCTTTCTTCATAAATTAGTCCCCAAAAGTCTGGAATCATCACTTTTCTTTGTTTTATTTCATTTTTACCTGCTCACATAGATTGTCATCAGCAAACTTAATACTATACATAACGTGTTCTATATCACACACAACTACTGTGATCAGCAGGACTCCCAGATTAGATCCCTGCAGAATACTATGGGTTACCATTTCCCAGGTAGAACATTTTTCATTTATTACCACCCTCTGTCTTCTGTTGTCGAATCATTTCTCTGTCCATCTGGAGAATTTGTTATCTATTTCATGAGCCTTATTCTCACTTATCCTCTCACATTGTCAAATGCCTTTTGAAAATCCAAACTACATCTACTGGATTATCTTTGTGCACTGACTTGATCACGTTGTCAAAGAATTCCAATCAGCTAGTAAGGCATGACCTATTACTTCCAAAATCATGCTGACTGCTCCCTATGATATCTGTGTTCATTAGATGTTCACTTATAGGATTCTTTAGAAAACCCTCATGATTTTTTTTGCCGCTATGGATGTTGATCTAATATTACCTGGTTCATGCCAGGTTCATTGTCTTATTGTTTTAAATATTAGAACTACATTTGCTATCCTTGGCCTTTGATCTCATCTTGCGAGTGCATTCCCATCTCTTTTGGCACCACTCTTTTTATTTCTCCCCCACTTCCATATTAACATGCACATTTCTTCACTTTCAGTGGTCTTCTGTGGTCTGCCGAGTTTTATGGAGAAGTACTATTTCTCAAGTATGATTGGAAGATCAAATTAAACCAATGTTGATATTGTTATAATCTTGATTCTGCAGCATTTGGAGAGCTGGTCAAGAGGCTAACCTCTTAGAGTTGTATACAATCCAATATGAAGGTAGTTTCAGATATTCTCTACAGCAACATTTGACAATACTATACAAAGTAAATTTAACTTGGCCTCCTTGTATTTTCAGCTACAATAACCAGCTCATCTGAAAATGAAGAAAAAAGTGGTTCAAGTCTAGAATGGAGCAAAGATGGCAACATGAGGGACTGTCTACAACGTGGTATCACTAAGAATTTAAGACTTGAGGGTTGTTTGCCTGTAGCAGAGGAAGAGCCAAGTGTCTCTGCCACCAGTCTGTCCAAAGTTGAAGCCACTTTTGATGGTCCTGCTGCTTATATGCAGCAGTCTGTATCACCATACCTGATGCCACGACCTAATTCAGTTGCAGGTATTATTTATGTTCATAGATAGGAGTAAAATTATTTGTAGGATCAAGTAGTGCAAATATTATTGAAATAGAAACTAAGAGAAATGAAAAATGAAGGCTGCATAACAGGAGGCTCAACTGCATTATTGAAAATATCTCTCCCACAGAAGCCACCAGTATGCGCTCCCAAGTGAGATCGCTAACTTGTGCCCAACTATCAGAAGTTTTACTCTGTGGAGTTGGTTCCTCTAGTAATTATAGTCTGAAGTTAAGATGGAGATCTTTACTCTGCAACTAACATGAAAATGCTTGATTATGACCATTGATGTTTAAAGAGGAGAAATATCACATTAACCAGCAGTGACATCCCTAATCTCCCATTTGTTAAGCACAGAAAGTCATTTGATTTCTTGAGTAGAAACCTATTCAAGTGTTTTGAAATCAGTTTCTCTCATTTTCTTTTCAACATTTTGCAACAACCCCAAATTCAAATACACTGTTAACCTTTGCACAACATCAGGATATTATGTATTCAACACATTTAACTTCAGCATCCCTTATTTATCTGACTATGTAACAGATATTTTTGCAGTGGTTAACTTTTGTTGCCGTAGCAAAGTACTTGGACAGGAAGTGATGTGTAGGTATAACAGAGGCGGGTTTAGGTATGGCCAAGTAACCCGCTCTCGAGAGGGGGGGCCTGTCATAATATTATGTTATTGAGGGTGCTTTCATGAGATTTGGTCGGCGATTTGAAATTAACGCTTCCAGCACACGTTTGTTGGGACTCGGGAAACTCAGCAGTAAAATGGCGGCGAGATTGAGCAGCACTTCATGGGGATGGTAAAAGGTCAAGTGTCCCGATATGAATAAAGGCTCAGTGCTCACTGCTGCTTTCTCAGTTCCCTCTGGGAAATGATTTGCTGAGAATTCTTGTGGCGGCAGACATTTTGGTAAAGTTTGGAGGTGTTCACACAGAGAACATCAGAATGGATGGCGCCATGGCTGCTTTAGATTGGACTTCAGATGAGGTAGACAATTACCATCCACAGCAGCAAGGTTGTGCTGTGGTGGGAGCTGCAGGTGGGAAACAGAGGAGTGCAACAGAGAGGGGCAGAGTTCGCAGGAGGCACTATCCGAGTAACAGGGTGTACAGACAGAGGCTCAGCTTCCTTGACCTCTGAAGAGCAGTGCTTCTGGAGGCTCAGATTGTCATGCCAGGTGGTCGTGGGCACTTGGATTCGCGACTATGGCTGGCTTCTCACAGTACAGGGTGCCATCGACTGCACACACGTGGCAATCCGAGTACCACATGATCAACCAGGAGTATTCGTCAATCGCAAGGGATTTCATTCTATTAATGTTCATCTGGTGTGCAACCACAAGAAAAGGTTCATGCAGGTCTGAGGCAGATTCCCTGGGAGCTGCCAAGATGCTTTCATCCTGCGGCAGTCCAACATCCCTGATCAGTTCAGACCCTTAAGTGCTGGCTGCTAGACAACAAAGGATACCCCCTTTAAACCTGGCTGATGACCCTCTGAGGAACCCCACCAATGAACCCCAAGAACAGTACGACAGCCATATGACAACCAGATGTGTCATTGAGCAAGCCATTGGCATGCTCGATGTGCTTCAGGTACCTGGAGGCACCCTTCAATACTCGCCAGTGAGTGTCTCTACGATAACCGTGCTGTGCTACATTCTGCAAGAGAAGGAGGAAGATGAATATTGGGCATCCAATGTCAGACCAGCCGCACACTGCTGCTCAGGATGCCCTAATAGCTCGAAAGTTCAGTTAGTCAACCAGATGTGGCATTGAGCAAGTCATTGGCATGCTCAAGACGCCCTTTAGGTGCCTGGACTGGGTGGAGGTGCCCTTCAATACTTGCCAACGAGGGTCTCTAGGAAGATCGTGCTGTGCTTCATTCTGCACAACATTGCGCAGCAGCGAGGACTAGAGGTGGAGGAGGAACAAGGTGATCATCACTCATCATCTGTTGAGGATTCCAATGGAGTGGAGGAGGAGGAGGATGAAGATGGGGCACCCAATGCCAGACCAGCCGCACACGTTGCTGCTCAGGATGTCCTAATAGCTCGAAGGTTCAGTTCGTCACATACTGAACCAAAGTAACTATCACGTGTCCCCCCCACTGACACAAAGCGTTCCTGTAACCAACGATGCACCAATTGGTCCCGTCAATTCATGCCTTCACATTCATCAACAAACAACTGAAAAGACAATTTGACACCCAGAATGCAAGAATGGGCAGCACGGGAAAGTGGTGCAAATTAATAAATTTTACGTGAGGTCATTTTTTTTTTAAAAAAGGGCACTTAATAACATTTTCACAAACACCCATGTGCATACCTTTCGTGAACTGCAATGTTTTTCTTTTCCTTTGCCTACCGCTGCTACGTGGTGCAACGCCTGTGCTTTTAACAGAGGTAGAGGCAGGCTGCTCAGATCGCTGCTCTGACTGCTGAAATGCTCTTGGCCGATGACCTTGATGTTAGAGCCCATGAGGGTCCTGCCAAAGACTGTGCCACCCGCACCTGTGCAGGGGCGGACTCTGCCATCGGGAGACGAGGCAGCATGTCAGGTACTGGTTGAGGGGTAGGCAACGGTTGAGATGTGGTAGCGCTTTGAGTGGAGTTCCCACTTCCATGTCCCCTTTCGCCATCATCCTGCTCCTAGGCCAGCAGCACATCACTTCTACCTCTGTGGGGAGCAGCTTGGTGCCGATCAGTGACACGTTGTAAGGCCACGGCTAAGGTATCTGTCACCCTGTTTCAGGCAGCAGGCATGTTGATATCCAAAGTCTGCACGGCCATGGTCAGGGCTTGCATGGACTGAATTGATTGCCGCGATTGAAGTTGCACGGAGGAAGCCACTCCTTCTCAAGGGAAGACATTCTTGCAAATAGCCTGCAACATCGATCCACAAATGTTCCAGCTGGACTCCTCCATCCTCTCTGCTATTGTAGACAGTGTGTGTGACACGTCTGCCAGTACCTTGCAAATTTGCTGCTATTCCTCCATGATTCTCTCTTTCATTGATGGGCACTGGGGTTCAGCATGTGGGTCCAGCTGAGCAGAGCTTGGAGAGGAGTGCGTTCCCCGACGCAGCTCTCCACAGCTGTCCCTGCCACCAGTGTCTGCTCGTGCTCACTTGTAAACTGTGACTCACCAGGTGAAAACCCAACTACCCGTCTTACTGTACCCACTGAAGTGTAAGTATCTGCACTGATGCCTGGTAGTACGTGCTGTGATGGTGCACTCTCAGGAGGAAACAGGTCCTCTGAGGAATCGTCATCCGGAATGTCCATGAACTGCTGTTGTATGCAAGAAGGCCTTGGAAAAGAGGAGACAGATATGAATCAGTACTGGCAATGTAAAAGCATTGCTATTTAGTATAATTACGATTATTATATTTCACTCGTTGCTGAAATCAAGTCAATATGACTTAATATGAGATGTAGATCAGAGATATTTAATTGTCATCAGGCAGCTGTGAAATCCCAGTGTGTCCATCTCCGATGGTCAGGGACCCAGATATGCCACTGATCTCCATGGCCTCTTCCTCTGATGATGATGATGATGATGTCAGTTGCACTATCTGTGGTGGGCCATCACCAGTCCTCTCCTTCTCCCTTGTATTTTGTGCTCTCTTCTGCAACAGGGGAACAACAGACTGTAAGGCATGTCTTCACCCGATGGATTCAGTGAGGATGACTATTAGGCAGATGCAACACGTTGCATAAGGATTGGAGTGAGTGGCAGTGGTGGATGGATAAATGGGGAGGTGAGGAAGTGTATAGAAAGCTAACGATGGGTGCTGTTCAAACTTAAGTGCCTGTGAGGAGTGATGTGATGGAGTGCGCTTGACGACAGAATGAGAGGGGGTAGGGGATGGTGTGCACTACAGGAGTAGGTGAATCTGCAACTGCACTCTCCTTTCCTGACCTGGTTAGGTCATTAAACCACTTCCTGCACTAGACCTAGGTACGGGGCACAATACTTCTGCTGACCTCCTCAGCCACCTCCAACCACGCCTTCTGGGTGATAGCAGCAGGTTTCTTCCTGTTGTTAGGGAAGATTATCTCCCTCTTGCTCCTTACTGCACCCAGGAGCACATCAAGCATGACGTCTTTAAAGCGGGGCACAGCTTTGAGTGTCCTGAGTCCATCTTGAAAGTTTGCCATCTTTTTACAGAACCTCTCAACTCCTTCAAATTCCATCTTTGAATTAGCCCTTTTAAATAGTCGAGTTGAGATTGTGTCATGAGGGTTACATAAGAACATAAGAAATAGGAGCAGGAGTAGGCCAATCGACCCCTCGAGCCGCCTCAATAAGATCATGGTTGATCTGATCCTAACCTCAAATCTAAATTCATGTCCAATTTCCTGCCCGCTCCCCGTAACCCCTAATTCCCTTTACTTCTAGGAAACTGTCGATTTCTGTTTTAAATTTATTTAATGGTGTAGCTTCCTGGGGCAGCAAATTCCACAGACCTACTACCCTCTGAGTGAAGAAGTTTCTCCTCATCTCAGTTTTGATTAAGATTATGCCCCCTAGTTCTAGTTTCACCCATCCTTGGGAACATCCTCACCGCATCCACCCGATCAAGCCCCTTCACAATCTTATATGTTTCAATAAGATCGCCTCTCATTCTTCTGAACTCCAATGAGTAGAGTCCCAATCTACTCAACCTCTCCTCATATGTCCGCCCCCTCATCCCCGGGATTAACCGAGTGAACCACCTTTGTACTGCCTCGAGAGCAAGTATGTCTTTTCTTAAGTATGGAGACCAAAACTGTATGCAGTATTCCAGGTGCGGTCTCACCAATACCTTATATAACTGCAGCAATACCTCCCTGTTTTTATATTCTATCCCTCGAGCAATAAAAGCCAACATTCCGTTGGCCTTCTTGATCACCTGCTGCACCTGCATACTAACTTTTTGATTTTCTTGCACTAGGACCCCCAGATCCCTTTGTACTGCAGTACTTTCCAGTTTCTCGCCATTAAGATAATAACTTGCTCTCTGATTTTTCCTGCCAAAGTGCATAACCTCACATTTTCCAATATTATATTGCATCTGCCAAATCTCCGCCCACTCACCCAGCCTGTCTATATCCCCTTGTAGGTTTTTTATGTCCTCCTCACTCTCTACTTTCCCTCCCATCTTTGTATCATCTGCAAACTTTGATATGTTACACTCGGTCCCCTCCTCCAAATCGTTAATATAGATTGTAAAGAGTTGGGGACCCAGCACCGACCCCTGCGGAACACCACTGGCTACTGGTTGCCAGTCTGAGAATGAACCATTTATCCCAACTCTCTGCTTCCTGTTAGATAACCAATCCTCCACCCATGCCAGAATATTGCCCCCAATCCAGTGATTCTTTATCTTGAGCAATAATCTTTTATGTGGCACCTTGTCGAATGCCTTCTGGAAGTCTAAATACATTACGTCCACTGGTTCCCCTTTATCCACCCTGTACCTTATGTCCTCAAAGAACTCAAGCAAATTTGTCAGACATGACTTCCCCTTCGTAAAGCCATGCTGACTTTGTCCTATTAAATTATGTTTATCCAAATGTTCCGCTACTGTCTCCTTAATAATAGACTCCAAAATTTTACCCACCACAGATGTTAGACTAACTGGTCTATAATTTCCAGCCTTCTGCCTACTACCCTTTTTAAATAAGGGTGTTACATTCGCAGTTTTCCAATCTGCTGGGACCTTTGCCGAGTCCAGAGAATTTTGGAAAATTATTACCAAAGCATCCACAATCCCTACTGCCACTTCCCTCAAGACCGTAGGATGTAAGCCATCAGGTCCAGGGGATTTATCCGCCTTGAGTCCCATTAATTTACTGAGTGCCAATTCCTTAGTGATTTTAATCATATTTAGCTCCTCCCCCCACCCCCCCACCCCCCCAGAGCCCCCTGTTTGTCCAGTGTTGGGATATTCTTAGTGTCCTCTACTGTAAAGACTGAAACAAAATATTTGTTCAGCATTTTTGCCATCTCCATGTTTCCCACCATTAATTTCCCGGTCATATCCTCTAAGGGACCTACGTTTGCCTTAGCCACCCTTTTTCTTTTTATATAATTGTAGAAACTCTTGCTATCTGTTTTTATATTTTTTGCTAATTTATTTTCATAATCTATCTTCCCTTTCTTAATCAATCCTTTAGTTACTTTTTGCTGTCTTTTGAAGACTTCCCAATCTTCTATCCTCCCACTAAGTTTGGCTACCTTATATGTCCTTGTTTTTAGTCGGATACTATCCTTGATTTCTTTACTTAGCCACGGATGGCTGTCATTTCTTTTACATCCTTTTTTCTCAGTGGAATATTTTTTTTTGGAAGTTGTAAAATAACTCCTTAAATGAACACCACTGCTGATGTACCGTCTTACCCTTTAATCTATTTTTCCAATCCACTTTAATCAATTCCGCTCTCATACCATCATAGTCTCCTTTATTGAAGCTCAGTACGCTTGTTTGAGAACCAACCTTCTCACCCTCTAATTGGATATGGAATGTAACCATGTTATGGTCACTCATTCCAAGGGGATCCTTAACTAGGACATTATTAATTAATCCTGGCTCATTACACAGGACCAGGTCCAAGGTTGCTTGCCCCCTTGTAGGATGAGGGTTCACATCATGCCTGCTGACGCGCATTGAAGACACAAAACCTGAAAATAAAATTGCAGCTAGGTATCCGTGTTGAAATCAGACATTCCGATGTGCGGAAACCTCTTCCGGGTTTGCGCCCACTATCACCCTCAGAACCCGCCTCTGCGTTATTGGGCCAATTTTAGTCTGTAGGTGAAAAGCAAGATGTGCCAAACTTTCACACAGTGATTCGGAGGCGGTGTTGTGTGTTGAAGCAATACTTTTAGCTGCATCATTTCAAGATGTCTGAGCAAGACTCTAAGAACATTGCTTGAGTTTTGATGTACACTGAACTTTTTTTTTCTTTCAGTAAAGTATTACGCAAACTTAACTGTTGGGCGGAGTGGAAGAGCTGAGCAAAATTCTTTATGGATTAGATTCTGTTCTTTTCTGTATGGTGTTCAAATGCATAGGAACATATAATTTAAGTTATGGATGTCATGTTGAAGTTGGGTGTACTGTGTCATTAAAACCGGATCTCTTAAAGGGTGGCTTATTGATTTATTCGACCTAAATTCTTTATATTAGAAATTAAGAGTAGCTCAGCTTCAAGGTTACAAATTGCTCATAGCAGCTGTGCTTTTTCTCCAGAGGTTATTTCACTGCCAGTCGGCTTATTTACATGCTGTTGGGTGCTGCAGCATCTTCATTCCAACATTCATGGATGAAATCTTCAGTTCATTACAATTTTATATAGTTAAAATAAATTTTTATTGATTATTAAGTGCAACATTTTACTTGCTACACACTTTTCACCGAAGTGCCAGTTAAATGTTTCCAGTTTTATTCTGGTTTATGAAAACTAATTATCGCCATTAGAAATTATTAGACTGCAGAATGTGTTACAGATGTATTCTGGCTACTGCCCTGACAGTTGTAGGCAAGAAGTTGCATTCAACAAAACAAAATAGGAAAATTGCTGGTGTTTTTTCCTGACTAGCTCCCATTATTTTAGTTTATTCTGCCATTACTACTCATTTATTGCATTTCCAAATCAGTAGGCCATCATTTGTTCCACATGCAAATGAGTGGGCCGTCTTCCAAATGAGGAAAATAGAGGGTCTTGCTGAAATTTTTATACCCTCACTGCAGTTGTGAGTGATGTGATCTCCTGCACGTGATGCATGAAAGGCTTCGCTGTGGATTTGAATCTCAGTTCTTTCTCTTGCATGATCAGCAATAGGCTTTTTGCTGTTCGACACTTCAAATGTGGATGTTTAATCAGTAATAGCTCATGGTAGAAAAAGAAATGAATTACTCCTGTATTCTATAATATATAATATTCGCAAATGGGCTGATCTACTGATCTTTATTATTCAATATAGCCTAAACGGGACAGCTCAGCTCACCCTCACTTTGGTCTTCAGCTGGCAGGCCAAAATCTCTCTCTACGCCTGTGATGTGTTGTTTTACTTTTCTCAACCTGTGGTCTCCCTGCCGCATATTTCATAGTTTGGATGTTGTGGGCGTGCTTTTGAGGGTATTAAATTAACTATTCTACATGAGAGACCATATTCCTCAGTTTCTAGGTCTCTGAGCCGTCTGACTTGTACCTCAACTGGTTCAGATACTTAAGGGTGCAAGTTTCTTGAGACCTTGGACTTCCATAATAATGCAGCTTTTCCTTTCCTCATGAACTGATGTGCACCAACCTACTGAAATTATACGGTGGGCCAATATTATGAAGAGGAATGTATTACTTGGGCAACTATCCTAATGTCCTCAGTTTTGGTTTTAGCGACCAGAACACACTAAATTTGAAGTTTTGTTCCTCTATATTGTGGAGCAGCAGAAGGGCTGTTGCTGATGATGCAAGAAAAATAAGTGAGGCTCTTTGGAATGGTATGAAGTCCTGCACCAAACTTGGTCAGATACAGCACCTAGGAGGCCACGAAAGAATCTCCCTCCCTAGTTGCACTTGATCTGCAGTTGATTAATATATCCTTTTATTAACATTTTTGTTTCTTGTAATAGTAACATCAAAATAATGACTCCTCAGCTGATTTGCAAAAGTATTTGTTTTGACTGGAAGAAATATTTAGAAATTCAAAATAGGGGAAGCAGAATATTAGTGTGCTTTTACTCCAATAACATATAGAAAGATTTTAAAAAGCTATTAGTGATAACAGTTAAGAAATTAAGACAGCTGGCTGAAAGTTATCGATTTACCATCTGTATTAGCAATTAGTACCAATTTAACGATGTATATAGCGTGTTGAACTGAGTGTTTTCAGATATTTTTGAAAAAAGTTTTTTTTTGTGGTTTAATTTGAACCTTTTAAAAATGTGTAAAATTCAAGGGAAAGATAAGTGGTGGGAAAAAATAATTTGCACAGTTGTAAAAGGTTGTGTGCATACAATCTCTATTCCATTCTCAGCATATTCTCTGTGTGAGTGTGCAAAAAGTAAAAGTATTACCCTGGAACTTAACTTAATTGGAATGCAGAGCAGGAAGAAAAAGCATGGCATTTTGGGAAGCTAGAAGACGGCATTTGAGTTCAAGTGAATATATTGGGGACAAAATGGGTTTTTATTGCAGGATAATCAAATGTCTTTTTTTTAACAAAGGGTGAAGATCTGGAGCAGGGGAAACAATGTAAAAATCAGTAACAGCTGAAAATGCAACACCCTAATTGTGTGTAATCAGCCCTGTAGTACCCATTTCACTTATGTTTCTTTATGTGCAGTGTGATAGGTTCATAAGTGGTCCTGCTTTAATAGATACACTGTGAGAATTAAAAGGTATGATTGTAATCTCTTCACGGTAATCCTTATTTTAACAGAATATTGACAAAACTATTGATGTACTTGTTACATTTTATTTGATAAATAATACTTCAAAGTTGTTACTAAAATACCACATTTTTATTATTGCAGTATACATTTCTTGCTATGGTATAAATTCTAGTTACTGTCACTTATCAATAATAGATTTTTTTTTAAGTGGGTAGTTTCAGTTGACTATTATTGAAGTGTTACAAGAGTTAAAAGAGCTCCTGATGTCTGGAACAATAAAAGGAAAAAACTTCAGCCTTGTATGCTGAAGTAGTTTCTCGGTGAAAACCATCCAATGTAAGCTATAGTTGAGAGCAGTCTGATGCACACACAACAGGCTGATGTAGCCAGCAGGAGTGCGTAACTTGTATACATGGCCAGCTTCCCTGCATGTCTTTACTCTTCTCATTCATTGCACCAATGAAGGAAGAATGCCTGTCTGCTGTCGAGCTACTGATTAATTTCAGACGGACAGCTCAGCACCGGCGTAAACCATGATTAACCAGCTTTACACTGTTGCAGAATACTAGTTCTTTGAAGGGGCTTTCAGAATTTAAGGGCATTGTTATCCTGTAGCCTTGACTAATCAACTCTATGAAGGAATAAATTAATCCCCTGTACTAGTTGTTATGTTTTGGGATACTGGCATCATTGCAGAGAGTGTGCCAAGTGTAATTACAAGTTGAGTACTGCCAATGTCTGGATTAAGTCGCTGGTGCAGAAGAACCATTTAGTTATGCAGCAGTTCTGTGCTAAAAAATGTTCAGGGTTTCACTAAAGGATTCATGAGCTGCTGGATTCTATCAAGGGAAATGGCTTAAAATGTTGTGCCCATTGCTTTCCTGTTTGCTACTTTTCACTTAAGTGTGTAAGTATGGTATTTACTGAAGTTGTGAAAATGTGAATCTACAGAAACTGAAGTTATTGACATATGCATTGTTAATGATATCAAGAATATTTAGGGCATTAATTTGTAATGTCAATAATTGGTCTGTCATTTTTAGTTTTTTTTTACTACATACACCTCTGAATTGCACAACACAACTTGAAAAATGCCTGGGTATGGTTTTGACAAGTATAGTGATTTTGCATGGTTTGACCCTTTGTTGTCACAGCAACTAGTTCAGCAAAGCTGGAAGATTTGAGTTATCTGGATGAAAGGAGCACACCACTGCGTACCTCTATTAGGATGCCTTGGCATAACACAGCTGGAGGAAGAGTACAGCAAAATGTAAAAGGTGTGATATTGCAATATATATACTTTTTATGTTTTTGAAGGAAATCACAAAATTGTCTTATAGGTTAGAAATGCTGAAGTATGGTTCATTACATAACTTTAAACAATATTTTCATGTTTTTCAAATCTTTATTGTAAAAACCTGTAAGTTATGATGGATAAGCTATAGATATAAACAAACTTATTGGGGCCATTATCATATGTGCTTGACTAATTCCATTGCTTTTCTGTCATGGGCTCAGGTTGAAATGGGAAAAATATTTTTTCATTGTCCTACTTTTAGTGCAATATTCTTTAAATACGTTACTTTCTGCTGTAATTGAATATCAGTAATGTCCGAAACTGGTAGCTGCTTTAACTTTCCGTGAGGGGGAAAGAAAATCAACTCAACTATACTTTTTCAAAATTGGAATCCTTTTAAGTTCTGATCTTCATGTGGCATTTTTAATGATGCCCATGACTCATTATAGTTATAAACAATTTTACAACACCAAGTTATAGTCCAGCAATTTTATTGTAAATTCACAAGCTTTCGGAGGCTTTCTCCTTCCTCAGGTGAACGTTGTTGGAAATGAAATCCTCGAAATGAGATCGCATTTATAAATCACAGAACAATGCTTGGTGATTACAGACAGTTTTTTCAACTGCCCGTTGCCAAGGCAATCAGTGTGTAGACAGGCAGGTGTTACCTGCAAGGTCTCTGAATATACAAATCACCAAAAAAACCCCAAAAAAAAACAGAGATAGAGAGGTAGAAACATAGAAAAGACAGCAACTGACCCGTTATATTAAAAACAGATAACATTTGTTCGCTGGTGGGGTAACGTGTGGCGTGACATAAACCCAAGATCCCGGTTGAGGCCGTCCTCATGGGTGCGGAACTTGGATATCAATTTCTGCTCGACGATTTTGCGTTGTGTGTCTCGAAGGCCGCCTTGGAGTACGCTTACCCGAAGGTCGGTGGCTGAATGTCCTTGACTGCTGAAGTGTTCCCCGACTGGGAGGGAACCCTCCTTTTTTTTTTATTCGTTCACGGGATGTGGGCGTCGCTGGCAAGGCCAGCGTTTATTGCCCATCCCTAATTGCCCTTGAGAAGGTGGTGGTGAGCCGCCTTCTTGAGCGAGATTTTACAACTGAGTGGCTTGCTAGGCCATTTCAGAGGGCAATTAAGAATCAACCACATTGCTGTGGGTCTGTTTGGTGATTGTTGCGCGGTGTCCGTTCATCCGTTGTCGCAGCGTCTGCATGGTCTCGCCAATGTACCATGCTCTGGGGCATCCTTTCCTGCAACGTATGAGGTAGACAACGTTGGCTGAGTCACAGGAGTATGAACCATGCACCTGGTGGGTGGTGTCCTCTCGTGTGATGGTGGTATCTGTGTCGATGATCTGGCATGTCTTGCAGAGGTTACCGTGGCAGGGTTGTGTGGTGTCGTGGACGCTGTTCTCTTGAAAGCTAGGTAATTTGCTGCGAACGGTGGTCTGTTTGAGGTTTGGTGGCTGTTTAAAGGCGAGTAGTGGAGGTGTGGGGATGGCCATAGCGAGGTGTTCGTCGTCATTGATGACATGTTGAAGGCTGCGGAGAACATGGCGTAGTTTCTCCGCTCCGGGGAAGTACTGGACGACAAAGGGTACTCTGTTGGTTGCGTCCCGTGTTAGTCTCCTGAGGAGGTCTATGCGATTTTTCGCTGTGGCCCGTCGGAACTGTCGATCGATGAGTCGAGCGTCATATCCCGTTCTTACTAGGGTGTCTTTCAGCGTCTGTAGGTGTCCATCGCGTTCCTCCTCGTCTGAGCAGATCCTGTGTATTGGCAGCGCCTGTCCATAGGGGATGGCCTCTTTGACATGGTTAGGGTGGAAGCTGGAAAAGTGGAGCATCGTGAGGTTGTCCGTGGGCTTGCGGTAGAGTGAGGTGCTGAGGTGCCCGTCTTTGATGGAGATTCGTGTGTCCAAAAAAGAAACTGATTCTGAGGAGTAGTCCATGGTGAGCTTGATGGTGGGATGGAACTTGTTGATGTTATCGTGTAGTCTCTTTAGTGATTCCTCGCCGTGGGTCCATAGAAAGAAAATGTCGTCGATGTATCTGGTGTATAGTGTTGGTTGGAGGTCCTGTGCGGTGAAGAAGTCATGCTCGAACTTGTGCATGAAAATGTTGGCGTATTGGGGTGCGAATTTGGTCCCCATGGCTGTTCCGTGTGTTTGGGTAAAGAACTGGTTATCGAAGGTGAAGACATTGTGATCCAGGATGAAGCGGATGAGTTGTAGGATGGCGTCTGGAGATTGGCTGTTGTTGGTGTTGAGTATTGATGCTGTCGCAGCGATGCCGTCATCGTGGGGGATACTGGTGTAGAGTGCCGAGACGTCCATCGTGGTGAGAAGTGTTCCTGGTTCAACTGGTCCGTGGGTACTGAGTTTTTGTAGGAAGTCTGTAGTGTCGCGACAGAAGCTGGGGGTTCCCTGTACGATGGGTTTCAGGATGCCCTCGATGTATCCAGAGAGGTTCTCACACAGGGTTCCGTTGCCTGATACGATAGGACGTCCGGGTGTGTTGGCTTTGTGTATCTTTGGGAGGCAGTAGAAGTCTCCCACGCGGGGAGTACGTGGGATGAGAGCGCGTAGGATGCTTTGAAGGTCTGGTTTGTTGAGCTGGTGGGTGTGTTCTTTGGTCGGATCTGCGGGTAACCGTCTGTAGTGTTCCTGGTTGTCCAGTTGTCGGTATGCTTCTTTGCAATAGTCCGTTCTGTTCTGTATGACGATGGCTCCTCCTTTGTCCGCTGGTTTGATGACGATGTTGCGGTTGGTCTTGAGAGCGTTGATGGCGTTGCGTTGAGCTCGGGTGACATTCTGGACTGTCTTCTGAGTGCGGCTGATGAATCTGGCATTGACGCATTTCCTGACAGCTTGAGCATACATGTCCAGCTGAGGGCAGCGACCCTCCGGAGGAGTCCAGTGTGACTCTTTCCTCTTCGGTTGCTGTACCGCGGATCCCACTGTCTGCTGGTCCAGATCATTGATTGTCTGCTAAAGTATGCTCAAGCTGTCAGGAAATGCGTCAATGCCAGATTCATCAGCCGCACTCAGAAGACAGTCCAGAATGTCACCCGAGCTCAACGCAACGCCATCAACGCTCTAAAGACCAACCGCAACATCGTCATCAAACCAGCGGACAAAGGAGGAGCCATAGTCATACAGAACAGAACGGACTATTGCAAAGAAGCATACCGACAACTGGACAACCAGGAACACTACAGACGGTTACGCGCAGATCCGACCAAAGAACACACCCACCAGCTCAACAAACTGATCAAGACCTTCGATCCAGACCTTCAAAACATCCTACGCACTCTCATCCCACGTACTCCCCGCGTGGGAGACTTCTACTGCCTCCCAAAGATACACAAAGCCAACACACCCGGGCGTCCTATCGTATCAGGCAACGGAACCCTGTGTGAGAACCTCTCTGGATACATCGAGGGCATCCTGAAACCCATCGTACAGGGAACCCCCAGCTTCTGTCGCGACACTACAGACTTCCTACAAAAACTCAGTACCCACGGACCAGTTGAACCAGGAACACTTCTCACCACGATGGACGTCTCGGCACTCTACACCAGTATCCCCCACGATGACGGCATCGCTGCGACAGCATCAATACTCAACACCAACAACAGCCAATCTCCAGACGCCATCCTACAACTCATCCGCTTCATCCTGGATCACAATGTCTTCACCTTCGATAACCAGTTCTTCACCCAAACACACGGAACAGCCATGGGGACCAAATTCGCACCCCAATACGCCAACATTTTCATGCACAAGTTCGAGCAGGACTTCTTCACTGCACAGGACCTCTAACCAACACTATACACCAGATACATCGACGACATTTTCTTTCTATGGACCCACGGCGAGGAATCACTAAAGAGACTACACGATAACATCAACAAGTTCCATCCCACCATCAAGCTCACCATGGACTACTCCTCAGAATCAGTTTCTTTCTTGGACACACGAATCTCCATCAAAGACGGGCACCTCAGCACCTCACTCTACCGCAAGCCCACGGACAACCTCACGATGCTCCACTTTTCCAGCTTCCACCCTAACCATGTCAAAGAGGCCATCCCCTATGGACAGGCGCTGCCAATACACAGGATCTGCTCAGACGAGGAGGAACGCGATGGACACCTACAGACGCTGAAAGACGCCCTAGTAAGAACGGGATATGACGCTCGACTCATCGTTCGACACTTCCGAGGGGCCACAGCGAAAAATCGCATAGACCTTCTCAGGAGACTAACACGGGACGCAACCAACAGAGTACCCTTTGTCGTCCAGTACTTCCCCGGAGCGGAGAAACTACGCCATGTTCTCCGCAGCCTTCATGTCATCAATGACGACGAACACCTCGCTATGGCCCTCCCCACACCTCCACTACTCGCCTTTAAACAGCCACCCAACCTCAAACAGACCACCGTTCGCAGCAAATTACCTAGCTTTCAAGAGAACAGCGTCCACGACACCACACAACCCTGCCACGGTAACCTCTGCAAGACATGCCAGATCATCGACACAGATACCACCATCACACGAGAGGACACCACCCACCAGGTGCATGGTTCATACTCCTGTGACTCGGCCAACGTTGTCTGCCTCATACGTTGCAGGAAAGGATGCCCCAGAGCATGGTACATTGGCGAGACCATGCAGACGCTGCGACAACGGATGAACGGACACCGCGCAACAATCACCAAACAGACCCACAGTAATGTGGTTGATTCTTAATTGCCCTCTGAAATGGCCTAGCAAGCCACTCAGTTGTAAAATCTCGCTCAAGAAGGCGGCTCACCACCACCTTCTCAAGGGCAATTAGGGATGGGCAATAAATGCTGGCCTTGCCAGCGACGCCCACATCCCGTGAACGAATAAAAAAAAAAGGAGGGTTCCCTCCCAGTCGGGGAACACTTCAGCAGTCAAGGACATTCAGCCACCGACCTTCGGGTAAGCGTACTCCAAGGCGGCCTTCGAGACACACGACAACGCAAAATCGTCGAGCAGAAATTGATATCCAAGTTCCGCACCCATGAGGACGGCCTCAACCGGGATCTTGGGTTTATGTCACGCTACACGTTACCCCACCAGCGAACAAATGTTATCTGTTTTTAATATAACGGGTCAGTTGCTGTCTTTTCTATGTTTCTACCTCTCTATCTCTTTTTTTTTTGGTGATTTGTATATTCAGAGACCTTGCAGGTAACACCTGCCTGTCTACACACTGATTGCCTTGGCAACAGGCAGTTGAAAAAACTGTCTGTAATCACCAAGCATTGTTCTGTGATTTATAAATGCGATCTCATTTCGAGGATTTCATTTCCAACAACGTTCACCTGAGGAAGGAGAAAGCCTCCGAAAGCTTGTGAATTTAAAATAAAATTGCTGGACTATAACTTGGTGTTGTAAAATTATTTACAATTGTCAACCCCCGTCCATCACCGGCATCTCCACATCATTATAGTTAGTCATTCCTGAGGCAATGTGCTGAAATCTTGTAAGTATTAACGTTTCAAAGCCACCTTTAACTGGATATTGGGATCATTTTAACCATATAAGAAATTGTTAAATGGAATAATCACTAATCTTTCTAAATGTCTTGTATCTGAGTTTAGGCAGAAAGAATGGAAGACTGCCAGAACGACAGAGAGGAGAAGGATTAGAGAGGGGCAGATAAGCAGGGAGACAGTTGCAGGAAGAGAAAGATACAACTTTTATTTTTCAATTTTGAATGTAAACCGCACCAGAGGAAATCAACTTGCTTGTTTACAGACTGAGGATGCTGCGTATGAGCTTTCTTTACATTGCAGCTCTTGCTTTATGCATTTTGCAATACAAATAGTGATCTTAAAGTAAGAATAGGTAGAAACAAAATCATGAAAAAGTGGAAAGGAAGTTACATTTAACATTAAGAAAGTTGAAAGTGCATATTGGTGCAAATAAAAGTTGAAAGAATGTAGATCGGCGAGAATGATAAATTTAAATAATGCAGATGGGTGGGAATGAAAGGGAAGAGGTGTGCATGATTACAGTGCTACAATTTTCCACTTTACACAATTACTGTAATTCTTACTGTATGACACTTACCCTGTCTCTAAATGTACAAATGGTTTTAGATCCATCCACCCCCCCCCCCCCCCACCGTGAAGTCGTGAAATAGTACCTGTTGTGTATAAACAAAATCATTTTGTGGTCTGCTTTCTAAACATTTTGATGTTTGATGCTTGTCTGGGTTTCATGCCATTTTTCAAACTAAAATTATGGCCCTAAATGCATAAAATTGCAATAGATTAGGATTGATCACCAGTTAAGTTTGCATGCTGTATTGTTGGACCCTACAATTCAGTTGATAGATCTTTTGAAAAGTGGTTCCTTCGCACAAGTTCACTAAAATGTCTGCAGATCGGTAGATGGATTGAAATACTAACACATAGTTTGAGGAATTCACACCTACAGTAAGTAAGAATATCCTTTTGCCTTAACTTTAGGGTTGAGGAACTGTAACTTAGAAGATCAACATTTATAATATGAACTATAATTTTATGTTTACATCTTGATTTTAACCTTGGAATCCCCTATATTGTTAATGTGCTATCCCCTGCTTTCTCTGTTTGGAGTTTATACCTAAAATATGTTAGAACACAAATCATGCTGCCATGACACAAAATGCCATTCCACACCACATTGTAATATGGATGCAGTTTACATTTGAGAGAAAGTAGCTTGATTCTGTTGGTCATATTCAAAATACTATGCTTTGGTACCACCTTCAAAGTGGCACCGGAAATTTATAATGGCTTGTAAGTTTCACCAGTGTTGTTGCTATTATATTTTCATGCCAAATTGTCTCACACTTGAATGGGGTATCAGAGTGTTGATTTTAGGGTTTCTGAGTACCCAGTTTATTTTGATGAAAGAAAGGGGAACTGCCACTGTAAAGACATAAATAAAGATGATTCCTATACAAGTGTAAAGTGAAGACCACTGGAGGCGATTCTTCAAAGTTTTTAGCTACTTATTTGAAAATATTATAGTGGCACTAATAATGTAACTTAGTTTACAGTGGTGGTTACTCTCCTCATTTTACCAAACAACCCTATCAAAGTAGTCGATTTTTAGCACAGTTGCGATGATCTTCTCGGTCATAAAAGGGTACCAGTGGGTAGCTTTTGAACAGATATGATTATAATATGATCTATAATAGAAAATGGGCTAATAAATATATTACATGAAATGCTAATTGCTTTGTTAAATTCTAGACTGGAAAGGTTGAATAATTATGTTCAGTCATTATATTTATGCTGAACTAAATTTAATTCTTGATATTCAGAACTAATTTTTTACATCTGCCTTGATGGTATAAAATACTGTGACATAGTTAGATTGCAATCTTTAATGACGTATGTGAGAGGTGTGCTGTGATATCACATAAATACCAAATCAGATTTTTATTCAAAACGTAAGATTGAAATGATATGTTATAGTTAAAACTTGTGTGAAGTTAATAGTTCTGGGCAGTGAAGTAACTGGAAGTGTTTTGGTTTAGTTTCTCGATGCAATACATACACTTAGCTCTTAATGGGCAGAGATTTAGCTTTATGATTTTTGCATGCTAAAGTAAAATATACTTGCCACTTACTAATGACCAAGAAAATTGTAGTGCTGTTCTGAGCACATTTTTAAAGAGACTTCAGTGATGAAAATTAATACAGTGTTTTTTAAAATTTTTTTAGCACGATTTACTCCCTACAAGCCAGTTGATATTGTGTTAAAGCCATTATTGTTTGAGGTACCAAGCATTACTACAGATTCAATATTTATTGGTCGGGATTGGCTGTTCCAAAAGATGGATGAGAACCTGAAAAATGGAGCGACTCCAGAGAGCAAAGGAACAGTTATTGTTGGAAATGTTGGATTTGGGAAAACAGCTATTATTTCCAGGCTGGTGGCACTGAGCTGTCATGGAGGTCGGATGAGACAAATTGCATCAAACAACCCCAGCATATTCTCAAAAAGTGAGTTCCCTGTCCGCAATACTTGAATTATGGTGCAACTAAACCAAGGAAGATCCAGAAAAGGAATTCATTCAGCTCATCGCTAAATGAGTTCCAGTATTCTGCTAATAAAGTGGCAATGTTAGTAATCACACATAAATGAAATGTGCACTGTGCTTGGAGGTAAACACTGTTGTTAATAAGGTCACTTAAAATACTTTGTATTCATTTAAGTAATAGACGGGATAACATTGCAAATTAAGATAAATGCATGTTCTTTCGTGTATGGAGAAATAAACAGCGTACGTAATAAAAGGGACACATCAAAATCAACATTGTAAAGTACAGCTAACAAGTTTTATCTCTTATTTTGTGTGGGCTTTATGGGGATGTGCCTATTGGCCATGTCCTATAATTATTAGATATAATGGAAGTTAGATCTGTACTTATCTGTACATATTAATGTTTGATCTCGGATAATTAGATTTTAAAGAAACTTTTAAGCAGTTTTTTTCCATTTGACACTAGATTAGCGTTAAGTTGTTCATGTATGAGTACCGAACATTGCAAAATATTTTTATTATGGCCAAAATATTTAAACTAAAACACAGGTGTAGTTTATGGTTTGTGCTTTAAAACATAGGCTTTGAAAGAAATTCATCTTATTTTTGTTTGCCATCAGATTTCTGTATTTTTCTCTTTGTTGAGCCAGCACATTATTTACATTGCTATATGCTAATACACAATTTCTACAGTGATAGCACACTTATTTCTTTTAGGTAGCTGACTCTGTCTTATAGGAATTAGGACAAGAGGTCCCTGAGTGTCAATATTTGTATCGAATTATCCATATAAAAATGTTTGAAAACTCCGGATCTTGCTGGAGTGGGGCATCTCACAGCGTACCCCATTGGTTCGACTTTTTTCTGAACCCTTCAGCTCAAATATAATTTGCCGTAAGTTGCTGGAAGTGCAAGTGATCATGGTGTGGAGAGGGCAGTGGGGCACCTGGGACCTTAGTTAACGTCAGCCAACAGTGTTTCTCCTTAACCAATGAGATTTAAGGATTGAGAAAGAAACAGGAACGATGGAAAAGGAGGATGAATTAGAGTCAAATCAGGTAGAGATAGAGAAATAAAGAGACTGAGAGGGAGAAAAAGTGACAGAAAGGAAAAGTAAGAAAAAAAAGTAAAAATTTGAAGTGTTTAAAATCTCTTAACAACAATTGACTGGAGGAATGAGATTGAATAGTTTCAATTGTTCCCATTCTGGGCCAGAAGTTGATTGACATTGCATTAATAAATATCATGGTGTTAAAAAGGTACTTGCGCTCTTAATTACTGGACTTAACTTTCATTAGTAAGTTTAATGGGCAATTAACGTGCAAATCCAGCAAGTTCTTAAAAATAACGGGGCTAAGGGCGCGATACCGTTTGTGCGATGCAAACACCAGAATGGTGTAAATCAACCAGCAAGTTCTGGAGATTCGCATCTCACGGTGTATCTCTTAATCCCCTGAATTTGCAGGCCGATTTGCACATCAATAACGGCGTGCGTCGTTAATAAGCCTTTTTTTTCCAGCAATATCTGGTCCACTTACTTTAAACTCCAAAGCGTGTTCACACTAATGCTAATTGTTTGCAGCCTGGGACCTCTTTTTCTAGTAATCCTTTCATACCTGTGTATACTTTGCTTTGTGAATGATTTGACAACCCCTGCAACAACCTTCATTTGGGGTGGGGGAGCAAGATGGATGCTGTTTAAAGTTCTAATTTTCATTTAATTATTACAATTAATCTATTTAAACTGTCAATAGGTGCAGATCTACACCAGGAACTTCCACTGAGTCAACCACCCCAAATCTCTTCTCCCTTTCATAGTACCAACACTTTGATCAGTGGGAGTTATCCTGGAACCCCTGAGCTACAAAGACAAAGGGAAGAAGCTTTGAAGAGACTTGCAACACAGGTAAACTGCGCCATCACTTTGGCAATAACTTTTGGATGTAGAGAAATTAGCTTTTACTGGCCAGATTTTCCTTATGAAGGGACACTGATTTATGGTGATTGCATGGATTCCGAAACTAAGCAGTATTTTGGGAGTGGCATTACACAATGCTGTCTATTTTTTTTCTATAACAAAGGAGTAAGAAAGGCCTTACCTATAATAAATGTAAGGAATCTTACAACACCAGGTTAAAGTCCAACAGTTTTATTTGAAAATCACAAGCTTTTGGAGGCTTTCTCCTTCATCTCCTTCACCTGACGAAGGAGAAAGCCTCCGAAAGCTTGTGATTTTCACATAAAACTGTTGGACTATAACCTGGTGTTGTAAGATTCCTTACATTTGTCAACCCCAGTCTATCACCGGCATCTCCACATCATGGTTACCTATAATATGCTAAGAGATTGCTGTTGTCTGGTTACTGGTTTACAGTGATTGAATACGTCAAACTCTTCATTTTGTGGGATTTTGTATTTTTTTTTACAAGTGTTCTGGGAATCACCTTCCATGGTTCCATCCCATTTTTCTATGAAAGCCAAAAGTCAGTGGCTCTCTCCACAACATTTCTATGTTTATAGAATGATCACAGAACTTCATTTCATTATTCTGAGCAACAATTTTGCCTATTTTTTTATTAAAATATATATAGTTGTGGGTTCACTTTGCTCCCTTCCCTCATTGTGTGCATTAATTCGAGAAGGCGGACAGCAAAACACTACCAAAGTTCTGTAATTGATTGTCAGGAGGTGTATGAACAGCTGGG
Source organism: Heptranchias perlo (assembly GCF_035084215.1). Classification (NCBI taxonomy): domain Eukaryota; kingdom Metazoa; phylum Chordata; class Chondrichthyes; order Hexanchiformes; family Hexanchidae; genus Heptranchias; species Heptranchias perlo. The sequence goes on along the minus strand of NC_090331.1, from coordinate 43,615,468 downwards.
AGTGGCTATTTTCCAATAAGGAGGTATGTGTACGAGGAAATATGATGGCATGGCTGAGATCAGGAACTCCCCACGTGAGAAGCTGCAGAACTTCATTGTGTAATTTTACAATATGATGGATTTCATTTTTGGCAAATCACACTGAAAACTTTTTTGCCAGTCCAAAGCCAGGCAGAGACTGAGTTTAATAATGGAGTTGTCCATAAAATACATCCTAGTAGTTAAACAGAAGTTATGCATTAAGCCATGTTCGCAACGCAGAGCATGTATATACTTTCTCTGCCATTACCTGCTTACTCACTATTTGAATAGTAAGCTGCTTACTTTCCATTTAAAATACAGCAAATAAGTTGATAGCAAGCTGCCTTTCAATTTTTTTTTCCCCCAAAAAGTAACTAAACTTTATAACCAGGTTAAAAATACAAACATTATAGTTTTAAAAAATTAAGTTCTGTTAAGTTGACGCTTAATTCATTGTTAAGTATTTGAGTACTGTATTTGTTTTTGAACAGTGTATAAAGCCTTTCCCATTTCTCTGTTCATGTGGCACTGGTCGCTGAATCATCCAGAATTAGAGACTGGCTTACCACATTGTAAGATGCATTTTATTTTATGTTTAGATTGGGGCTGTATGACAGATTATTAAACCTTCCTTAACCCCACACACCCACACACACACACACCCCACCTCAAATGTAATACCAGAAAGTATGGTTTATTCTGTTTGACAGGGACCGACAGGAAACTCCAATGAAATTTGAACTGCAAATAACCAAGCTTTGCAAGGATATAAAAACATAAGTGTTTGCCTTTCCCAAAATTGCACTGTTTTGAACAATCAGATGAAAGCTGCAGAAATAAAAATCCCAAGTTACAGTGGTTGAATTGTGTCATGCATCTATTTTCAGTAATTGTATAGTACCGGCAGCCCATAAATTGATGAATGGCTCCATGACTGTAATCCCTTATTGGTTTTTGGGCAGTCAATTGGCATCTCGAGTGGACAGGAACCAGCAGTGCCTCCTGAACCTAGAATCTTTCAGAATACATCTGTGAAGCCAGGGGTTAGGTTTGGCTTTATTTAATCAACACTGTTGTTTTAAAAAAAAATTAGGTCCCAGGTTATTAAATCTGAATCCTTCCCCCATCAGAACCACTGAAAATATTTCTTATAAAATATGACGGTATTTGACTTATTCTTTCCCAAGGCAAACCTTTTTCACCAGAAAGGCGCAATTCATTGTTAAGGAACCCCTATCCTATAATAATCACTGCATGACAAGTAAATAGGTATGACAACCAGATTCTAGCATTTAAAATGAATTCACCCAAAATTCAAAACCTGCATCAACAAAAAATTCTCTTCCATGTGTGAATGATAACAAAAAGAAAAATTTGTGAATCGGCAGAAAGAGTTTCCGGAACCAGAAACAGATCTGACGAATTAACTTAGATGTTTTTGCACTGGGCATCTGTAGACATGAGATTTTTTTTTTGAACTTCCATCCCTGGATTACTGAACTGCCAGTCATAAAAATTAACTATGTAGTTGAAAATTAGATGGATGGCTACTATAAACAGCACTTCAAAAATAATGTATCGGGATGCTTTTTAAAATAAAATCTAAACTGTAACTCACATAGATCGCATCAGGTGATGGGAACCTTAAATTTCCTACAATTATATTCCAATTATCTGAAAATTGTGATGGTGAGGTTTCTGAAGAAAATAGAAGCAACATTACTGAAAAGAATCACTTTTTTGCTGAGCTGGAGGCTAATACATTCAGCAGAGCACTGAGCTGAATGTTTTGAACACTCTGTTTTTATGCTAGTACAGTCATACACTTATAATTGTTCTTTACATAGTCTAAATTATTACTGAATATGAATGCCGTTAGAGTACTGCGTGCAGTATTGGGTTCCACACTATAGGATGAACATTGAGGCTTTTAAGAGGGTGCAGCACAGATTTACTGGGATACTGCTTGGTATGAGGAAATACAAAGAAGTACTTGAAAAATTGGAGATTTTTTCGTTAGAACAACGCAAATTACAGGGCAATATAATAGAAGTGTTTAAAATGATTAATAGATAGGATAGGTAGAAGCCAATTATTTCTAGGTGGGTGAATGTGGTAAGAACAATTTTCTCATATGGAGGGTAAACACTGACATGGACTGGTTGGACCGAATGGCCTGTTTCCATGTTGTAACTTCTGTGTACTCGATGTTATCCCTTTTTTCCATTTTGAATAGAGGTGTTACATTGACGGTCCTCTAGTCCTCTGGCATAATTTTCATATCTGGGGATGTTTGAAAGGTTATGGTCCCGGTCCCAGTCCCAGACCCTGACCACCTTCGTACTGCGAATATCAATCCTCCCAGTGACACTAGATTTGCAATTCTACCCGCTCAATACTCCTGAATTCCCCCTCCCCCCTCATCTCAGTGGATCAATTTTTTGGCATCACTTTGATTCTTCTGGACCCCAAGAGCCCATTCTCAGCCCTCCAAGATCCCAGGGGCACTGTCCAAGCATTTTCCAACTCCTGAGACACCATTCCCAGTGCTTTGAGCCTGGGACTTAATGCCCATTGTTCGCATACCCAGCAGGTATCTTCCCTATTGTCTGCAGACCTACGGACCCCTCTCTCAAATGCATACAGACCCTGGAACCTACCCCCATTACTCCCAAACCCTGGGGTTCCATTTCCCATTGGTCCCAGATGCTTGGACTTCTTCTTAATGCTACCAGATTCCAGGATCCCACTCCAATCCTTCCAGACTTCAGATCCTCTCAAAGTCCACAAACCCCTACTCCCATTGTTCCCACACACCCGTAAAGTCTACATATGCCATACGCTTGGACCCCCATTAATACTTCCAAATCCCAAGACTCCCTCCCTTTGTGCCAAAACCGAAGTAACTCACCCTGCAGAATCTAAACGCTGCCACCACAGTGTTTTCAAGCTCCAGCACTACCACCCATGTTCCACCAAACTCACTCTACTGCTGTGTAATTCCTACTTCCTTGCAACCTGTTCCATCCAGCCTACTACATTGTTGTTTATTCCAGGCTTTGAAAAATGATGAGATAAAATTGAGTATATAAGTAAAGAAATGTACAATAATAACCAAGGCAACTACCTTAAATTTCTATGGAAATTTGGACATAGTCGCAGAGTTCAAGTTCATAAATACTGGCAACACTCCCAGAATACTGTTTAATGAAAAGAGAATTAAACTTCCTAAAGCAGCATATCTTTTGACTCATCATGAGCAATGCAACAGAAGAATCACTGGAAATATGATCAAAACCATGTATTTAGCGCCATGTGTTGTCAAGCTTCTCTTGTCACGCCTTGGGCATTGCATTTTATATGAAAATTTCTTGGTTTTTTTTATTCGTTCATGGGATGGTGGGCATTGCTGGCAAGGCCAGCATTTATTGCCCATCCCTAATTGCCCATGAGAAGGTAGTGGTGAACCACCTTCTTGAACCGCTGCAGTATGTGTGGTGAAGGTTCTCCCACAGTGTTGCTAGGTAGGGAGTTCCAGGATTTTGACCCAGCGATGATGAAGGAACGGCGATATATTTCCAAGTCGGGTTGGTGTGTGACTTGTATCCTAAACAGCTAACAGCTTAGTATTTGAGCTCAATTTTCTGCCTAATTGTTACATGATATGGACTGTTAGGGTACATTCTTGGTATTGTAGTTCCATAGAACCAGGGTAAAAATAACAAAGTTTCGTGCATTGAATTTGTCCATAGCAGTTAGAAATCCTAGCAGCCACGAGCCAGCTAAAATGTCATCTCCAGGCCACAGTTAGAATGGCAGTATCATGCAGTGAAAACTTTTTACAAGCAGTTCCAACATTAAGTGACCAATTTTGGGGATAAGTGTCACAATTTTTAGGTTTATCACACTAGATATGAATGAACAGTACACATTTAAGATTGTGAGAATATATATTTTTCCTGCACACAGTATGTGAAATAATGAAGATGGAACTCATTCTCTAAGTATCATCTCTAACCACATGGTTAATGTAACCTCAACCTATCTTGGTTTTGCTTGTTAAGTTCTTATGGAACTTTAAACAACACAGCTTATGACTGTGAGTTACCAACACCCTGACTGCCTTTATGTACTCGCTCTTAGAACTGAACTGTCAATCACAGAGGGCTCCAGCCAATTAAGTACTTACCCCTATTTCCGAAGGGCTTGGAATAGCTGTCAGTTAAAGTCACCACCTGGGGTTGAGGGCATACCTGTTCATATGTCAGCAGGGGCTTTCAGGTATATGTCTGGCTCTTTCCCTAACCCCCCCACATCTTGCATCTTCAACACAATGATATCATAAGCGACCAGGTGTCAACACTGGTACTCCTGTGGGTCAGTGGAGCATTCTCTAACAATTTTGCAAGATGTTTGAGATTGTAAATAATGGCCCTTCTCGCGATGATTAATTAACACCTCAAACCCTCATTGTGTAAGCCAGAATGAACCAAGATCGTGAGGAAAATCGAATAGACAGACTGGTATAGAATTCTGTTGGGAGTTAACCCTTCTTGCATGCTGAATCTAGCATTACAAGAGTACAAGATTTTAAAAATCATCAAATACTCACTAAACTTACTGTAGCAAAATATTTTGTGATTTCTCCATTTTTTTTAATTATGCTATAAATGTTATTTTAAGCTGTGTACACTATGCAGAGCGACGAAGTAGGAAACATAGGAACAGGAGTAGGCCATTCAGCCCCTCATGCCTGCTCTGCCATTTGATAACATCATGGCTGATCTGTGATCTAACTCCAAATGTAAAATGGTGGCAGAAAATAGTGAAGAAATTACTTGATTAATTTGGTTCATTTAGTGGTAGTTGCTGCTTCCAGATTGATGGGTTTGGAAAAAAATAGTAATTTAGCTGTTCTTGTAGCGCTTGTTTAATATAAACTTATTACCTGTCTAGTTAATGGAATTGGTTTTTGATTGCTTCATATTTTATTGATATTTGAGTCAGTCTTTTTTCTCCCCCTGCGGACATGCGGCACCTTTTGAGCTGGGATGCTATTGATATGTTAGTCGCATGACTTGTGTAGATAGAACTGTATTTTTATGCTTGAAAAACACTGTACTTCAGTAAAACTTTTGTTTTGAGTCCTTCACAGTAGTAGCTTTAATAATAAATTTGGATGAAATATACACTAGCATAAGAATAAAGTGAAAGTTATTTCCCACGTTTTATATTTGTACTGTGCTTTGTTGCCAAATATCTACATGACGACTATGAAAGGCTTATATGGTTGTAGTGACCACTTAAGTGACAGACTTCAGATAGTAATGCAACACAGGTTTGTGTGTTGAAAAGTTGTGCTTTTTACGAGGATAGTTGGGGATTGTTAAATTATTTGCTGATTTAATTTTTTTATGTAAGTTTGTACATTTTTCTCATTGTTTGCTTTAAGACTGTCCCTGCCCTCAGGCCAGAAGAAGTAGACAATCTTAGATGCAGAGTTGACCTTGGTGCCCTATTGGATGCCAGGCAGTATACTTTGTGAATTGAATAAATCTCCCATACCTTGAGATGACATTTTTCAGCACATAAGATCATTTGTCTTGCACTTCTGCTGACCTGCTATAGAGGTTGGCCAATGAAGAATGCTTCTTGGCAAATGAGCTTACGTGCCTCCTCATTTCGGATATTTCCTGGCCCACCTGTGTTGCTCACTCTGTCTGAATCCTTCCTGGGCCTTCAACTCGCCCACCTTGCGTGCTTCTCGGCTGGCTCACTCACTCACCACCTGAGCACTTTCTGGCTGGCCTACTCGCTAGAACAATCATTCCCGAGTGATCCCCTGCCTGCCTGTCTGTTTGCTTACCCACCCTGCTCCTTTCTTTCCTGGCTCACTCCCCCATGCATAATGATTCCTGTCCGTCAAAAGCTGAAGGAGAGCAAGAAATGAAGTAGTGACAGAAAATGAGAGTTGAAAGAGGAGAACAAAAGAGCAAGGAGCGAGAAAATGTGAGAATTGGAGAGCAAGCATGATTGAAAGATGGAGGAGAGTGAGGGAGGTGAAGGAGTGCTCCAGAACCCCAAGTCCGCTTTGCAACAGCACCCCGTTCAATCCATTGTGAGCCAACACCACAGGAGATCACCCAGTTATATATAGAAGAAAATACAGAAACCCAATTCAAATCTTGTTCTTTTTTTGACAGGTTGTTGCCTATCACTACTGCCAGGCTGATAACACTTACACTTGCCTTGTACCAGAATTTGTCCACAGTGTAGCAGCTTTGCTTTGTCGTGCCCCTCAGCTAGCAGCATTCAGGGATTTGCTGCTGAAGGAATCACACCTGCAGAGCATGCTCAGTTTACGTTCTTGTGTCCAGGATCCCATGGTTGCATTTAAGAGAGGTATTTTGGAGCCTCTTGCAAACCTGATAAAGGGTAAGGTTCTAATAGACTTTAATTTAATGGTTTGCCTAAGATGTTTGATGAACATGTAAATAAAATGAATTTTTGCTGTAGGTATGTCCCAGCATAGGACATGCTTATTTCATTTTAAGAAATATTGTGTTTTTTTAAAAGCAGATTGCAAATATTAAAAATTAAACATTGATTTACTCGTGTCGGGCCAGATTTTGCTGGAGCGGGGCATCTCGCAGCGTGCTCCATTAAGACTTGTTCGTGCACATTTAGGTTTTAAAATTTTTTGCCCACAAAGTTGCTGGAAGTGCGAACTGATAACGGCGCAACGAGGGCAACATTGGTGAACAATGGGACCAACAGTGAATCTCCTTAACCAATGCTATTTAAGGATTAAGAAATAAACAGGAAGGACTGAGAAGGAGGGTGAATTCAGTGTCAAATCAGGTACAGAAAGAGAAATAAGGAAAGAAAAAGAAAGATTGGATTAAGAGAGAAAAAAGAGACAAAGGAATAGTAAGAAAAAACATTTTTAAATTTAAAATTTGACTTTTAAAATCTCCTAAAACAATTTGCAACCTAATGGAATGAGACTCCACACTTATAATTATTTCCTTTTTGGGCAAGAGAGTTTGTTTGGCAGTCATTAACAGTTATCACATTAAAAGGGTACTTATGCTGTTAATTACAAGACTTAACTTTCTGTGACGAGTTAAATGGGCAATTAATGTGCAAATGCAGCAACTTCATGAAAATCACGGGGAAGTTAAGCGCAAGATGCCATTTTCACTAAGCTAATGGTGGAGCGGTGCAAATCGGCCTGCAACTTGTGGCGATGTGCAATTCATGAGTTAACGCTTCTTCGCTACAAGTTGCTGGCCGATTTGCACATTAATAAGGGCGCACATCGTTCAGAAGTCGTTATTTTTTTCAGCAGAATCTGGCCCATAATGTTAATTTGTTCTGAAACATTTCTGTTGTTTGTCATTGAAAAAAATTATCGTTGGTAAAGAAATAGCAATTATGCTCAGAGACTTCTGTACTTAAATCTGTATGCTTAATGCTGCATTTTATTTCCAGAATTGAAATGACTGACTAATTGGGGATGGGAGAAATCCAAGGCATAGATGCGCTTGGGTTGATGGTGCTTTATAGCATGTGTGGAAAAGTGAGGGTTGGGAGTATTGTATTATAGCGTACTTTGTTTTATTACCTTCTTACCTCATTTCAGGCAAAATGACAACATGGTCTGGGTCACGTCACTAATGCACTTGGTGGGACACCACAGTTGGGATATGTGATAATATAGGTTCTGTGTTGTAACAAATTGTAATTAATTTTAACTTTGTCTTGCAGAAAAGAAGATCCCTGCAGATGACTATATTATTTTAGTAGATGGCTTAAATGAGGCTGAATTCCACAAGCCTGACTATGGTGATACAATTGCTTCCTTTATCACTAAAATAATTTCCAAGTTTCCATCTTGGTTAAAGCTGATTGTTACTGTACGAACCAATCTGCAGGTAAAGAGATCTTTTTACATTTTGGTCGCACTGGCTGAAATTAACATTATATCTTTTAAAAATTAACATTTATGCACTATATATTTTAATATAGTTAAATATGCACACTTTACACAATGTGATGTTGATTTTAGTGGCTCTACACTAATAAAAATTCATATTAAATTAAAGGATATGACTAGATAAGCAATGGCGAACGTTTAAAGAAATATTTCATAATTCTCAACAAATATACATTCCATTGAGGAATTAAAAACTCCACAGGAAAAGTGATCCATCCGTGGCCAGGAAGTTAAGGAGAGTATTAGATTAAAAGATGAGGCTTATAATGTTGCCAAGAAGAGTAATAAGCCTGATGTTTGGGAGAGTTTTAGAAACCAGCAAAGGATGACAAAAAAATTTATGAGGGAGAAAATAGAATATGAGAATCAACTAGCAATAAATAAAAGAACAGATTGTAGGAGCTTCTACAAGCATGTAAAAAGAAAGAGCGTACCGAAAGTAAACGTTGGTCCCTAAGAGGCTGAATGTAAGGAATCTTACAACACCAGGTTATAGTCCAACAGTTTTATTTGAAAATCACAAGCTTTCGGAGCTTACCTCCTTCGTCAGGTGAGTGAGTGACGAAGGAGGTAAGCTCCGAAAGCTTGTGATTTTCAAATAAAACTGTTGGACTATAACCTGGTGTTGTAAGATTCCTTACATTTGTCCACCCCAGTCCATCACTGGCATCTCCACATCATGCCTAAGAGGCTGAGACAGGAGAAATTATAATGGGGAATAAGCAAGTGGCAGAGACATTAAACAAGTATTTTGTATCTGTCTTCAGGTTGAAGACACAAAAACGTACCAGAAATGATGGGGAGCCAAGGGTCTAATGAGAGTGAACAATTTAAAGTAATCAATATTAGTAAAGAAAAAGTACTGGAGGAATTAATGGGACTAAAAGCCAACAAATCCCCGGGACCTGATGACCTACAACATAGGGTTCTAAAAGAGGTGGCTGCAGAGATAGTGGATGCATTGGTTGTGATCTTCCAGAATTCCCTAGATTCTAGAATGGTCCCAGTGGATTGGAAGGTAGCAAATGTAATGCCACTATTCAAGAAAGGAGGGAGAGAGAAAACAGGGAACTAACTACAAGCCAGTTAGCCTGACATCAGAAGTTGGGAAAATGCTGGAATCTATTATTAAGAACGTGGTAACAGGGCACTTAGAAAATTATAATATGATTAGGCAGCGTCAACATGGTTTTATGAAAGGGAAATCGTGTTTGACAAATCTTAGTTTTTTGAGGATTTAAGTGGCAGGGTAGATAAAGGGGAACCAGTGGATATTGTAGAATCATAGGTTACAGCACGGAAGGAGGCCATTTGGTCCATCGGGTCTGCGCCGGCTCTATGCAAAAGCAATCCAGCTAGTCCCACTCCCCTGCCCTATCCCTGTAGTCCTGCAAATTTTTTCCTTTCAAGTACTTATCCAGCTCCCTTTTGAAGGCCATGATTGAATCTGCCTCCACCACCCCCTCGGGCAGTGCATTCCAGATCCTAACCACTCAATGTGTTTTTAAAAAATAAAGTTTTTCCTCATGTCACCTTTGGTTCTTTTGCCAATCACCTTAAATCTATGTTCTCTGGTTCTTGACCCTTCCACCAATGGGAACAGTTTATCTGTATCTACTCTGTCTAGACCCTTCATGATTTTGAATACCTCTATTAAATCTCCTCGCAACCGTCTCTGATCCAAGGAGAACAACCCCAGCTTCTCCAGTCTATCCACGTAACTAAAGTCCTTCATCCCTAGAATCATTCTAGTAAATCTCTTCTGCAGCCCCTCTGAGGCAAGTACATTTGGATTTTCAAAAGGCGTTCAATAAGGTGCCACTCAAAAGGTTGTTAAACAAGATAAGGGCTCATGGGGTTGGGGGTAATATATTAGCATGGATAGAGGATTGGTTAACGCACAGAAAACAGAAAGTAGGAATAAGTGGGTCATTTTCAGGTTGGCAGGCTGTAACTAGTGGGGTGCCGCAAGGATCAGTGCTTGTGCCTCAGCTATTTACAATCTATATTAACGACTTAGATGAAGGAACCGAGTGTAATGTATCCAAGTTTGCTGATGATACAAAGCTAGGTGGGAAAGAAAGCTGTGAGGAGAATACAGAGTTTGCAAAGGGATATAAACTGGTTAAGTGAATGGGCAAGGTGGTGGCAGATGGAGTATAATGTGTGGAAATTGAGGTTATTTACTTTGGTAGGAAGAATAGAAAAACAGAATTTTTTTTTAAAATGGTGAGAAACTATTGAATGTTGATGATCAGAGGGATTTGGGTGTCCTTGTACACAAAACACACAAAGTTAACATGCAGATACAGCAAGCAATTAGGAAGGTAAATGGTATGTTGGACTTCATTGCAAGGGGATTGGCGTACAAGAGTAAAGAAGTCTTGATGCAGTTGTACAGGGCTTTGGTGAGTCCACCACCTGGAGTATTGTGTACAGTTTTGTTCTCCTTGCCCAAGGAAGGATAATACTTGCCTTTGAGGTGGTGCATTGAAGGTTCACTTGATTAATTCTTGATGAGAGGGTTGTCCTATGAGGAGAGGTTGAGTAGAAATGGGCCTATACTCTCTGGAGTTTAGAAGAATGAGAGGTGATCTCATTGAAACATAAGATTCTAAGAGGGCTTGTCAAGGTAGATGCTGTGAGGCTGTTTCCCCTGGTTGGAGAATCTAGGACTAGGGGGCATAGTCTCAGGATAAGGGGTCGGCCATTTAGGACTGAGATGAGGAGGAATTTCTTCACTCAGGGTTGTGAAGCTTTGGAATTCTCTACCCCAGTAGCCTGTGGATGCTCGGACATTGAGTATATTCAAGGCTGTGATAGATAGATTTTTGGACTCTAAGGTAATCTATGGTTATGGGGATCGGGCAGGATAGTGGAGTTGAGGTCGAAGATCTTATTGAATGGCGGAGCAGGCTTGAGGGGCCGTATGGCTTACCCCTGCTCCTATTTCTTATGTTATGTTTGCTTATACCATTTTTGTTTTATGAACTAACATTTATAGATTTGCCATAATTCGTAATTATCAAAACCAAATAATTAACTTTTGTTGGTTTGACAAAAGTCACTGAATTCCAAAAATGAAACAATCTAAACCATCCTTTAGGTACCAACTGGGTTGAATATTATATTTCATGTTGTGACATCAGAATTATAGAAAATAAAGATACAATTTCAGATTTTCAGAGATACATTGCAACAACATGTTAGTTTCAACAATTTCAACATGCATTTGCTATAAAGATTGCACAGATAAAGTTAGTAAAATAACTGAATGTAGAATTATAGTCATTTTAAGTCTCAAAACAACAACCCTGTAATCTAACTAGGCAGATCAACGAAGAGGAAAGCTTTCCGCATTGCATTGTTTTTTCTGGCATGAAAATGAATTTATTGGCTGAAAGCCAGATGGCTGGACACCAGAGCAATTAAAATGGTTGAATGTTCATTACATTCATTTGGCTGGTGAACTTTCCTTAATTGCACTTGCAGGCATTTTGTTGAAAGGATTTCAATTATTTATTGATATACTGCAAATTGATTAACAGTGTTGCTCAAGAATTTGTCATTCAGTGTGTGATCCTCATTATCAGAAGATGAGGTGATACAGTCAGCAGAAGCTGGCAATGTGCCATACCAAGTTAGCCTTTGAAAACTAAAAAATGTTCTCATCACTTAAATGTTAGTTATTTTTGTGTATGTTTGATTCTTCAGAACAATATGACACATTATGGTGATAGACAATTTTTCTCACGGGAGGGTGCCAATGTAGAGAATTACTTTAATGTGTAGGTTATGGGGCCTTTTATTTGGAAACTTAATGAGGCTGTTCAATCCATTGCTCGCTAAAATTTAAATTGGATATTTCTTTGTCATATATACTGCTAGAAAAATTAGTGTTAATTTTTAATCTTAGTTATGTGACATGTGTAAACCTATAATAAAAACATTGCATCAGTGTGCATCTCCTGTCAACTGTTCCATCTTGACTTTCTATATCCACATTGATAATGAAAACTGTCTATGTAAAGTTGTCACACTGTAATTATACTCTTTCCCCTCCGCCCACCATGGAGATATTGCAGTACCACCACTAGTTAGAGGATGCAGTTACAGCATGACAGGTTTACATTGACAGTTTCCATTACAAATTTGGACACACAAGTAAATAATGGTTGTATCAGAATAAGGACAGAATATTTTTAACTTCAGAATGGTGATTGAATTATATCGATGTGCCATGGTACAGTTATCCTCTGCCATATAAGCCTGCTTCACCTGAAGACTACATTTGGTCTTGACACTAAGCACAACACCACAGGAGATTATCTTATTAAAAATCTTACATCTGCGTACACTTGCTATCTTAAAAACTTTAAATCCTGTTGTCACTTTTTGTCGTGCTTTTGTGCCAACATTTTACCGTTACAAATTGCTACATCCACATTTATAATGAGTTTTGCTTATATAAACATGTCACCCTGCAATTGCACAATCTGGCCACTAGGTGGCTTTCTCCCAAATATCACATAGAATTACATAGAATTTACAGCACAGAAATAGGCCATTTGGCCCATCAGGCCCATGCCGGTGTTTATCCAACTTTCCTTTAAATGCATCTATGCTATTCGCCACATCTACTCCATGTGGTAGAAAAAATTCCACATTCTAACCATTTTCTGTGTAAAGATGTTACCTCTTTTTTTATTCGTTCATGGGATGTGGGCGTCGCTGGTGAGGCCAGCATTTATTGTCCATCCCTAATTGCCCTTGAGAAGGTGGTGGTGAGCCGCTGCCTTGAACCGCTGCAGTCCGTGTGGTGAAGGTTCTCCCGCAATGCTGCTAGGAAGGGAGTTCCAGGATTTTGACCCAGCGACGATGAAGGAACGGCGATATATTTCCAAGTCGGGATGGTGTGTGACTTGGAGGGGAACGTGCAGGTGGTATTGTTCCCATGTACCTGCTGCTCTTATCCTTCTAGTTGGTAGATGTCGCGGGTTTGGGAGGTGCTGTCGAAGAAGCCTTGGCGAGTTGCTGCAGTGCATCCTGTGGATGGTACACACTGCAGCCACTGTGCGCCGGTGGTGAAGGAAGTGAATGTTTAGGGTGGTGGATGGAGTGCCAATCAACCAGGCTGCTTTGTCCTGGATGGTGTCGAGCTTCTTGAGTGTTGTTGGAGCTGCACTCCCTATTGGATTTGTTGGTGACTATCTTATATTTATGGCCCCAATTTTGGACTCCCCCATAAGTGGAAACATTTTCTCTACATCTACCCAATCAAACCCTTTCATAATCTTAAAGACCTCTATCAGGTTACCCCTCAGTCTTCTCTTTTCTAGAGAAAAGAGCCCCAGCCTGTTCAGTCTTTCCTGATAGGTATAACCTCTTAGTTCTGGTATCATCCTTGTAAATCTTTTTTGCACCTTCTCCAGTGCCTCCATATCCTTTTATCATATGGAGATCAGAATTGTGCACAGTACTCAAAATGCTTTCTGAATTTTTTTTATATGAAAATTTTTGAACTGTCAGCTTTTTCTGTAACTCAAACTTCTGATGTCTAAAATAAGAGTTTGAACAAAGTTTTTTTAAAAAGTCAATATATTGCATATTTCACAATAACATCACTTAAATTAGCTGTTGAATTGTCTTTTGTATCCTTTGATGTCTTCATTAAAGTTTTTACTTCAAGGCTTTAGAGACTCTCAAATACTTGGGTTTGAAATTTTAGCCCAGAGCTAGGACTCAGCTGAAGGAAAGTCCTGCAATCTAAGCTTGTGCATTGTGCAAAATGTTCCACGTTGCACCAGAATTTAGTTAGCCAAATGATAGAATGGGCCTATACTCTCTGGAGTTTAGAAGTATGAAAGGTGATCTCATTGAAACATATAAGATTCTGAGGGGGCTTGTCAGGGTAAAGGCTGAGTGGTTGTTCTCCCTGGCTGGAAGTCTAGAACTATAGTCACAGGATAGGGGGTTTAAGACTGAGATGAGGCATTTCTTTACTCAGGGTTGTGAATCTTTGGAATTCTCTATCCCAGACGGCTATGGGTACTGAGTCGTTGAGTATATTCAAGATTGAGATAGATAAACTTTTGGACTCTTGGGGAATCAAGGGCTATGGGGATCGGGCAGGAAAGTGGAGTTGAGGTTGAAGATCAGCCATGATCTGACTGAATGGTGGAGCAGGCTCAAGGGGCTGTATGGCCAACTCCTATTTCTTATGTTCTTATGCTGCTTTCTGCCTCTTAAGGTAATCTGTTGAGTTTTTCAAAATTATTTGAAGGAAAGATTTATTCAGGCAAAATTTATATTGTGTTTTTTAAAACAGGCTGTGTGAGAGACAGGGAGAGGGAAAAAAGTATACTGATTACACACCTATTGTAGCTTTAGTTGGTGTTTGAATTATAATCTATAAACGTCAGAAAGCTGAGAGAGATAGACTGTGTTGTTCCTCATCCAATTAGAAGTCTTCAAAAGAATCCACTTGAATTTTTAATGCAAACAAAGGCAATAATTATCACCTGTGCTTTATTGATACCTGAGACACCGACTTTGCTGTCTGTTACAGATGCAAAAATATCCTTGCTGTTCTGAAACTGAAAAGCATTTTCAAATTTTCCAGGCCTCTTGACAAAACAACAATTAACTTAGAATTACCTTGGTTGTGTTTACTTATAGCAATTACATTTTCTGGCCTTAAAAAGACAACACAGATCCACCTGTAATATGAGATATTAGTAGCAGAATAATATATTGTCCAATATATGGTTATATGTTCTTGTCATATAATATATCATCTGATTTACTGTAAGCAACATCACAGGCGATTCACTAATATATATAAAAAATATTAGAGACACGTTTCTCACATTCCAGTGTTATGTGAACATTTCTGAGTGATGGAAAAGCATTAAAGAAAAGAGGAAAAGTAATCAGTCATTTCTCGCTGATTTCTTGTGGCCTTGGGAATGAGCCATGGATTTACCAGCGGCTGGCAATCTATAGAGCAACTTTCCAAGCAACAGAAAATACCTTCTAATTGACTTCAGGTGTGCCTATTTACACCAATTAAATTTTGTGATCTCAAAGGGACGTACCATGGTTACACACAGCTCTCCCGTTGCAGCAGAATAATAGATTGAGTTACGTGGTATAGTGCGCCTGTTATAACAGTATATCTTGCAACTTAGGCAATTAGCTGGTGATCTTTATAAGTGTTGGGGCCAATTGCTAATGAAGGTGAAATGCATTAGTCCCCATCTGGAATAACAATCTTCCTTCATCTGTTCTGTACCTAGAGTCCAGATTCAAAATGTAATGAAATTGCCTAACATTGATATTGTCATATCTATCATAAATCACCGCAGTAATCTGTACTACATTACTGGCTGACTAGTCACCCCTTTTCACAAAGGGTCCTTAATTTCATAAGACCGCTATCTTTGTGTCTTCAATCTAATGGTACAGCCATCTTAGTCATTCACCGTTTGACATTTCTTCAGTTAAACTTAGTTTATTGTGTGGTGATTTGAGATGGGCCATGCTTCAGCTCTGGATTTGTCTCATCATTACATAGTTCTCTAGGAGGTTCCTCCACCACCTTCCAGTTGTTTATGATGTATGTTTCCTTGTCAAATTGGGGAACCAACCTGGAGAAAAATGGGCCCAAGCTGCTGGATAAAGAATGTGTCTGCCTGGTATCTCAACAAGCCACAATTGGCTCTGCAATTTTCCATAGGTGCAGGGCAGATCAGAACAGTTATCCATTTATGAACAAAGTGGGACCCATTGTCCCTCGGTTGGGATGCATTGTGAATTTCCATTGGTACCTGAACCGTGGAGTGACCCTCAAGTTCAAAATTTTAGCAGGATGATCAATACGATGTCTTGAGTTGCTTTGCGATCCAGCAGTTGGCTGTTGAGAGGGTATGACATTTAGGACAGAGCTTGCCATTATTTGTAGTAAACACTCTGGCCTCCCATAAGGCTACCTTGAACAGATCTTACAGTTGTAAATGAATGAAGTTTGTTGAATAGTGTTGTTCAAAAGTTGTCGCCCCTCTGTCTTGTGGGGTCCTCATGGTTTTAGAATACCTTTTGTATCTTGTCAGACCTAATTCAAACAATACTCTCATATTTGGTATCTAAGCCTTTTATAACCCTGTTGCTTCACGTTCAGTAGGAGGCCATCCCTTACTTTCCTGATTCATGAATTTAGCTTTGTAACATCTTCTGGCCATCATTTCGAATGACTAAGCACTTAGGGCATGGCACATAGGTTAATGAAATTCAGATACTGGTGGTCACACAACTTTACCGGTTTTGGCACTCAGATCATGCAGTACTCCAAACATGGCCAGGATCCTTCAAGGTGTGTAGCTTTCACCATGCTCAATAGATGGTCATTCCTAATTTCCAAATTCTCCCCATCACAATTTTAAATGGGAAGAGTGTCTTCACTACATGGCCACTTACAGAATGTTGAAATTTTATTTGCAATTAATGCCTGACATAAATCTACTTATATATTTATTTGAATATTCAAAATCTTGGAAGGCCGGTCGGTCACTTATCGATTTAGTTAAGTTGCTCGTGGAATATGTATTTTGTTACCACCGAGCAAATACAGATTTGCATATCCAGTTGAAGCTCATCTATTTGATTTACTCAAAGTATGAGTAGATATTATTTGCATTACACCTACAGGGAAGAGTCTGTACATACAAAGCATTGTTGTTTAGAATTGGCAGGGACATTTGGTACATCAACATTTTCATTCTGCATCTCAAAAAGCTCTTCCCTCTTCTCTTACTTAATACTCAGTCATTCACCAGCGGTGTGTGAAGGATGCACCCTGTAGAAGAAAAAATGATTATCTGTCTAAGTGGAGTCTTTGCCTTCGAAGAAACATCTTCCACCACTCTTCTCCCTCATATCCATCTTCTCAGGCCTTTCTGGACAAAATGGCCACTTTATTGGGTTGGCTTACTAGCAAAATTAGGTGAGGGCAGAGGGTGTTCTTGTATGTACTGCCAGGGATCTGGACAGACATGCTTTTGATATCCTGATGTTAGATTGCATACCAGTGATTTCACAATGAAATCACTGGTATGCAATCTAACATCAGGATATCAAAAGTGGCCATGTAGTGAAGACACTCTTCCCATTTAAAATCAGCAACCCAGTACCCCTCTCCAGTAAAAAAAAACACCTTCAATTTAAAAGCAGTAACACAATGTTTTTTTTGTGAAGGGGTGATTGAGATAAATCTGGGTGGAACTTGGATCTGCTGGAACCCTGTCCATTAAAAATGCAGCTAAAATTCTATTAGAGGGGAGTGTGCAGTAAAAGCACCTCTCCCCCCATATTGACATCATATAAAAATGGCAGGATTATGACGGCTTGTGCCCAGAATTCCAACATTTCTGCCCTTCCACATACTGATGTAATATGTGCCTTTAATAAAGCAGGTTTGCTTTAGCTGAACTAACTGATGAAGATGGAAGTGCTGTCTTAATGAGCCACCACTGCAGCTACAATCTAGGTTAGAGAATTGAGGATATCTCGTATTACAGGTTTGGTTTGGATAAAAAAAAATTGAGCACTGAAGGTTTCTACTGCTTGCTGCTGTCAATTAAGAGTGCCTGTCACAAGAGATTAATGGAGAAATCTGCATAAGCAGCAGCATGGACTTTCTCTTAGTAATCCCATTGTTAGAGAAGGAGAGATTCCAAAAGAAGCCCGCTGAATCGGCCACCATCAAAGGCAGTACAGCAACACCCCCCCCCCCCATTTACACACACCCAACATTATATAAATCCTGTTCCTTTTAAAACATCAGCCAGAAGATATATATGAGGGGGCTAAGATTCAGCTGGAAAGCCCGAGAAGAGTTGACCTGCAGCCTACCTCAACTGCTCTGACTCACAACACACATTACCTTTTATGGGATAGGCGCTTTTTGCAGTTCACACCTGCATTTGGCAGGTGACCAATGCACTGTTTGTCAGGGCAGACCAGTACAGCCTTTACCAACAACCAATATGTTGATTCCAAAAAGAGTTAGCAAAGTATTATACTCACCAAAATGCCCCTTGGAAGTACTGTTCGAGTGTTATTCTGCCCTAGGTCAGGGCAAATATAGATTGTTGCACATTTGCAATACTAAACATTATAAAATGGACAAAAAGTCATACATCATCAGTTCAAACATTTGAATAAAATTAGAATTTTACATGTCAGCTTGGCCCGGTGGTAGCAATCTTTCTTTGAGTCAGAAGTTTGAAAGGGTCGAGAGCCAGAAGACACAGATTTAAGGTGACATGAGGAAAAACTTTTTTACGCAGCAAATAGTAATGATCTGGAATGCGCTGCCTGAAAGGATGGTGGAAGCAGACTCAATCATCGCTTTCAAAAAGGAATTGGATAAATACTTGAAGGGAAAAAAACTGCAGGGCTACAGGGAAAGAGCAGGGGAATGGGACTAACTGGATTGCTCTTACAAAGAGCCGGCACGGGCTCGATGGGCCGAATGACCTGTGCTGTAACCATTCTATGATTCTAAATTAGGAAGAGAGATTACACAAACTAGGGTTGTATTCCATGGAATTTAGAAGATTTAGGAGTGATTTGATCGAAGTTTTCAAGATATTTAGGGGAACTGATAGGGTAGGTAGAGAGACAGTATTTCCTTTGGTTGGGGATTCTTGGACTAGGGGATATAGCCTAAAAATTAGCCCCAGGACTTTCAGGAGTGAAGTTAGGAAACACTTCTACACGCAAAGGGTGGTAGAAGTTTAGAACTCTTTTCCGCAAATGGCAGCTGATGCTAGCTCAATTAATTTTAAATCTGAGATGGATAGATTTTTGTTAACCAAAGATATTAAGGGATATGGGGCTAAGGAAGGGTATATGGTGTTAGGACACAGATCAGCCATGATCTCATTGAATGGCAGAACAGGCTCGAGGGGCTAAATGGCCTACTCCTGTTCCTATGTTCCTAAGTTTGTGGGTTCAGTGCCCCATTCCAGGGACTTGATTACAAAATCTAGGCTGACACTTAAGTGCATTATTGAGGGAATGCTGCATTGTTGGAGGTGCATCTTTTGGATAAGATGTTGAACTGGGGCTCCATCAGCCTCATCTGTTCAGGTGAGTGTAAAAAATTCCATGGCACTATTGGGGGAAAAAAAGCAAGAAAGTTCTCTGTGTCCTGGCTAACATTTATCCCTCAACCAACGCCACTAAAGCTATGAATTGGTTATTTATCTTATAGCTGTTTATGGGATCATGCTATGTGCAAATTGACTGCCACTTTTTGCCTACTTAACAGTGAATGCACTTCAGAAGTACTTCATTGTCTGTGAAGAGGTTTGAGATGTTATGAGGACATGAAAGGCACTATATAAATACAAGTTCATTCATTTAAAAAAAACCTTCAGCCATGTGTCGCTTAAAATTTAGACAATTCATGAAACAGAAAAGACATTTTAATGCAGTTCAAAGTGTCTCAATTCTCAAAATGAACAAGTCAGTCTACAGGCCAGAAACTCTCTTGATTCTATAAAATTCTTATGAGCTGAAATTGCTTAGAGTAATGGGCTGTATGGTATCTTTTGATGCTTAAAACTCAAATAGCCCCAAATTTCCAAAACATACATTTTGTCTCCTACAAATGCACCAAGTGTCACTAATTTTAAACTCCTTGGCTAATATTAGTTGTTTAAAAATACTGAAGTAGAAGTAGAGAAAGTTACCAAATTATAGAATGTTGTATAAAACAAAATGAAACTGCAGAAATATTTCTGCAATACTAAAAAGGTTTGAGCTTAGATTTGGAATATTTACATCTTTTATTCTGATTTTTATTTATCTCAATATTAAAAAATACTTTGTTTCCTATAGGAGATCACAAGTCTACTTCCATTCTTCAAAATTTCTCTAGATGATTTTCCAGAGAACGAAGATATTAACAGGGATCTGAATGCGTACATCCATCACAGAATTAACAGTAGTCATGGAATACTCAGTAACATCTCTCTGAGTGGAAAAACTGACACCATTACAGTGAGCAAAGTCAGCAATCATCTTATCATGCGCAGCCAAGGATCTTATCTATATTTGAAGCTGACCCTAGATTTGTTTGAAAAGGGTCATTTGGTTATTAAGAGTGCAAGCTACAAGGTAGTTCCTGTGTCCCTGTCAGAACTGTACCTTCTACAATGCAACATGAAGTTTCTAACATATACTGCCTTTGAAAAGGCCCTTCCTGTGTTGAATGTAGCCTTGGCATCCCTTCATCCACTGACAGATGAGCAGATTTTCCAAGCAATAAATGCTGGCTCTGTGAAGGGTGAATTGGAGTGGGAGGACTTCCAGCAGAGGATGGAGGGCCTTTCATGTTTTCTGATCAAACGAAGAGACAAAACACGAATGTTTTGCCATCCATCGTTTAGAGAGTGGCTTGTTTGGAGAGCAGATGGTGAAAACACGGACTTTCTTTGTGACTCAAGGTTGGTGTATTTGAATTTTAAAGCAGCTCTTGCATTACATATATAGATTGATTTACAACTGAAGATTTACTTTGTTCATTTTTGTCCATTTATTTCAAACAAATTTGCCTTTCTTCATGACATCAGATTAGTGAACGCTAATTCAACAACTTGCATTTAGATAGTGCCTTTAATTTAGTCAGTGTCCCAAGGTGCTTCATGGAAGCGTTATCAAACAAAATTTGATATCGAGCCACATGAGAAATTAGGACAGGTGACCAAAAGCTCAAAGAGGTAGCTTTTAAGGAGCGTCTTAAAGGAGGTGGGGAGGTTTAGGGATATTGCCTATACAGCAAAAATGAGACATTTAAAAAAACTTTGAGATTGAAGTGGATTTGCTACAGCGAAGGGAAATGCAATAAATTATTTCTTAAAGAAGCGAAGAGGGACCGGAGGTTAAATTTCAATGAATTGAACTGCAGTAAATTTCTTGCAGTAAATTTCAATATTTCTATATCAGCAGTTTTCCGATTTCCCCACTTCCCATACAATCCTTCCTAGTAGCATCCTCCTGATGACATAAAAGTTGGGAGTTTGACAGAGAGGAGGGCTGTAAGATGTAGGTTAGCAGATTGGGTAGACAGGTGGCAGATTTAATTTGATGTAGATAAAAGAAAGAACTTGCATTTATATAGCGCCTTTCACAACCTCTGAATGACCCAAAGCGCCTTACAGCCAATGAGATACTTTTGAAATGTAGTGACTGTTATAATGCAGGAAACCTGGCAGCCAATTTGCTGATAGCGCTGTGATAACCAGATAACCTGTTTGGAGTGATAAATATTGGCCAGAACTCCCCTGCTTTTCTTCAAATAGTGCCATGGGATCTTTTATATCCACCTGAGAGGGCAGATGGGGCTGCGTTTTAATGTCTCATCCAAAAGATAACACCTCCGACAGTGCAATACTCCCTCAGTACTGCACTAGAGTGTCAGCTTAGATTTTATGCTCCAGTCTCTGGAGTGGGACTTGAACCCACAACCTTCTGACTCTGAGGTGGGAGTGCTGACACTTTGTGAGGTAATAAAGTATTTTAGGAGATAATATAAGGAGGGGGAGTACACGCTCAATGGAAAGTCACTGAAGTCTGTGAATGAACAGAGGGACCTGCGGTTCAATACATAATTGTCTGAAAGTGCAAGTGCGTGTAGGTAAAGCCATAAAAAGGTCAACAAGATTTTGGGTTTTATAAATAGGGGCATTGAGTACAAGAGTAAAGTTGATAAATTTGTGCAAAGCATGGGTTAGGCACAGGTACTTCGTGCAGTTTTGGATTTCCTATTATAAAAAAGACAT
This sequence comes from Heptranchias perlo, assembly GCF_035084215.1. NCBI lineage: Eukaryota > Metazoa > Chordata > Chondrichthyes > Hexanchiformes > Hexanchidae > Heptranchias > Heptranchias perlo. The sequence goes on along the minus strand of NC_090331.1, from coordinate 43,593,601 downwards.
TAAAGTTGTAAAGAGCATATAGGATAATGCCATGGATAGGAAACTAGTTGAGAGAGGAAACTTGTGATCCTGAGACTATTTCCACTGGAGCAGAGAAGGCTATGAGGATATTTAATGTTTTGTTTTTAAAATTATGAAGAATTTTGATGAGTGAATAGGGAAATAATATATCCTCTGATGGGTAGGGATCATAAATTTAAAATCGTTACAGGGTGAGGAAAGAGGTTAAGAGAAATTTCTTTACACAAAGGCTTTTGCCGCAAGGACTTGTTAAGGCAATGACCATTATGTTTTTTCAGGAAAAATTGGATTAAGTATTTGAAGCAGAGGAAGATAATAGGGCTGTGGGGAGTGTGGTGAGAGGGATAGTTGGGGTTAGTTTTAGATTGCTGTAGCAAAATGCCATCACAGACACCATGGTCTGAATGACCTGCTTCTGTGCTGTAAGGATCTATGGTTCAGATAGAGAAGATTTTCATCCCATCAGTCTGGGTTGGGTTCAAACTCAGTTCCTAGAAATGAAAGGTCAGGTTGTAACCCACAGTAAAACTAGATTGACCCCAGCTGAGCATTTTGGATTACGGTGTCTTTATATATTTATTGCAGTTTGATTTCACAACCTTCTGTTCATTAAGTAGGAATGATTAATGTGTCGAGTTTAATATTTGCCGTGTTTAGCTTCCTTGAATTGTCTTACATTAAACAAGCTCTATCAAAATAGATCTAGTGGTTAAATGCTGCATTTTCCCTTGCTTAGCTCCAAAATATTGCAGTTCATGTAATTGCCTGTGATAACCATTTTATATCAATACAGAAATCTGGGCAAAATGGAAGCCCATTGAAATATTTTTCTTAAGAGGCAACAAAAAGTTAAATGTTTTTCATTATTCTGGTGGAATTTTGTGGTTAAGCAGTTTCTCATGGGAGGAGGAAGCCTATTACAGATTTAGATCTGATTCACTTTTTTTTGTTTAAGTTCTCTGCTCTTATGTGAAAAATGACCATCAAATGTCCCTATAGCAAGCAGAAAATATCTGCAACTTTTTAAGTTGGCTTCCTTTGATTAAAATATTGTCATGATTTTCAGTCATTTTTAATTTAATGGTAAATCCATTAAAACTTGCATGATTGTTTCATTATAGTATTTCTCCCCTACCCTCTTTTAGATTTTCTTCCCTTATCTTTCCTTTTCTGAAGTTACTGACAGCTGCTGAGATATGGTTCCATAAGCTCTTGTGCTATGCCAGTTAGGAATTATAAATTGGTATGTCCATTGCAGTCTATTGTTGTATCCCACAGATTTGACTTGTCCATATGAATCACACGACTCAAACTGGTATCTGATTGACTCTTGCTAACTATGTGATTATAAGGAACTAATTTTTCCAATTCTGACCTGTTCCATTCTGCAGCCAACGGTCCTGCTTCATCCCAAGCTTCAGGCTAATATAAACCCAAAGAAAATCTATTTTGTTGCTGGAAATAATCAATGTAAAAAAAACATTTAATGAAACACACACATGTCGCCTTTCCAGTTCACAAATAAGCTTTATAAAAAATTCAAGGATCATCAAATGGCAACAACTGAAAAATTAGGACATTAGTAATGTCAGGGAGCTTGAACCACTGCCTATTGAAATCAACCCATAAAATTATATATATTTGTATGTAAAGATCTACATGTAGGATATATATAACATATAACCAGATTTTGCTGTAGCAGGGCGCCTGCCATTAGATAGACTTGCCCCTGCACCCTTCAGCTCAAAATTTTTTTGCTCACTAAGTTGCTGAAGGTGCGAGCTGATAACGGCGCTGCGAGGGAAACAGGGCATCTCGGACCTGAGTGAACAGGGCAAGCAACAGGGTATTTTCTTAACCAATGAGATTTAAGGACTGGGAAATAAACAACGGAAGGACTTGAGGGTGAATTAAAGGGGGTGGATTCAATATCAAATCAGGTAATGAAAGAGAAATAGAGTGGAGAAGAAAGATTGCACTGAGAGAGAAAAGAGACACATAGGAAAAGTAAGTAAAAAAAATTAAAATAAAAAATTTGACATTTTTAAAATCTCCTAAAACAACTCTCAACCTGAAAGAATGAGACTCCACACTTAGTTAATTTTCGGTGCCAGAGAGGTTGATTGGCAGTCATTAACACTTATCACATTTTTAAAAGGGTACTTAACACTTGTAATTACTAGCCCTAAATATCTGCGATGGGTTTAGTTCGTACGTATCGCGCAGATACAGCAACTTCACGACATTCAATGCATGTCAATGGTGAGGCAGACCGAGCAATACCATTTTCGCAAAGCTAACGGCAGAGCGGCGCAACTCAGATAGCAACTTTTGGATGTTCACATTTGGATTATAAACACCAAGACGGACTGGTTGGACCGAACAACCAGTTTCTATTGTAATTTTTATGTAATTCTATGTATGTATGTGTGCGTGGGTGGGGGGCGCGTGTGCGCGCGCGTGCATATATGCGAGTGTGTGTGTGTAAGAGTATGGTATGTGTGTAGAGAACCCCTAATTGTAGGAGGGAAATGGAAGAGGAAATCTGAGACCAATTAGGGAGATGAATAATAAAACTATTGCTCTGAGATTTTAGTTACCCACTCATTGATAGGAGCAAGTAGGGAGTAAACAGAGCAAAATGTGTGAAGGACTCCTTCCTCAAGCAGTATGTTTGTATGCCGAGAGGGGGTGAGGTGTTAGATCTAGTTATGAGTAATGAAATTGATCAGGTAGATGAGTAGAATGTGGGTGATTACCTTGGGTGTGCACCAACAACAATAACTTGCATTTCTATAATGCCTCTAATGTTGAAAAATGTCCCAAGGCACTTCACAAGGCATAATCAAAAAAAAATGGACTCCAAGCTAAAGGAGATGTTAGGATTATAGGGTGTTTTCTTTTAGGTTTTTAAAATGTTAAACATATGGGATTGAAACAGACTGTTTCCAGTAGTTGTTGGCTCTAGAATGAAGAGACATGGATGCAAGATTAAATGTAAGAGATTTAGGACAGAGCGCAAAAACGTTTTGACATGGAGGGTTGTAAGGCTTAGGAATGCACTATCAGAGCTGGTGATTGAAGCAGAAACCATATCAACATTTCAGAGTAAGCTCGATAGATGGTTGAAGGAAAGGGGAATAAAGGGATATGGAATCTGGTCGGGCACATGGGCTTATTCCTCCTTGGTGTGTATATGTGTGTGCACATATGTGCGATAAACGCCCACATGCGCTTGTTGGGCCGCACAACCTGTTTCAGTCCTGTAATTTGGATTAGTCAGTTTGTGTGGATGTGTGTGTGTGGTTATGGCTACAGATCTGTGACTGCGCTTATATGTGTGTGTATATGTTGGTGTGTGTGTAAATTTGCGTGTGTATATCTGTGTAACTATATCTGCATATGCATATATCTGAGTGTATATTCGTGTACAATCTGTATATCTTTGTATGTTTATGGTTGTATAAGTATATCTGTATGTGTGTGTATATATGTGCGTTAATCTGTGTGTATGTCTATATTAGTTTGTGTATGTGTAACGTATAAACTCTTTCCAGTTCTAGATCTCTGGCTTTGCTCAAGGTGAAGTGGAGGTTTTATGAGAACTGGGGTGTTAAGCTAAATAGTATTCTCACTGATACTAACTGTTCAGCACAGAGGGGTGCCTGGGATTGTGGAACACTGGGAAAAGGAGGCCTGGAGTCCTGTTCTACTTGGAAGGAGCTATAGGGATTAGGATTACACTGAAGGGTGACCGAGGGACTGGGAGGTACTGGTGTCTAGGAACACTGCAGAGAGGGATTCTGGGAACACTGGGACAGTTCTTGCAATCTTGACTCACTGGGAGAGGCGATCTGGGAGCATTGGGAAAGCGATTTGAATTTGTAGGCACTGAAATGGCGACCCAGGATCTGGGAGTGGAAGAGAAGTCTTGAAGGGAAATCCTTGGCTCTGAAGGACTAAGGAAGAAGGGTCTGGGAGTACTGTGGGAGCAAAGTCTGGTAGTGTTGGATGGTTTGCTGGGATCTGGCAGTATTGAGGAGACAGGCCTAGCAGCCTTATGGAGGAGCGGAGCTCAGGAGAATGGGACATGAACTGCCCCTGGCCCCTTTTGGACTGTCATTTGCCAGCTTATCTTAAACAGCTCCTGTGGGACATCAAGCATCCCTCTCATTGCTTTTGCTGACTGTCTTTACTTTGTACGTTAAAGCATTTAGAGCTATTAAATATTATAGCATTGTTTAACAATTACAACTTTGTCATCTTGATTCCTGCTCTCTCACAGGAGTGGACATGCTCTTATGGCATTCATGTTCTCTCGTCAAGAAGGAAAACTAAACCGACAGCAGACAGTGGAATTTGGCCATCACATACTGAAAGCGCATATTTTCAAGGTGAATACAGATCCTATTCATTTTCTAAAAAGCAAAACAGAGTCTTCTGTATAGTTTAGATGTTGCATTATATTCCAGATGCATAATTTAAGCTTATAGAAGATCACAAGAGCACAACTTTTAGCTTCATGTTTAACAAACTTTTTTATTTATTAGTTAGAGAATCCTAAATGTATATGCAGGTCTATCCATTCAAAAGGAATTGTTGTACATAGTGCATTTTATACAACTGCACATATAATTTGCTAGGATCACCCGGCTCAGCAAGTTTCCCTAGCAATGCAGAGAGAATAGCGGTATGTGGATACCGAGGAAATCTCATTTTCTCCTCATAATGGAGAGCCATCTCCTGTCATGGTGGATAATTAAAATTAGCAAATATTAGAGAGCCCCCAATTTGGACTGAAAAGCGTCTATCAGGAAATTTAAGCACAAGCTTATTGATTAGCTAGGTGTGTCAGGCCAGTTCCTGTATTTGCTTTTTCATTCCTTTGGGATCAACAGAATCAACATGAAGTTGTGCAATATCCTGCAGAATCAGAACTGTAAACTCTCTGATGTAATTTACCACCTCTGAAAATCTGCAAGGGTAGAACTATTAAATAGAATCAAGGAGATCAAATGCTCTTAGATCTGAGGTCTCACAATTTTAAAAGATTGATTAGAAAAGAAATTTCAGTACAGTACAACTCTGGGAAGCCTTGAATGTTTGAACATACATGACAGTCTAGAAAACTAGCAAAAGCTGATCCCACAACTTCAAAAAAAACCTGATAAAATCCTCAAAAAGCTGACAATTCACGAATGATCCTGATTATAAACCAACATGTGGAAAAGTAGATGTACCCAACATTCCTTCATTTGTATTGGAGTGGGGAAAAATTAGTGTATCGAAGAGTGAAGTACAAATGTTCTAGGAACAGCATTGGAACATCATTTCTACACTGGAGAGGGGATCTGGGAGCATGCTCCTGTTAAAAAAAAAAGTTAGAATTTTATATTAAAAATGATACATTCTTGTTAAACATTTTGAGGCTGATTTTCAGTTTAGGCACACACTGCTCATCGGTTGTATCCGCTGTGAGGCCAAAGGCATTTTGAGGCCCAGACGTCATCTACTGATAAGCTGCATGCGCCAAACCATCATTCCGAGGCAGCTCGCTGGTTGGGGAAGGCGAAGAATGAGCTGGCTGCTGGGTGGATCCGGACGGCTGACTGAGTCCGCCACTGGGGGGTGGGGGGGTTGCTGCAGGTGCACTGGCCCCACAAAAGTAAAAGTTTAAAATGTCTTTTGGCTATTTTTGAGCAACATCCAGCAGTCCCTTTAAGGCTGGCATTTACCATCCCATGGACCTGAGAAGGTAATGGGTGGGCTGCCTTCTCGAATCATTGTAGTCTGTGTAGTGAAGGTGCCTCCACAATGCTGTTAAGGTAGTGTTCCAGGATTTTGGTCCATTGACGATTAAGGCATGGCGATATATTTCCAAGTCAGGATGGTGTGTATGTTGGAGGGGAACTTACAGGTGATGTGTCCCTATGCACCTTGCTACCCTTATCCTTCTAGGTGGTGAAGGTCATGGGTTTAGGAGGTGCTGCCATAGTAGCCTTGACGTGTTGCTGCAATGCATGCTGTAGATATTATACACTGTAACCACGGTATGCTGGTGGTGGAGGAGGTCATTTTCCCACATTCAACCTCTGCTCCCCCCACCCCGTTCACAGAAACACTGCACCTCATCCAACTCCCTGTCCTTTCACAGAGACACCCTCTCCTCTTCCAACCCTCCTAGTTCATAATGGCGCTCTTCTGTCTCTCCTTTCCCCCTTGCCCCAATTCATCGGAGCGCGCTCATCTCCCCCCCAATTCGTCCTGGCATCCTCCTTTCCTTCAAACCCAATTCAAGTTCTCCTCTTCAAAACCCTATTTCAATTTTCCTTCCCGTTTAAGCTGGTACTCTTCTTCCCTCCAGTTCAAGTTGGCACTCTCACTGCTCCCAACTTCTCGCCTGTTTCACTAATCTCAGCTTTTGACTTCTCCCCTTCATTGCCATCCACTGCCCCAGTCTTCTCCCCTTGCTAGAATTCCCACTCATAGTGCACAGAGGCTAAATTGACTGATTAACACCAGGATTCGAGCAGCTTTGAGGGATGGCACACCCTATCCTCCCTAATTTTGTCAGCACATGCTGAATTGGACTGGACTCCAAAAACACTGGCTGTCAGCATCAAATGATGATGTTTGGCATATATGTTGGTAGCACATGATTTTATCTCTAGATTTAATCGCATATTTCCTCTTAAGATTTGCACTTCACTAAAGCTTCCAAGGCTTCATGAACGCCTCCTTCACCCAATGAGCTTAACTTCCCACGCTACATGCACCTCATTTACTGACTGTACAAACAGAACAGCCCTGTGGGATTCTTAACCCAAGCTGAAACGACAACTTCAGTGGGTTTGGTTCACAGCTAATAGGGCAGATAAATAGAGCTGTAACATAATATTTAAATATTAAATAGGATGTTTAAGAACTTTAGTTTTCTAAATAAAATTCAGTGTATATTCTTTTCTAATGATTCATGTTCTTAACTTATTCATTAGGGCCTAAGCAAAAAGACAGGCATCTCTTCTAGTGTCCTTCAAGCCCTATGGATAGGCTATAGCAGTGATGGATTGTCTGCTGCCCTCACATCCTTACGAAATCTTTACACTCCCAATGTGAAGGTAAGAGGATCTACGTAGTTGCACTCGCAGTACAGATTTTTCTATTTTGTAAATTATACTTTTGGGAAAGATTAATATTTTCCCTTCCTGCTGAAATAGGATGGGTATTTTTTGCAGAATTCAAAACAGGACAAAGTGGGGCTTGGGATGGGCATAATGACGGAGTTATTGATTAATATATAGGGCCATTAGTTTACCATGACTAAATCAAATTCCATTTTTACAGGGGATTTTTACTGGTGTTTTATCATCAGCGTAAGGGTTTATGGTGATTGAATAAATAAAATGATGCTTTTAATTGTACGAGATTCCTGGATTTTGCTGGTGTTTTCAGGATTACATCCCACAATTTTGTCTGTTCTGTGAAAAACTGTGAACCTATGGCCTTGTTAGTGAGTAAACAGAAGTTTACAAGCTGAGAAGAGATGCATGAGAGAAAACTACTGAAATATGAAGAGTTGATGGCTGGTTACAGAAATGCTAGAAATGTGAGCTGTTTGCAGTAGAATTGGAGTTGAAGATTTGAGAGAAATATGGATGAGGAGATACGAGAGGCTGGGGATAGAAGAACAAAGACGTAATGTGTAGAAGAGAATTGTGTCCAGCAGAAAGGGTATCGGTATGGATTGCTATCAGATGAGAATGAGTTTAGGGCAAGAATAACTGCAGAAGGATGGCAGTCAGTATCTCCACGAGCTGCCTCCCCAGTTGGAGGAATAGTATTGAGGTTATGCCTGGCAGCATAAAAATTTATGTTTATTGTTAAAGACTGTATAATTCGGCAATCTCACTAACAGCTCACTAAAGGGTAAATATTCGGCTTTGGCTCCTCTTGTGCCGCTCATGGTGAAGCAGCAGTTTTCCCATTCATGTGGCTTTCATATCACCCATCTTAAAACACATGTGCACCTTCTGTGCCATGACCTACATATCTACTACTTCAAATAAACTGATACTAATGGGTCTCCCATAGCATTGCTCACATATAGTGGAACAGATTACCTGCATGAGCGGTTGAACAAGGAAATGGAACAAACCTGCCCATGGCCTCGAGCCTCAGCAATCTCGCCCATCAGCCTTATCTCCCAACTCGATCGTCGGAACTTTTGAGGCTTCAAGTACCCCCATTACTACCACCGTTTTCCCATTCTCAGCTGGCTCTTGTATTTAAATTCCTGACTTAAAGCATTTAAGGGCAAATTTTCTGCTCCTTAAAATTAATGGATGAAAAAATCAAGGGCTGGAGGTGCTCATTTTCCCAATATGTGCTCCCGAACTGCACAAGAAGAGCCAAAGCTGAATATTTACCCTTTAGTGAGCTGTTAGTGAGATTTCCGAATTATACAGTCTTTAACAATAAACATAAATTTCAATAAACAAGTAAAAATTAGTATATTTTATAAATTATATCATAATATAATCAAAAGTTCATCATTTACGCAGTTTCCAAATTGTTATTTAAAAAAAGTTCCTAAAGCTTCGAAATGACTGGGAAGACAATTTTTAACTGAATTTTCAACAATAAAGAGGCAAATGACTAAAAAAAAAATCAATTTTCAATAAACAATCTATTTTTCTTTCCTAACTGTTCTGAGCACAGGTTGTCTATGAATAGTTCATAATAGATAAAACAGCAATTGTTAATGTCAAACTTGTCTGAAATAAAGCTTTTGGGATTCAGAAGTCCTCTGGAAGAAGCAAAGAAACTTTCAAATCCACAGTGGCATACCCATTTACCCTTCAAGTCATAATGCAACGGTTGCACGCTGAGAAATTCAGCAAAATGCATGTGGTTGAAGTTATGCCCGTCTGTTGAGAGCTAAAAATTTCCAGTCGAAGCACAGGCCTTTGAGAATGGCTTTTGCCTTAAGTAAAAATGTCAAGATTCAGTCGATGAATTTAATCACTTATTGTGAAATATGTAACTTTTTGATTTAATTTTGTTTAAAACCTTATTTTGGATATTAGAAATTTCAGTTGCTGAGGAAAAAAATGGCAGATGAAGATTTTTTCCAAAAAGCATTTTGATCGATTTGACACATCTCATGAATAAACAGTGATGGCAAATAGTTAACATGTTGCGATAGGGTTTTGTCATAAATGTTGACATATGGATTTCCATTACATAGGCAGAGTAAAGTTTCTGGACAGGAACACGTGTTTTACCGTGTGTAGATTGGAGCTAATATCCACTATAATTAAGAAAGAACTTGCATTTATACAACCCATTTCATATTGTCAGGACATCCCAAAGCTATTTATAGCCATTCAATTGCTTTTGAAGTGTAGTCAGTGTTGTAGGCAAATGAGGCAGCAAGGTCCCTCAAACAGAGAGATGCCAGGACATGGAGGACTTTGTTGCTCCTTTTTTGAATAGGATCTTTACGTTCACTTGAACAGGTAGATAGGGCTTTGGTTTAATGACTCATCGGAAAAACAGCACCTCTGACAATGTCCTCGGCACTGCTGACAGAAGTCAGAGGAGTATTGATTATCATGAAGGTCTCAGTGGTCATGAGTGGATCTGACAGTGAAAGGGTAAAACTTTAGCCGTAATCCATGTGGATTGAGTCAGAGTTCAATTAAACGCTGACTAGGTTAATTTATTACAAGTATATTCTAGTTTGTATCTGTAGGAGCATGATCAGTGTGAAGACTTCAGTTTCATAACTGTAGATCTCTAAGTGAGTGGAGCGATGCTGAAGGGCAAGAATAGTCTTGTTTATATATGAAAAAACACAGACTGAATTTGCAAGCAAAATTGTCCAGAGACTGCTGATGTTGCTCCTATTACAGTTTCTAGTCAAAGTTCCCTGAACCAGTTTAGTGCAGCAATATTTCCAACTTTTTTTTCCCCACTTCTTTAGGGTGTAATCTTATTCCCACTCAGGTAAGTAAATGTAGAACAATTAAAGCAGGTTTTGGAATATTCTATTTCTATAACATATTGCAGGTGAGTCGATTGTTGATTTTGGGAGGAGCCAGCGTAAACTACCGAACTGAGGTCTTGAACAATGCGCCCATCCTATGTGTCCAGTCACACCTTGGTCATCAAGAAATGGTAAATCTGCTGCTTGAGTTTGGAGCTGCGGTTGACCATATTTCTGAAAGTGGTATTACCCCCTTTTGTCATGCTGCAGCTGCAGGACACCTGAATATTGTGACTCTTCTGTACAAGAAAGGAACGAAGGTAAGGAAGCTTACTTCTTAACTGGCGCAGTTACTTTTATTGGAGATTCATAAAATAGACTTGTGTATTTGAAGTACTAAACATATTACCAAAATATTGTGTAGATTTTTGTCAGTTTCAGTGGTGGTTTTCTGCATTTGGGTTGATGTTCCTAAGACATCAAAAATTACAGTATTTGAGGAACCATGTGATATCCAGGCTAAGGAATTTATCTAAAATTGCAAAAGCCAAACAGAATAATTGTGATTGCAAGTTAGGATAAAATAACTGAGTAATATTATTGAAACAGCTTTCATCTAGGTTCCCATTTTATTAAAACACCTTTCAACAAGGTCCTACAAACAGCAAATGAATGACCAGATAATCTATTTTTGTGGTGGTGGTGGTGGTGATGAGGAAGGAATGTCCAGGCCACTGGGAGAAAATCCCTGCTCAAATTCAGATAGAAGCGTGAAATCTTTTACATCCACTAAAACACTCCATTGAAGTGTCAGCATAGATTATGTGCTTCGTCTATAGTGGGACTTGAAAGACCACTGTCTGACTCAGTGGTGAGTGTTATTTACCAAGCCAAACTGATACAGCCATATTAGCATTATATCCCATTGCAAGAGTTATTCCGCAAATTGCAGCTCCAAGCAAGGAGCTGCCCTCACGGAGTGAATGCGAAGAATCGGGACTGCCATGTTTTGACCCTATTTCTAAGCCAAACTTCCTACAAGTGCATTTAAATATACTTTCTATGAGTGGGGCCCCACACTGGAATTGTGAAATTAACCCATAGTTTTCTGCATTTGTGTGACTGATCGAAGAACGATAGCAATATTGTTTCTGTGTGCATTTTTGTGTGTATGTATGTATATATTGTTATATCATTGAATCATCATAGAATCTTACAGCTCAGAAGTGGGCCATTCAGCCCATCATGCCTGTGCCGGCTCTTTGAAAGAGCTATGCAATTAGTCCCACTTGCCTGCTTTTTCCCCATAGCTTTGCAAATTTTTCCTTTTTAAGTATATATCCAGTTACCTTTTGAAAGTTACTATTGAATCTGCTTCCACCACCCTTTCAGAGTGCATTCCAGATCACCATAACTTGCTGCATGAAAAAATTTCTCCTCATCTCCCCTATGATGCATGTGTGTGTACGTGCATATAATATTTTTAAACATTATAATGTGTGTTTATCTGTGGGAGTTGAGGTGGGAGAGGAGAATGGGTTTGGGGTGGATGGGAGGGAACAGAATGTGGTTGTGGAGAGAGGAGGGCAAGGAGATGATATGGGGAGGGTAGAGCAGATTCTGCTTTCTCTTCAATGGAAAGATTATGGCCAGAGGAAAGTGGACACATTGGTTTTCCCCCAAATTATAACTTGGGGGGAAACCAATTATAATGGCATTGGGGAAATAAAATTTTATGTGCACCCCAACAGATTCAGAAATCTGTCCTATTTAATGTATTAGAACTTTACGTTATATAGTTTTACATCAGAAGGCCTTGGCGACATGCACTGTTTAAGTCGCCTTGATGTATTTACTGCAGACTGGATGCAAATTTATCCTAGGTTGGAATGTAGCTATAGCAAATCTTTTAAAGTGAACAAAACATTTTGTTATGCTAATATCTCATAATTCCTGAGATGTTACTGGGAGGCCATTCTGTACATCTAGGAACATAGGAACAGGAGTAAGCCATTCAGCCCCTCGTGCCTGCTCCGCCATTTGATAAGATCGTGGCTGATCTGTGATCTAACTCCATATACCTGCCTTTGGCCCATATCCCTTAATACCTTTGGTTGCCAAAAAGCTATCTATCTTGGATTTAAATTTAGCAATTGAGCTAGTATCAATTGCCATTTGCAGAAGAGAGTTCCAGACTTCTACAACCCTTTGTGTGTAGAAATGTTTTCTAATCTCACTCCTGAAAGGTCTGGCTCTAATTTTTAGACTGTGCCCCCTACTCCTAAAATCCCCAACCAGCGGAAATAGTTTCTCTCTATCCACCCTATCTGTTCCCCTTAATATCTTATAAACTTCGATCAGATCACCCCTTAACCTTCGAAACTCTAGAGAATATAACCCCAATTTGTGTAATCTCTCCTCGTAACTTAACCTTGAAGTCCGGGTATCATTCTAGTAAACCTACGCTGCACTCCCTCCAAGGCCAATATGTCCTTCCGAAGGTGCGGTGCCCAGAACTGCTCACAATACTCCAGGTGCGGTCTAACCAGGGTTTTGTATAGCTGCAGCATAACTTCTGCCCCCTTGTACTCTAGTCCTCTAGATATAAAGGCCAGCATTCCATTAGCCTTATTGATTATTTTCTGCACCTGTTCATGACACTTCAGTGATCTATGTACCTGAACTCCTAAGTCCCTTTGGACATCCACTGTTTTTAACTTTTTACCATTTAGAAAGTACCCTGTTCTACCCTTTTTTGATCCAAAGTGGATGACCTCACATTTGTCACATTGAATTCCATTTGCCACAGTTTTGCCCATTCACCTAATCTATCAATATCGCTTTGTAATTTTATGTTTTCATCTACACTGCTTACAATGCCACCAATCTTTGTGTCATCGGCAAACTTAGATATGAGACTTTCTATGCCTTCATCTAAGTAGTTAATAAATATTGTGAATAATTGAGGCCCCAAGACAGATCCCTGCGGGACTCCACTAGTCACATCCTGCCAATGTGAGTACCTACCCATTATCCCTACTCTCTGTCTCCTTTTGCTCAGCCAACTTCCTAACCAAGTCCGTACTTTTCCCTTGATTCCATGGGCTTCTATCTTATCTAACAGTCTCTTATGTGGGACCTTATCAAATGCCTTCTGGAAGTCCATACAAATAACATCCATTGACATTCCCCTGTCCACCACTTTAGTCACCTCTTCAAACAATTCAATCAGGTTTGTCAGGCACGACCTACCTTTCACAAATCCATGCTGGCTCTCTCTGATTAACTGAAAATTCTCGAGGTGTTCAGTCACCCTATACTTTAATTATAGACTCCAGCATTTTCCCCACAACAGATGTTAGGCTAACTGGTCTATAATTCCCCGGTTTCCCTCTCTCTCCTTTCTTAAAAAGCAGAGTGATATGTGCAATTTTCCAATCCAGAGGGACAGTTCCTGAATCTAGAGAACTTTGAAAGACATCTGCAATGTGCTCACCTACTTCCTTTAAAACCCTGGGATGGAAACCCTCTGGTTCTGGGGATTTGTCACTCTTTAGTGCTATTATTTTCTTCATTACTGTTGCTTTACTTATGTTAATTTTATCGAGTCCCTGTCCCCAATTCAATATAAGTTTTTCTTGGGATTTCCGGCATGCTATCCTCTTTTTCGACTGTAAATACTGACGCAAAGTAATTGTTCAACATGTCCACCATTTCCCCATTGCCAATGACAGTATCCCCACTTTCAGTTTTTAAGGGGCCAACACTGCTCCTGACCACCCTCTTTTTCCTAATATCACTATAAAAGTTCTTTGTATTGGTTTTGATATCCCTTGCGAGTTTCTTTTCATACTCTCTTTTTGTAGCCCTTACTATCTATTTTGTGACCCTTTGTTGATCTTTGTATCTTTCCCATTCGCCAGGATCTGTGCCATTTTTTGCTTTTTTGTATGCCCTTTCCTTATGTCTTATACTGTCCCTTACCTCTTTTTAGTTGTCCATGGCTGTTTTTTTTTGGCAAGTAGAGTTCTTGCCCCTCGGGTATAAACCGATTCTGTATCACGTTAAATGTTTCTTTAAACATTTCCCACTGATCATCAGTCATTTTACCCATTAACAGATTTGCCCAGTTTACTGTAGACAGTCTCTGTCTCATCCCATTGAAGTCGGCCTTGCCCAAGTCTAGAATCTTAGCAGCTGATTCACTTTTTTCCCTTTCAAACACTACATTGAATTCGATCATGTTATGATCACTATTGGATAGATGTTCACGCACAGTTAAGCCGTTAACTAAATCTGGTTCATTACTCATTACTAAATCTAGTATGTCATAGAGTCATAGAGTTATACAGCACGGATAGAGGCCCTTCGGCCCATCGTGTCCGCGCCGGCCATCAAGCCCAGTCTAATCTAATCCCATATTCCAGCATTTGGTCCGTAGCCTTGTATGCTATGGCATTTCAAGTGCTCATCCAAATGCTTCTTGAATGTTGTGAGGGTTCCTGCCTCCACAACCCTCTTAGGCAGTGAGTTCCAGACTCCAACCACCCTCTGGGTGAAAAAGTTCTTTCTCAAATCCCCTCTAAACCTCCCGCCTTTTACCTTGAATCTATGCCCCCTTGTTATAGAACCCTCAACGAAGGGAAAAAGCTCCTTAGTATCCATCCTATCTGTGCCCCTCATAATTTTGTACACCTCAATCATGTCCCTCCTCAGCCTCCTCTGCTCCAAGGAAAACAAACCCAATCTTCCCAGTCTCTCTTCATAGCTGAAGCGCTCCAGCCCTGCTAACATCCTGGTGAATCTCCTCTGCACCCTCTCCAAAGCGATCACATCCTTCCTGTAGTGTGGCGACCAGAACTGCACACAGTACTCCAGCTGTGGCCTAACCAGTGTTTTATACAGCTCCATCATAACCTCCTTGCTCTTATATTCTATGCCTCGGCTAATAAAGGCAAGTATCCCATATGCCTTCTTTACCACCTTATCTACCTGTTCCGCCGCCTTCAGGGATCTGTGAACTTGCACACCAAGATCCCTCTGACCCTCTGTCTTGCCTAGGGTCTTCCCATTCAATGTGTATTCCCTTGCCTTGTTAGTCCCTCCAAAGTGCATCACCTCGCACTTTTCCGGGTTAAATTCCATTTGCCACTGTTCCGCCCATCTGACCAACCCATCTATATCGTCCTGCAGACTGAGACTATCCTCCTTGCTATTTACCACCCTACCAATTTTTGTATCATCAGCGAACTTACTGATCATACCTTTTACATTCATATCCAAGTCGTTAATGTAGACCACAAACAGTAAGGGACCCAGCACAGATCCCTGTGGTACCCCACTGGCCACAGGCATCCAGTCACAAAAACAGCCTTCGACCATCACCCTCTGCCTTCTGCCACTAAGCCAGTTTTGTATCCAAAGTGCCAAGGCACCCTGGACTCCATGGGCTCGTACCTTCTTGACCAGTCTCCTGTGCGGGACTTTATCGAAGGCCTTACTGAAATCCATGTATACCACATCCACTGCGTTACCCTCATCCACATGCCTAGTCATCCCCTCAAAAAATTCAATCAAATTAGTCAGACATGATCTTCCCTTGACAAAGCCATGTTGACTATCCCTGATTAATCCTTGCTTCTCCAAGCGGAGACTAATTTTGTCCTTCAGAATTTTTTCCAATAATTTTCCTACCACTGATGTTAGGCTCACTGGCCTGTAGTTCCCCGGTTTTTACCTGCTCCCCTTCTTGAATAATGGTACTACATTAGCGGTTCTCCAGTCCTCTGGCACATCCCCTGTGGCCAGAGAGGTTCTGAATATATGTGTTAGAGCCCCCGCAATCTCCTCCTTTGCCTCACACAGTCGCCTGGGATACATTTCGTCCGGGCCTGGGGATTTATCCATTTTTAGGCCTGCTAAAACCGCCAATACCTCCTCCCGCTCGATGTTAATATGTTCGAGTATATCACAGTCCCCCTGTCGTATTTCTATGTCTACGTCGTCCTTCTCCATAGTGAAAACAGATGCAAAAAATTCATTTAGAACCCTTCCTACATCTTCCGGCTCCACACACAGATTGCCATTTTTGTCCCTAATGGGCCCTATTTTTTCCCTAGTCATCCTTTTACCCTTAATATACTTATAAAACATCTTAGGATTTTCCTTTATTTTGCTCGCCAGTGTTTTTTCATGGCCCCTCCTTGATCTCCTAATTTCCTTTTTAAGTATCCCCCTGCACTTTTTGTACTCCTCTAGGGCTTCCTCCGTCCTTAGCCTTTTGTATCTGCCAAAAGCCCTCCTTTTTTTCCTAATCCATTCTCGTATATCCCCTGACATCCAAGGTTCCCTGGAGTTCTTGGAACCACCCTTGACCTTTACGGGAACATGTTGCCATTGTATGGTCTCAATCTCCCTTCTGAAAGACTCCCATTGCTCCGATGCGGATTTTCCTACAAGCAGCTGATCCCAGTCCATTTTGGCCAGATCCTGCCTTATCCTATTAAAATCGGCCTTCCCCCAATTTAGAACCTTTATTTCCGGCCCCTCCCTGTCCTTTTCCATGACCACCTTAAATCTCACTGAATTATGGTCACTGTCACCAACTAGCACTTCTTCCACTTGGCCGGCCACATTCCCTAGAATTAGGTCCAGTACCGCCCCCTCTCTTGTAGAACTTTCTACATGCTGGCTCAAAAAGCTCTCCTGGATGCACGTTAAGAATTTTGTACCCTCTAAGCATTTTACACTCTGAGTATCCCAGTTAATATTGGGGAAGTTGAAATCCCCCACTATTATTACCCTATTATTTGCACAATTTTCTGAGATTTGCCTACATATCTGTTCCTCTATCTCCCCCTGACTGTTTGGGGGCCTATAGTACACTCCCATCAAAGTGCTTGCCCCCTTTTTGTTTTTAAGCTCCACCCATATGGCCTCATTTGAGGAACCTGCTAATATATCATCCCTCCTTATGGCAGTAATTGATTCTTTAATTAATATTGCGACCCCCCCTCCTCTTATACCTCCCCCTCTGTCTCGCCTGAAGATTCTGTACCCCGGAATATTGAGCTGCCAGTCTTGCCCCTCCCTCAACCATGTCTCTGTGACAGCAACAATATCGTACACCCATGTGTTTATCAACACCTTCAGTTCATCCACCTTATTTGCAAGACTCCTTGCATTAAAATAGATGCCATCCAGCCTTGCTCTTACATATTTGCCCTGTCTTCCAAGCTGACTTGTTTTTTTCTCAATATTTGGCTGCACATCATCCCCTATTGTAGCTCCACTCTGTATCCCATCCCCCTGCCAAGTTAGTTTAAACCCCCCCCCCAACAGTGCTGGCAAACCTCCCCGCAAGGATATTTGTCCCGCTCTGGTTCAGATGCAACCCGTCCGACTTGTACAAGTCCCACCTTCCCCAGAAGCAGGCCCAGTGATCCAGGAAACTGAAACCCTCCCTCCTGCACCAACTCTTTAGCCACACATTCATCTGTTCTATCCTCCTATTTCTATACTCACTAGCCCGTGGCACTGGGAGTAATCCAGAGATTACAACCTTTGAGGTCCTGCTCTTTAATCTGCTACCTAGCTCCCTAAATTCTTGATGCAGGACCTCATCTCCCTTCCTACCTATGTCGTTGGTCCCAATGTGGACCACGACCTCTGCCTGCTCACCCTCCCCCTTGAGAATGCCCTGTAGCCGCTCAGTGACATCCATGACCCTGGCACCAGGGAGGCAACAAACCATCCTGGAGTCACGTTTACGGCCACAGAAACGCCTGTCTGTTCCCCTTACGATAGAATCCCCTACCACTATAGCTCTTCCACTCTTTTTCCTCCCAGCCTGTGCAGCAGAGCTACCCCTGGTGCCAGGAAGTTGGCTGCTGCTGCCTTCCCCTGATAAGTCATCCCCCTCAACAATATCAACAGTATGGCTTGCCCCCTTGTTGCCTCTGGGACATACTGCTGTAGAAAGCTATCCCGGACACACTCAAGAAATTCACTACCTTTCTGACAGTTGCTAGTCTGCTTTTCCCAATCTATGTGAAGGTTAAAGGCCCCATTAAGACCACTATGCCTTTGTTACATGCTTGTCTAATCTCTGCATTTATACAATCTAGAACTTCAGAGCTGCTGCCAGGGGTCCTGTATACAACTCCCACTATAGTCTTAGATCCTTTCCTATTTCTCAATTCAACCCATAAGGTCTCTGTTGGCTGCTTACCTCTCGTTATAGCCCCCTTTATCATTGAAGTGATTTCATCTCTAATCATTAAGGCTACTCCTCCCCCTCTTCCATTTTCCCTATCTCTCCTGTAGACCTTTATAACCTGGTATAATCTGTGGAGATAGGCTGCTTACTTCGTTCTGAAAATAATTAAGGTGAAGATATTGGGAACCATGTGTGAATAACTAGCATCTGCTGTAGGTATGATAGATCAGAAATCCATTTTATTGTCAGAGAAAATGTTTCTATATATAAAGGTATTTTAGAGGAGACCTCTAATGCTGACCCGGTTGGGTTAGTGGGAGGGCACCTGTCCATGTTTGCCAGCGCCCATCAGCCCATGGGGTTTGAGAAAAGGGTTTGCCTAGGCTGTCTGAGCAAGGGGACCAACCTCTAAATGTTTTTTAAAAATTGAGGGTCCAGGCCACTTGCCTAGTTTGAACCTCAGCCAGTGGGGCCTACATATGCCCTTGTGGAGACCGGTACATCTCCATTCACTCGTCGTACTAGCTATCACTATAACGCGAGGTCCCGATTCAGGATCAGGAGCAGCAACAGTCCTGCTTTGAGAGTCATGGTTGCCTGACCGTCATTTGCTTTGTAAGGGCAGCAGAGATTCCGCTCCTATAAGGCAGTGAGAAAACTTTCAGAAGCAGCGGATAACTAGAGATCTAGTCTCTTCCATTTTCCCGGAGGTCCCACCGGTTTCTTGTCAGAATTATGGTGAAAGACTGGCAAAACCCCCGTGGAATTGTTATTAGGCCACTTTATTGCAAACAGAATCCATATTTAACCTTTTCTGGAAATTAGCTCTAGTAACCCTTTGAAGGGATAAGGCTTGTTAGGAAGCGAGCTTTCCCCTAAATTCTGTGGCGACAAGCTGCTTGCTTTGATCTGAACTTAGTTAGCTGACCTAGATTGGCCCCCGGTCCAACAACGCCTCGATTTTAAAATTCGCATCCTCGTGTTCAAATCCCTCCATGGCCCCGCCCCTCCCTATCTCTCTAATCTCCTCCAGTCCTACAACCCTCCGAGAACTCTGCTTTTCTCCACCTCTGGCCTCTTGTGCATCCTCACTTTGTTCACCCCACCATTGGCAGCCATGCCTTCAGCTGTCTAAGACCTAAGCTCTGGAATCCCCTCTCTAAACCTCTCCACTTCACCTCCTTTTAAGAACATAAGAAATAGCAGTAGGAGTAGGCCATTCGGCCCCTCGAGCCTGCTCTGCCATTCAGTCAGATCATGGCTGATCTTCAACCTCAACTCCACTTTCCTGCCTGATCCCCATATCCCTTAATTCCCCTAGAGTCCAAAAATCTATCTATCTCAGCCTTGAATATACTCAGCTCCTTAAAAGAAGCTCCTTAAAACCTACCTCTTTGACCAAACTTTTAGTCACCTGTCCTAATATCTCCTCCTTCGGTTCAGTGTCAATTTCTCTCTCTCCTGTGAGGCACCTTGGGGCACTATGCTACATTAAAGGCACTGTATAAATGGAAGTTGTTGTTTTAGGTAATTAAGGTAAATGAGTTTAGAGTCAGGTGTGAATGGATTTGGAGTTAGCCTCTGGGTGGAGTTCAGGGAACCATCACTTCAACCTCCCCGGAGATTACATGGTGAGTGGGAGGTGGGGGAGGGGTGGGGGGGACGGGGAGAAGTGTTTAGTCATGATGCTCTGGCCATCATGGTGTGAGGCAGGCTTGATGGATCAGCTGGTCTTTCCTGCCCGTCAATTTTGAATGTTCGTACTCCCGTCTCGTACAGTATGGCCCGTGTGTATATGTCAGATCCTGTAAATGAACAGTAGACAGTGGGTAAAAGGGAATGATTCACTCCCGTCTGGAACTGTGCGGCCTATGTATGACTTTAAGTTAGGTGGCACAGTAAGTAGTGTAGCTGCTGAGATTAGGTCAATTGAAAATTTCAAAACTGAAATTGATAGATTTTTGTTAGGTAAAGGCATTAAAGGATATGGAACCAAGGCGAGTAGATGGAGGAGATATAGATCATAAGCCATGATCTAACTGTATGGTGCAACACGCTCGAGAGGTTGAATGGCCTACTCCTGTTTCTATGTTCCTAATTTGATAAGCTTTGTTTAGCTGTAGAAGATACTGTTTGATATCCTGTTCCTTGTTTTGAACTTAAAAAGGGGATGAGAGATTTATCTTGGGTAGTGTGCTGTCA
The DNA here is from genome assembly GCF_035084215.1 of Heptranchias perlo. NCBI lineage: Eukaryota > Metazoa > Chordata > Chondrichthyes > Hexanchiformes > Hexanchidae > Heptranchias > Heptranchias perlo. The sequence continues at coordinate 43,573,172 of NC_090331.1, read as the reverse complement.
TTTCCTCTGAGCCCATTAAGTTAAGAGGCAGGAAAATCCATGTCAATATATGACTTATAAATTATGTTAGATGTTGGTCCTGGTTTAGCAATACTAACTGAGTTAGCAAAGTGTTGCATTCTTTTTTATTTTTGTACTTGAGTTCGAAGTTTTATAATCAAGTGAAATCCGCTGTAATGATTTTCTGCTCTTGTTGACATGATTTATAGTTTATAGTCACAGGGTCTGGATGGTGTTTATTTTTTGTTATCCAAAAACTAGGGGAATACAAGAAGGCTTGTGTCCATTCAATGAGCTAATTTGCAGTAACCAGGGTTTCTGTTCAATCCCTGTGCAATGCTGCATTGAGATATTTGGGTACAAAGTTACGCTGCAGTTCATGGGGAGCAAGGGCTAATTACATGACAGGTCTTTGGCACTGGACAGGAGAGAAGTATCTGATGAAGCCCTAAAACATAACCGTGGGGTCCAGGAATTGTTTTAATTTGCTAGTTTTGTTAGTTTTGTTCAGTTGTGTACAATACCTATTTATCAATCACCTTTGGTCTTTTGAGAGGGAATCTGTCCTCACTTTTTTTATGTTCTGTTGATGTGGAAGTGAATGAGCAAACGTTTGATCGTGTGGACTCAATGCCATGTGCAAGTTTATTTTATGTTATGGACAACAACTCAGGTTCAGTGTTGGGAGGGTTAGTAAATCATCATGTCTTTTATTACTTTGTGAACCAGAGGAGTTTTAAGCTAAGTGTTGTAATCTAGCCGAATCTGCTGTGTTGATATTTGCTACAGTTTCATTTATTTTTATTTTATATAAGATATCTGTAACTTTTTATTTAAGGAGTGATAAATATGTAGTCAACTATTTTTAATTAATTTAGTGTAATTAGCAAGAGTAACACAGATAATGAAGCAATTTCTTGTGATACCGTGGTTTATGGATGATACAAAAACTTTAGAAGTGTATATAAATATTTAGTGTAACTGCGCAAGTTTACTAAAAAAGCTTTGATTATGTCGCAGAAATTGAGTTTAAAGCTGTATGTACCATCTTGTTGCATACCTCCATGAAAGACTTGATGCTAGAATGGTATAAGGTGTTAAAGATAGAAATCATATGTGAAATGTGTGAGTTTAAAAATAATTCCCATGTTAGTCTTTGAAAACAATGCAATGTACAGTTATGCAGTTAAAGTAACACAATTGTTTTAACTTCCAGGTTGATCACACAGATAAAAATGGCCAGTGTGCATTGATTCATGCTGCTTTACGAGGTCATCATGAAGTTATTGAATATTTGCTCCAAGCAGATTGGATGTTGACCACTCAGCACCAGCATTCTTTCAAGAAAAGCCAGGCCCTTCAGCAAGCCCTGGTTGCAGCAGCAAGCATGGGACACACTGATGTAAGTTCCCAGAACGTGGTCTGTTAACTTGCTTATACTATATTCACTTAAATATGGACATGTTCCACCCAAATACTTCGAGGAATATCTATCTTTTACATTTGTACTGCATTTGAAAGAGGAAAAAGTTAGTTTAACGTTTTGGGTGTGATCCTCCATTAGACAAGCCACTAAGAGGTCCTGTAATGGAGTGAACTCAAGTTGACTAATCTACTGCTTCTGAGAAGCATCTTCCCTCTGTTTGGCAGCTCTCCTTGATTCTCTGGTTGAAATTAAGGGTTCTTTATGTCACATTATGGCACCCAAGATTTAGTTTTTGTTGGAATATCCTTTGTGAATATTTATAAGCTAAATTGTTTATGCATACATGGTGTGTTGGAGTCCAATTTAACTGGACTACAAGTAGAAGAATGTATTTGAGCCCATAACCCAACACCTGTGAATTCCCAGCAAGTAGTTTCTCATATTGAAAATGGATGGACGAGTCACCATAGGTGGCTTTTACATATTGCCTAGTGGTGGTCAATGAACAAACTACAGGCCCTCTCAGTGGAAGACTGTGGTATAGAGCAGAATGATCCAGAGAGGGTAGGGAATAAATGCTTTCATTTTTTTCTAAATATATATTGAAAATTTCAACCCTTAAACCAATGTTTATTCAGTTTGTTCACAAGATACTCATAGATAAGAAAAAGACCATTCTGCACATTTTAATTCATCCATCCAGAACAGCTGTACATTTCTCCCCATTGCTGCATCTAGTTGTTTATTAAAGATTCCAGGGTTTTCACCTTCACCACTCTGCTCAAAAGTCCATTCCAAGTGTTGATCACTCTGTTTGTGAAGAAGAATCTCCTAATGTTACTTTTTATTAGTTTGAACCTTTGTGCAATCTGTCTCTCCTGTACCAGTCCTTTTTATTCTGATGATCCCAGTTATTCATGAAGATATAAATTGTTGCTTTGAGATAGTTTGCTAGCCATTCATTTAAATCCTTAATTTTATTGACAAACTTTCCTTTCCCAAACACTGGAAGTATATTAGAGAACACTACTTTGTATCGCCTATCTTTGAGTTTTGAAGCTTGTTGTTGGGAAAAATTTAGTATGTTTAATTCCTGTTTGCCATTTGTCCTCACACTAAATGTTTTCAATTTCTTCTTTATTCACATCTGTGCTACTTTTAGGTTGTGAAGAATCTGCATGATCTTGATAGTGAACATAGAATAGAAGTCAACAGCTTTGATACTCTTTGGGGTGAAACAGGTAATTGACTCATGAGAGTTTTTTGTGTTCACAGTTTAAAGGAGAACCATATGTACACTTATTATTTCACCAGGTAACAAATTAAAATGATTCCTTATGATTACATTTTAACTGCGCATTACAGTTAATTTTCAGTGATGAACGCTAATATAGTGAAACTTGTACAATGAGATTGAAGATGCTTCACTGTACTTGAGTTTAACTCATAAGTTTGAATTACAGTGAAATTTGACTTGAAGGTTTTGTTAATAATACTTAACAACACCGTCATTTTGTCCAGGTGATTATTTTCGTTTTATTAATTTGATCTGCTTATAATTGACCTAAATGAAATCAACCAGTTGATTTAATTTACAAAAAAAATTGTAATATGGAAACACTCTTGGGTTGTGTCGATTTAGCTCTTCGGGTAGTGTGCAAAAAATGTGAAAATTAATTTTAGAAAGCTTTTTTTAGTGTTGATGGCTGCTGTCGATAGATGTTCTTGTAAATATTTCCATCTTCGCCTGACGATTAGTGAACTAAAGTGTATGAAAGAAAATCAAAGGTAGATTTTCTTTGGTAATGGAATGGAGGGATTTTTCAGGGAAGTATGTGATAAACATCAGATCAGTTCTCGTAAAGGATATGGATGATAGAGTAAGATGAATGGTCTGAATGACCTTTACACCTGTATACATTTCTTATTTGGAATATACTTCAAAATATAAAAAGAAAAATTAATGAAATTAGGAGGAGCAAGTATTGAAATATTCAATAAGATGCAATGAGAAAATGAGAATATTGATAGAATTAAAAGAAAAAGTTGATGATAAAATCAAAAGTGTATAAATTTGTACAAAAAACAAAAACAACTGCTGAAAGGTAAGAATGGAAAATTAATAACATGAATGAGAAAGAAAACAAAAGAAACAGAAATACAATTAAAACTTGAATACAAGTTCAGAGTTCACCCCTTTATCTTCTATGAGAAAGACCATTCTGCACATTTTAATTAATCCATCCAGGACAACCTTACACTTCTCCCCTATTGTTGCATCTAATTGTTTCTTAAATGATTCCAGGATTTTCAGCTCCACCATTCTGCTCACTGTGGTGGGGAGGGGTTCAGATTCCTGGGGCCACTTTTAGGGGCAGGGAAGGCTGTACAGGCGGGATGGCCTTCACCTAAACCGGAAAGGCACCTAAGTCCTCGCAGACAGGGTAAATAGGGCAGTAGGGAAATATTTAAACTAGCTAGGGGTAGTGGGAAGGGAAAATACACACATCAAAAAGTGTGTGAAGTCGACCAGCAGGACATGTGGGCAGGTTTGGGGGTAGTGAGCTTGACAAATAAACCAAGTGAGTTAGAAGCACAAATTCAGCTTAAACCATTAGAGACCTGGCTACAAGCTGGGCATGATTGGGATATAAATATTTCAGGCTATAGGATCTTTAGAAAGGACGTGGAAGTTGGGAAGGGAGAAGGAGCAGCAATATTGATTAAAGCCACAATTACAGTAGTAGAAAGAAAGGATTTCGGTCGAGGTGATCAGGCAGTGGAAATAATATGGGTAGGGTTAAGGGACAACAAAGGTTGCAAGACTGTTGTAGGAGTTGTCTACAGACCTCCTGATATTAATGATGCAGTGGGGGAATGTATAAATACAGAGATCCAGGCAAGCATGTAGCAAAAAACAATGTGGTTATAATGGGAGATTTTACTTTACACATAGACTGCAAGAAGCAGAACAGTTCAAGTAGTAAAGGCAATGAATTTCTAGAATGTATTCAGGACAGTTTTGTAGAACAGTGTGTTTTAGATACAATGGAACAGACCACACTATATTTAGTGATGAGTAATGAATCAGAATTAATTAATGATCTGATGGTAAGGGGAACATCTTGGGAATAGTGACCATAATATGATTGAATTTGATATTAGGTTTGAGAGGGAGAAAGGAGAGTCACAAACCAGAGTTTTAAATTTAAGTACGGCAAACTTTGTCTGTAGATTTACCCATTAACATTTTAGTCCAGTTTATTATAGTCAATTTATTTCTCATCCCGTCAAACAGTGGGAAATTTTCAAAGAATTTTTGATACAATACAAAACCAGTACATACTGCTAAAAGGTAAGGGCTCCATGTGTAGTTCAGCAACCATGGTCAACAAAGATGCAAAGAGGCAGTATCAAACCTTTGCACTTTTCCAATCCAAGAGCACAATACCCAAATCCAGAGAAATTTGGAAAATTATGACTAATGCTTCTGCAATTTTCTCACCGACGACTTTTAATAGCTTGGGGTGAAAACCATCAGGGCCTGGAGATTTGTCTATCTTCAGTCCCATGATTTCACTCTCACCATTTTTTTAACTCGGATTAAATACACTAGAATCATAGAATCATAGAAGTTTACAACATGGAAACAGGCCCTTCGGCCCAACATGTCCATGTCGCCCAGTTTATACCACGAAGCTAGTCCCAATTGCCTGCACTTGGCCCATATCCCTCTATACCCATCTTACCCATGTAACTGTCCAAATGCTTTTTAAAAGACAAAATTGTACCCGCCTCTACTACTGCCTCTGGCAGCTCGTTCCAGACACTCACCATCCTTTGAGTGAAAAAATTGCCCCTCTGGACCCTTTTGTATCTCTCCCCTCTCACCTTAAATCTATGCCCCCTCGTTATAGACTCCCCTACCTTTGGGAAAAGATTTTGACTATCTACCTTATCTATGCCCCTCATTATTTTATAGACTTCTATAAGATCACCCCTAAACCTCCTACTCTCCAGGGAAAAAAGTCTGTCTATCCAACCTCTCCCTATAAGTCAAACCATCAAGTCCCGGTAGCATCCTAGTAAATCTTTTCTGCACTCTTTCTAGTTTAATAATATCCTTTCTATAATAGGGTGACCAGAACTGTACACAGTATTCCAAGTGTGGCCTTACTAATATCTTGTACAACTTCAACAAGACATCCCAACTCCTGTATTCAATGTTCTGACCAATGAAACCAAGCATGCTGAATGCCTTCTTCACCACCCTATCCACCTGTGACTCCACTTTCAAGGAGCTATGAACCTGTACTCCTAGATCTCTTTGTTCTATAACTCTCCCCAACGCCCTACCATTAACGGAGTAGGTCCTGGCCCGATTCGATCTACCAAAATGCATCACCTCACATTTATCTAAATTAAACTCCATCTGCCATTCATCGGCCCACTGGCCCAAATTATCAAGATCCCGTTGCAATCCTAGATAACCTTCTTCACTGTCCACACTAAATTCCTCCCCCTGACTTATTTTTCGGTTGCATTGTGCCACTGGTATTTTGTCCTCTTTCTCCACTCTGAAAATGATAAAGTATTAATTTAACAAGTCTGCCATTTTTTTATTATCTATTATAGGTTCGCCTGCATCCGTCTTTAATGGGCCCCATTACCCTTTACAACTTGTTTTCTCTTAATATATTTGTCAAAACTTTTGCTGTTAGCTTTAATATCCCTTCCAAGTTTTTTTTTCATATTCCCTTTTTGCATCTCTTAGTACTTTGTTTGTAACCCTTTGTTGCTTTTTATAGCTCCTCCAGTCTGGTGGCATTCCACTTTTCCTTGCATTTGTGTAAGTCTTTTCTTTTAGCTTGATACTGTCTCTTACCTCATTTGTTCACCATGGTTGCTTAACTGCACTAGTAGAGCCATTGTATTTTAAGGGTATGCACTAGTTTTGTATTGTACCAAATATCTCTTTGACTACTTCCCACTGCTAACATGCAGAAAAGTTTAGCACATTTACAAGGCCAAAAAGTCACCTGTGTAGTCAGATGTAGCGAGTTTATTTTTGTTAATACTATTAACTATGCAAGTTATTGTTGCAGTAATGCAGAAACAATATCGCTAGGTCAGTGAAATTTAATTGAGAAAAAATGTCCTGATTGCCAGTATTCCCTGATTAAGAAAGTGAATTTCCCACTCTGCAACAAGCCATTAAGTGGTGCAAGTTGAAGTCCTCCACATAGTCTTCCCTTGGGGAAAGCATTCAATGATTCATCCTTCAGATTTGATCACCATTTTGTATGTGGAGTGGCAACGTGATGTCATCGTGTAAGGTTCAGTGCGAGAACAGTAGTAATTGTTAATTCTATTTTACCCTCAACAAACAAATGTTTTAATTTTTCAGTTTTAATATTACAGGTGTTGAGATTTTAATTGTTGGCTTCATGTGTTAAACGCTCATCAACTGTAATGAGGCTATAGCTGAACTTTGGGAAATCTGCGAAGTACAGTAATTTTATTTTCTTTGACGTTTCTTCATGAACTATGTATGATCTGTTAGAGCTGAGGCACAAGTCCAATGACTAGAACCGAAAAGAGGAAATGTAATAGAATATAGTTGATACATAAAGTATATGAAAGTTAAACTATTTTTGAGGTACATGACCTTAATTCGACCCTTTCATTTTTTTTCAACATACTTCTAATTGAATGTTGCAAGTTTTACCCTTCCAGCTCATCCCAGTGCCTTTGGGCTGCGTAGGCTGCCAATGAGAGCCTTTTCCAAATTTTGATGCATAAAACATCAAAATTGAACTGCTCACATCATGATACAATCATATGTCTGGGCTTTTGATTGGCTGAATACAGTCTTTAATAATAATTTTCAATGAATGAATAAAGCCAGGAGGAAGCAGAAATAAAACTAAAATTTTAAACTTAATTTTTTCAGGCGAAAAATCAGACTAGATTAGATTAATTAGGAAAAAAGTAGGATTGAGTGAATGGGGGAAATAGGCTTGGGAGAATATGGCAAACAGAATTAATGTTTATAGTATTTTTATCCACGTTTTAAGTGCAGTAGAATGTCAGTGTGTGAGTTGGATACGTGCAAAAAACATTAGCCAATAGAAAGTGTTATTTTGCTGGACCTGTTGACAGTCTAAAGGTTAAAGCACTGATTGCATTTTGGAATTAGCTCTTGTGAAGCATTTCAGATATAGTTTGTTCTGCTTGAGTAAATAGTCTTTATTGGCATCTTCTTTATTGTTCCTTCAAGATTCAGAGGAGATGAAGGAGAAAATCTGCAAGCAAATTTCAGAAAGGTGTAAAAACAATAAAGTAGTGATAATGAGGAACTTCAATTATTCTAATAGACTGGGAAAAGAACAGTGTAAAGGGCAAGGAGAGGGAGGAATTCTTGAAATGGGTACATGAGAACTTTCTTTCATCAGTTTGTTTCCAGCCCAATGAGGAAGGAAGCAGTGCTGGATCTAGTCCTAGGGAATGACGTGGAGCATGTTTCACTGGGAGGGCATTTGGGAAAAAATTGTTCACAATATCATAGGTTTAGAGTAGTTATGGAAAAGGACGAAGAACAATCAAAGGTGAATATAATCAACTGGAAGAGGGCTAATTTTAGTGAGTTGAAAAGGGATCTGGCCCAGGTGGATTGGAAACAAAGATTGGCAGGTAAATCAGTAAATGAGCAATGAGAGGCTTTCAAGGAAGAGATAGTTTGAGTACAGAGTAGACACATTCCTATGAGAGGGGGGGAGGAAAGAAGGGCATTCAAAGCTAGAGCATCCTGGATGACGAAAGAAATTGAGATTAAAATGAAACAGAAAAAGGAGGCTTATGATGAATGTCAAGTTCATAATACAGTAAAGAATCAAGCAGAATACAGAGCGCAAAGGAGAACAGAAAAAGGAAATAAGAGGGGCAAAGAGTGTATGAAGAAGGATTAGCGAGTAACATGAAAAGGTATCCTAAGGTCTTTTATAAACACGCAAAAGAGTAAAAGGATAGTCAAAGGAAGGGCGGGCCAATTAGGAACCTAAAAAGAGATCATCTTGTGGAGGCAGGGGCAAGGCTTAGGTACTAAATGATTTCTTTGCATCTGTCTTCACAAAAGAAGAGGATGCTTCCAATGTCACAGTAAATGAGGAAGGTGTAGTGAAATTGGATAAGATAAAAATAGATTAAGAGGAGGTACTTAAAAGGTTGACAGCGCTCAAAGTAGAAAAGTCACCCGGTCCAGATGCAATGTGTCCTAGGTTGCTGAGGGCTCTGGCCACAATATTTCAATTCTCCTTGGATATGGGAGTGGTCCCAGAGGACTGGAGGGTTGCAAATGTTACACCCCTGTTCAAAAAAGTGGAGAGGGATAAACAGAAAAAAGACTAGAGAAGCTGGGATTGTTCTCAGAGCAGAGAAGGTTATGGGGAGATTTAATAGAGGTGTTCAAAATTATGAGAGGTTTTGATAGAGTAGATGGGAAGAAACTGTTTCCACTAGCATTGGGGTTGGTAACCAGAGGACACAGATTGAAGATAATTGGCAAAAAAATCAGGGGGGAGGTGAGGGAAATTCTTTTTACGCAGCGAGTTATGATCTGGAATCACTATCTGAAAGGATGGTGAAAGCAAATTGAATAGTAACTTTCAAAAGGGAATTGGATATATACTTGAAAAGAAAAAATTTGCTGAGCTACGGGAGAAAAGCAGGGGAGTGGGACTAATTGGATAGTTGTCAAAGAGCAGGCACGATGGGCCGAATGGCCTCCTTCTATGTTGCATGATTCTGTTTTCTGTTGCACTGAATATTGTTTTCCTCCCTTAGCTCTCACGGCAGCAGCAGGCAGGGGTAAACTGGAAGTATGTGAACTTCTCCTGCAACAAGGAGCTGTGGTATCCCATCCCAATCGAAGGGGAATTGCTCCAGTATTTTGTGCAGCAAGACAAGGTCATTGGCAGGTATTATAAATGCTGTTTTTGATTTAATGACCATCTTCTTGGTTTGGAAAACTAATCTATGTTGTTGAAGGTACAAAATTAATTTTTTAGTATTAGCGGTTTTTGAATAGTTGATAAAGTCCCCACTGCTTTTAAGGACGTGTTGCTGCTAATGTGATTTGCCCGCTATACGCGTTCGATGGTTTATCCCCACCATCTGGAACACACATGATGTTCAGCAGAAAGAACTGAAATATCAATGAAATAGCTGTTCACATTTTAGAATTAAATCTATGCATAAAAAAAAATTAAGATTCAGCTATTCCTTTGTAGAAGTACATAATGATTTTAGATATTTTAGAATAGTCCTTAGGTAGGTGTAGTCAGAAAGCTGAAAAATAAATGATAAGTGAAGTATAGTTATAAGGATAGGCGGTGGCGGTCGTACTACAGGGGAGATGAAAGATTATCTGCCTTCGGACCTTCACAAGGTGCTGTTTACTTTGTTACTGCAGTCAGTGCTGAGTAGTGTAAGCTGTAACCTGGCACCACTTATAGGTGATTAAGTATACAAGGTAATTGCACCTTCACAAATTCCAACCTACTGAGTGATCAGTTGTTTCTGCCTGAAATACCTGATGCACTTAACGCGCTGTAATTGACTATAATGGAAATGGAGAATGGCTAGGACTGTTTGACTGATTTGAACGATTGGCCGGTTTAAATGATGGGGACTGTAGGCCTACCTGTGTTGTATTAATTTTTTGTTTTGTGAAAATTTAGATTGCTGACCTATTATTTCAGCATGGTGCTGATGTGAACACAACAGATAAGCAAGGACGTACACCACTTATGGTGGCTTCTTGCGAAGGGCATGTGATCACTGTTGAATTTCTACTTTCAAAAGGTAAACTACTGTCAATCTTTGTTAAATTGTGTAGTTACATTTTTCTGCTAAGTATCAATGTTCCATTTGGTTTTGGTCTTCAGGTGCTTCCATATCTTCGGTAGATAAGGAAGGGTTGACTCCCTTGAGTTGGGCCTGCCTGAAGGGGCAAAAACCTGTGGTTCAGACTTTGGTGGAGAGGGGTGCAGCTATTGACCACACTGATAAGAATGGTCGCACTCCTCTGGATCTAGCAGCTTTTTATGGAGATTCTGACATTGTGAGTACTACCAAACTTTGCTTGTGGTATATAGACATATGTACTGACGTTGTGTTGGGTTTGGTAGCAAAGCCTGGCTCAGCACTGGTAAACAGGCCATTTGTCTCAACTGGTCTGTGCCGGCGTTTATGCTCCACATGAGCTTCCTCCCTCCCTACTTCATCTAACCCTATCAGGATACCCTTCTATTCCTTTCTCCCTCGTGTGCTTATCTAGCTTCCCCTTAAATGCATCTATGCTGTTTGCCTCAACTACTCCTTGTGATAGCGTGTTCCACATTCTTACCACACTGGGTAATAAAATTTCTCCTGAATGCCCTATTAGATTTATTAGCGACTATTTTATATTTATGACCTCTAGTTTTGGACTCCCCCACGAGTGGAAACATTTTCTCTACTTGTACCCTATCAAACCCTTTCATTATCTTAAAGACCTCTATCAGGTCACTACTCAGCCGCCCCAGAGAAAAGTAGGTATTCAAATTGAAATTCCCGGTGTTCGAAGCCCAATAATTCGGAGTTGCAGTTTTCTCATTAGTGGATTGACTCTACTAATGTTCTGCACATATATGGTGCAACTGTCATAATGTATTTCTGCTGGCAAATTTTACTTCACAAATGCTAGGTGTTACAGATTGTGGGGAATGTGGGTTTAGGAGCAAATTAAATGAAAATACAATTAATAAACTATTAATTTAATGGGTAAAACAATTATTTTAATGGGTTATGCATATTTCCACACAATATAATATAGATATTAGTTGCATCCATTCAGGCACTGGATCAGGGAAACTTTTTATGACATAACCAAATAAAAACACTAGCATTAAGAAAAATTAACATTTTTACATGTTAATGTAACAGTTGTGTTTAAAATTATATATTAGTATTATTATTTCTGAGTCTTGATAGCAACTGTTGCAGGCCATTCAACTGCAGATTGCATCACAGCCAAGCATATCTTGTCCTCAGCCAATAACACTCGATAGTGATCAGGAGCAGGATCAGGCTCTGACTTTCTCACTAACCTGGGACAATGAGATGAATTGTGGTTTCCATATCCGGGATTGAACCTGGGACTTTTCTAGCCTATATGACTCATTGGATAAACATGCTGAGCAATCAGAGGAGTCTCTTTTGAATTAAGGATCTATAACTTATTACCTGCAAGTAGAGAGAGGTCTTACTTGATTTCCTACTCATAAATGAAATGGGCATGCTCCACCTAGAGGCTCAGTTGGCTTGAGCAGTGAGTAGCTGAGCCATAAAGATCAGAAAAGTTCCAAATTTGATCCCTGATATCAACTGGGGCAGTACACCTGGCCAGATAGGTAATAGGTGGACCTGGTCCTGCACCTAAAGTGCTGTTAGCTACAGGGCAACGGACTGGGTGCTGGAAGTTGGGATTAGAATGGGCACCTGGTTGTTCTTCGAGCCGGCACGGACACAATGGGCTGAATGCCCCCCTTCTGTGCTGTATCTTTTCTATGGTTCTAGGTGATCAGTGCTAAATTTTGTTTATAGGGGAGGGTTGGTTGAAGTAAAGTGAGACTGATTCATCCAAGTTATTTTTAAATATTTGAGAGTATATAAATAACCACCAGGAATACTAATATAAGGAGTACTAAGATTATATTAAGATGCACTTTGGGCACTAAATATAATTGAACATTAGTTCCACATTAAAATATGTTTCAATCACCGTTAAACAAATGAGAAGGATTGATGAATATTCAAGCCATTTCAGACATTTCATTTTAAAACATAATGATTGTAGAAAACCATAGAGGCAATTTGACAAAACAGTGAGGGAATCTTGTATCTTTGGGTATAATAAACTTGTTTAATAAGTTTCATATTTGCTGTGCAGGTTCAGTATCTGGTGGAAAGAGGTGCAATGATTGAGCATGTTGACTACAGTGGAATGCGTCCATTAGATAGAGCAATTGGATGCTGCAACACTTCAGTGGTGGTGATGCTGCTAAAGAAAGGTGCAAAACTAGGTACGACTTTAAGACCAAGGAACTGAATTGATGTAGCGTTTTTCATAAGTTATAATTTTTGCTCATTATTTTGACTGACCGAAAAGGAGAGCAGATTTGTCCTATACATACTGATTTGCAATGTACACAGCTAAACTTTCTATAAACGTCTTTCATTGTTACTGTCAATTGAAAATCTGAAATTTCCCTGTTTCAAAAAAATCTCTCCAATTTGGTGCTCAGTATTATTTTGTTATTCAGATAGTCCAGTTAAATGCGGCCCTATAAAGGTCCGTATGAAAATCCTAATCCTTTCCCATTCAAACACTTCATGAATTGATTTATTTTCAATAAGAATTGTCAGATGTATTTGCCACTTTGGATAGAAAAGTATTAGACTATCATTTGTTTATAATGCAAATATTTTGGGAAGATCATTTTACTGGTAAGTTATTTACGTTTTACTGCAAAAATGGATTGACAGTCTTAATTCAACATGACTAATTGGCTATTTTAAATACACAGCACATCTCTGCTAATTGGCTAATTAACAAATTCTTATTGGACACTATTTATATATTGCACAATTATTTCATTTAATTGGCAGAAATAATTTGTCTCCTGGACAGCACCAGATAGGGTTTTGAATTGACAGTAGATTAATTGCCTAATGTGCGCCAGGTTTACACTCTATTCAAAAGGAAAACAAGTAATTTGATGTCCCTTCATTATTAGTTTTATGGTCTCTGACATCATGGGCATCAAGGGATATGGAGCTAAGGTGGGTAAATGAAATTGAGGTAGAGATCAGCCATGATCGAATTGAATGGCGGAGCAAGCTCGAGGGGCTGAATGGCCTACTCCTGTTCCTATGACATCATTGTTAGGCTTCTTTATAATATTTAGATTTGTACAGCAAAACATTTTGACTGATACATCCTTTCCATTAATACGAATTGCTTCCATCATTTCAGGAAACTTGTATGAAAGGCTGTCAGTTTTGGTATTTTCATTCCAGGAGCATTTCTTATGTTTACAATTATATTTACTAACCAAATGACAAGGATCCATGAGTACCATTAGTGACAGAGCTATTCATGTAATGGCTCTTGGTTAGAATTTTGGATTTCTGAATTTTGCTAATTTGAAAATAGAGCAACTAGATTTATTCCTGTTTACAGTTTTGGAACACTGGTCCCACATTTGGTTTCTCTGAAAAGGACAGGACAAAGACCTTAGACTCCTGAGCCTCCCACAATTTTTCACTGATCCAATTACAAAACCGTTTATTCTCAAGATAAAGTGGCATCTGATGCCAACTAACACTGGCACAAGGTAAACGACTAAACTGTTGGTCTTCAACTGGTGCACAGTTGATCTCATGATCGATGCAAATGATGTTTCCCATCTTGGCTTACTGTAAGAAAAAGCTCTATAGTCTCCCCCCATCATCACTCATTGCAGCTAGCAGTATGCTGCCATGCATCTGCCAATAGCTCATTATTGATTGGGTTCCAATTTCAGACCTTAGTTGGATTTTGTAAAAGGCTGCAAACGGCTGCATCAGCATGAACTGACTTGGATCAGCATCTTCCTGCTGACTTGGCTCCTAAATATGTAATGATAATTCAGACCGTTCTCCTGTAAATCTGTTTGTACAATGACCTCAAAACAGTTTACATAGGCACGAAAAGTTTCTGAACACGGTTCATACAGGCTGCCAGTACCATACCTTTTCTAACATTGGTGTTAATAGACACCAGCTTTTCATCAACACCAGCTGAGAACCTGGAAGAGGAAATCTCACTTTGCTTCACTTCAGAGACAGTTTGACCTTTCACACCTGATTTACACTCCAAGTTTAGTATCGGTGTGAAGCAGTTTCAGCTTCACATAAGTTCTAAACTTGAGTGAATGTACCATTACATACCAAGCCTAATTTAATTTCTTTTGATTGACAATTATGCTCATGAGAATCTTAATTCCAGTTTGAGACTCCATCATGGATTTTCCACATGGAGAACTGTGTATTTGTATTGACGTGTGTTGTAACTTTGGTTTGTAAGTTGTATGTCAGCTGTATCCATTGTGCATGAACACATGCCATAGTTCCTGTTTACACCACAGCTTTGGTCAGATGTAATGAGCCAAGTTTTTCCACTCTGCATTATTCCTTTAATTGTAAATGGATCAATGCAGGCATTAAAATAACACAGATTAGAAAATCTAGGCTGAGTTATTAAAATGATTATAGTTTTAGCTTTTTAATTGGGAGGAACTTAATTAGTATGGGGATTTTGTTGGAGATAGTCTTGTAAATAAAACTGAATTCATCAGTTCTAGAGACAAGTCCACTGTATATTTTGTAGTTAAGTTTGTGATGTGCTTCTTTCTCTTGATAAACTTATTCTTTTTCTTCCAATTTTAATTTATTCTTTCCACTATAATATAGCTACTCACCAAGTTGGTAGGCTGTGAATGCTTTCATTGCTTCCTAAAACCCTTGATGCTACTTCCTCCTCATCCATCAGTGTGCACAGTTTTCTCTGTGATGCAATATGCCCTCAAACCCCTTGGCTGGGCACTGATATGACTGTAGACATTCTTGAAGAATTTTCTTAAAGCTGTATTGCTCTACTTTTTAATTTTATTACTAATAAAGGTGCCCATTGCCACAGTGATTATTTCTAATAAAATATCTCAAAAATAGCAACCATTTTGTGGCCAAGCATATTTTAAATAGAATCATAGAAATTTACAGCACAGGAGGAGGCCATTCGGCCCATCCTGTTTGTGCCGGCCAAAAAAGAGCTTTCATGCCTAATCCCACTTTCCAGCACTTGGTCCGTAGCCCTGTAGGTTATGGCACTTCAAGTGCATATCCAAGTACTTCTTAACTGCGATGAGGGTTTCTGCCTTTACCATCCTTTCAGGCAGTGCGTTCCATACCCCTACCACTCTGTGGGTGAAAAAATTTCTCCTCAGCTCCCCTCTAATCCTTATACCAATTACTTTAAATCTATGCCCCCTGGTTATTGACCTCTCTGCTAAGGGAACTAGGTCCTTCCTATCCATATCCCTCTATCTAGGCCCCTCATAATTTTATACACCTTAATTAAATCACCCCTCAGCCTCCTTTGTTCCAAAGAAAACAACCCCAGCCTATCTTTATTAATAAATGTTTATTTTAGAATCTTAGCTTTATTCAGAAATGCTGGAAATTATCAACATCGACTCACTCAAATAAATTAGTGTTTTTACAGAAAAAATTCACTAATACTTGCACCAGTATCTTTAAGTGTGGCACAAATTTCATTTTTTTATCCCCAAGATTGAGCTTTTCCTACTGTCATTTACAGATGATTGTTTCATTTCATAGAACAGAGTGCTTTATTATTTGAAAACTAAGTGCACAGTGGAAAATGGTCTTCGTTACAGCAATGAAGGTATTTGCCAAATGAATCATACTGCCAGTATGATTTTCAGCAGAGCACCTTGCTTTAATTATAAATTTAAACTTAAAAAATAAACCATCAAAACTGTAAGGTAAATAAGCATTTTGTATGGAAGTAAAAGTCAATTGTATTGACTTTGTAAGTCTTACATTAACTTTTTCCCTCCCTTTCATTCCCCTTTCCTTAACTTGCTTTCATTAATACGTTACAAAGGCTACAGAAGTTCTTATGACGGTTCAGGTATTGGTTTTAAACAGAATTTGCTCTGTTTTGTCCTAGCTAATGATGTCTTATAACTTTACAAATTTTCTATGTAAGAGTATGACCTTCTCCTTTTCTAAAATGAAGCCATATTGTTACTCATTTAGGTAATGCAGCTTGGGCAATGGCCACATCCAAACCAGACATCCTGATCATTTTATTACAGAAACTAATGGAAGAGGGAAACCTACTTTATAAGGTATGGTCTAATTTTCTTTTGAAATGTCCTGGGTGACTTAGGACAATGCACACACCTTTCTACTATAAATACATTTCAGAAGGTGTTGTTCCTTCATGACAAATTATGCTGTGATAATACTCTTAACTCATTATTTTCCAGGATTTCAAAACTATGGAACTTCTTAACTTGCTTACTCTTCCCTTCCTCCTACAATATAGAGGCTTTTAAACTCCAACCTTGCATCACCTAATCACAGCTTCTTGATTTACCTCATTTTCTCTCCTACTGTTGTTAACCTTGGTAGTGTCCTGCACTAAAGGTATTGGGCCTTTACCTAGGTTTCTCAATTTAAAAAAAATAGCAATGAATAGAATCCAGAGTGCTGGTCTCTTAAAACTGCAATGTCCCACAACATTTATGTTTTTGTACTTCTATTAAGGCACATAATTATAATGTACATGTTTTGGGAAAAAAAAGCTAAATTTTACTTCTGTTACAATGGAAATTCTTCTTCATTGACCCTCCACACACCACTAGAATGGGACCAAGAGCATTACATTCTGCTGGAAAGAAAATAGTTAAGAGTTAACTTTTACCCACGTGGAAAGCATTCAGTCAACCATCGCATCTTTGGAAATGTCTTGGCGGGGGTTTATCTGCCGATAGATCACTGGATAATCGCCAACTCCCTTTTTTCTGCTCGGGCCATGGACAAGTCAGGGTGAAAGCTGCAAAAGTTATACTTCTGCAAAAAAAAATCCATCTACATTTCGTCCCTTTTCTTAGTTTCCAGAGTTCTTAAAAAGTCAAAGCAGAGTGGCAAAGGCGATTCTGCTCTCTCCATATTGATCTTTGTAACTATGGTTCTAGGTCATTATACTTTTATTTCTGCCTGCTTCAAAATGTTGACTCTTTGCTGGAGTACAGTTCTGTGGGCTCCAGCTGCTCTACAGTACCTTGCCCAAGTGGCTGTTATTCATGTATGAGTATCAGCAAGCTATTCTACCATTAAGAACATCACAGCCTAGACCAATCCTGACTTTTCAATACATGCACGTCCAGTAGGAGGTGCTGGATAGGTCAGGTGTGGGAACTCTAGATGAATTTTTACCATCCATAATACAGGTACAGAGGCCAATTGTAGCAACTGTGGCACTATCCAGTTGATAGCACCTATCTTAGTGCAGACCAGGGTTTACACCTGAAACCTTCCTCGTCTGTGTGGTTTAACTACTTGTTGGATAAGCTCACTGAGCTATCACACAGACAAAGCCAACGCAGTGATGGGGAAGGGAGATTTGGGTGTGCACATAAATAAATCCTTAGAGGTGGGTGAGCACGAGAAATTTTTTTTTGTTGTAAATGGGACTTTGAGGTTTATTTTGAGAGGGATTGAATACAAAAGCAAAGATGTACAAAGTAATGGTTATTTTCTATAAAATAGTTCACATCTTGGTTATTAAGATGTTTGTTAGATGAAGATGCTCCACTTTCCAAAGTGGAGCAACTTCATCTAACAAACATCTTAACCAAGATCCGTAGAATCTAGAAAACCTTCTACAGATAGAGCTTATAGTATCAGGTGAAGAAGGTTGTTTTGTGGTCCAATCATAATTTAGTCAACACTTACTCAGTACTTGAAAACGCAAAGCCACGTCAATTTGTTGCTGAAACCCAGCTCCACATAATTCCATCAGCTCTGCAGTTTTCCTTGATGTCTCCCATCAGGTACCCTGAGAGTCCATCACCTTGTTTCATGATTCATGAAAGGGATCTGTAAATGTAATCCTGTCCAAACTCCTCTGATCCCACCTTAAATTTGGGTGTTCACCAATTTATATACAGGGCTGTAGAATTCTCTGGCACCTTAAGGCCAATTTCTGAAGCAAGCCCTACCAAATTCTGCAGCAAGAGAATGTAGATTCTGCAGCAGATTTTCCAGTTTCTTTGGTGCCTTACTCAGTGGTCTACATATATTTGTGTTCTAAAAGTGTAACAGCTGCAATTTTTAGATAAAGAAGCATAAATTTATTTAATTGTTAGCTGCAGTAACTGATGGTGAGGAGAGAAGGTCTGAGCTGGAGCTGCCAGCCTCCACCACTAACTAGCAGCAGTTATAGGAGCAATTGGATCATAATTTGAAGGAATGGGAGAGCTGTCAGGAACATGACAGTTGTGAGAATCAGAAGCAGAAGAGATATAATGGATTCGGTCAGCTTTTACAGGAGACGTCTTAGTTAATATAGAATCACAGAAAGGTTACAGCACGGAAGGAAGCCATTCGGCCTACCAAGTCCACGCCGGCTCTATGCAAGAGCAATACAGCCCTATCCCCGTAGCCTTGCAAATATTTTCCTTTCAAGTACTTATCCAATTCCCTTTTGAAGGCCATGATTGAATCTGCCTGCACCACCCCCTCAGGCAGTGCATTCCAGATCCTAACAACTTGCTGTGTAAAAAAAAAATGAAGTTTTGCCTCATGTCACCTTTGGTTCTTTTACCAATCACCTTAAATCTATACCCTTTGGTTCTTGACCCTTCCGCTAATGGGAAGAGTTTCTCTCTATCTACTCTGTCTCGACCCTTCATGATTTTGAATACCTCTATCAAATCTCCTCGCAACCTTCTCTGTTCCAAGGAGAACAACCCCAGCTTCTCCATTCTATCCACGTAACTAAAGTCCCTCATCCCTGGAATCATTCTAGTAAATCTTTTCTGCACCCTTGCTAAGGCCTTCACATCTTTCCTGAAGTGCTGTGCCCAGAACTGGACACGATACTCCAGTTGTGGCCGAACCAGTGTTTTATAAAGGTTCATCTTGACTTCTTTACTTTTGTACCCAATGCCTCTATTTATAAAGCTCAGGATCCCGTATGCTTTTTTAACTGCTTTTTCAACCTGCCCTGCCACCTTCAATGGTTTGTGCACATATACTCCCAGATCTCTCTGTTTCTGTACCCCTTTTAGAATTATGCCCTCTAGTATATATTGCCTCTCCTCGTTCTTCCCACCGAAATGTATCACTTTGCATTTTTCTGCGTTAAATTTCATCTGGCATCTGTCCGCCCATGCCACCAGCCTGTCTATATCCTCTTGAAGTCTATCACTATCCTCCTCATTGTTCACTACCCTTCCAAGTTTCGTGTCATCTGCAAATTTTGAAATTGTGTCCTGCACACTCAAGTCCAAGTCATTAATATATATCAAGAAAAGCAGTGGTCCCAGCACCCCTGGGGAACACCACTGTACACCTCCCTCCAGTTCGGAAAACAACTGTTCACCACTACTCTCTGCTTCTTGTCCCTTAGCCAATTCTGTATCCATGTTGCTACTGCCCCCTTTATTCCATGGGCTGCAATCTTGATGATAAGCCTACCATGCAGTACTTTATGAAACACCTTTTGAAAGTCCATATACACCACATCAACTGCATTGCCCTCATCTACCCTCTCTGTTACCTCATCAAAAGGTAACAGGTAAAACTCGCAGGAACAAGAGCATTAAACTTGTGTATTAACAAAGAAGATTCTGTAAAAATAGATTTTACCTTTCAAGTCTCCTGCACCCAATTCTGCTTCACGGTGGGGAAAATTCTGTGGTGGTGTATCATGGAACACAGTCTCTTTTTTTTATAATTGCCCTTTAAACTTCTTAGCTCCTACAATCTCATGTTCTTGTCTTGGAGAATTGCAAAGCTTATGATGCTGGTTTTGGCTTTCAAAGAAAGCAAGGTTCAGCTTATTGTGAATCAACATTACCCGATCCAGCATATCGATCAAACCATCCTTAGGCCTCATCCAGATTCTTAATAAAAGTAATCTCATTTTCAACTTCTTCAGATGGTGATCTGTACTTTATTCATCTCCCTCCCGTTTGGAACTATATTGATGATTCCACTGTATAGGTGCCTGTAGGACTTTATCCTTTTAAATGGATTACACCAAATCACTCGAGTTTTCATACCCAATGGTCCCAAAATTCTATGGAAAGACATTTCCAAATAAAATTAGTAAAATGGCCAGTAGAATGTAATCTTCACTGCTGTCCTCTCACCAGTAAGAAACATTCAAGCTCGGCTAAGTGGACAGAGGGGGAGATCAGCATTCAGTTCAGAGAGACTTGCAAGAGGATTGGGCAATAATATTGGGTGATTTTAACTATCCTAAGATGAGCTGGAATAAAAGTAATGCAGGTGTTCAAAGTGGAGAACACTTTATAGAATACACCAGGACTGCTTCCTAGGTCCAACAAAGAAAGAAGTATTACTTGATTTAGTTCTGGGAAATGAAATGGGGCAAGTAAGAGAACATTTGGGAAATAGTGACCACAACAGTGTACGAAAAGAAAAGGATAATGAAGGGTTAAAGATAAGAGTGCTGAAATGAAAAAAGTTACATAGAGTCTACAGCACAGGAATAGGCCATTTGGCCCAACTGGTCTATGCTGGCGTTTGTTCCACATGAGCCGCCTCCCTCCCTACTTCATCTAACCCTATCAGCATACCCTTCTTCTCCTTTCTCCCTCGTGTGCTTATCTAGCTTCTCAAATGCATCTATGCTATTTGCTTCAGCTACTCCTTGTGGTGGCACTTTCCACATTCTTTTGGGTGGCACTTTCCACATTCTTTTGGGTAAACAAGTTTCTCCTGAATTCCCTATTAGATTTATTAGTAACTATCTTATATTTATGATCTCTAGTTTTGGACTCCCACACAAGTGGAAACATTTTCCCAACATCTTCTCTATCAAACTCTTTCATTATCTTAAAGGCCTCTATCAGGTCACCCCTCAGCCTTCTCTTTTCTAGAGAAAAGAGCCCCTGCCTGTTCAGCTTTCCTGGTAAGTATATCATCCTTGTGAATATATTTTGCACCTTCTCCAATTCCTCTATATCTTTTTTATAATATAGGGACCAGAACTCTGCACAGTACTGCAAGTGTGGTCTAACCAAGGTTCTATACAAGTTTAACATAACTTCTCCGCTTTTCAATTCTATCCCTCTAGAAATGAACCCCGATACTTGGTTTGTCTTTTTTATGGCCATAATTAATCTCTGTCGCAACTTTTAGTGATCTGTGTATCTGTAGCACGAGATTCCCTTTGCTCCTCTACTCCATTTAGACTCTCATTATCCAAGCAGTATGTGGCCTCCTTATTCTTCCTACCAAAATGCACCACCTCACACTTATCTATATTGAAATTCATTTGCCAATTACACGCCCATTCTGCAAGTTTATTAATGTCTTCTTGCATTTTGGCGCATTCTTCCTTTGTATTATTGACACCCCATATTTGGTGTCATCTGCAAATTTTAACATTGTACTTCCGATTCCCGAGAACAAATCGATACTAAATTGTGAACAACAGTAGTCCTGTGAAACACCACTTCTGACCTTTCGCCAGTCTGAGTAGCTAACTGTAACATCTACTCTCTCTCTTCTGTTTTGTAGCCTGCTTGCTATCTATTCTGTTACCTGTCTTCTGACCTTAGTCATGAGCCTAAAATATCGAAGGCCTTTTGAAAATCGAAATATATTATATCTACTGCATTACCCTTGTCTACTCTGTACAGAATTCAGTAAGGTTGGTCAAGCATGACTTTCCCTTCTGAAATCCATGCTGACTACTCTTTATTATATTTTTGTTTTCTAGATATTTGTCTATTACATCTTTGAGTAAAGATTCCATTATCATTCCTACCACCGACAGTAAGCTAATTGGTCTATAGTTCCCTGGACTTCTTATCTCCTTTTTTAAATATAGGAACAACATTAGTTGTCCGCCAGTCCCTTTTCTAATAAATTTTTATATTTGTGTAATAGTGCCTCTGTTATCTGTTCCCTAACTTTTAATATATGTGGATATAATCCATCCAGACCAGGGGTTTTATCCTTTCTCAGTTTGATTAGTTTACCAATTATCTTCTCTCTTCCCCCCCCTCCCCCTCCCCCCCCATCTTAAATGTCTCTTTTGTTTATCTCTTTTAATATCATGCCAACCTTGTTAGTCTCCCTGGTAAATACTGAAGCAAAGTAACTATTCAATATTTCTGCCATTTCGTTGTCATTACGTGTGTCTGTGGAATACTTTACTATTTCTTTTGATATTCCTTGAAAATTTAATTTTGTAGTTCCTCTTTGCTTTCCTAATTGTTTTTTGACTACTTTCCTAACCTCTTCATATTCCCTTATGTCATCCTCTCCTTAATTGTTTATATGCTTAGTGTATGCCTTTTTCTTTAGTTTCAATTTTACCCTTATTTCTCTATTCATCCATGGTGCTTCACTATTGGCTAGTTTGTTCTTGTTTTTTAGAGGAATATATTTCTCCTGTACTGTCTGGATCCCCGTTTTAAATATTTCCCACTGCTGCTCTATTTCTTTGTCAAAATTTTTTTCTCGTTTACCTTCCCTAGTTCCATTCTCATCCCCTCAAAATTAGCTTTTTCCCCATCTATTACTTTGGTCTTTCCCTTACTTATGTCTTTCTCAATCATTATTTTAAACCTCATTATGTTATGATCGCTATTGCCTGGATGTTCCCCTACGCTTATCTGCTCTGGTTCATTTCCCATTACTATATCCAGCAGCGATTCCTCTCTTGTTGAGCTTCTCACATACTGGGTAAGAAAGGAGACCTGTACACACTGGAAAAACTCCATTTCCCCTTTCCCCATCTCTTGCCAGTTTATTTGGGGGCATTTGAAATCTCTCATGATTATTCAATATTTCTTTTACTCATTTCATAGATTTGCCTACATATTTCATCCTCCACTTCTCTTCCACTATTAGGTGGTCTGCAGATTATACCTATTGACGTGATCGATCCCTTCTTATCCTTTGTCTCAATCCACGTGGATTCTGTTTCTATCTTAATATTATGCAAAGTTCAGCGAGATAAAAGAGGATCTGAACAAATTAACTGGGCAGAAAATGTAGCATACAAGTTGACAGATCAGCAGTGGGAAATCTTCAAATATGAACTGCATAAAGTACAAATAAACCAATTCCTTTACTACAGTTATCTCTAACAATTGTTCCATATCTTCTTCTACATGTACATTCTCACTTCCACCAACATTTGTAAAACAAGAATGGAAAATATTTATTTAATACCTTCGCTATACCTTCAGTCTCCGCAATTAAGACTCCTTCCTTCATCACTGAGTGATCCTAACGTCTCTGTAACTAATCTTTTACTTTTTATATTCAGCTAGATCCCCAGTTTTTGAAAGAAGTGTCCAGTAACAGCATCAGTAAAACTACAAGTTGGAGCATACTGTGAACAAAGATGTTGGGCTCAGGAACATTCACATTTTGGTTTGTTGGTTCTGGAATCTCTGTTCCTCTCTGAGGACCCTCCTGTTCCTAATACCTCACCATAGTCAGTTTTCAGCAAGACATGATGGAATTCCAAAACCTAAGAGTACCTAATTTTAAGGTTTTATTCTTTGAACCAATGGTATCCTTAATGCATTGCATTCCCACTTTATCATCCCCCCACCCCCCAGGCCATTGCAGATAGTAAATATATTGGGTTTTGCCCTGTTGCTTCATGGGATCCTTTAGGTCAAAACAAACTGATGTCTTGTGGGTATGGCTCATCTTCTTTACACTCTAGGAGTGGGAAGTGTTCCAGGAATGACTCCTGATGTCATGACAGGTTATTCATAGTGACCAGAGTGCTGATGCCAGTTCTACTGCTGTGATGTGTGGAAGGTGCCTTTGATTGTTTTTTAAAAAAAATAAAGATGATCCTACAAAATCGGTAATAATTATTTTTCCTTAAATAAAATCTTAACGTTTTAAACAAGTGCATTAGGGCAGTGTTGTTGTGCCAAGCATTAGAAAACTGACATGCAAACGGTGAAGAGAACTGTAGAAGAATTAAGACATAGATAGCGGAATAGGCAGACAGGTGGTAGTTGTATTTCAATGTGGATAAATGTGAAGGAATATATTTGGGAGGAAAAACAAGGAATGGGTGGGAAGACACTGAAAGGGTGTGCATGAACAGAGGAACTTAGGGTTGAAATATATAATTCCCTGAAAGTGCTAGTGCAGGTAGATAAAGCCATAAAAAGGCCAGTAGTATTTTGGATTTTGTAAATAGCTTATAATACATGAGTAAAAAAGTAATGATGAATTAATAAAAATACTAGTTAGGCTGCAATTAGAGTACTGTGTACAGTTTTGGGCACCCCATTATAGAAAGAGCATTAAACCCATATAGAACTTACAGCTTGTCTTTACCAGGATGACACCAAGGATGGGAAACTATATAGCTATAAGGAGAGACTTGAGACACTGGGACTATTTCTGATGGAGCAAATAAGGCTGAGGAGATTTAACAGATTTTTTGACATCATAAAGATTTCTGATAGAAGGAATAGGGAAAGACTATTTCCTCTGGTTGAAGAGTTAGTAACAAGGAGTCATCAATTTAAAATCGACAGTGAGGAGAAAGATTAGGAATTTTTTTTTTACTCGGAGGGTTGTTGAAGCATGAAGTGCTTTGTCAAAGGGAAAATTGAATAAATATTTGAAGTAGAGGAAGATACAGGGCTATGGGGAAAGAGCAGGGCAGTAGGATTAGTTTTGAATTGCTGTAGCAAAGAGCCAGCACAGACACGATGGTCTGAATGGCTGCTTCCTGTGCTGTAACCTGTGGTTTAATGGAAAAATGCATACTTGATCTCCTATTCGCTTTGTAACTGAATCCGAGACAGGAGTTACCACATTGTTTGCTGCATCTCCCAATAAGGGGATGGCTCAGGTGGTATAGAATCAGATGGGGATGATTTCTGGTTGCTCAGCCAAAGGCAACATTGTCTAGATCTGGTAGTAGGCTGCCTGCACTCATGGCAACAGAGACCAGAGTCCAGATAGACCTTGAGCTATAACATAAGGGACAAAATTATATTGAAAAATTGTTAAAGGTAAAATCCTAATGTTTGTTGGCAAACTGGGAAAATCTGACCTGATAGTGTTTACCTAATAAGCTTTGACACATGACTGGATAAACATTTTCTTGGCAGCTGAATATGTCAAAAGAGAATTGATATTTATAATACTTCAAGCCATAATATGTTTTCTCTCTCAACTCCTGCAGAAAGGAAAGATGAAAGAGGCAGCCCAGAGATATCAGTATGCCCTAAGAAAATTTCCACGAGAAGGATTTGGGGACGAAGTGAAATCTTTTAGAGATCTGAGGGTTTCTCTTTACTTAAACCTGTCACGATGCCGGAGGAAAACTAATGTAAGCTATTGTATCTGATTTCATTAGACTTCTGGTTTTATTTATTTAAAGTCTGACTTATTCAAAATCCTTTGTTTTAAAGGGTGGTTGTTCAGATTTTTTTGTGTTAATGTGTTTTTTTTATTTTGAGAGTTGTCCTGGTGGAGATGCAGCTGGAGTTCTGAAATCTGAGAGTTTTACCATGGCTTTGGCAATATATAAGTTTTTGACCTGTGGCACAGCCAGTCAGGAATAGTTTCATACTTTGGCACTGCCAATCTTCAGTTGAGTGCCAGCTTGGCACAGTTGTTAGTGTTTTGACTTCTGGGTCAGAAGGCTATGTGTTTAAGCTCCATGCCAGGACATGAAAGCTTAATCTAGCCTTGACAGCTAATGCAGGACAGAGGGAGTGCTGAATTCTCAGAGGTGCAGACCTACATAAGAGATGTTCAAACTTGTTCAGGTGAATGTTGAAAGCTGTGTTGGAAAGCATCAACTATTAGCATCAAAACAAATTGCAGTGTCTAGCTTGTATTGTACAAATTACTTGGCTCAAGGAGAAGAGCAGACCATTTTTTTTTACAAGGTAACAGTGGATGGTAGAACATGTCTAGTAAGTGCTGAATATATTATTGGAATTTCCAATATTCAGTGTAAAGATGTTAAAGAAAGCAGACCAAGCCTTGCCCTTCTTCCTAAACTGTATACAAGAATAGGACTGGATTTCTCCCATACTTAGCTAAGGTTTTTAAGATGCCCAGTTTAGCTTGCCTCTGAACCATCTTACATATACAGTTCAGAGAAATTTAATAGTTGCACCCCAAGCCAATCAAAATGGGATTACAGTATAACTTTTGAGTGGAATGAGTTTAAATTTTTTTTGGCAGTTATCAAAGATGAAGTCAGACATAGGTGCATGAAGTATCACTGCTTTATTCACACATTTATATTATCACAATTAAAGCCATCTTAAGGTTAAGCACTGAGAACTACAACAGGTACTTGGGTATAATCAACAGAGTATGTCATTTCAAGTACAAATGTATCGAAGTTTCCGCCATTGGAGCTTGGGTTCTCTTGATTGGCCATGTGGTAATATTGCTATATGGTAATATTGCTATATGGTAATATTCAAGGATACTATATGGCTTAGCAAGGCCAGATTTAGTTTGTATTTAATAGAAACATAGAAAATAGGAGCAGGATAAGGCCATTCGGCCCTTTGAGCCTGCTCTGCCATTCAATATGATCATGGCTGATCCACTATCTCAATACCATATTCCCACTCTCCCCCCATACTCAGTGCCTTCTGTGTCTAGAAATCTATCTATCTCTTTAAATATATTCAGTGACTTGGCCTCCACAGCCTTCTGTGGTAGAGAATTCCACAGGTTCACCACCCTCTGAGTGAAGAAATTTCTCCTCATCTCGGTCCTAAATGTCCTACCCCGTATCCTGAGACTGTGACCCCCTCGTTCTAGACCACCCCCCAGCCAGGGGAAACATCCTCCCTGCATCCAGTCTGTCTAGCCCTGTCAGAATTTTATATGTTTCAATGAGATGCCCTCTCATCTAAACTCGAGTGAATACAGGCCTAATTGACCCAATCACTTCTCATACGACAGTCCTGCCATCCCAGGAATCAGTCTGGTGAACCTTCGCTGCACTCCCTCTATGGCAAGTATATCCTTGTGGATAAGTTAACCGCTTTGAACATGCAGGCTATATTGGGTGCAGACATCCCTGGTCCTTCGAGCCGACCGGATTTGTGGCATCATCTGTTCAACTCCCTTTCAAATGCTGCTCTTCTTGGGAATGTCTGCTGTTGTCTTGTTTCTTCAGTTGTCATCTCCTGGTTCAGCTAACTTGACACATACATGTTTCCCTATCGCTATACTGTCAATAAACTCTCTCTCTATTCGGAGCAATGACCTTATAAATACTATAGTGATACACTTCATAAGTTACTTCCATCAGGATAAACCTTTAACCTGTCTTAATCTTACAGTTGCACTCTTAACCCTACTTCTGCTTCTGTAGAACTATATTAAGCCTTTGTGACAGCTTATGTATTTTCTAAAAGATCATAGCACTCTGGAAACTAAGTAGCTCCGTTCCTCTTTGCCTCTCCTGATCTCTTCCTTCTCTCCTACCCTTCTGCTGCCTTTCTTGTTCCCATCTGCTTAGGGAGAGGACAACCATGGCAGCTTTTATCTCTTAGAAATGACTGAGATCAGCCTGTTGTGAGATTAAATCTCAATGTGCAGTGAAAATGATTATCTCGGTCACCATTGTCTTTTCCCAGATATCAGTCATCTATATTGGCATGTTGGCCAAAATGTTGATGAGAACCAAATTATTTGCATCTTTAACATTCCTTAGCAGTTAGCACCAGCTAGAAGTCCATAATCCCAACCAAGTTCCTATGCTTTTTTTTTCAGAGTTGGGTCCCCAAACTGACTCATCAATTAAACTTTCAGATTGCTAGCCTACAGGTTTATGATACTTGTGATTCAATTGTCAACCAGCAATTTATTTGCTGTTTGGTGTGTGAGCTCCTTTGTTATCCGCTTTCCTGGAGACCTGGCTGTCCCAGAATTCCAGTGTTAGCCCTTTGGGTTTTCCCAGCATTCAGTAGCTTGATTCAGGGAGGTACTTTACTACATTTTCAATAACAATTGTGCATATGAAGCAGCAAGGAAAAATTGAATAAATTATTTTTTGATAGCAGTTAAAATTAGGCTTAAATTAAAGTAACTTTTATGGTGCAAAGAATGGATTAACTCTTTTTGATAGTTGTATGTACAAATTTAACAATAGGTTTTGGATAAACAAGTTTGTTCAGCCCATTTCACATGATAATTACGGATGAGGCAGGCCATTTGACCCATCTTAAGTCATTCACGCAAAAAGAACCTAAGGTCTGCCCACTTGCGTGTCCAGTTGTTTCTTGAAAGATTCCAGGGTTTTCACCTCCACTATTCCTGGAAGTCAATTCCATATGTTGATTTTTGTGTAAATAATTTCTTGACATCAATCCTAAATTTTACGTTTCACTAGCTTGAATCTATGTCCACTTGTCCTACTCTCACTATTTAACTTGAAGTGATATTACAGATTTATTTTTTCTGGTCACCGAACTTTCTTACTTACCTGTATAAGATCTCCTCTCAGACATTACCTTTCCAGGTTGAAAAGTCCAAGAGTCTCTGGTCTTTCCTCATAACTCAGACTAGGGTTTAGCCTTATGGCTCTTCATTACTATTTTGTGTTCATTCTCGATTTTAAGCCCTTTTGCATCTTTTAGGATTTTTGATCTCTTCTCTGACTGACCTCTTACTGATGTAGTAATGACATTTTTTTTAGTATTGTGATTTAATGAGATCATGGCTGATCTGATTTTTACCTCAACTCCATCCTAATTCAGGCTCGAGGGGCCGAATGGCCTACTCTTGCTCCTATCTCTTAAGGTCTTATGACCTCTTATGTCTTCCTGTATTTTGTTGCAGTCCTCCTCGGTATTAACTATACCCCCCAATTTGGTGTCGTCCGCAAATTTTGAAATTGTACTTCTGATTCCCAAGTCCGAATCGTTTATGTAAATGGTGAACAACAGTGGTCCCAGCACTGATCCTTGTGGAACACCACTTCCCACCTTTTGCCAGTCTGAGTAACTACCTTTAACCCCTATTCTCTGTTTTCTGTTTTGTAGCCAGCTTGCTATCCATTCGGCTACTTGTCCCCTGACTCCACATGCTCTGACCTTAGTCATGAGACTACTATGCGGTATCTTATCGATGACCTTTTGAAAATCCAACTATATTACATCTACCACATTATCCTTGTCTACCCTTTCTGTTACTTCAAAGAATTCAGTAAGGTTGGTCAAGCATGACCACCCCTGTTGAAATCCATGCTATTATAATTTCGATTTCTAGATGTTTTTCTATTACATCTTTGAGTAAAGATTCCATTATCTTTCCTGTCACCGAGGTTAAGTTAATTGGTCTATAGTTCCCTGGACTTGTTCTACCTCTCTTAAATATGGGAATAACATTAGCTGTCTGCCAGTCCTCTGGCACTATTCCCTTGTCTAATGAATTTTTATATATATGTAACAGTGCCTCTGCTATCTCCTCCCTAACTGTTTTTAATATGCGTGGATGCAATCAAACTCTCTAAGTTTGATTAGTTTGTCAATTATATCCCCCCGTTCTATCTTAAATGTCTTTAACTTTTTTGATCTCTTCTTCTAATGTCATGCCCACCATGTTAATCTCCCTGGTAAATGCTGAGGCAAAGTAATTATTTAATATTTCTACCATTTTGCTGACATTACCTGTGAGTTTATGGTGTGTATCCCTTATTGGCCATATCCCTATCCTGATCCTTCTTTTGTTATTTGTGTCTAGCATACTTTACTATTTCTTTTTATATTCCTTGATAATTTAATTTCATAGTTTCTCTTTGCCTTCCTAACTTTTTTTGACTTCTTTCCTAATCTTTTCATATTCCCCTTTGCCATTCTCCCCTTTGTTGTATATGTACTTAGTGTATGCATTTTTCTTTAGTTTCAATTTTGCCCTTATTTCTTTATTCATCCATGGCGTGTCATTACTGGCTAATTTACTCTTAAATGTGATACATTTCTCCTGAACACTCTTGATCATCATTTTAAATGTTTCCCACTGCTGTTCTATTTCATTGTCAGTAAATGTTTTTCATTTATTTTCCCTAATTCACAACCCCTTAAAATCAGCTTTTTTCCCCAATTTATTACTTTGTTCTATGTCTTACTTATGTCCTTAATCTTTATCTTAAACCTTATTATGTTATGGTCGCTATTGCCTTGATGTTTACGTACCTTTACTTCTCTTATCTGTTCTGGTTCATTTCCCATTACTAAATTCAGCAGTGCTTCTTCTCTTGGGCTTTTTACATACTGGGTAAGAAAACAGTCCTGCACACATTGTAAAAACTCCCTTCTCTGCACCCCTTCACCTACCTCCTCTTGCCAGTTTATTTGGGGGTAGTTAAAATCTCACATGATTGTTATTCTATGTCCTTTACTCATTTCACATATTTGCTTACATATTTCTTCCTCCATTTCCTTTCCACTATTAGGTGACCTGTAGTATACCGCTATTAGTGTCATCGATCCCTTATCTTTTATTTCAATCTATATGGATTCTGTTTCTATCCTTCTGTTAGTTGTGTCCCTTTTTTATACTGCCATTATGTTATCTCTAATTAGTACAGCTACTCTTACCGCCCCCCCACTTCCTTCCCTATCCCTTCTGATTGTTATAACCTGCAATATTTAGTTGCCAGTCCTGATCTTTATGTAGCCATGTTTGTTATTCCCACATCATCTGCTTCCTCGCTACAGATTATTGCCTCCAGTTCCCCTGTTTTATTTTGGACGCTGTGTACATTGCTGTACAGGCAGTTTAATTTGTCTTTAACACTCCTTTTATACTTCCGTTTTATAAACTGTATTTGTTCCTTGACCATTTGTTATCTTTATTCCTTACCCTGGTCTGACCTTTGCACTCATCTGTTTCTTTTATCTTTAGGCTTTTGATTTTGCTACCAAATCCCTCCCTCCACCTTAAAGCCTTATCCACCACCCTATTTATCCTTTCTGCTAGAACTTTGGTCCCACTCCGGTTCAGGTGGAGCTCATTCTAGCAGTACAACACCTTTCTGTCCCAGTACTGGTGCCAGTGTCCCATGAAATGGAAACCCTCCTACCCACACCACTCTTTCAGCCACTCATTCACCTTTCTGGTATACCTATCCCTATGCCAATTAGCACGTGGCTCGGGTAGTAATTCTGAGATTATCACCCATGCGATCCTGCTTTTTAATTTAGTTCCTAGCTTCTGATATTCCCTTAGCAGGACCTCCTCCTTTTTCTTCCCTATGTCATTGGTGCCACCACAACTGGATCCTCCCACCCATTTTCCAGATTCCTCTCCAGTTGCTCTGAGATGTCCTTTACCCTTGCACTAGGTAGGCAACACACCCTCCTGGACTCTTGGTCACGACTGCAGTGGACGCTATCTATCCCCCTGATTATAGAATCTCCTATGACTACAACTGTTCTATTCTGATCGTCCCCCTCCCCAGGACTGCATCATGCACCACAATGCCATGGTTAGCATTCTGGGCATCCTCCCTGCAGCCTCCTTATCCTCTCGGGTATCAAGTACCTCATACCTGTTGGATAGGTCCAGTTTCTACGGGACCACCTCCTGTACCTCTCCTTGGTTCCCACTACGCTGCTAACTAACATCTCCCTCCCATAGGTGTCGGAGTGTCTCTAACTCGCACTCCAGCTCAAACACTCTGAGCTGATATGTTGTGCTGCAACCTACTCCAATACATTTGTTTTAGTTGTTACCTCATTTATTTGCATTTAGCCCTTTCCTAATATCTCTATAGACCAAATTGTCCATCTCCTTATGTTGACTTGAAGGTCTGTAGTGTACTCATAATGTAAGTTTGTATTTCACAGATTTAAGATGTCTGACTAGAGTAGTTCTTTTGTAGCTTGCTCCCTCCCACAGAATCAATTTCATTTACTTCCGCGATGTCCCTGACATAGGATGCACCATCTTCTTTTCTGTGCACTCTGTCTTTCCTGAACGTTCCATACCATTGAATGTTAAATTCATTTCCATCCTCTGGATATAGCCATGTTTTTGTTCCCACTGTGTCAGTTCCCTATTGCTTCCAGTTCCGGCACTTTGCTCGCTAAATTGGGCCGAGTAGCGCCTGTTCTTTCGGCACTACATGCCATCTTGGATGTTGGAGACGACGTCTTGGATGCACATGCACGTTTCCAGCGTGACGTGTGCTGGACGCCATCTTGGTATGGGAGTTAGCACAGGCGCAGATAACGAACGGTGGAATCATGTAAAGTAGGGAGAAAATGGCTTCAATCAGTGTGCAAAGCTGATTTAAAGAGATAAGTCCCAAAATGGTGTCTAACACTCAACTGAACGAACAGTCTTAACCCCGACTATCTGAACGTGTCTTAGAGTGCCTGGAGGACCCACCACCAGCGCTATTTAAAGGGACCATTCAGGATTTAAAGGTTAGTGGCTGGATTATAGCTTCTGGCTGCTGAGACATTTGTAACTCTTTTTGGAGGTCTCCTAGACTTCAATACTAGGACGCGGGGACATAGCCTAACATTTAGAGCAAGGATGTGCATGAGTGATGTTAGGAAATGCTTCTACACGCAAAGGGTGGGAGATGTTTGGAACACTCTTCTGCAGACGGCAGTTGATGCTAGCTCACTTGTGAATGTTAAATCTGAGATTTGTGAACCAAGGGTATTAAGGGATATGAGGCTAAGGCAGGTATATGGAGTTAGGTCACAGGTCCACCATGATCTCATTGAATGGTGGAACAGGCTCGAGGAGCTAAATGCCCTGCCACTTGCTGCCTCCTGATATGCGCCACCTTCTCCTGCAAGAAAGTGGGACCTGTGTCTGGGTGATGTACCTGTCATGGTTGAATGGCTGCCTGTGAGTTGTGGGTGGGCAGCTTGAAACAGTGGTAATGTGTAAGGGTGAGAGGAAGCATCTGATTGGAAGAGTTGAGTACTGATGGAAAGATTTTGTTAGTATGTGGTGGATGGCGGGGGTGTAGTGTGTGGAGCAGTTGGTAGGAGACACCACTTGACAGTTGACCTCGCTCACCTTGATCACTCATGTCAAAGCATTGAACTTCTACCTGCACTGCATCCATATTCATGATGCTATATGCCTGGCATTGACTTCGTCCACCGCTGCCTCCCACTGCCTTTTGAGTATTTGTCTGGAGGGCCTCTTGCTCCCCCGCCCCTGTGGATATAGGATGTCCCTCCTTCTGTCCACCTCTTGCCCCCAAGGTCTCTAGTGCATCAGCAGAGAACCTTGGTGCTTGCACTCTCACAGGCCTGGTACCAACTCAGATTGGCAGATTGGTGAGGTCTAGTGTGCAGATTGGAGGATGTTGGATTTAGTAGTGCATAACCTTTATTCAGTGTTTTAACATAACTCATCAGTGTGTAACCATAGGGATGGGACCTGCATCTGTGTTTTACGTGTGCAATGTCTGATCTCCATTCAGACTCCGTGCAGACAGTAGACTGTTATTTTCAGCAAATAACTGATACCAGTTACCTTTAAGAGATTTCTAAGAAATATCCTCCCTTTAAGAGATTGAGCTCCCTGTGGCGGTGGGAAGTGCGAATTGCATTGATTCCATGTGGAAGGCCTGGAATGGAATGCTGATTGCAGGTAAGTCCTCGGGTGGGTCGAAACTTGCGTCCTGCGTGCGCAGGGGCCATTGGGCGCGGGTTAATAGCACATCACGCTACCCTCGCCCAAGAATGGCCCCTATCGAATTTTTCCCCCTTTGTTTCTAATGCTTCTAGCATTCTGCAGATATATCTTGTAGATTACTTCTTTTTATGTTCCCAAGTTTTTGCCTGTTCCTGGTTTCCAGTTCTTGTATGTCACTCCTTATATCATTGTCCATACCCACCTGTTAACTACCTTCTAATCTGCTTGTCTGGGATACGGTTTTGTCCCCGCCCTTCACCGCTATCTTATCTAGTTTAAATGATTCTCGATTGCTGCCTCAGTGTTCTTCTAAATTCTGTTTTTCCCTACGGTTTAGTTGCAGCCTGTCTCTCTTGTACCCAGTCCTTTTTATTCTGAATGTGTTCCTAGTTATTTATGAAAGTAGCATTGTTGTTAATGAACCAGGTTGCCAACCATTCATTTACATCCTCAGTTTTCTTGGTGAACTCCCTTCCTTTCCCAAACTTCGAAAGTGTACTGGAAAACTTCATTCTGTATCCCTTATCTTTGAGTTTGAAGGCAGTGACTTTTAAGGCTACTCTCTTATTTCTCTCTCTTTTGTTTACCCCTACAGGGCTATCACCACTATGCCTCTTCCTTCCATCTCAGTATCTCTTCTATAACCTTCCTTAATATGTACTGTTCTGACTCCAGGTGGACAACTGACCATCCTATAGGTATTGTCCATACGACACACATGGCTATTAGATTCCTGAACAGAGTGTCCTACGACTGCAATCTCATTGAGATTTGCAAACTGTGTCTCAGTCCTGTTTTTCTAGCTGCCACATCTGTTCATTGATGTAATCTTGAGTAGCTTCACAGGCTTTCTTAATACTTCTCACAACAATCCATCCATTACCTTGACTTCCATCAGCACTTGCCTCTATTTCATGGCAACCCTGTCCTTGATTATGCTGATCCCCACTCTCAAGGTCTGGTGTTTACCTGGCCATTTCATAGACCCTGTGATGACTCACTGAACAAGTTCATTCTATCCATTTCACCTCAAAAATATCCTCACTTTTGTCTGCCTTTGTAAATTCCTGTACCTTTTCTTTTAGTTTATTTATTTGTTGACAATTAACGCATCCTACAGCAAACAGCTCATTAACTACTTCATTTCTCTCTTCCCCTTTAGAACTTCTCTCATTTGCCAACTTTTGTTTTGACTTCACGGTGCTCCTTTTATGATTTTCCTTCCCTTTTGAACTTAGGTGGTCCACCTTTTAACTTTTATTTATCACAGGTACCTCCCCTTTTGATTTAGCTTCCCTCCAGTGTTCCTCTTAGACCTTGATTTGTCTGTAAATTTATTTTTGCCTGTGCTATACTTTTTATACTTCCAGGGCTGCGATCTCTCTTAAATTCTACCTCTCTAATTTAAACTGCCAAAACTCATGCTTTAAGAACATAAGAAATAGGAGCAGGAGTAGGCCACACGGCCCCTCGAGTTTGCTCCGCCATTCAATCGGATCATGGCCAATCTTCGACCTCAACTCCGCTTTCCTGCCCGATCCCCATATCCCTTGATTTCCCCTGATTTCCCCTAGAGATAACCTGTTTTAGCAGTAGGTTTGTGGGAGTCCTTTTGGAGCAGTCCTATTTTTCTATAAAACAATATTCACACCTCCTGATGGAGTCTGGGATCCCTTTAATGTACTTCTGCTAGTATCAAGTTCATCAGCATCTGTGCACCTTGATGTTTATCAATACTTTTGAAAGTTCATGGGATGCCAGCTCGCCAGAAGTATATTTGATGTCTTCCTTCCATAACACCAACCATTTTTAATATATTTCAACCACCGCTCTATACCCTATTATCTTAAAAGGAATTCTGATTTTAAGCCTAATACAGAAGCTCAATACTACATTCCCAACTGTTTCTAGCAGTTTGTAAAATGCTTAAAAATATTTATTTGATGTGGTTGCAGAAAATTAGAATTAGAAAGTTGAAATGCATTTGAAAGTGAAATGAACACTTTCTTTTATCAGCAGGGATTCTAAACTAAATTTGTGCCTTCTGTCTCAGAACATTAACAACTGAAATTCAGTTCAGTGTTCCTTTTAGTGCAGACATAAATGTTTCAATTGTTAGGTTATAGACATTGCCAGTAAAATCAGTTCTGTTTTCTTTTGCAGGTTAATCCTATTTACACACGTAGTTCTAAGGTTTATCAGTTAATCATATTAGCGTTTTTTCCTGTAAAACTGCTCCCACCTTTCTAAGAACTGTGAAGTTCAAAAAGCAAATTTGCCTAAATATTTATCCCAACTTGTATTTTAACATTTGCTGTTTTTCATTTAGTACATTTACTTTTCATGACATTATTTTAATATTTCCAGCTTCTCACTATGTTCCAACCTGCCATGTATGCCTATTAAAGAAAAGAATATAATGACTGGAAGAGAGGATCTCCTGTAATACTTTTAATTTGGAAAGACACATTGCTATGTTGAAGTAATCTTAATTGGAATGTCTTGATTTATGAACTTTCTTAAAAAATCATGAACTTCCCCTTTTAGAACTATTAATGTTGGAAGTTACTGCTGTTCAGTCCAAATAGAAGTAACTTCTGTTTGCTAGTCTTTGTTTGTTTTGTCCCAGTTTTAAAAATCTGTTTCCTTCTGCTTCATTAATTTTTTTGACATCCTGTGCTAATTTCCCAGCTAAGTGGGTGACTGGGCAACCTAACCCAGTCCACTGTCAATGGTACTTAGGGAAACAAATGGCAGCCATTCCGAAAATTGGGCACTCAGCCACACCCTACCTCTCCGTGGCATATTGAAGTATCGACGCATCATAATCTTGTTTCTTTTCTCTTTTTCAGTCTGAAAACTTCAGACTTCATTATTTGAAGGAAATGCTGGACACTGTAATGGTCTATTATCTATTTTAACAACACTCAGGAAACTGTTTGTAGGATGTCATGAGCTTTATTCCAAAAAGTCGGCCACATTTATCATTGGACCATTAGATGGCTCTATACAACTTTATATGTACCATTATTAGGGTTGCCAACTCTGTTTGGAGGTGTTCCTGGAGGTTTGATCACATAACATTCTGACCACATGATATCTATAAGTTTCCCTCATGACCAACCATAATACAATAACTCACTGATAGTCTATATGTAACACCTTGATTTCCTACCTGTAACTAGGAGTAAATGATGTTTTATAGCCCCGTAAATACAAGAGCAGGTCAGAGGCTAGGTGTTCTGTGACGAGTGACTCACCTCCTGACTCCCCAAAGCCTTTCCACAAGGCACAAGTCAGGAGGGTGATGGACTACTCTCCACTTGACTGGATGAGTGCAGCTCCAACAAAACTCAAGAAGCTCGACAACATCTAGGACAAAGCAGCCCGCTTGCTTGGCACCCCATCCATCACCTTAAACATTCACTCCCTCCACCGCCGGCGCACAGTGGCTGCAGCATATACATCCACAGGATGCACTGCAGCAACTCGCCAAGGCTTCTTCGACAGCACCTCCTAAAACTGCGACCTCTATCACCTAGATGGACAAGGTTGGCAGGCACATGGGAACACCACCACCTGCACATTCCCCTCCAAGTCACACACCATCCTGACTTGGAAATATATCGCTGTTCCTTCATCGTCGCTGGGTCAAAATCCTGGAACTGCCTACCTAACAGCACTGTGGGAGTACCTTCACCACATGGACTGCGGCAGCTCACCACCACCTTCTTGAGGATAATTAGGGATGGGTAATAAATGCTGGCCGTGCCAGCGACGCCCACATCCCATTTTTCAAAAAAGTCTCTACCTCACTTATGGTGCAGGGTCCCTCAGATCAAGAACCTACTTGGCCTTACAGGAAATTCTGTTCCCCAATCCCCCACTCTGCTCATCCAAGCCATAGCATTAGGGGCTTGGATGGAGAGAAATTTGTTGAGTGTATTCAGGAGGAATTTCTCATTCAGTATGTGGATGGCCCGACTAGAGAGGGGGCAAAACTTGACCTCCTCTTGGGAAATAAGGAAGGGCAGGTGACAGAAGTGTTAGTGAGGGATCACTTTGGGACCAGTGATCATAATTCCATTAGTTTTAAGATAGCTATGGAGAAGGATAGGTCTGGCCCAAAAGTTAAAATTCTAAATTGGGGAAAGGCCAATTTTGATGGTATTAGACAGGAACTTTCAGAAGTTGATTGGGAGAGTCTGTTGGCAGGCAAAGGGACGTCTGGTAAGTGGGAGGCTTTCAAAAGTGTGTTAACCAGGGTTCAGGGTAAGCACATTCCTTATAAAGTGAAGGGCAAGGCTGGTAGAAGTAGGGAACCTTGGATGACTCGGGAGATTGAGGCCCTAGTCAAAAAGAAGAAGGAGGCATATGACATGCATAGGCAGCTGGGATCAAGTGGATCCCTTGAAGAGTATAGAGATTGCCGGAGTAGAGTTAAGAGAGAAATCAGGAGGGCAAAAAGGGGACATGAGATTGCTTTGGCAGATAAGGCAAAGGAGAATCCAAAGAGCTTCTACAAATACATAAAGGGCAAAAGAGTAACTAGGGAGAGAGTAGGGCCTCTTAAGGATCAACAAGGTCATCTATGTGCGGAACCACAAGAGATGGGTGAGATCCTGAATGAATATTTCACATCGGTATTTACGGTTGAGAAAGGCATGGATGTTAGGGAACTTGGGGAAATAAATAGTGATGTCTTGAGGAGTGTACATATTACAGAGAGGGAGGTGCTGGAAGTCTTAACGCGCATCAAGGTAGATAAATCTCCGGGACCTGATGAAATGTATCCCAGGACATTATGGGAGGTTAGGGAGCAAATTGCGGGTCCCCTAGCAGAGATATTTGAATCATTGACAGCTACAGGTGAGGTGCCTGAAGATTGGAGGGTAGCAAATGTTGTGCCTTTGTTTAAGAAGGGCGGCAGGGAAAAGCCTGGGAACTACAGACCGGTGAGCCTGACATCTGTAGTGGGTAAGTTGTTAGAGGGTATTCTGAGAGACAGGATCTACAGGCATTTGGAGAGGCAGGGACTGATTAGGAACAGTCAGCATGGTTTTGTGAGAGGAAAATCATGTCTCACGAATTTGATTGAGTTTTTTGAAGGGGTAACCAAGAAGATAGATGAGGGCTGTGCAGTAGACGTGGTCTACATGGACTTCAGCAAAGCCTTTGACAAGGTATCGCATGGTAGGTTGTTACGTAAGGTTAAATCTCACGGGATCCAAGGTGAGGCAGCCAATTGGATACAAAATTGGCTTGACGACAGAAGACAGAGGGTGGTTGTAGAGGGCTGTTTTTCAAACTGGAGGCCTGTGACCAGCGGTGCTGGGTCCGCTGTTATTTGTTATTTATATTAATGATTTGGATGAGAATTTAGGAGGCATGGTTAGTAAGTTTGCAGATGACACCAAGATTGGTGGCAATGTGGACAGTGAAGAAGGTTATCTAGGATTGCAACGGGATCTTGATAAATTGGGCCAGTGGGCCGATGAATGGCAGATGGAGTTTAATTTAGATAAATGTGAGGTGATGCATTTTGGTAGATCGAATCGGGCCAGGACCTACTCCGTTAATGGTAGGGCGTTGGGGAGAGTTATAGAACAAAGAGATCTAGGAGTACAGGTTCATAGCTCCTTGAAAGTGGAGTCACAGGTGGATAGGGTGGTGAAGAAGGCATTCGGCATGCTTGGTTTCATTGGTCAGAACATTGAATACAGGAGTTGGGATGTCTTGTTGAAGTTGTACAAGACATTAGTAAGGCCACACTTGGAATACTGTGTACAGTTCTGGTCACCCTATTATAGAAAGGATATTATTAAACTAGAAAGAGTGCAGAAAAGATTTACTAGGATGCTACCGGGACTTGATGGTTTGACTTATAGGGAGAGGTTCGATAGACTGGGACTTTTTTCCCCGGAGAGTAGGAGGTTAAGGGGTGATCTTATAGAAGTCTATAAAATAATGAGGGGCATAGATAAGATAGATAGTCAAAATCTTTTCCCAAAGGTAGGGGAGTCTATAACGAGGGGACATAGATTTAAGGTGAGAGGGGAGAGATACAAAAGGGTCCAGAGGGGCAATTTTTTCACTCAAAGGGTGGTGAGTGTCTGGAACGAGCTGCCAGAGGCAGTAGTAGAGGCGGGTACAATTTTGTCTTTTAAAAAGCATTTGGACAGTTACATGGGTAAGATGGGTATAGAGGGATATGGACCAAGTGCAGGCAATTGGGACTAGCTTAGTGGTATAAACTGGGCGACATGGACATGTTGGGCCGAAGGGCCTGTTTCCATGTTGTAACTTCTATGATTCTATAATCCTCTTCTCTCCCCTAACCTGAACTACCCCCCCCCCCCATCTCCGTCTTCTCCTTGCCTGCGCCCCAAACCCCTTCTCTCCCCCGATTTCCCCAGTCACGCTCTCTTCTCTTCCCCCCAGTATCCCTAGGGTTAATATAGTAATAAATCAATCCCTGATGTTTATGTAGTTTTCTTATTGTAATAGTACATTCAGCATTACAGTGCCATGAGCTTTAAAAACTTGTTAAACCCTGGTGATAAGTTTATTTTTGGACTTGCCAGTAGTCTAAGGGTAATTGGGGAAATTCCAGCAACCTTGCTTTGATAAATCAGTGCAATATTTATACAGATAAGTGAATTTTCTGTGAAAAGATATTTGTTCATGTTCAAGACTGCATGTTAAAATGGGTATACTGATGTTTTTCTTTTGCTTGCTGACAGGACTTTGGAATGGCAGAAGAATTTGCTTCTAAGGCATTGGAATTAAAGCCAAAATCATACGAAGCCTACTATGCCAGAGGAAGGGCGAAAAGGAGTAGCAGGTGAGAAGTTCCATCCATGCCTCCCAAAAAAGTCTCTGATTGCTTTAAGTAGGCTACAGTTATATAAATTCTGATGTGTAGATTAAAAATTGTTTATTTTAAGTTAATTTTTTTTTAACAAACCGATGGTCTTATGTTGCTTTCTTTCTGCCTGCTACCTTTATTACGTGAAGTAGGAAAATAGCCCATGTCAGCTTAGAAAGTTAGATTGGAAACAATAATTCACTACTGTAGCTATTAGTGGAATATTATTTTCTTTTCACAGGCAATTTTCTGCAGCTCTTGCAGATCTACAAGAGGCTGCTAAACTTTGCCCTAACAACCGAGAAATAAAGAGGCTTCTGGCTCGGATAGAAGAGGAATATAAACAGCTGCATCGAGCACAGCAACAGAAACAACAATATCAGCAACTGCAGCAAAACAATGAATCTGATAATGAAGAGGAATTAGTAGGCCCACATCTTGAGAGTTCATCATTTAGCATTGAAGGAGTCGATGAGACTGGTATTGAACCATCTATTGAAATTCAGTTCGCCTCATCAAAGCCACAGCATTCTCTGAGCTCAGTTCTATGTAAAAAGGGACTTCAAGATGATGCAAGTTCTC
The DNA here is from genome assembly GCF_035084215.1 of Heptranchias perlo. Lineage (NCBI taxonomy): Eukaryota > Metazoa > Chordata > Chondrichthyes > Hexanchiformes > Hexanchidae > Heptranchias > Heptranchias perlo. Next base: position 43,531,722 of record NC_090331.1, on the reverse strand, counting down.
AGCAGAAGCCAAGGCCTGCGTCTCCTCAGAATAAATCTACACATAAATACCTTCGAGAACCACTCACGCAGCAAGGACTAGTTATGCAACCTCCCAAACAAGCTCAAATTGTGAAAACAAACCAGCATATGAATTTATTACAAGCTGGAGGAAGAGCTGCAAGTTATCAACATGGCCGTAAAACTCCACCACAAATTCCGTTTCCTTCAAGTCCTTTGCCAAGCAACAGAAATATGCAACAAATAGAACCTGTAGGCAATAGTGGAACACATTCTGGAACTTGTGGAGAAAGAGTGGCTTCTGCTCAGTCAGTGCAGCTGCAGCACAATGAACTCACTGCAACTGAGGCTTTTACACATATGACAATACCAGCAGAAAGGCCACATGCACAGTCCCAGCTGACTATGGATTTATCAGAAAATGTGGCTCAAGGAGTTCAAGTGAAATCTTCAGATGTAAAACAGCAGGGATCAGTAACAGGTGTTGATTCTGTACCTATGCATCAACCCATCATGAAAGTTTCTGGTTCTACTAGCAGTCTAGTGTCAAAGAGTAGTGTCTCTGACAGTGGGCAAACATCAGATGCTCACATCAAAAATAGCCTGGAATACAAGATGGAAAAGTCCAACCAAAACTTGAGTGGGGCTGAATGCAGACCAAGGACCACACCATTTATGGGAATTATAGATAAAACAGTAAGATCCCAGCAGCATCAGCCCAGCAATCAACAGATTTGTACCTGGCATGATCAGTCATCGGATGGATTAGTTACAAATCCTACTTCAGTTGGTAGTGGTCAAAATATTCATTGTGAAGCACAGTTTGCCAAACCTGTTAGTGCCTATCATGATCATATAAAAGTTCCATCTCCAGGCTCTGCTGGAAATTTTCACAATGGAATGCTTTCCAAGACCTGCCAGACAGCCATGAACTTTCAAGAAAGTATTTCCAAACCACAATCTCATGTTGCTAGAGATGCGCACTCAAGTAACATTACTTCTATAAAGCCAAAGCGATCTTTTATAGAATCTAATGTATAAAATACCCATTTCACCGATGAACTCAACCAGTAAGCAATTAGTAACAACACTTGAAAATTATTTCTTTTGTGTGTGTATATTGTAATCTAATAGTGGAATTTGTAGCCACTGGTACTGTAATTGTTAGTGTGGTGCTTATCATTGTAAAATTTGGCTATGCTACAGTATAGCATTGCATGTTGAGTATAAAAAGGTAAGCTTTAACCCAGCTGGCTATGGCACTGAGTATTTTAATAATGGCATTTAACACAAAATGAATAACCGCACTTTATTAAAGTACAAATTATAAAATGCCTTGAAGTGCTTTTGCTGTAATTGAAATGTTTTTATCTTGTATAAATTCAGCTAAGAATCAGAACATGTATCATCAGCATTGTTATCTGTAAAAAGGGAATTTATCAGATGCAATGTGGTTGTTTAAGATCAGCCATTAAGATTTTATATTTGAGATTAAACTCAGAGCTTGGACAAATACAATTCCTTCACTTGCAAAAAAGGTTTATGTAATCTTTAAAAACTTTTAATGAAGTACTCATCTATAATCAAGGATTATGTTGCACATAATAATCAAATTAAAACATTTTAATCAACTAGTTTGTGTAAATTTAATTGTACAAATCTAATGATTTAGTTATGAATTTTCCAATACTATGAGTTTGCTTATGCTTAAATATTTGTAAAAACAGACCTTTATCTAGTTATTTTTGCACAGCTCCTGTAACTATTATTTCCTTCAAGTGCATGCATAAATTCATTGCTGCAGCTTAACATAGATCCCATAGGAGACCAGCTATGGATGTTGGTTATATTTCAGTATGAACTTCCAATAACATCATTTATGTATCCCATAACATACTGTATTGCCAAATAGCATTATAGAGGAAAAAAATAATTTCCAGAAGTGTAATCATACTATATCATTCCCAGCAGAAAGCACAATTAAAATGTTTTGTCTTGAACTCCTTTTTCCCTGGAATATCTATAGTGCATTAATGAAAAAAAATAAAATATAAAAGTATATTCTAATATTTTTGGGTTGTGAACTATCTTTGTCACCTGACTTTAATTTATTAGACAGTTTAAGTAGAAATAAAATAGACAGCCTCTGCAAGTCAGCTACTCATCCCAACTCTATCATAGTACATTGTTGACCAGACTTCAATTGTGATCACTCTTTGAAACAGCAAATGTAAATCTTTGGCTGTACTTTTGTGGCTGAGCCAATCTTGTCACTGAATTCATCCTGGCATGCAAGGCCTGAGCTGTGTGAATCCTTCCTCAAACAGCAGCCAGAGGTAAGTTTTTCTGTTTGAGGTGCTATAAAATGCAAGTTGCCTAGCATGCAGATCTTATCAGTATGGTTGCAGCTGTTGCCTGGTTGGTATGTTTTACTACCTGAGACTTCTGTCTCACTAAACAAACTGTGCATACAATAAATTTTGCAAAAACAGGTCCAATTTAAAAGTATACAGGACAACTGAGACATATGAGCCTTTTATTAAATTGTGACATAAGCTGAGCTCAACTACACAAATAAATCACAGCTGTTTTAAAATTAGAAATAAATGAAATTTGACTAACATTTTTCTATTTGATTTTGTTTCCATTACTCACGATACACTTGATAAACAGTAAGAAAACTTGCAGTGTTACCAAATGAAGATTTCTGTTATTTTAGTTGCAGATTTGCTGGCAGTTGCAGTACTTGCTGAGCATCTATCCAGCGATCGATAGCCATTTTAAGTGTTCTGTTGGGTGTTATTAAGGATGACTCCAAAGGCATATTTGTCATAGGACTTGTACGCTTTTTAGTATTAATCCAGCTCTCAATGGCTTCTCTCTCATACGAATAGCCATCTATCACATGAAAAGATGTTTTTGAAGTGTCAGTTGCATGCAAAAACACATTATGGAACAATAGGCCCCTCATGCTACAGAGCATCTACTGGGCTCTAAACCCATTTACTCCTACACTGCTACATGAATACTAACTCCACTATTCAATGGTGCAATGTTCTCATCGTAATCTGTACCTATCCAGATAGGCATACAGCTCCTTACCGAAAGAGGTAATAAGTCTCAACCAGTACTGTGGGTGTGTCCTAGCAGTTTGAAGACCTATGTTCCCTTTTATCTTTTATGCTCCAATAATATATTTGCTTAGGCAAGCTTGGGTAATTCTGGGTGAACTGTACACAGTAGTCCCAATGTGCCTGAAGAGGTCAACTTTTCTCAAGGCTTCTACTGAGTTCCTAGATCTTAAACCAATTGCTAATAGGGACAAAGGGGCTATCTTTTTATTCGTTCATGGAATATGGGCAAGGCCAGCATTTATTGCCCATCCCTAACTGCCCTTGAGAATGTGGTCGTGAGCCGCCTTCTTGAACCACTGCAGGCCGTGTGGTGACTATTCTCCCACAGTGCTGTTAGGAAGGGAGTTCGAGGATTTTGACCCAGCGACAATGAAGGAACAGCGATATATTTCCAAATCGGGATGGTGTATGACTTGCAGGGGAACGTGCTGGTGGTGGTGTTCCCATGTACCTGCTGCCCATGTCCTTTTAGGTGGTAGGGGGTCATGGGTTTGGGAGGTGCTGTCGAAGAAGCCTTGGCGAGTTGCTGCATTGTATCCTGTGGATGATACACACTGCAGCCACAGTACACCAGTGGTGGATGGTGTCGAGCTTCGAGTGTTGTTGGAGCTACACTCATCCAAGCAAGTGGAAAGTATTCCATCACACTCCTGACTGGTGCCTTGTAGATGGTGGCAAGGCTTTGGGGAGTCAGGAGGTGAGTCACTCTCCACAGAATACCCAGCTTCTGACCTGCTCTTGTAGCCACAGTATTCATGTGGCTGGTCCAGTTAAGTTTCTGGTCAATGGTGACCCCCAGGATGTTGATGGTGGGGGATTCGGCGATGGTAATGCCGTTGAATGTCAAGGGGAGGTGGTTAGACTCTCTCTTGTTGGAGATGGTCATTGCCAGGCACTTATGTGGCACCAATGTTACTTGCCACTTATGAGCCCAAGCCTGGATGTTGTCCAGGTCTTGCTGCATGCGGGCATGGACTGCTTAATTATCTGAGGGGTTGCAAATGGAACTGAACACTAATCATCAGCGAACATCCCCATTTCTGATGGAGGGAAGGTCATTGATGAAGCAGCTGAAGATGGTTGGGCCTGGGACACTGCCCTGAGGAACTCCTGCATCAATGCCCTGGGGCTGAAATGATTGGCCTCCAACAACCATTACCATCTTCCTTTGTGCTAGGTATGACTCCAGCCACTGGAGAGTTTGCCCCCTAATTCCCAGTGACTTCAATTTTACTAGGGCTCATTGGTGCCACACTTGGACAAATGCTGCCTTCATGTCAAGGGCAGTCACTCTCACCTCACTTCTGGAATTCAGCTTTTTTTGTCCATGTTTGGACTAAGGCTGTAATGAGGTCTGGAGTCGAGTGGTCCCGGCGGAACCCAAACTGAGCATCAGTAAGCAGGTCATTGGTGAGTAAGTGCCGCTCGATAGCACTGTCGACGACACCTTCCATCACTTTGCTGATTATTGGGAGCAGGCTGATTGGCGGGCCGGATTGGATTTGTCCTGCTTTTTGTGGACAGGACATATCTGGGCAATATTCCACATTGTTGGGTAGATGCCAGTGTTGGAGCTGTACTGGAACAGTTTGGTTAGAGGCACGGGTAGTTCTGGAGCACAAGGCTTCAGCACTATAGCTGGGATGCTGTCGGGGCCCATAGCCTTTGCAGTATCCAGTGCACTCAGCCGTTTCTTGATATAACGTGGAGTGAATCGAATTGGCTGAAGACTGGCACTCGTGCTGGACTCTGCCATCATTGAGGATGGGGATGTTAACAGAGCCGCCTCCTCCTGTTGTTCAATTGTCCACCACCATTCACGACTGGATGTGGCAGGACTGCAGAGCTTTGATCTGATCCGTCGGTTGTGGAATCACTTAGCTGTCTATAGCATGTTGCTTCCACTGTTTAGCATGCATGTAGTCCTGAGTTGTAGCTTCAGGTTGGCACCTCATTTTTAGGTACGCCTGGTGCTGCTCCTGGCATGCTCTTCTACACTCCTCATTAAACCAGGGCTGATCCCCTGGATTGTTGGTAACAGTAGAGTGAGGAATACGCCAGGCCATGAGGTTACAGATTGTGCTGGAATACAATTCTGCTGCTGCTGGTGGCCCACAGCGCCTCATGGATGCCCAGTTTTGAGCTGCTAGATCTGTTATGAATCTATCCCATTTAGCACGGTGGTAGTGCCACACAACACGTTGGATGGTGTCCTCAGTACGAAGACAGGACTTCATCTCCACGAGGACTGTGCGGTGGTCACTCCTACCAATACTGTCATGGACAGATGCATTTGCGACAGGTAGATTGGTGAGGATGAGGTCAAGTAAGTTTTTCCCTCGTGTTGGTTCGCTCACCACCTGCCGCAGGCGCAGTCTGGCAGCTATGTCCTTCAGGACTCGGCCAGCTCGGTCAGTAGTGGTGCTACCGAGCTACTCTTGGTGATGGACATTGAAGTCCCCCACCCAGAGTACATTCTGTGCCCTTGCTACCCTCGGTGCTTCCTCCAAGGGTGCTCAACATGGAGGAGGACTGATTCATCAGCTGAGGGAGGGCGGTAGGTGGTAATCAGCAGGAGGTTTCCTTGCCCATGTTTGACCTGATGCCATGAGATTTCATGGGGTCCGCAGTCAATGTTGAGGACTCCCGGGGCCACTCCCTCCTGACTGAATATCACTGTACCGCCACCTCTGGTGGCTGTGTCCTGCCGGTGGGACAGGACATACCCAGAAATGGTGATGGAAGAGTCTGGGACGTTGGCTGAAAGGTATGATTAACATCCCACTTTTGCCCCTGTGAAAGAGTAGCTGGGCTCACTCAGTATAGTTCCCTGAAACTGAGGACCCATCACCTGTAACAAACTAGCACACAGCATTAGAGCACCAAAAATCAACAGCTTTTACTGTGCTAAGGGTGGGGGGGCAGGAGGAGGATATCCCAAATAGACTCTGCTCTAACCTTTTACCACTATAAAACCACTGAAATTGGAGAAGTAGTCCAACTTTCACAATGACATAGTTGTTGATTAAATTTATTTAATCTAAATACCTGAAGCAATCACTGGATCAGTCATGATCTCCCTGGATATTGGGCAGAGGAATTCATCTGGTACACCAACACAAATAGATTCCATTTTGGCTTTTAGTTCTTCAATTTTCCGCAACGCTTTGTTACGCAGTCCAAGTGACTCTGCAAAATGATGTACGAGTCGAAACAGCAGAATGAACATTAATTTTATTTTAATTGAAAGTTCCTCTGTAATTTAGTAGGCACTGTACTCAAAAAAGATAGCCACCGCTCACCTCGGCATTCACTCCACCACACTTTGGTGAGTGACCTGCCCCCACATGCATATCTGCATTATATAGTGGTTCACTCCTTTCCCAACATGTCACACAAACTTAAGCAAACCAATCCACCAGGAGAGCAGGTAAGTCAGCCGAGCATCCTCTTGTCCTCAACATGTAACAGAGGTGAAGGTACCAGTGGGCTGACACTCTTGGTGCCACCATGGTCTGGTACACCAATGCTGGGGTATCCCACCCCAAACCTTGCAGGAATGAAGAGGCTTTTCACAAGCTCAACAAAGCTGAAGCTGATTGAGCAGACAAAGTCCCAAGATACTGCAGGAATCTTGATGCCTCCCAAGCACTTCTGAATCATTGCTTCCTCTTTAAACCACATGGCTGAAAGGCTGCACTTCTGGCCACCAGACAGCCTTAAATTACTAACTTTTCCAGTTGCTGAGCACAATGACGCATGCATTTTTGCAGCAGGAGGGAAAGGGAAGCTTGAAGAGGTTACGGGAATAGGCTATGGTAGGATTTGTAAACTAGGGCAATGATTTTAAATTCAATTTACCCATTAAACAGACCTGGACTTTTTGGCCTCTGGATCTGTTACCTCCCCTTATCAAGCCCCTATTTTACAAACCTCACTATGATTAGTTCTCTGCCACTGGTCCAAGTAATCTAAGGTCTCCACTTTAGCCATTTCCTCACACTATTCTTCATTCCCCCTATGATCTCATCTCCCTCTGTCACTTTGGACTCAAGCTGCTCATCAATGAGTTCACGACTTCTCTGCCTCGCCCACCACAGCCTACATTGCTGGCTCTCCCAGAGCAGCAGCCCAAACTGCCTCATTCCACCGTTCCCAACAACCAACTCAATCTCCAGTTTCTGCCTTGCTCACAGCACCAAGACTATCCTAGTCAAAATCACCAATGACAAAGTTCAACATAGTCAACCTCTTCCACTGCCTCTCCTCCAGAACTATTGGGACCACCTTCATGGTTCCACTCCTATATGTCCCACTGCAACCAGCACATCTCCATCAACGGCTTCTCCTCCCACACCAGATTACTCCAAAGCTCCACTGTTAGTTGCTTCATTAACTACATGCTGCCCCTCAGTGAAATCATCCATTGGCACAATTCAGCTTTGATTATGTATGCCAACAACACTCAGCTCCACCTTTCTAATATATCGATCAACTACCTCTGTACTGTAAGATTTCCTATCTGACATGTAGTCATGGATGACCCAGAATTTATTTCACTTAAATATCAAGAAAACCGAAGAGTATTTTTGACCCTCACCAAATATTATCCTTTTCTCCCGATTCAGGCTGAACCAGACTAAGAAATCTCAGCATCCTGCACAACTCAGAATGGAGTTTCAAACTCCATATCCTATCCGTCAAAACTGCTCATTTCAGCCTTCTCAACATCATTTGCCACTGCCCGTACCTCACTTTCTACAGCCACTGAAACCCTTATCCAGGTTTTGCATTTTTGCACTTGATTTCTATAACTCCTTACTGATCAGACTCCTGCTTTCCAAAAACATGAACTTAGTCCAAAATTCTGCCACCCATATCCTTTATGACACTAAGTTCCGCTCATTCATCACTCAACCGTCACTGACCTATGCTGTCTTCCTGTCTCCAACACATCAAATTTAAATTCCTCGTCCTCATTTGCAAGTCCCACCATGGCCTCAACCCTACTTCCGCAATCTTCTCCAGCTTTACGTCCCCTCCCACCTTGCCTTCGGTGCAGCCCTCTGCTCCATCACTGATGGTAGAGTCTTCAGCTGATCCTACTCACTGGAATTCCCTCCCTGGACTCCTCGGCCTTTACTTCTCTCTTCGCTTTTAAAAGCCTCCTGAAAACCAATATCTTTGCCAAACCTGGGGTTGCCTTTCATAACTCTCCCACAAAAGCTTTGTAAAGTGCCTTGGGACAATTCTCTGCATTAAAAAGAGTTGCATAAATATAAGTAGTGGTTGTATAGTCATCATTATTTTCAAAACCCACACAAAAACATTTTTGCATAGTCACATGAACATTTTATAACAGAAAATAAATTTAGTTTGCAACCTTTTCAAATAAAGTTGTTAAGCACTTGAACCGCATCCATCAAAAGTTGAGAGCAGTGTGGGTTGACCTAGTCTGCAATTTTCACTATTGGACATTTGTTTTTTTTCCCACTTAGGAACTTAGCTTTAGCTGAAATATGGGTTCTCATCCTGTGGACACACATAATGACCAACTGCTAGTTGAATCACTTTGTGATAAAGCACTTAGTGTATATTTAAGTACATTTCAGTATCATAATAACCATTTTTATCCAACTTTAAAAAAAATTTTTTACTTAAATCCCTACAATATTTTAAGCATTACTATTTTAAAAATCTTACCAATTTTCAGATCATTCACAAGGTTTTCTTTAGTAAGATTCAACAATTCCTGGCCATCAATATTGTTAGACTTGAACACAACCACTAATTCCTGTAGCTCTTCTGTTGAAAGCCAAGAACAGACCTCATCATCTGACCAGTGCTGAACAGAGCGTCTAAAATTTCCTGACAAATCAGCACCTTGAAAAAAAAATATTTATGACATTCATTTGAAATGTGTTTGACTAGATCCATGAAAAAAGTTTCTATATTTCAATTTGTTCACTTTTTCCAGAAAAATCTATGTATAATTTTATTACATCTTAACACTACTACTCAGGTTTGAGAAACAATATTATTGGACAAACTGACCAGACTGACTCTTTCATTAATACAGTCATACACGTCCTACATGTAAATATTATAATTTTAACATATACATAATATGGAAATTCCAAAAGGTAATTCTAACCAGAGTAGTTTTTAAATCCGATTCTCCAAATATTCACAGTTTTATCCATAGAGCCAGTTGCAATTAAGGGGAGGTCACGTGCAAATGCACAAGCTGTCACATACCTGAAAAAGTTGACCAAAAATGCTCCATTAATCATGATACACTGAGACTTTCAATAACATTTTTGCAAAGACAAACATTAAGTTATTCTTCACAAACTGTAAGATAAGGGACCCAGGTGACATACAACGTACAAAGTCTGGACGATCATATAGTACATAGCACATTCTGTTGGGAGACTATCCTCATAAGCCCAATCATCCAAATTAGGTGCACATTCATATGAGGTAGCTTTAATTGACACCGTTTCATGAAGTCTGGGTGATGCCAAACTGAATGGCAATGCCCTATACTGGTAGTATATTCCTGCTACCTTTGAGACTCCAGTAACTATTTGAAAGATCTATGAAAACTAACCATTTCCTCGAACATATCATCTGTTGCAACGATGGTTGGTGAGGAGACAATTCTGCCTCTCAATCTCTCTTTCATAAACTTATTAAAAAAAAACTTTTGCTAACAAAATTACCAGATGAGTCATGCAAGAATAAAATGATACCAATTCTTTCTACCAGACGTGAAGTGCATTGGTAAGGCCCTGAAATTCTGATCAGGCCACTCTGCCAGTGGAAGTGTCACAGAGCAGGCTCTAAGTCCACCGATATCCAGAAGCCCAGATCCCATCCCAAATTGCAGCGACTGGGTCATTTGCATGGTCGGGGCAGGTACCCACGCCTTGAAGGCGCCCACCCAGAGAGCTGCCAGGAAAATCAACGCAGCTCTACAAGGCAGATGAGTGGCCTGGGAACAGCTCAAACTAGGGCAAAAAAATTAAGATTGCTCCTAAGAGAGCAGTGGGCCACTTAATTTAAGGTAATCAATCCTCTCTGGGATTTTGCTTTGTCAATATTTCTTATATATCGCATAATTTCTGAGCCTTTGAAGCCTACATGTGCCTATGATAAGCCTTAAGTAAGTCAGTTATCTTCTGCCCTAAGACACCATTTTGGTTCCTATACATCAAGATAAGTAGTACCAAGGTTTCATAAAGTTGGAGGTTAATTTGCAACGAGATATTTCTCATTTTCAATGGGCCAGAATTTGCTGCCAAAATAACAGTGAGGCTAATGGTGCTCGCCAATACTTATGCGCAAATGGTACAGAACTTCAGACGAGGGACAGATGTTAGACATGGATATCCAAAAGTTGCTGTCCAAATTACGCCGCTCCGCCGTTAGCTTTGCGAAAACGGCATCTCGCTGTCTGCTTCACCATTGGAATGCAATGAATGGCCGGAAGTTGCTGTATTTGCAGGGTAGATACGAACTAAACTCACCACAGAAAGTTAAGTCTTGTCATTTCCAGTCTAAGTACTCTTTTTAACGATGTGAGACGTGTCAATTACTGTCAATCAACCTCTCTAGCACTGAAAATTAACTTACAAGTGTGGATTCTCATTCCTTCAGGTATTAATTGTTGGAGATTTTAAAAATGTAAAAGTTTTAATTATTTTTTTTCTTCTCTTTTTTCTCTCTCTCTCTTAATCCAATCTTTCTTTCCCTCTCTTTATTTCTCTTTCTGTGCCTGATTTGACATTGAATTCACCCACTCTAATTTACAATTCCTTCTCGGTACTTCCACTGTTCATTTCACAATTCTTCAATAGGATTGTTTAAGGAGATACCCTGTTGCTTGCCCTGTTCACTCAGGTCCCAGATACAGTTTCTCTCGCTGTGCCGTTATCAGCTCACAATTTCAGTATCTTGGCACGCAAAAATTTTTTAAAACCTAAACATGCAAAGGCAGGTCTAACTAACGGCAGATGGCATTAGATACCCTGCTAGAGCAAATAATAGCCCATTATTTTATTTTTATTTGTTCTTGGGCTGTGGGTGATGCTGACAAGGACTCATTTATTGCCCATCCTTAGCTGCAATGACAAGGTGGTGGGGGTCCTTCCCCTTGAACCGCTGCAGTTCATGTGGTGGTGTTCCCACAATGGTGAGAGCCTCATCATCACAACTGAAACAAGTAATGGATGCGGGCATTTATCCTTTTGATTTCATTACTGCACTTTTTACCTTCTAAAGTCAGGCTTCCTAGATAAACAAATTTAACAGTTTAAAAACAGTTAAAAAATTTAAACAATTGAAACTTATTTATGACAATCTTAGGAGGTTTCTTAAATCTGAAACTACCTATCCTTTTCAAAACCACATTGCTATAAAAATCACTGCGTAGATTCTTCTCCCTGGTAGCTATAATGACACAAGTGTGACAGCAGGACTACCGCCCATCTGACAGATGGACCACTGACTGAGAGATTTTTCTAGGGTTAGCTTAAATTATATTTTTTTAGTGGGCTGCCAGCAAGTTTTTGGGCAGTTTTGGGAGCCTGCCTAGGGGAGATAGGGGAGAACAGTGGAAAATCATTGCTCCTGTAGGACTCTAGCACTTAAAGCAGGTTAGACAGGCCACCTTTCCCAATGCCAGACTGGGCTGTGGTTCAGAATCAGGCCTCCATACATTGGGCATGAGGAATATCGGGCTCGGTTGTGATGCCTGCTAAGTGTGTCAGCAGGCTGATCAACCAGTATTCACATTCAGACATAAAGACTGTCCATCTTGACAAGATTCAACATGACTATTGGGACCATGAAACTGTACCACAGCAAGAGTCAGCACTTTTAGGACAAGAGGGGAGAAAACTGGAGAAACAAACTATGTGTTCTTGGGATATGGGCAATGCTCACAAGACTGCATTTATTTCCTGTCCCTATAGCAATTATTTGTCCAACTGTGTGGCTTGCAAGACCACTTCATAGGGCATTAAGAGTCAAACATGTAATGTGGACTAGTCACATATGGGTCAGACCAAAAAGGAGCTACAGGTTTCCTGATCTGAAGAACACTAACTATATTAACTCATTAGTTTATTCAGACAATGTTTAGCATAAACAAAGAGTCAGTATTTAAAATTCTCTACTTCCATTTTTCCATTGTCAGCATTAGTTAGCAATGTATAATTTTTTATAGTTCTATGATTAAACAAACTTGTAACAGAGCCGATTTTCAATTTAGTTACGCATTGGGCAGGTGGTGAGAGGAGCGCACCCACCACTTGGCTGATGTCACTGGTGAGAGGCCTTACAAATTTTCATGCTCAAGCCTCATTCAATGCTGTTGGTGACTGCCTGAGCATTTGGAGCATGGACAGGCAGCTTGTCGTTCAGGAGGGGGGGGGAAGGGGGGGGGGAGAAGGGGGGGGGGGGAAGGGGGAGGGGGGAAGAGCAGGCAGGAAATCCGGCGTCTGCTCTGTGGCGCCAAGTTGGCTGAATACCAATGTGGGGATGGGGGGGGGCATAGTTGGACCAGCAGCGAGTTGGACGATTTTTGTGCAGCAAAGAGGAGTGGTCATCTTCCTCCTGGTCCCGCAAAAAACAATAAAAAAACATACCTTTTCCATTTTCATAACAGGTTCTAGCAGTTGCTTTAACAGGCCACTCGACGCACAGTTCCACTGGGTCTGGCTTGCATAGTGCGTTCTGTCCGGTGATAGGACCTCAATTTGTATGAGCTAACGAGGCGCATGGCTGTTTTGGGAGGAGAGGAAGGCTTATCGGATCCAAATGAAGGACCGCTTCGAAATGGAGGCAGCCCGGAAATGAATGGGGCAGTAAGTGCTGCACTGTGATTTTCAGTGCACTGCTGCCACGTTTCTGGCCGAAAACAGGAAAGAAAATTGGTTCGAGGATTATAAATGTTAGTAACATACCTTTTATGCTGTGTCAGTGTGTAAAGTGGTGCTCCATTGGTCTGCATAATAAAAAAGCAAAGGCAAAATTGAAGGCTTCTATAGAAAACTTTTTTTTTTAAAAAGTGATACAATCATGTAAATTAAAAATGCATTAACCAAAACTGAATCTTCAAAAACTATAAAATTAATACCATGGCTTTTCATTAAACTTGGACTTTAATGCAAATCAGAAAATAAAAATCCAACATTAAGTGCTAAAGTGCACTGTGAAAAATATTATGTAAACAGCCTTAGAAACTATTCTCTTACTAGCTTACAGTTGATTGCTGCCTACTAGAGTGGGATTGAAAAATTATAAATGAGGATATCATTGGTATGGAACTGTAGCATGATTTTAGAACCTCTTTTGTTTGGAATGAAAATAGCAATAATTAAGCTGTTATATTAGTGATTTCACACACTTCTGAATACTCTATTCTGACATTCTCAATTAGCTGAAGCCAGCTTTAGTACATACTTACAGAATTCCAAATTATTATAGACTTGTCAACAGACCTTCAAAGAGAAAACAAGAAGGTGTGAACTGCAAAACTGTTTCAAAAATAAAGTTGCGCTAATTCGTAGTTTTGTAAAAACAAATTACTATCATTAGTTTCACTGATTACCGGATTTATCGCATGGTTTGTATTTTTCCATAAATGAGATCATTTTCATTTAACTAGTTTTGTACCATACATGCTAAACTTTTAACGTGAGGATGTGAAACTCACTTCCAGAGTTAGTGGTTGAGGCAGAAACTATGTCAACATTCAAGATTAGATTGGATAGGTGGGTGAAGAAAAAGGGGCTTGAAGGGAAATGGGAACACGATGGGTAAAAGTGATTAGAACTATTTTCTCAGGTGGAAGGTAAACGCCGACACGGACTGGTTGAGCCACTCCACAAAACTTTTAATAATACCTCTCCATTCAAGTCTCCCAGCTGGCCATAAAATTTAAATTTAAATTTTGGAAACTTTTCACCTAAAAATTAGATTTTAAAAAAAATGTTCTGTTAGCTCTGTCATCCCACTCCCCTCCCAGCTACACCTCAGTCCCCACCTCTACTGATTAGACCTGGCCTTTTCCTGCTTCTGTCCCTGCTGCCATTAAATTAAAAATGTGTTTTCCAATTCTGCAACACTTCTATGCTTGCACCATTCTATGCTCGACTGCCCTGCAGCCTATACTTAAACTAAAAGTGCTTCTCAGTGCCATACTGAGAACCGGCCTGCTCCTGCTATTTGCCCTATTAAGAATACATTCCAGACCCTTACTGACTGCTTGTCCTGTTCTCTACTGACTGTACTGAGGCCTATAAATTTATCTGCAAATAGTTCATGCTGCCTTCCTTCCAGCTGCATTATTTATTAATTTCATATTGCTAGCTTCCTCCACCTTCATTTACTTATTTCACACCAATCCCTTTCCCTCCATTATTTACTTAGTTTGTGCCGTCTGAAATTGCGTCCTCTAGATCCCACCACCTAAAAATGCAACCTCCAGGGCTATCCCCTTATCCCATCCTCCAACCACTAACAACGGCATGAAATTGCAGCCTCCGAGTCCAATCACTCTGCCTATCCTCCAGTCGGATAAACTGTACTGCCTATCCTCCAGTCGGATAAACTGTAACTGAGTGGCCTTGATTATATGTTCCTTCACTTTTGTATTTTAATGTAATGTATTACCTTTATTAAAGGAAAATGATAGGAATTATGTAGCAAATTAGAGTGGATATGAAGGGTTTAGCAGCATTGGTGTTGGATTGTAGGGCAGGTATGGGGCAGGTGTTGAGCTTTTCTTTCATTTGTTCATGGAATGAGGGCGTCGCCGGCAAGACCAGCATTTATTGCCCATCCCTAATTGTCCTTGTGAAGGTGATGAGCCGCCTTCTTGAAGCGCTGCAGTCCGTGTGGTGAAGGTTCTCCCACAGTGCTGTTAGGTAGGCAGTTCCAGGATTTTGACCCAGCGACGATGAAGGAACAGTGATATATTTCCAAGCCGAGATGGTGTGTGACTTGGAGGGGAACGTGCAAGTGGTGTTGTTCCCATGCACCTGCTGCCCTTGTCCTTATAGATGGTAGAGGTCGCGGGTTTGGGAGATGCTGTCAAAGAAGCTTTGGTATGTAGATGGTACACACTTGAGCCATGGTGCGCCAGTGGTGAAGGGAGTGAATGTTTAGTGTGGTAGATGGGGTGCCAATCAAGCAGGCTGCTTTGTCCTGGATGGCGTTGAGCTTCTTGAGTGTTGTTGGAGCTGCGCTCATCCAGGCAAATAGAGAGTATTCTATCACACTCCTGACTTGTGCCTTGTAGATGGTGGAGAGGCTTTGGGGAGTCAGGAGGTAAGTCACTCGCCGCAGAATACCCAGCCTCTGACCTGCTCTTGTAGCCACAGTATTTATATGGCTGGTCCAGTTAAGTTTCTGGTCAATGGTGACCCCCCAGGATGTTGATGGTGGGGGATTTGGCGATGGTAATGCCGTTGAATGTCAAAGGGAGGTTGTTAGACTCTCTCTTGTTGGAGATGGTCACTGCCTAGCACTTGTCTGGTGCAAACATTACTTGCCACTTATGAGCCCAAGCCTGGATGTTGTCCAGGTCTTGCTGCATGCGGGCACGGACTGCTTCATTATCTGAGGGGTTGCGAATGGAACTGAACACTGTGCAATCATTAGCGAACATCCCCATTTCTGACCTTATGATGGAGGGAAGGTCATTGATGAAGCAGCTGAAGATGGTTGATCCTAGGACACTGCCCTGAGGAACTCCTGCAGCAACGTGCTGGGGCTGAGATGATTGGCCTCCAACAACCACTACCATCTTCCTTTGTGCTTTGGTACTACTGGGGATGATTCTGTGGGAGAACCTATGGTTTGGTAGCACCAATTTGATGGATCGTGGGTTTTGATTTGCTAAATGTTATTTGGGGATTGGGGGGGTGGGGAAAGCTCAAGATTTGGCAGAGCAGAAAAGGGGGGGTGGGTTCTCCAAAACATGACAGCATTGTGGTGGTGGTGGTGGTGGTGGGGGGGGGGGAGCTTCCAGTGTCTGTTAGCAGTGGCAGCTAGGAAAGGGGGGCAGAATGGGAAATTGCAGAAGCTGACAAGAGGCGTATTAACATAAGGCCGTGCAATTGTCTGCACAGTGGAAGTAACTTTCCAGCTCTGACTTGAGCACCAGCAGATTAAGTAATGGGAGAATAATTTCTTAACTCAAATTGAACCATGAGCAGTAGGGTGATAGAATGAGTTCACTCCAATCAAAAGAGAGCAGGTTTCTATTTCAATAACGACAAAGCAAGTTTTATTCCAGAAGTGCTGTATTCCTTCAAAAGGTAGGGAAACTCTGCCTACACTAGACCTCAGGGTCTAAACCATTTGCTAAAACATTAGATATTCAAGATGGTCACACTACCACAGAAAATCCAACGTGTGCACAGCTATCATGGACCGAAAAGATATACACTTCCATATTATTAGTCTACTTCTTTCAATTCCAAGTTGCTGAATTCAAATTATGTACTAATTTTAATTGAAACAGTGCAAACAGTTGCCTGCTGTTTTATTTAACTTGCTTATTTTAAATTATTAGATAATTCAAACTTTTTTGAGCAAAAAAATGCAGAATTAAGAAGAATAGACTTATACTATCAGGGGTTCTTGTCTGAGGGGACTCCTGTTACTAGACCAAAATTACTTCCTTGGAGGGATCAGGTGTAATTTTCCTTTGGCTGATATAGAATTCTATACAAGCCAAACTCTCAGCTGTAACTTCCTCAGCACTATCCAAGGGTATTCGATATTTAGGAAGGACAGGCAAAAAGGAAGAGTAGGTGGGATGGCGTTGTTAGTAAAGGATGAAATAAGAGCAATAGTTGGAAAGGATATTGGCTCAGAAAATCAAGATGTAGAATCAGTCTGGGTGGAGTTAAGAAGCACCAAGGGGCAGAAAACACTGGTGGGAGTTGTCTATAGGCCTTCAAACAGTAGTGGTAATGTAGGGGACGGCATCAAACAGGAAATTAGAGATGCATGTAACAAGGGTACTACATATAGACTGGCCAAACCAAATTAGTAATAATACCGTGGAGGATGAATTCCTGGAGCATGTACGAGATGGTTTTTTAGACCAGTATGTTGAGGAGACAACCAGGGAACAGACTATCCTAGATTGGGTACTGTGCAATGAGAAGGGGTTAATTAATAATCTTGTTGTGCAGGGTCCTTTAGGGAATAATGACCATAACATGATAGAATTCTTCATTAAGATGGAAAGTGAAGTAATCCTATCCAAAAGTAGGGTCCGAAATCTAAACAAAGGAAACTACGAAGGTATGAGGAGTGAGCTGGCTATGATAGATTAGGAAACTTCATTAAAAGGCATGATGGTGGATAGGCAATGGCTAACATTTAAGGAACAAATGCATGAATTGAAACAATTATACATTCCTTTCTGGTGCAAAAAAAAAGGAAAAGCGGCCCAACCATGGCTAACAAAAGAAATTAAGGATAGTATTAGATCTAAAGAGGAATCATATAAAGTTGCCAGAAAAAGTAGCAAGCCTGAGGATTGGGAACAGTTTAGAATTCAGCAAAAAAGGATTAAGAGGGGAAAAAGAGAGTATGAGAGTAAACTTACAAGGAACTTAAAAGCTTCTACAAGTATGTAAAAAGAAAAAGATTAGTTAATGTAGGTCTCTTACAGTCAGAAACAGGAGAATTTATAATGGGGAACAGGGAAATGGCAGAGCAATTACACAAATACTTTGGTTCTGTCTTCACGGAAGAGACACAAATAACTTCCCAGAAATGCTATGGAACCAAGGGACTAGTGAGAAGGAGGAATTAAAGGAAATTAGTATTAGTAAAAAAAAAGTGCTGGAGAAATTAACGGGACTGAAAGCCAATAAATCCCCAGAATCTGATAATCTGCATCCCAGAGAACGAAAAGAGGTAGCCATGGAAATAGTGGATGCATCAGTTGTCAACTTCCAAAATTCTGTAGATTATGGAACAGTTCCGACAGATTGGAGGGTGGCAAATGTAACCCCACTATTTAAAAAAGGAGGGAGAGAAAACAGGGAACTACAGACCGTTTAGCCTAACATCAGCAATAGGGAAAATGCTAGAGTCTATTATAAAGGATGTGATAACAGGACACTTAGAAAATATCAACAGGATTAGACAAAGTCAACATGGATTTATGAAAGGGAAATCGTGTTTGATAAATCTACTGGAGTTTTTTGAGGGTGTACCTGGTAGAATAGATAAAGGGCAACCAGTGGATGCGTTTATTTGGATTTTCAGAAGGCCTTTGATAAAGTCCCACGTAAGAAAAAAGTGAGTCTGCTGCGAAGATTCTAGACTTGGGTAAGGCCGACTTCAATGGGATGAGACAGAGACTGTCCACAGTAAACTGGGCAAATCTGTTAATGGGTAAAACGACTGATGATCAGTGGGAAATGTTTAAAGAAACATTTAACGAGATACAGAACCGGTTTATACCCCCGAGGGGCAAGAACTCTACTTGCCAAAAAAAACCAGCCATGGACAACTAAAGAGGTAAGGGACAGTATAAGACATAAGGAAAGGGCATACAAAAAGGCAAAAAATGGAATAGATCCTGGCGAATGGGAAAGATACAAAGATCAACAAAGGGTCACCAAACAGATAGTAAGAGCTACAAAAAGGGAGAATGAAAACAAACTTGCAAGGGATATCAAAACCAATACGAAGAACTTTTATAGTTACATTAGGAAAAAAAAGAGGGTGGTCAGGAGCAGTGTTGGCCCCTTAAAAACTGAAAGTGGGGATATTGTCATTGACAATGGGGAAATGGCGGACATGTTGAATAATTACTTTGCGTCAGTATTTACAGTCAAAAAAAAGAGGATAGCATGCCGGAAATCCCAAGAAAACTAATATTGAATCAGGGACAGGGACTCGATAAAATTAATATAAGTAAAGCAACAGTAATGAAGAAAATAATAGCACGAAAGAGTGACAAATCCCAGGGTTTTAAAGGAAGTAGGTGAGCACATTGCAGATGCCCTAACTATAATCTTTCAAAGTTCTCTAAATTCAGGAACTGTCCCTCTAGATTGGAAAATTGCACATGTCACTCTGCTTTTTAAGAAAGGAGAGAGAGGGAAACCAGGGAATTATAGACCAGTTAGCCCAACATCTGTTGTGGGGAAAATGCTGGAGTCTATAATTAAGGATAGGGTGACCGAACACCTCGAGAATTTTCAGTTAATCAGAGAGAGCCAGCATGGATTTGTGAAATGTAGGTCGTGCCTAACAAATCTGATTGAATTTTTTGAAGAGGTGACTAAAGTAATGGACAGGGGAATGTCAATGGATGTTATTTATATGGACTTCCAGAAGGCATTTGATAAGGTCCCACATAAGAGACTCTTAGCTAAGATAGAAGCCCATGGAATCGAGGGAAAAGTACGGACTTGGTTAGGAAGTTGGCTGAGCGAAAGGCGACAGAGCGTAGGGATAATGGGTAGGTACTCACATTGGCAGGATGTGACTAGTGGAGTCCCGCAGGGATCTGTCTTGGGGCCTCAATTATTCACAATATTTATTAACGACTTAGATGAAGGCATAGAAAGTCTCATATCTAAGTTTGCCGATGAAACAAAGATTGGTGGCATTGTAAGCAGTGTAGATGAAAACATAAAATTACAAAGGGATATTGATAGATTAGGTGAATGGGCAAAACTGTGGCAAATGGAATTCAATGTAGACAAATGTGAGGTCATCCACTTTGGATCAAGAAAGGATAGAACAGGGTACTTTCTAAATGGTAAAAAGTTTAAAAACAGTGGATGTCCAAAGGGACTTAGGGGTTCAGGTACATAGATCATTGAAGTGTCATGAACAGGTGCAGAAAATAATCAATAAGGCTAATGGAATGCTGGCCTTTAAATCGAGAGGACTGGAGTACAAGGGGGCAGAAGTTATGCCGCAGCTATACAAAACCCTGGTTAGACCGCACCTGGAGTACCGTGAGCAGTTCTGGGCACCGCACCTTCGGAAGGACATATTGGCCTTGGAGGGAGCACAGCTTAGGTTTACTAGAATGATACCCGGACTTCAAGGGTTAAGTTACGAGGAGAGATTACACAAATTGGGGTTGTATTCTCTGGAGTTTCGTAGGTTAAGGCGTGATCTGATCGAAGTTTATAAGATATTAAGGGGAACAGATAGGGTGGATGGAGAGAAACTATTTCCGCTGGTTGGGGATTTTAGGAATAGGGGGCAGAGTCTAAAAATTAGAGCCAGACCTTTCAGGAGTGAGATTAGAAAACATTTCTACACACAAAGGGTGGTAGAAGTTTGGAACTCTCTTCCGCAAACGGCAATTGATACTAGCTCAATTGCTAAATTTAAATCTGAGATGGATAGCTTTTTGGCAACCAAAGGTATTAAGGGATATGGGCCAAAGGCAGGTATATGGAGTTAGATCACATGATCTTATCAAATGGCGGAGCAGGCACGAGGGGCTGAATGGCCTACTCCTGTTCCTATGTTCCTAAGAGGTTAGTGTGCAAAATTAAAGCACATGGGATTGGGGGTAATATACTGACATGGATTGAAAATTGGTTAACAGACAGGAAACAGAGAGTAGAAATAAATGGGTCTTTGTCGGGGTGGCAGGCAGTGACTAGTGGGGTACTGCAGGGATTAGTGCTTGGACCCCAGCTATTCACAATATATCAATGATTTGGATGAGTGAACCAAATGTAATATTTCCAAGTTTGCTGACGACACAAAACTAGATGGGATCGTGAGTTGTGAGGAGGATGCAAAGAGGCTTCAAGGCGATTCAGACAAGTTGAGTGAGTGGGCAAATACATGGCAGATGCAGCATATTGTGGGTAAATGTGAAGTTATCCACTTCGGAAGGAAAAACAGAAAGGCAGATTATTATTTAAAGGTGATAGATTAGGGAATGTTGATGTACAAAGGGACCTGGATGTCCTTGTACACCAGTCACTGAAAGCAAACATGCAGGTGCAACAAGCAGTTAGGAAGGCAAATGGTATGTTGGCCTCATTGCAAGAGGATTTGAGTACAGGAGCAAGGATGTCTTACTGCAGTTATACAGGACCTTGGTGAGACCACACCTGGAGTATTGTGTGCAGTTTTGGTCTCCTTACCCAAGAAAGGATATACTTGCCATAGAAGGAGTGCAGCGAAGGTTCACCAGACTGATTCCTGGGATGGCAGGATTGTCATATGAGGAGAGATCGGGTCAACTCGCCCAGTATTCATTCGAGTTTAGAAGAATGAGAGGGGATCTCATTGAAACATATAAAATTCTGACAGGGCTAGATGAGGAGAAATTTCTTCACTCAGAGGGTGGTGAACCTGTGGAATTCTCTACCATAGAAGGCTGTGGAGGCCAAGTCACTGAATATATTTAAAAAGGAGCTAGATAGATTTCTAGACACAAAAGTCATCAAGGGGTATGGGGAGAGAGCAGGAATATTGTATTGAGATAGAGGATCAGCCATGATCATACTGAATGGCAGAGCAGACTCGAAGGGCCAAATGGCCTACTCCTGCTCCTATTTTCTATGTGCCATTGTTTAGTGACGCCTGATTGGAATGGCTAGACTTACTGTGTTTTGCTATCTTGTTCCAAATATTGCAGAAATACCTTGTGGAAGTTCCATACCCAAGACAAGTTTGGCAGGTGAAGGTATGTATGGACGACAAGTATTTTATGCAATGATTGCAAACGTTAGTGGACTATTGTATTCTGCACAGCACAGCACATAAACTTTTTGGAAGATGTTACTGCTTGCATGCTGATCTGACTATAAAGGCACTTTGTTTTTGATGCAGATGATGAATGCATGGTCACTGCTGAAGTGCATAACTACTTGACCACAGTCTAGCTAGGGCAACTTTACTGTGCTGAGTGCCGGACTCCTATGGCCCTCTACTTTATCTGATCTATTTGACCTTCTAAGGGCCATAGAACTGATTTCTGTTGTTAGCATACAACCTAAACAGCATAACTTCCCTTTCTTTTATATACTTTCCCTGGAAAAGACAGCCTAGTATGATATCTAATGGAGGCTCGTTGCCTGGCGCTGACTGGTACTAACACTCCTGAAAATCTCTGACGCTCATAGTCCTTGCACACGGCCCCACCCCTTTATGTTGATGCCCATGTAAGGGTCCGCCGGAGGCTCTGCAACCACAAGGCCATTCCAGAAACTTGTCCGCAAAGCTGGGGCCCGGCTGATCCAGGTCCTGGACTAGTTTCCATCCATACCAGGAGAGTCCACCAGAACTACTGCAGATTTGAGGTCAGGAAGTCTAAAAGCACGAGAATCATAGAAAGTTACAGCACAGGAGGAGGCCATTCGTCCCATCATGTCCGTGCCGGCTGAAAAAGACCTATCCAGCTTAATTCCACTTTCCAGCACTTGGTCCGTAGCCCTGTAGGTTACTGCACTTCAAGTGCACGTCCAAGTACTTTTTAAATGAGTTAAGAGTTTCTGCCTCTACCACCCTTTCAGGCAGTAAGTTTCAGACTCCCACCATCCTCTGGGTGAAAAGATTTCTCCTCAGCTCCTCTCTAATCCTTCTACCAATTACTTTAAATCTATGGCCCCTGGTCATTGACCCCTCTGCCAAGGGAAATAGATCCTCCCTATCCATAATTTTATATACTTCAATTAAATCTCCCCTCAGCCTTCTTTGTTCCAAAGAAAAACAACCCCAGCCTATCTAATCTTTTCTCATAGCTAAAATTCTCCAGCCATGGCAACCTCCTCATAAATCTCCTCTGTACCCTCCCTAGTGCAATCACATCTTTCCTGTAATGTGGTGACCAGAACTGTACGCAGTACTCAAGCTGTGGCCTAACCAATGTTTTATACAGTTCCAGCATAACCTCCCTGCTCTTATAGTTTATGCCTTGGCTAAGAAAGGAAAGTATCCTCTATGCCTTTTTAACCACCGTATCTACCTGTCCTGCTACCTTCAGGGATCTGTGGACATGCACTCCAAGGTCCCTCACTTCCTCTACACCTCTCAGTGTCCTCCCATTTATTGTGTACTCCCTTGCCTTGTTTGCCCTCCCCAAATGCATTACCTCACACTTCTCTGGATTGAACTCCATTTGTCACTCTTCTGCCCACCTGACCAGTCCACTGATATCTTCCTGCAGTCTACAACTGACAACTGACAACCATACGGCCAATTTTTGTATCATCTGCAAATTTCTTGATCAAGTCCCCCACATTCAAGTCCATATCATTAATATACACCACAAAAAGCAAGGGACCTAGTACTGAGCCTTGCGGAACCCCAATGGAAACAGCCTTCCAGTCGCAAAAACACCCGTCAACCATTACCCTTTGCTTCCTGCCGCTGAGCCACTTTCCCTTGGATCCCATGGGCTTTTACTTTTTTGAACAGTCTGTCATGTGGGACCTTGTCAAAAGTCTTACTAAAATCCATGTAGACTACATCAAACATGTTATCCTTAACGACCCTCGTTACCACCTCAAAAAATTCAGTCAAGTTAGTCAGACATGACCTTCCCTTAACTTACCCATGCTGACTATCCTTGATTAACCCCTGACTTTCTAAATGATGATTTAAGCTGTCCCTCAGAAGTCAGCAAATGCAATTATCTGGCGTACCAGTTTATGTAGGCTACGTACTGCAGGATCATACAATCCTCTGTGATGTTTGGATATGGCAATGAGAAATTTCAGAGGCGCAGACACACAAGAAGTTTAGCCATTTGGTCTAGGGTTGGATTGAGGCAGTATGCGATGGGTGAGATGGGGCACAAGTTGCCAGTGAGACATCACCAACTTACTGTAAGGACCCACAGCATGTGTAATGACAGCCAAAATTTCATATAAAATGAAGTTCACCTGCAAATAAACTTTAAAAATCTGAGGAATACCTAAGCGTCAATTTCAATTCACAGCTTTCATCAACATTTAACAGGCAGGTAACTCTTTTGTGTAATTCGGTTTTTTTGAAGAAAATAGGGACAAGTACAACTTTTCCAGTGGAAAACACAACTTCAATGCAACAGAATTATATTTTCTTAAATTTTTATGTGCATCAGTGGAACAGTTCTTCTACCTCCAAATTAGAAGGCATCTCGAAAGATACCGCACTTACCCAGAGACTAATATCTGCCCATCTGGTGAAAAGCAACACGATAAAACAGGAGCTGTGTGACGATTTAATGAACATCTCATTCTAAGTTCACAGCCTACAAATATGGAAGAAATCACAAGAAAATGTGGAAGATACCAATGCAGAATATATTACTACCTATTTTGTTTCGGTGGATGTTCATCACTCCAACATTATTTTCAACCAAATTTACGTAAAGGATATCGACAGAAGTTAAGGGCAATATTCTATTTATTATAGAAATGAAGGAGGCCTCAATGTCTCACAAGTAACAGAGATTACCAAAATGAATATATTACCTTTATTCTTATTCGTTTTTTCTAACTTGCATGTTTTCATCTTTTAGGTTGGATTACGTTATGATGCAATATAACAGTTGCAGCCTCCAGAGCAGTATCATCTGCCACTTTTTAAATTGATGACAGTACTTTCAACTGTTGTGAGTTTCACTGCTTGACCAGGTTTCAAACTGCTATCATTCAAGCATCAAAATTCAGTACAAATGGAGAAAGATATCAAATACCAGTACAAAAACAAAAATAATTATGTAAAAGTGTTTAAACAAAATTCAAATAAATGAAGCCTCTAAAATGCTCACAAAGGTCCTGTCTCTAGCTTCAATTATACCAATCAATACACCATGTACAACTAACAAATTCCTTGGTGACATTGCACATTAATAAAAAGGGGTCCAGTGTATATTTAATTTTTCTTCATTTGTAACAAGGTTAAAACTAACTGGGGCTAGTAAGAGTTTGCACTGTAAGAGCTGTGTTGTGCTCATTGTAGTTGAATCTGTTAACTTCCCGCATTAATGTGATTTCTCAAGGTGTTGCTCAGTGATAGAGTTCAGGAGCAGAACCGGAGTGTTGGAGGCAGACCCAAGCGGGTGAAAAGAGCAGGTAATTGGAGGGAGAACGGGGTGGAGCGAATACTTCAATTCCAATGATGGATGGGAGATGGAACAGTGGAACGGTGAAGCACAAAGGTCGTGGCTAGTCAGACACAAAGCTGCATCAGGAATTAATTGGGCAGAGACAGGATGCACCCAACACTGCACCTTAGGAAGGTAAAGAGAGAGAGAAAGAAAAAGACTTATGGCTTGCCACAAAACTTATAGTTTGAAGTTTCACAAGGTCACAAAGCACACTTCCAGCAGATGTCACTAAGTAGCAATTAGGAATGGGAATACTGTCCGATTTTCTCATTTCTAATCTAGGACAATTGTAGCACTCCTCCTGCCTTCCCAGCATACAAAATCACCCAGGACCTTCCTCTTTTGTATGGTTCAGCTACTCAATGCCTCAGGGGAGTCCAGTTACAATTGTCTGCTAATTAAGATTTTGAAGGAACAGAATCACAAGGGTAGGCACATCTAATTTTATTACAGCAAAATTTTGAAGCTTTGGAGCAAAATTTATACTTTATTTTTAGATTTTAAGCCCACTTTTGCTCACAGTTCACTCACAGGACATGTCCAACAAAATCTTTCATTCCAATTGACACTCATATTTTAAATGCCAGAACAATTACAGGTACGACAGGTTCAGATAGAAAATAAATAAATGAATGTTTCTTACTTAACTGCAGGTTAGCTCAAATTATCTCAAATTTATCCCCAAAATATCAAATATGTTTAATATATTGTATTCTATTTAATTTAAAGTTAAAACTGATCAGTAGTTTAGTAATCTTCACCTTACTAGAGGTAGGCCTACATTGAAAGTTGGCCTGGGTACAGTTAAGATGGAGTGATTGGGCTTAGAAGTTACGAGGTCAGTTCCAAAGGTGAGGATGGGAGAGGAGCTAAAGCAGTGAGGCAGGCTCTGGCACTGAAGCACATGGAGTAAGGCTGGCTGGCCAAATGGATACTGGGCCAGGAATAGGTTAGACAGAGGTGGAAAGTACACAGAGGGTGGCACGAGACAAATCAGACCACAGAGCATTCAGCTCAAAACTGATCTTCGGTTTGGAAACTTTCAAACTTGAGCTATTGGTGCTGGGATAGCAGATATGCATTGTATTCCTTTGTTTTCTCTCTTATCTGCAGCAAGAAAAACAAAGAAAATAGATGCCGGGGTCAGGGTGGGTGGGGGTGGGGGTGTTGGAGAAGAGATAATTAATTTGTGGTTCATGGTTCATATTCTGACCTTAACAGATGGTTTCATAGAATCATAGAAAGGTTACAGCACGGAAGGAGGCCTTTCGGCCCATCGTGTTCACGCCGGCTCTATGCAAGGATCAACAAGGTCATCAATGTGCGGAACCACAAGAGATGGGTGAGATCCTGAATGAATATTTCACATCGGTATTTACGGTTGAGAAAGGCATGGATGTTAGGGAACTTGGGGAAATAAATAGTGATGTCTTGAGGAGTGTACATATTACAGAGAGGGAGGTGCTGGAAGTTTTAACGCGCATCAAGGTAGATAAATCTCCAGGACCTGTTGAAATGTATCCCAGGACGTTATGGGAGGTTAGGGAGGAAATTGCGGGTCCCCTAGCAGAGATATTTGAATCATCGACAGCTACAGGTGAGGTGCCTGAAGATTGGAGGGTAGCAAATGTTGTGCCTTTGTTTAAGAAGGGCGGCAGGGAAAAGCCTGGGAACTACAGACCGGTGAGCCTGACATCTGTAGTGGGTAAGTTGTTAGAGGGTATTCTGAGGGACAGGATCTACAGGCATTTGGAGAGGCAGGGACTGATTAGGAACAGTCAGCATGGTTTTGTGAGAGGAAAATCATGTCTCACGAATTTGATTGAGTTTTTTGAAGGGGTAACCAAGAAGATAGATGAGGGCTGTGCAGTAGACGTGGTCTACATGGACTTTAGCAAAGCCTTTGACAAGGTATCGCATGGTAGGTTGTTACGTAAGGTTAAATCTCACGGGATCCAAGGTGAGGTAGCCAATTGGATACAAAATTGGCTTGACGACAGAAGACAGAGGGTGGTTGTAGAGGGTTGTTTTTCAGACTGGAGGCCTGTGACCAGCGGTGTGCCTCAGGGATCGGTGCTGGGTCCGCTGTTATTTGTTATTTATATTAATGATTTGGATGGGAATTTAGGAGGAATGGTTAGTAAGTTTGCAGATGACACCAAGATTGGTGGCATTGTGGACAGTGAAGAAGGTTATCTAGGATTGCAACGGGATCTTGATAAATTGGGCCAGTGGGCCGATGAATGGCAGATGGAGTTTAATTTAGATAAATGTGAGGTGATGCATTTTGGTAGATCGAATCAGACCAGGACCTATTCCGTTAATGGTAGGGCGTTGGGGAGAGTTATAGAACAAAGAGATCTAGGAGTACAGGTTCATAGCTCCTTGAAAGTGGAGTCACAGGTGGATAGGGTGGTGAAGAAGGCATTCGGCATGCTTGGTTTCATTGGTCAGAACACTGAATACAGGAGTTGGGATGTCTTGTTGAAGTTGTACAAGATATTAGTAAGGCCACACTTGGAATACTGTGTACAGTTCTGGTCACCCTATTATAGAAAGGATATTATTAAACTAGAAAGAGTGCAGAAAAGATTTACTAGGATGCTACCGGGACTTGATGGTTTGACTTATAGGGAGAGGTTGGATAGACTGAGACTTTTTTCCCTGGAGAGTAGGAGATTAAGGGGTGATCTTATAGAAGTCTATAAAATAATGAGGGGCATAGATAAGGTAGATAGTCAAAATCTTTTCCCAAAGGTAGGGGAGTCTATAACGAGGGGACATAGATTTAAGGTGAGAGGGGAGAGATACAAAAGGGTCCAGAGGGGAAATTTTTTCACTCAAAGGGTGGTGAGTTTCTGGAACGAGCTGCCAGAGGCAGTAGTAGAGGCGGGTACAATTTTGTCTTTTAAAAAGCATTTGGACAGTTACATGGGTAAGATGGGTATAGAGGGATATGGGCCAAGTGCAGGCAATTGGGACTAGCTTCGTGGTATAAACTGGGCGACATGGACATGTTGGGCCGAAGGTCCTGTTTCCATGTTGTAAACTTCTATGATTCTATGATTCTAAGAGCAATCCAGCTAGTCCTACTCCCCCGCCCTATCTCCATAGCCCTGCAAATTTTTTTCCTTTCAAGAACTTATCCAGTTCCCCTTTGACGGCCATGATTGAATCTGTCTCCACCACCCCCTCGGGCCATGCATTCCAGATCCTAACCACTCGCTGTGTAAAAAAGTTTTTCCCTCATGTCACCTTTAGTTCTTTAGCCAATCACCTTAAATCTATGTCCTCTGGTTCTTGACCCTTCCGCCAATGGGAACAGTTTCTCTCTATCTACTCTGTCTACTGTAAACAATTTTACAACACCAAGTTATAGTCCAGCAATTTTATTTTAAATTCACAAGCTTTCGGAGGCTTCCTCCTTCGTCAGGTGAACGATGTGAAAAACCTGACGAAGGAGGAAGCCTCCGAAAGCTTGTGAATTTAAAATAAAATTGCTGGACTATAACTTGGTGTTGTAAAATTGTTTACAATTGTCAACCCCAGTCCATCACCGGCATCTCCACATCATGACTACTCTGTCTACACTCTTCATGATTTTGAATACCTCTATCAAATCTCCTCTCAACCTTCTCTGTTCCAAGGAGAACAATCCCAGCTTCTCCAGTCTATCCAGTACCTAAAGTCCCTCATCCCTGGAATCATTCTAGTAGATCTCTTCTGCAACCTCTCGAAGGCCTTCACATCTTTTCTAAAGTGCGGTGCCCAGAACTGGACACAGTACTCCAGCTGTGGTCGAACCAGTGTTTTATAAAGGTTCATCATGACTTCCTTGCTTTTGTACTCTATATGCCTCTATTTATAAAGCTCAGGAACCCGTATGCTTTTTTAACCGCTTTCTCACCTTCAACGATTTGTGTACATATACCCCCAGATCTCTCTGTTCCTGTACCCCTTTTAGGTTTGTGCCCACTAGTTTATATTGCCTCTCCTCATTCTTCCTACCAAAATGTATCACCTTGCGTTTTTCTGGGTTAAATTTCATCTGCCACATGTCCACCCATGCCACCAGCCTGTCTGTATCCTCTTGAAGTCTATCACTATCCTCCTCACTGTTCACTACACTTCCAAGTTTTGTGTCATCTGCAAATTTGGAAATTGTGCCTGCACATCCAAGTCATTAATATATATCAAGAAAAGCAGTAGTCCTAGTACCGACCCCTGGGGAACACCACTGTACACCTCCCTCCAGTCCGAAAAACAGCCGTTCACTACTACTCTGTTTCCTGTTACTTAGCCAATTCTGTATCCCTGCTGCTACTGCCCCTTTTATTCCATGGGCTTTGATCTTGATGACAAGCCTATTATGTGCCTTGTTAAAGTCCATATACACCACATCAACTGCATCTACCCTCTCTGTTACCTCATCAAAAAACTATCAAGTTAGTTAAACACGATTTGCCTTTAACAAATCCATGTTGGCTTTCCCTAATCAATCCACACTTGTCTAAGTGACTGCTAATTCTGTCCCAGATTATCGTTTGTAAAAGTTTCCCCACCGCCAAGGTTAAACAGACTGGCCTATAGTTGCTGAATTTATCTTTACACCCTTTTTTTTTTAGGTGTATACGGCAGATGTCTGAGTCAGGTGAGCTTCTAGAAAAGGGCTCCGGACTTCCGGGTAGCTCTCAAGTTATCGGAGCATAAGACCAGAAGAGATAGGAGCCCTAGTAAAATTGAAGTCAATGGGAATCAGGGGGAAAACTCTCCAGTGGTTGGAGTCATACCTAGCACAAAGGAAGATGGTAGTGGTTGTTGGAGGCCAATCATCTCAGCCCCAGGACATTGCTGCAGGAGTTCCTCAGGGCAGTGTCCTAGGCCCAACCATCTTTTTTTTTTATTCGTTCACGGGATGTGGGCGTCGCTGGCAAGGCCGGCATTTATTGCCCATCCCTAATTGCCCTCGAGAAGGTGGTGGTGAGCCGCCTTCTTGAACCGCTGCAGTCCGTGTGGTGACGGTTCTCCCACAGTGCTGTTAGGAAGGGAGTTCCAGGATTTTGACCCAGCGACAATGAAGGAACGGCGATATATTTCCAAGTCGGGATGGTGTGTGACTTGGAGGGGAACGTGCAGGTGGTGTTGTTCCCATGCGCCTGCTGCCCTTGTCCTTCTAGGTGGTAGCTGCTTCATCAATGACCTTCCCTCCATCATAAGGTCAGAAGCGGGGATGTTCGCTGATGATTGCACAGTGTCAGTTCCATTCGCAACCCCTCAAATAATGAAGCAGTCCAAGCCCGCATGCAGCAAGACCTGGACAACATCCAGGTTTGGGCTCATAAATGGCAAGTAACATTCGTGCCACACAAGTGCCTGGCAATGACCATCTCCAACAAGAGAGAGTCTAAACCACCTCCCCTTGACATTCAACGGCATTACCATCGCCGAATCCCCCACCATCAACATCCTGGGGATCATCATTGACCAGAAACTTAACTGGACCAGACATATAAATACTGTGGCTACAAGAGCAGGTCAGAAGCTGGGCATTCTGTGGCGAGTGACTCACCTCCTGACTCGCCAAAGCCCTTCCACCATCTACAAGGCACAAGTCAGGAGTGTGATGGAATACTCTCCACTTGCCTGGATGAGTGCAGCTTCAACAACACTCAAGAAGCTCAAAACCATCCAGGACAAAGCAGTCCGCTTGATTGGCACCCCAACCACCACCCTAAACATTCACTCCCTTCACCACCGGCGCACAGTGGCCGCAGTGTGTACCATCCACAGGATGCACTGCAACTTGCCAAGGCTTCTTCGACAGCACCTCCCAAACCCGCGACCTCTACCACTTAGAAGGACAAGAGCAGCAGGCACATGGGAACACCACCAGCTGCACGTTCCCCTCCAAGTCACACACTATCCCGACTTGGAAATATATCGCCGTTCCTTCATTGTCGCTGGGTCAAAATCCTGGAACTCCCTTCCTAACAGCACTGTGGGAGAACCTTCACCACATGGACTGCAGTGGTTCAAGAAGGTAGCTCACCATCACCTTCTCAAGGGCAGTTAGGGATGGGCAATAAATGCTGGCCTCGCCAGCGACACCCACATCCCATGAATGAATAAAAAAGAGTAGGCCAAGTGGACTGAATACATTATCTGCTCCAAGTAGCATGTATCCATCAGATGTTACACCCACATATTATTGTGGAAAAGTCTATGCATTGACTCCAGCTGGTAATTTATGCAAGACGCTATTTCTCGTGTGAGTCTAGATAGCTATTATCGACTGGCTATTCAATTGTTGAGTTTGGGGGGGTGGCGGAGGAGGAATAGCGCACAACATCTGAGCCTGTCCTCACTTACTTTCCAGCAGGAGTCACCGAATAACAATCAAGAATGGAAATCTTGGTTGTTTTTTTCTACGCCCTAACGCAGTGATGAGGCCAATCATAACACCTGTGATGTCATGAGATCAAATCCCGCCACGGCAGCTGGGGAATTTAAATTCAATTAATTAAATTCAATTAATTAAATAAAATCTGGAATTAAAATACTAGTATCAGCAATGGTGGCCATGAAACTACCGGATTGTTATAAAAACCCATCTGGTTCACTAATGTCCTTTAGGGAAGGAAACCTGCCGTCCTTACCTGGTCTGGCCTATATGTGACTCCAGACCCACAGCAATGTGGTTGATTCTTAACTGCCCTCTGAAATGGCCTAGCAAGCCAAACAGTTGTAAAATCTCGCTAAAAAAAGTCATAATAAAAATAAAACCTGACGGACCACCCGGCATCAGACATGACAAAGGCAAACCAAGCCAAGTCGACCCTGCAAAGTCCTCCTTACTAACATCTGGGGACTTGTGCCAAAATTGGGACAGCTGTCCCACAGACTAGTCAAGCAACAGCCTGACATAGCCATACTCACAGAATCATACCTTTCAGCCAACGTCCCAGACTCTTCCATCACCATCCCTGGGTATATCCTGTCCCACCGGCAGGACAGACCCACCAGAGGTGGCAGTACAGTGATATACAGTCAGGAGGAAGTGGCACTGGGAGTCCTCAACATTGACTCTGGACCCCATGAAATCTCATGGCATCAGGTCAAGCATGGGCAAGGAAACCTCCTGCTGATTACCATCTACTGCCCTCCCTCAGCTCATGAATCAGTCCTCCTCCATGTTGAGCACCACTTGGAGGAAGCACTGAGGGTAGCAAGGGCACAGAATGTACTCTGGGTGGGGGACTTCAATGTCCATCACCACGAGTGGCTCGGTAGCACCACTACTGACCGAGCTGGCCGAGTCCTGAAGGACAAAGCTGCCAGACTGGGCTTGCGGCAGGTGGTGAGGGAACCAACATGAGGGAAAAACTTACTTGACCTCATCCTCACCAATCTACCTGTCGCAAATGCATCGGTCCATGACAGTATTGGTAGGAGTGACCACCGTACAGTTCTCGTGGAGACGAAGTCCTGTCTTCGCACTGAGGACACCATCCAACATGTTGTGTGGCACTACCACCGTGCTAAATGGGATGGATTCAGAACAGATCTAGCAGCTCAAAACTGGGCATCCATAAGGCGCTGTGGGCCATCAGCGGCAGCAGAATTGTAACCTCATGGCCCGGCATATTTCTCACTTTACCATTACCAACAAGCCAGGGGATCAACCATGGTTCATGAGTGTAGAAGAGTATGCCAGGAGCAGCACCAGGCGTACCGAAAAATGAGGTGCCAACTTGGTGAAGCTACAACTCAGGACTACATGCATGCTAAACAGCGGAAGCAACATGTTATAGACAGAGCTAAGCGATTCCACAACCAACAGATCAGATCAAAGCTCTGCAGTCCTGCCATATCCAGTCATGAATGGTGGTGGACAACTAAACAACTAATGGGAGGAGGCTCTGCAAACATCCCCATCCTCAATGATGGCGGACTCCAGCATGTGAGTGCAAAAGACAAGGCTGAAGCGTTTGCAACCATCTTCAGCCAGAAGTGCCAAGTGGATGATCCATCTCGGCCTCCTCCCGATATCCCCACCATCACAGAAACCAGTCTTCAGCCAATTAGATTCACTCCACGTGATAGCAAGAAACAGCTGAGTGCACTGGATACAGCAAAGGCTATGGGCCCCGACAACATCCCAGCTGTAGTGCTGAAGACTTGTGCTCCAGAACTAGCTGCGCCTCTAGCCAAGCTGTTCCAGTACAGCTACAACACTGGCATCTACCCGACAATGTGGAATATTGCCCAGGTATGTCCTGTCCACAAAAAGCAGGACAAATCCAATCTGGCCAATTACCGTCCCATCAGTCTACTCTCAATCATCAGCAAAGTGATGGAAGATGTCTTCGACAGTGCTATCAAGCGGCACTTATTCACCAATAACCTGCTCATCGATGCTCAGTTTGGGTTCCGCCAGGACCACTCGGCTCCAGACTTCAATACAGCCTTGGTCCAAACATGGACAAAAGAGCTGAATTCCAGAGGTGAGATGAGAGTGACTGTCCTTGACATCAAGGCAGCATTTAACCTAGTGTGGCACCATGGAGCCCTAGTAAAATTGAAGTCAATGGGAATCAGGGGGAAAACTCTACAGTGGCTGGAGTCATACCTAGCACAAAGGAAGATGGTAGTGGTTGTTGGAGGCCAATCATCTCAGCCCCAGGGCATTGCTGCAGGAGTTCCTCAGGGAAGTGTCCTAGGCCCAACCATCTTCAGCTGCTTCATCAATGACCTTCCCTCCATCATAAAGGTCAGAAATGGGAATGTTCGCTGATGATTGCACAGTGTTCAGTTCCAGTCGCAACCCCTCAAATAATGAAGCAGTCCGTGCCCGCATGCAGCAAGACCTGGACAACATCCAGGCTTGGGCTCATAAGTGGCAAGTAACATTCGCGCCACACAAGTGCCAGGCAATGATCACCTCCAACAAGAGAGAGTCTAACCACCTCCCCATGACATTCAACGGCATTACCATCGCCGAATCCCCCACCATCAATATCTTGGGGGTCACCATTGACCAGAAACTTAACTGGACCAGCCATATAAATACTGTGGCTACAAGAGCAGGTCAGAGGCTGGGTATTCTGCAGCGAGTGACTCACCTCCTGACTCGCCAAAGCCTTTCCACCATTTACAAGGCACAAGTCAGGAGTGCGATGGAATACTCTCCACTTGCCTGGATGAGTGCAGCTCCAACAACACTCAAGAAGTTCGACACCATCCAGGACAAAACAGCCCGCTTGATTGGCACCCCACCCACCCTAAACATTCACTCCCTTCACCACCGGAGCACAGTGGCTGCAGTGTGTACCATCCACAGGATGCACTGCAGCAACTTGCTAAGGCTTCTTCGACAGCACCTCCCAAACCCGCGACCTCTACCACCTAGAAGGACAAGAGCAGCAGGCACATGGGAAGAACACCACCTGCACATTCCCCTCCAAGTCACGCACCATCCCGACTTGGAAATATATCGCCGTTCCTTCATCGTCGCTGGGTCAAAATCCTGGAACTCCCTACCAAACAGCACTGTGGGAGAACCTTCACCACACGGACTGCAGCTCACCACCACCATCTCAAGGGCAATTAGGGATGGGCAATAAATGCCAGCCTCGCCAGCGACGCCCACATCCCATGAACGAATATAAAAAAAGTTAACTCAGCACAGATTGGGAATCAAAACTAGAAACTTCTGGACTGTGTGGTTCTTTTTACAAACTAAGTCACGGGGGTGTTATTGTGATATTTTTTAATTATTTCCATCGAATGAGGAAAATATAAATGAGACAGACAAGGGCACAACAGATATTATAATAAAGTATTATCAGCAGAACAAATTGCAGAAACTTTATTAAGCAGTTATGTAGTTAAATATTAGACAGTCTAGAATCAGAAAAGTTAAATAAGAAGCCAGTTAGTAAACTGAACTGTTAAACATTCCAGAGAATTTGGTGTATGCCTTGGGGTGAATTGTTTTCAGCTATTTCACAGTAGGAAATAAGCTGAATGATGATCCTTTACGGCTATTAAAGAAAATCCTGTCCCATTGGGTACATGCAGAACTTCAAAACAGAGAATATTGGGAATACTGATTCTCAAGAAAGAATATTATAATGGACTCCTTTGTGTCTAACACAAACTGTTTAATTAGTTTCCATTTAGAGTCTCAAATGTTCTTTGACTTGAACTATCAGTTATTGGATTAGGGACCCACCAAGTAGGAAATCACAGCCAACCTGAACTCAAGAAGTCCGTAGCAAAAACAACAACTTGCATTTGTATAGCGCCTTTAATGTAGTATAACATCCCGAGGCGGTTCATAGGAGCATTATCAAACAAAATTTGACACCAAGCCATATAAGGAAATATTAGGACAGGTGACCAAAAGCATGGTCAAAAAGGTAAGTTTTAAGGAGCGTCCTAAGGGAGGAGAGAGCGCTAGAGAGGCGGAGAGACTTAGGGAGGGAATTCCAGAGCTGAGGGCCTCGGCAGCTGAACAAATGGCTACCAAAGGTGGAACGATTAAATCGGGGATGCACAAGAGGCCAAAATTTGAGGAGCACAGAGATCTCGGAGGGTTGTCGGGCTGGCGGAGGTTAGAGATAGTGAGAGGCGAGTCCATGGAGTGATTTGAAAACAAGGATGAGAATTTTAAAATCGAGGCGTTGCCAGATGTAGGTCAATACAAGCCAATGTAGGTCAGCAAGCACAGGGGTGATGGGTGAACGGGACTTGGTGCGAGTTCGGATACAGGCAGCAGTTTTGGATGAGCTCAAATTTATGGAGGGCGCAAGGTGGGGGGCCGGCCACGAGAGCATTGCAATAGTCAAGTCTAGAGGTAACAAGACATGGATGAGAGTGTCAGCAGCAGATGAGCTGAGGCAGGGGCAGAGACAGGCAATGTTACAGAGGTGGAAGATGCTATGTTTCTCTGTATTGTGCCGTCATGCAAACCTAAATGAATCAGCTAAACTATAACAAGTACACATTTTGTTAATGACATAAATCTCACATTGAGCACAGACCAAATCAGAAGACAAATACTTGACACTACAGCAGAAAAAGATTTGGATTCAAACCCCCACAATGGTAATTGTCAATCTCAGTTATGCTGTTACGAGAAGACATTAACAGAAGCCAAGCAAATTCTCATGGGGGGGGGGGGGGAGCAAGAGTCAGCCATGATTGGTGTAGTGTGCCTTTTGCTAATAGGCCTCTATCAATGCCATTTGAGACTAAGAGCAAATTGGTCTGCCATCCTAAATAACTCATTCAACATACCTGCTGGTTCTTCATGTGACATAATCCAAACATTTATTTTGTTGTCCTGACCACAAGAAGCCATCAGAAAACACTGTGATCTTGAATTATCCATGCCATCTGGCAAAGCAAAATAAAGTTATGAAATACAACACTGCACAAAAAAACTCACAAAAGTCATGTAATTCAACAGTTTCCATCACCTTCTATAAACAATATACTTCAAGGAAGAGATAAAAATGTGATTATACATATAAGCATTGTAATCTGCCTATCAATAGGAATATCACTGCTTTCATCTATTGGATTGGATCAATTCTGAATATTAAAAAGATCAATTTTTGATCTTTGTAAACCAAAAGCACAAGTTCAAAAAATATATAGGAAGAAGCCTACCCAATAATTTGCTTTTCCTGTAGAATTGGTGATCTCCATGTATGTGATACACAAGTCATTCCTAGTTACTATCGGATGGTCCAAATTAGTTACTTACAAACTCTCCCACCTGTTGTTCCCCTCAACCTTCATCCATTTACAATGTCAATTTTGAGTGTCTTGATGGTTTAGCGGGTAAATGCACCAACTAGTGAGAGACTGTGCTATAAAGACTGTGAAGGTCCCAAGTTTGATCTCTGGTCTGTGCAAAGTTCTTTGATGTCATCTGCAATTGACTTCAGTAAGGATGAGAAGAAAAACCAGCTACAGTTCCTGCTCCTAATTGACATCTAATGACACATTGCTGACAAATATGGCGGTATGAACGTTTGGTTGTGTGGTCCCAGGGGGAACAGTCTGTATTGGTCACTCTATAGCTTGCATGCAAAGAATGACCACTTCGGTAAATTGTCAGATGACTCCCTGAACTTGAGCAACTGTAACCCAGTCGAGAAAAAAAGTGAATTTATATGCAAAAACTTTTACCTATGGACCAAAACCCATTCTTCCTTCTTTCCTTCAATCTTCCTGCCCTGAAAAACACTCAATGTTCCCAGTTTCTGCAATCGCAGTATTGCCCATGACCAATATTAAAAATGGTGCAGTTTTCTTTTAAAAACAAATGCCAACATAGGTTTCTATGCCTGAACATGACCATAACTCGCTTCTGCTAATTCCATAGGCCACCTTCACACATCTCTTATGACAGTTTTGGACAATTTTTTTAAACATCTACAAAGGCCAGGAAAAATCACAGCCTTGTTTTAGGTCATTATAAAAAAATCAGTTTCAAAGTAAAAGATCAATGTATATTAAATTTAGTGCAATTCATCTTTTTGAAAATGCCTGGTTACTTCCTTATTTTACCAAACTTGTATTAACTACAATCCAATGTTCATTTAATTAGCTTAAACATTTTACTCATGCTGCCGGTTGATTATTTACCAACTGATGTTATTTTTAAAAGATACAGTTACTAGCTTAATGGAAAACCTTTTTTTAAATTCAGGGGCATGTCATTTGAACTCGGTATCTTTTTACCTTAAATAAAAGTTTGCCAACATACATTTTCAGAAAGGTAATGCCCCTTTGATACTTCTCTTCAAAATATATTGAATATAAAATGTGGTGTGGTCAATAACTTCATCAAAATGCCATTACATAAATACTCAAAATATTTGAAATTATGTTTTCTGAACTATTCAACATAAAACATACCATTGATTGGCTGAGGTGAAAACTCACAGCAGGTGACTCCCAGGTCATGAGCTGTTTCCACATTAAGATGGCACTTCATTTGACAATCCCAAACAGTCAGCTCTCCTGAGGTTGAGCCAGTAACAAAGTAGTTACCACCAGGAGAAAAGTCACAAGCAATTACCGATCCATCCTTAACGGTGCTTGTCCTGAAGTTAAGTAACAATTCAGATGAGAGTTCAGCATACTACAAATGTTACTCAGTATGGTTTTTCTTCACAATCTATTCTTTTCTAAACAAACAATCTACAAAAAACAAAAAAGTGAACAGGAAATATACTGCACAAACTTTATACTCAAATCGATCGGGGTGAAGGTAGGGCATATTTGGAGATTGGGGGAGGGGAAGGTATGCCAGGGTTAGCATCCTGGTAGAGGGGAAGGTAGGGTTAGAGTACAGCTTTGAATAGTAAAAGGACAGAAGAGTGTTAGAGGCTGTTAAGAGGGGTAGAGGAGCGAATCAAGAGCTGCCAAAGGTAGCAACCATACCGCTGCAACCAGTGACACCAATATGTTAAACCCAGACAGAGTAAAGTAGGGGAATGACGTGGGATAGGAGGCGGTGGAGGGGAAAGCAAAAGAATACCAAATGTGAAGAAATTACATACCCAGAAACAGAAAACAAAACGGCAACCAGGCTGGACAAAAGAGTTCAGAAATTTGACGCAAACCCACCTCATGGCCAAATGATGGAATTGTGAGCAATTGTGACCTGACATAGCTGAATTCACTGTTAAATGTTGACACCAGAGTGTTGCAAACAAAATTGTGACAACAGGAAGCAAGGTTTTTGAACAGGAAGTGCATGCCTACACAAGCTTTTTAATAAGGTATTAGTTAATGTCCACTAATTCCATTGTATGCGAGGAATGAAGACCATGTAATTTTCAGGTGAAGCAGGGTTAAGGGGCGGGGATCATTGGACCAGGATGTGCAGATTTAATTTGGTTCCCATTTTAAAGTCATACATTCTTATCCTTATGTAATATTTGCTATTATCTA
Source organism: Heptranchias perlo (assembly GCF_035084215.1). Lineage (NCBI taxonomy): Eukaryota > Metazoa > Chordata > Chondrichthyes > Hexanchiformes > Hexanchidae > Heptranchias > Heptranchias perlo. The sequence continues at coordinate 43,492,492 of NC_090331.1, read as the reverse complement.
TCCATACTACAGTAAAAATCTTACACCAATTTTATGGGATCACTTTTAGATTGCATTGTGTCTTGGTACCATGTATACAGAAAAAGCGCCTAGACTTAATGGGCAAATGATGTTTTCCTGTTGCTAAAATTTTCTGTACATGTTTTATAGTTCCATATTTTTCTTGAATTCATTTTTCAGCAATATTTGCAGAAAATAATATTTTCACAATTTTGTAATAAAGTGAATATTTTGAAAATGGCAAGGAGAATCCAGTGAACGGACTGAAAATAAGTGGCTACTTTTCAAAGACTTAAGTTTAAATGGGCACTGTCTTTCTAAAAAGTTACACTTTTCATTTTCAAGTGTGATTCTGTGTCATAGCAAGAATAACAAAATATAATTATTAAAACTGCCCACGGCTTTATTTTGGTGCCTGAACTAACTTTACTAATTTATCACCATACCCCCCCGCCCCCACCACCTTTTATGCAGATCTATCAAGTTTCAATTTTACATAAATTTCATGGAATGCATCACTTAAAAAAAACGACATAAGAACAGGATGCAGCCAGAAACAACTTGAAGCAGAGCAAACTGTTAACCTGTGGTACCACAGGGAAAACCAGATTTCCTATAGCCTAATACAAGTGTAAGCAACCCTGCATTTGAACTTCTACATACCAGATGATGACATGCATGGGGAATGAGTTCTACAGGCAGGGGAATGTGCTGTTATAGCTCAATGGCTATGTCAATAGCTCTGTTATTGTCAATAGTTCTATTATTGTTCTATGCAGACATTTTGGGCTAATAACAAAATTTAGAGGTGTAGCTGCAGCATCTCTTATTCTCCTGATAAACAAGCAAACAACTCATGTGGTGCTACTTCAGTCAAAGTATATGACAGTATCTCTTCAATGTTAAAAAAGACAGACATTACTGAGTTAGGCCATTCTCATCAGTGGGTAGATTTAAGCCTTGTAGAACAATGAAACTGCCAACTATGATAAGTTAAGCCAATCCTTTCTGAAGGGTAAGGGATAAACAGCACCATACAGTTCCCTGCATTATCCAATTTGCCTTCAAAGAGCTGCAAATCTGGCCATGCCTTAGTACTAGCTGTTGCTGGAGCTGCATCAGACTAGAAGAGGTAGACCAGGGTCAGGCATTTCAAGTCGTCTTCAATGACCAAAGATACAGCACTAAAAATTTTTGAGACGGGGGATGAAACCTCCTTTGAAACAGATCAATTTGCACTAGATCATGGACTGGTCCTGATCAAGCTGGATCTCATTTTGCAATGGGATTTTGGTGACCTTCTATTGACGTCAATCAGTGCTGAACGTTATCTTGATGGCATAAAGTGGCACAGATGACTTCTGAGCTGGCTTGATCAAGAGAAAAAATTCAATAGAAACTTACATACAGATAGCAGAGAGCTTCGAGAAAGGCGTTGCCACGCTGGGCAAATTAGATCATCATAAGAACATGCCGTTCAGCATTTGTATGCTAGCTCGAACTGTGCTCAAACATACCAATCTAGTCTAGCAGTGTGGATGACAAAATCACTTCTGTTGAGAGAGATCAGACTTCACAGGAAAGTGTTTTTGCATCAACACTTCGCTGAAACTAACCACATCCCTCACTCTTACAACAGATGTGATCTTGAACGATGGCCTACCTACTTTGAGCAGGTTCTAGTACATTCTTGCAGAGAAATCAAATTTCATTTGACAAAACGTTGTATCATGTTTCAATGGCAAGCATCCTGAACAATGGCAAGCATCCTGAACAATGGCCATCATGATCACCTGCAATGAAGAAAGCCCTCTAAAAAGTAATGTGGAACAGGACTGACATTCTTCTGCAAAAGAAATTCTTCAACTGGGAAACGAAATCTGTAAATCTCAGAATATATAAACCACATTGAATAATGCCTTAAGTAAGTTTCAAACATATAACAAGAGATTTGTGAACTAAATTTGTTCATCCTGTTGTTACGCTACCAAACATAAATTTAAATTAAACATTTAAAGCTACTGAACTGTACATTGGGACATCAAAATGCAACAAAAAAAACCTGATCTATTCCAAAACTATGAATTAAAACATACTATCTAATCCTGGACAATTTCTAATTTTACAATAACCTACCTTTTACGTAACAAAATCTCACAAGATATTCTACTAGGGCACAGTAGACACTGAGCAGGAAGAGAAAAGTTAGTAGTGGTGAATGAAAGCACAGCTGAAGAAAGGTTTTGAGGAAATGTGATGGTGGAAGAGAGGTGGCAAGGCAGAGACAGTGCACGGGTGTGGTAGCTGAAAGCTCTCCGGCAGAGGAAGAGCTGCAACAGACCAGATTTTGGTGACAGACTGGATATGGGGAACAAAGCTCAGGGTTGAAGAAGACATCAAGATTGTGCATCGTTGGATGGAGTTTGACTGAGCAGCCAGAAACGGGAATGGAATTTGTGCTGAAGATGCAAAGTTTCTGATGGGAGCTGAACAAGATAGCTTCTGTCTGAGCTGGAGAAAGTTCTAACTTATCCAGGACTTGATGTCAAGCACGGTCAGACAACAAAGTTGCAATCATAGAGTCGAGGGTAGCAGTAGATAGGTATAGTTGACTGTCACAGGCATACGTGTGGAAGCTGACCCAATGTTTATAGATTTGCAGAAGGACAGCATAAAGATGAAGGGCCAGGGCCAAGGATGGAGCCTTGGGCCATGCTAGAAATGGCTATACATGGGAGGGAGGAGAAACCACTGCGGGACAGGGAGTGAATACATTTGGACAGGCAAGACTGGAACAAGGGGAGGTGTCACAAAGATGGACCATGGAAGTATCAAATGCCCCAGCGAGATCTAGGAAGGCAAGGAGGGAAAACACTCTATGATTGCAGTTACACAGATGCCGTTGCTGACTGACCAGAATGGAGGGCGTCAGAGGGAATGGTGGGTGCAGAGTTAGCAGCAACAATGTATTTGAGGATCTTAGAGATTAAAGGAAGATTGGATATAAAGTAGTAGTTCACGTGGACAGAGGGGCTGAAGGTAGATTTTTTTTTAAAAGAGCGGTTATTTGGCATTCATGATAGAAATGTTAGAAAATCAGTTTTGCTGATGTTTGAAAGATGACAAAAAAATACTGAAGTGATCAAATAACCAAAAACGTTACATGCTCTGTATCTAACTAACCTGCGAAGTTTCTTCCAGTGAACATCCCATAATGCCACAGTACCATCAGCTGCACCAGATACCAAATAATTGGAATCATGGGAGAATTTGCAAACTCTTACTGGACTTTCGCTGGGCTGTTTCAATATTGCCAACTTATCTCCAGTCTGAGGATTCCATAGCACAGTCATCCCATCGGTTGAACTCGAAGCTAGAAACTTCCCACAAGAACTAAAACAACAGGAATGTACACCATAGCTATGACCTTTTAGCGGTGAGAAAGGGAGCTCTGAGAAATCCTTCAATAAATAAAGGCGTATTGTTTTGTCCAGTGAACAGGAAGCCAGATAAGTGGAAGAGAAGGCACAGCAGTTAACATCATCAATATGATCTGTAAGAGTTTGGACAAGTGTCACCATGGCCAACAGTCTTGATTCTTGCTTCTATAAGAACCTGGTTTTCCCCACTTCTCTTAAAATGATGAAATCTGTAACAGAAAGTCAGGAAAAAAGCAAAGGTTAATAATACCAGTGATGTCACCTACAAAACTTCTTGGGCAAGTGTCAGTACAACAAAACAGCTTTTTTTTTGTTTTTAACAGATCTGAAAAGTAAAGGAAATACAGTTTCAAAACATTTTTGATTCATAGCACATTGTGTGAATTATTACAAGTGACAAAAAATGCTCATTTAACTGCCATTATTGCAACATACATAGTATAAACTGATCTCAATGTCTTCCAAAGAAAATATTTTAAAACAATTAATCTGCTATATAAAGTGCAAACTTGTTCACATATGATTGTTTAGTGAACTATTTTTAAACATTTCAAATTACTTCATTTAACAAAGGCTGTTACATTATTGATAAAAGCATAAACACATCTTATTTACACTTTAGTATTATTTTGTTCAATGGTAAGCAGCAGTTTTTTTTAAACACAGTAACATTCTACAAAGATATGAAAAACATTTTGAAAAAAGGAGACAAGTTGTTCTGTTCTCCAAGACTGAATATAAAGTCATTTATTAGTGCAATGGCGCCTTCTAACTATCATATTGAAATTTACCAGCCAAACTTGTAACAGCAAGTCAGCTTAAAAAAAGTATTCCCTCTTAATTTCATAGATAAATTAATACTATGGTATTTTAGTTAGGTGCGGGTCCTTGTGTTTTGAAGCCTTGGGAAGGGAATACCAGGTTCTGGTAAAAAGTGAAAGGGAAGTGGTTTCTGGATCTGTGAGGGAGTCCCAGGGTCTAGGAAAGCAGTCCTGGGGCCTGGGAGTACATGCAGAGCTCCAGGGGTGTGCGAGCACTGGGAGAAAAAGTTCCCCTAGTCTGAGAGTTGAGGGGTCTGTGAGCATTGTCCCTGGGTCAGAGAGAACTGGAGTGGTGAGGTCTAGGGTGTGGGAGTAATGGGGTGGTCCTGGGATGTGACAGCAGTGTTTGAGTAGTGGCAAGGTGTCACCTGAAGTGGGAGCTTTCGGTAGGTGGAGAAGTAATTGGGAGGGAATTACAGGGTTGAGGAAAGGGGAGGGAGTCATTGAGTGTGGGAGTATTGAGGCTCTGGCGAGTGATAGCATGAGGGGGAGGGGAGGTTCTGGTAGCACTACTGATGCTGAGGTCTGGCAGTGTTGGAGGGGGGCAAGAATCTTGAATGATTAAGGAGAAGGATGGCAACCAGAATGTGGCTTGACCTTATGACCTATCTGAGCCCCTTACGGGCCATCAGGGCTTGAAATATGGCATTGCCAGCTGTCATGGTGAGTTTTTCTACTCTAGCAAGTTTAAAGTGCAAAATGCGCTGATACAAAATTTGTCAACGATGGAAAATGTTGCACATATCAAGATGGAGCTATTGTCCTGAAGCTAGCAACTAACACGTGGGCTTTTGAGAGAGGCTGGGGCCTTCACATAAAACATTAATGAATCGACTATAAGTATGGAAAAGACGACTTCTCAAGGTAAGCTGAATCATGTTACTGTGAAATATATAATTTCTTAACTATTTCTTATGTTACAAACCTTATTTTAGCTTATCAACAGGCTGAGGGAAAGAAAAAGGTATTTTGACTGGTCCTCCTGAAGTACAAGGTGTCTCCTGGACTGGCAGCTCCCTACTGATTTCCTCTTATGTAACTCCATCTGTGGCCAACCATTGCCACCTCCCCCTGCCCCAGTCTCCTGTACCCCACGCACAAGACCTCTTGCACCCAATGTTGGGTATATTTTCGATCAAGCTGCAAATAAAAGCTACTTGCTCCAGAGCAGAGTGCTCATTCCCCAACCCTGGTCCTTCTGTGCTTTTACCTGGTTACTCTTTTCTACATCTGCACACTGCTTCCACGTGATTTCTTGGACTCTCCAGATGACAGGACTCTGCTGCTCTGCTGAACTACACTGTATGCCTCGGCTGCTGCGATTCTGCTGTGCCACTCCAAGTCAAAGATAACTGCTCTACGCCACAGTACCTATCCACCACCTCTTGCTGTGGAGCGAGCCTTTGGTTTAGTGGTAGCATTCCCACTTCTGAATCAAAAGGTGCAGGGTTCGAACCCCACTCCACACAGTCCCAATGAGTGGAGGCTCGAGCCCCGGCTTTGAATTCTGGGTTGATAGCCAGCGGGATACACGCATCTGGTGGGTGTGGGTGGCCCCTACCTCATTGTATGGGTTGCGGGAGCCCGTAAAACCCTCCTGCCTTATCGGACTAAGCACCCTATCAGCCAGTATAAAAGATAGTTATGGCCATGCAAGGAGCGTTCATGTCCCGACCTGTCAGCAGCCTACGAATTGGTCCACTATTTCATACTATTCTCCAATGGCGAAGAATGTGAAGATACAAAAACAACAATCGCTCGTTGTTGGGACTGAATTCAACTCGTTTGCTGGCTTCTGAGCTTTACTCTGCTATTGCTTGGATCTTGGATAGAAGTCCACATTCTTCTAGGCCGAATTCCATTTCTTCACTGGTTTCAGGGCTTTACTGTGATCTCTACTTTGCTGAGACTATATTCTCTGTGGGACTGCTTCTATTCCATTACCTCATCTGCTTCTACTGGCTTCTGTGGGCTCAGTTTCTACTCTTCAGCTGGGATTCTCCATTCGCTATTTTCTGGATTCTGCTACGATGCTGCTGAATAACTTCTGTCCTGCTGCTATCCTCTTGCTTCCCATGGCTACTGACTCTGCTTCATTAATCCTCAAACTTCTCTATCCCCTTCACTGCACTGAACTGGACGGCTGACACTCCTGCTGTTTCTCCCGCTCTTGTGATCCTTGCTGTTCCTTGAAGCATTTTTCTCAACTCCACTGATCCCTTAGATTTAACCTTCACCTTCCACGGATCCCTAGTCTTTGCTGTTCTTGGTCCCCAACTTTCACTCCCATTGGTCCACTGGACACACTAGCGCAAAATGCTAACATGTAAGGCCACTATACACCTACGCTGGACTAAAGGGTCAACCTTCGCTGGCTCATGGCCAACTCTCCGCTCCTCCTCAAATCCACTGGACAATCTTCACCGGTGTCTCAGCTGATACTCTGCTCCTCAAAATGGCTCCTGAATCTATCTCTCTCCATGACTGACTCTGAACCAGGATGTTGGTTCATGAATGCTTCAAGCTGACCTCATGCTGTATATAAAAACAAAAGCAAAAAACTGCAGATGCTGGAAATCTGAAATAAAAACAGAAAATGCTGTAAAAGCGCAGCAAGTGAAGCAGCATCTGTGGAGGAAGAAACAGAGGTAAAGTTTCAGGCTGAAGACCTTTCGTCAGAACTGGAAGATGTTAAAGAGTTAAAGTTTTTAAGCAAGTACAGAGCCAGGGAAATGGGGGGGCAGGAGGGATGGAAAGAACAAAAGGGAAGGTCTGTGATAGGGTAGAGGGCAAGAGTGATTAAATGACAAAAGGGATAATGGTGCAAAGCAAGGAAGTTGGTAATGGGACAGGTTAAGAAACAAAAGATTGGTCAAGAGTAGCTATAAATGGCAACAGCAGAACCATACCCAGCAGCTGCAGTCCAATATTTTTTTTAAATTGGAGCACTGGTTATGGTCCCTCCCGCCCCCCTTTCCCTGGCTCTGTACTTGCTTAAAAACTTTAACTCTAACATCTTCCAGTTCTGACAAAAGGTCTTCAACCTGAAACTTTACCTCTGTTTCTTCCTCCACAGATGCTGCTTCACTTGCTGCGTTTTTACAGCATTTTCTGTTTTTATTTCAGATTTCCAGCATCCGCAGTATTTTGCTTTTGTTTTTATATACAGCATGAGGTCAGCTTGAAGCATTCATGAACCAACATCCAGGTTCAGAGTCAATCATGGAGAGAGTTATTGAAATCAATGTTGAGTCCAGAAGTTTGTAAAGTGCCTAAATGAAAGATGAGGTGCTGTTCCTCGAGCTTACGTTGAGCTTCAATGGAAGAGTGTAAGAGGCCAAGGACAGAGAGGTCAGAGTGGGAGTGGGACGGGGAATTAAAATGGCAAGCGACTGGAAGGTCAGGGTCACACTTGCAGGCAGAGTGGAGGTGTTCAACAAAGCGATCACCCAATCTGCGTTTGGTCTCTCCAATGTAGAGGAGTCCGCATTGTGTGCAGCGGATACAGTATACTAAATTGAAAGTAGAAGTAAACCGTTGTTTCACCTGGAAGGAGTGTTTGGGGCCCTGGACGGTGGAAAGGGAGGAGGTGAAAGGGCAGGTGTTGCATCTGCTGCACTCACACTGGAAGGTGCCGTGAGGAGGAGAGCGGGTGTTGGAAGACTGGACCAGGGTGTCGCGGATGGAGCAGTCCCTTCGGAATGCTGAAAGGAGAGGGGAAAATGTGTTTGGTGGTGGGATCGCGCTGGAGGTGGCAGAAATAGCGGAGGATAAAACATTGAATGTGGAGGCTGTATATAGGTTGATTTCATCTCACCACTGGACCATGTCATATCATTGCCTCCTTGTCCCAGTTTACAACCACAACATGTCTCACCTAATTTCTGCCATATTTATGTAACCCAGAATTTCCTTTGCGTCCATTCACGTGTGTATTTTGGCTGCTGCTCTGGACCCGAGTCCATTACTTCTATCTCCCTTTTTCTTCCCCTCAGCTTCTCTTAGGCCTTTCTCTCCTCCCCTTCCCATCATCTGGCATGCTACCTTTCATTTCTCCCCTCTCAGATACTTTGTGCACCCCCCACGCTCGAACTTTACCCTAACCATAACTACTCCTCAGCCTTCTTTCTCTCCTGTCACCATACAGGATTGAGTCCCCCTTGAACAAGCCCACAGCTATCCTCTGTGCCTCCCTTGGCATGGTCTGACGGGCCATCGTGGTATTTGTAAGCTGCTTCCTTTCAAGCAGGGCTGCCCTATTCTCGTCTTGCTAATCTTCCTGCCAGGAACGCCTGCTGGGAGCTACCCTCACCAACCTCCTTCCCGTTCCACTCACCCCACCCCCCAATGCCACTTTGGACTCTTTCGATAGATCAACAATCAGAGTCCCTCTCCACATTTCCCTCCAGAATGTCCGCTTGCTCACTCACTAGGTCCTTACCATCCACAACCTTATTGTGGATGATTGTATAGATGCCCTCGCTTTGACGGAAACTTGGCTCACAGATAGTGACATCTTGCCCCCTACCGAAGACTCCTCGCCTGGCTACACTTTCCACCTTCTGCCCTGCATAAGCCATGGTGGCGGTGGCAAGTCCATTATCACCAAGTTACACTTTGATCGCTCCCCTTACTCCTTTGGCACCATTGCCTCCTTCAAGAATCTCCCCCTCTTACATCCCACATCTCTCCTTTAAAATGCTTGTTGTCTATCACCCACAAGCGCCTCCCAGAGATAACCTCCCTCCTTTTCTCCCTCGGCCTCTGCACTGTGACTCTACATACACCATAATTTCAATCTTTATCTCAGTCCCCTTACCCTCGCTCCTCTAAATTCACTACACTGCTGTTCTTCCTAAACTTCTCCCTTCATGTAAACTCTCCTACCCATATTCACAGCCACTCCCTCAACATTATCATCTCCCATGGCCTCGGTCACTAAAGCCATTTCCAATCACTGCCTTATATCCCTCATCACCCACATACCCTTACCCTCTTTCAACTCCACATCTGCCCCAAGGGAAAAAATCTCCCCTAAAATCGCTTACAAGTGCATTCTCAAACTGCCTTTTGTCCTTCTTTCACCATGATACCTCTGCAGCTGTTCATTTGCACAACCTGTCTCTCACCTCCACCTTTGATACTCTCGTCCCCAGCAAAACAGTCACCGTCGCCCATCCCTGCCATTCCCCCGGTGCAGCCCCCATCTTCATTCTCTCAAGGCCAAGGGGCACAAAGAGGGCAGTATAGAAAGTAATGAATTTTAAAGGGGCAGCAGCTAAAAAATAAATTGATATTGAGAATGGAGAGGAGCTAAGCTGTAAGAGATCACCTCCATATAAAAGCTAAGAGCCACAGAGGCAAGCCAATATTAAAAAGGATACTCAGAGAAAGCAAGAATCAAAAGGAGAACACAAGAGATAATAAACTAAAACTGAAAGAGGACTAATGGGAAAAACAAGACTATAAGAACAGCACCTAGCAGAATGAAAATTAAGGTGTAATGTTCTCAAACGAGAAATCCAGATACATTAAAAAGGTGACAAGATGTGATAACTGTCTGTTCATCATAAACTTAGGGAAAAAAAATTGTCTGTCTTAGTAACTGAGATTTGTAGTGTCCAAAATAAGGTGTGCAACATAAAAGATGTATAAAAAAACTGCATGTTTCACAACAACATGGTTAAACTTAACTATCAATTTGTCTTATGTCTTTGATCACTTTGATTATTGTTTTTACTTGAAATACTTGCATTTTTATGGTGCCTTTCATGACCTCAGGACGTTCCAAAGCACTTTACAGCCAATGAAGTTATTTTGAAGTAAGTAATCTTACAACATCAGGTTATAGTCCAACAGTTTTATTTAAAAATCACAAGCTTTCGGAGGCTTTCTCCTTCGTCAGGTGACGAAGGAGAAAACCTCCGAAAGCTTGTGATTTTCAAATAAAACTGTTGGACTATAACCTGATGTTGTACGATTCCTTACATTTGTCCACCCCAGTCCATCACCGGCATCTCCACATCATTCTTTTGAAGTGTAATGGACTACTGAAATGTAGGAAACGGAGCAGCCAATTTGCGCACAGCAAACCCCCACAATGTGACAGTGACTAGATATCTGTTAATTTTTTTAAGGTGTTGATTGAGGGGCAAATATTGGCCAGGACACCAGAGAGAACGTCCCTGCTCTTATTCAAAATAATGCCATTGGATCTTTTACGTCCACCTGAGAGGGCAGATGGGCCCTCGATTGAACGTCTCATCCAAAAGACAGCACCTCTGACAATGCAGCACTCCCTCAGTACTGCACTGGAGTGTCAGCCCAGATTCTGTGCTCAAGTTTCTGGAGTGGAACTTGAATCCACAACCATCTGACTCAGAGGCAAGAGTGCTACCACTGAGCCATGGCTGACACTTTGAAGGTCTCAGCCTCTCTCAAAAGCCTAGCCTTGGCCTTCATAATTGTGTCTGAAGCTGTCTCAATGAACTGAAGGCAAAGCATGCAGTCTGAACACATGCAGTATACATCAGCAGCATTTTGTCAGCACAACTGGAAGAATGTTTCCCTTCGGCCTCCAACAATATTTTGGTTGCTTTTTGAAATTATTTGAAGAAAAGCAAGATGAATTTCTGAAATTTATTAAGCATTTTCTGAAACAGAATAGCTGTCTGCGTGAATAACAGAGTTAATGGGATAGAGGCAGTGACCATTTCAAACCTGGCAGGGTAGTAATGATTGCGTACCTTTGGTTGCTTTTGTTTACTATCAAAGTAAAAAATTATATATTTTCCTCAGTGGCAAAGTCAAATTGTGTCTGTGTATAATAGTATTACTTTGTATATTTTGAAAATAATTTGAATACAAACTAGACAAGGAATTTAACAAAGTTTAATTGATGAAGTTTTAAATAAAAGTTAAATTACTTCAGAACATGCATCAAGCAGGAAGGGAGAGTGATACAATTCCATTGTTTCCACTTACAATTCAAAACCACAGTTTCCATAACATTTTTTCTACAGCTGCAATGGGTGAGAGGAAACATATGGCAAATTGTGAAATAATTATAACAAGGTAAAACAATTTTGTTATAAGGTTTTTAATCCAAAAGACCTTTGGGGCTGCTAAGGTAAATAATGCCTTTGAAAGAAATTTCAGGAAGTGTTTATGATTGACAGAAATACTAGCCATTCACGTGGAAAGTTGGTTGCAAAAGCCCTGCTTCTTGCCAATAGCTTCTGAAGACATAACAACTTGCTGCATTAGACCAATACTATAACTGTCTTTGAAGTGGTTAAGACACAAACTGGGTAGAACATAGGAATCAATCTCAACATTCTTAATAGGATTGCAATTAAGCATTGCGTCAAAATATGGACATTTCACACAGCCACGCCATGGACAGCTTTCCAAAGCTGTTAACAGCTGAAGACAGTATTGGAGGCTGCATATCTGAATCCCTATGCTACCAAGTTGCCGATTTTGCTCAGGCTACTGCCAGGTTTCGAATTAATTATGGACGGTGCCTGTCCACAGGACTGGAAGGAGGGAGAAGACCGAGGTAATTCATCATCCCCAACCCATTCTCAGTTGCTTCCTTTTAGTTGGCTTGTAGTGGCATTGCAGGGCCTGGTAGAAGGTACCCTTCTCTAACCCAGAGGCAGTGTGGGTCGAGGAACAGAATAAAGCACACTCACTGATCTAAATGGAGATTAAGAACATTTTATTTTTTGTTTTGCCACTGGATTGCATACTTCCCAGTTAATATCAAGTGTTCAGGGGTTCCATGACTACAAATTGGCTCTCAAGGTAGCTTGAAGTTGAATCACTCACTGTTTCCTCTGGAATGGCTCTGGGAACATGTGGACGCTCCCCATCTAGAATGTTCACCCCAGAAAGAGTTAACATATTGTAAAAAATGTCGAAGTTTTCCTAGAACCAGTGTGTATTCTGTAAAACGGGGCAGCACTTCCCTGCCCATTAACTTTGACACGAGTAAACAAAGAATACGGTGCACGCTCGGTCGCACAACACCACTGGTGATGTCGGGAAAACAAAACCACTCCCAACGATGGCTTCACTCGGTCGCTATTTTCCACATCCAGTGCCAGCTGAAAGCGCCACGCAGGAGGCACACCGCAGGTAAGGGGGGGGGGGGGGAGGGAGGGGGCTGGTACGTACAATCACAGCGGCCTACCCTGCTTTCAGTAAATCATAAACTACAGACCCAGCTGCCCTGGTCATTGGGCTCACTTTGGTTAAAATTAACACAGCCGGGGAAACGGAAGCTGCAACTACTTACAAAATGTCTGTCAACAGCAGAAAACACACGACCGTGAGCACCAAGACCGCGGCCCTGGGACAGCGCGGAACAGAAACTGGGCCTCTCCTCCTTACGTCACTCCTTCGGAACCTGGGAGTCAGCTCCATGGAAACCGCAGATACCGCGCGGACAGGCCACGTTACGCACGCACTGCTGGAATAAATTCTGCTTTCAGCCCAATCAACAGTGTAATAATCGGGAGAGCGAGAATTAAGCAATAAAAAAAATCAGATCAGTAGTACTCGTACTTTGAGATGGGTATTGTTATTACAATGGCAGAATTCTCTCAGGCAACGTTGGGTATAATTGGGCTCAGCTGTGATGCCCCTGCAGTTGAATAGTTTGCCAACCTTGTCTAATAACAGAGCTGTGCACATTTGTGGAACCATACCGCATCATTATTCAGTGCTTTGAGAGGAAGGAAGCAAAACATTAGTTAACACCATGTTAAAAACACCATCCAAGCCCAATCCTATTCTCACCTGCCATGCCCACCCAAACACACACTTTCCAACAGGGATAGTAATATGGAGTGAGAACCCTGGCTGACTTTTCTTTTTCCAAATCTAGAGAGGTTGAGACTATTGGTAACACATTGGGTGTGCTTATTTTGTCCACTAGTTGATATTAGATGTTCTTAATAGGGAGATCTAGGCCAGGTTGTTGGTTAGAAGATGGTCTGGGCAAAGATATTACCCCATTAGTACTGTGCTGTTGTCAATTTTGTGGCAGTTTAATTGGCAGAGGCACCACATTATGGGGAACTATTGAGGTATCCCCACAAGGTCATAATCTGTGAATCAGGTCCATTTGGTATTTGCAACTGTATTCTGTCAAGATGCCACATCACGTAATCAATAGGAAGCTATTTTATTCAAACATAGTTCCATAGGGTAGTACATTTTTGTTTTCAGGTAACTGCTTCACAGCTGAACGTCAAGGTCCTGAAGGGGCCGACATGGCAAGCAACACCGTATTTGGAAACTTGCCTTAAAATTCGTGGTTCTACTCATACCCGTTGCAACATATATCTCCTTTAATGGTTTTTCCTACTGTAGTTGCATGGTTCCCTCGACAATATGATCCGCAAGCATAGAGTCAACTTCCACATGCACATCACGAGGATGGCCTCAACCGGGATCTTGGGTTCATGTCACGCTACATGTAACCCTACCTGACGTAGAGTCATCCAGACTCAAGTCGTAGTTGGCTTGTTCTCCATACATAGATGCGGCCGGACCTGCTGCGATTTCTAGCGAAAAAAAGTTATCTGTTTTTAGTACAACTGGTCATTCTCTCTCTCTCTCTGTCTTTCTGATTTGACCCCTTGTGACCCCACCTCAGTATTCTTGGATGTAATGTTTCCCTGACTAACCTGTCTGAACACGATTCACACCTTTGATTGCTGTGATTATCTCTCTGCCGAGGTGTGATAAAGGGCAGTTAGAAAGATTATCTGTAATCACCAGGCATTGTTCTCTGACTATATATGCTGTACCTTTATGCAACTCTTCACTCACCTGACGAAGGAGCAAAGCTCCGAAAGCTTGTGATTTCAAATAAAGCTGTTGGACTATAACCTGGTGTTGTGCGACTCCTTACATCAATGATACTCAGCTTTAACTTTATACATTACCATCAACTACAGGGGTGTTGCTACATTCTCCAACTACCTGACTGATATCCCATCCGTGACAAAATTAATTTTTGATCTGCACAACATTAGTAAAACCAAAACTATCCTCTTTGGGTCCCTGTGTACTTGCCTGCCTCTGGCCTCAACTTCATCAAACATCTCAGGTTAAATCCAGTATATCATATCTCTGGCCTTGACTCCATCAAACACCTCAGGCTAAATCCAGTATACTAATGAATTTAGCCTGACATGACTGATAGAATCGAGGCCAGAATGTAAAAATAAATGCATTTATATAGCACCTTTCACATCCGCAGGATGTTTGAAAGTACTTCACAGCCATTATGTGTTTTCTAAGCAAATGCAGCAATGGTCCAACATACAGCAATGAGATGAAAGATCAATTAATCTATTTTGGTGGTATGGGTTGTAGGATAGATGTTGGCCATGCCACTGGAAGAATTCCCTGCACTTTGAAAAAGTTCTATATCTTTTATGTCCATCTGAACAGATGGATTAGACCTTAGCTTAACATCTCATCTGAAAGATGACACATTTGCCAATGCAACAGCTCCTCGGTACTGCACTGAAATGTCAGCCTAGACTTGTGAAGTTCTCAACTTTCTGATTCAGAAGTCAGTACCATTACTGAGCCAAATTGACACTTTTGATGGAATCTTTGCACCCTCTTACCCAAGCTGAACTTCCTTCACCATATCTGATCCAGTCGAGACCACTATTTTTCACCTTTGAAGCACTGCGTACCTTTGCTCCTGCCTCTCAGTCATCACTGCCGAAACCTTAATCCATCACCTCAAGTCTTTAATTATCGAATGGTTCTTCTTTCACATCTTCATCCTCCACAAACTCCAGCTTATTCGAACATACGAAAATGGTAAGCAGGAAAAGACCAGCTAGTCCATCAAGCCTGCCCCACACTCATGATGGCCGGAGCATCATGACTAGACACTTCCTACCCCCGCCCCCATAGCCATGTAATCTCCAGGAAGAGACAAAAAAAAGAGAAAAACTCAGCCAATAAGGGAAAAAACTCTGGAAAATGCCTCTTCGACCCTCTCAGGCAATCAAAACCAGTCCAGAAAATCACATGAACCTTGAGTTATCTGTAAAACCACTTACTTCCTATATGATGGGTTCTCTACCCCAGTCAAGAACCAGTCCAGCTCCCTCTTAAAGGCATGCAAAGAGTCAGCACCAGCCGGCAATACATACCAGAGGCTCACTACTCTCTGGGGAAAAAACTTAGAACTCTGTAGCTCACAGCAATTTCCCATACAATGTACTGTATTCCAGGCATCTTGTCCATGCTATTTTCCATTGACTCTGTGTCCTAGTGAATTGATTACTATCTTCACTTTCAAATTCCTGCCTCAGCAGTCTCTTTCAACTTTGCCCACATGCACCTTCTGCTTCTCCGGCACCAGATTACTTCTCGTTACCTACTCCCTCCACCACCATCAGTGGCCACTCTTTTAGCCATTAAACCTCTGCCCTCAAATTTCTCCATTTTCAGACCTCTCTCCCAACTTTCAAAAGTACTCTTAAAACCCTTCTCATCCATCCTCCTCCAATTCTGTTTTTCTTCTGGTTGGTGCCCATCATTTTTTTTCCTGCTCTGATACATTTGCTTTACCTGAGGAGCACTATAAGTTGTTGTTGTATTGCTTGTATTTTGGGTCCCTTTTGCCCCAGAGCTATTCTATGATTACAGAGATTGACCACTTGCATCCTGATTTCCAATAAGTGCCAGCACTTCATATCAGCCTGGCAACTAAGAGTAAAAACACTTTGTAGATTTACAAAGTGAAACTCCTTAGTTATTCTTTCATGCACTGGTTCAGTGTTTATATTCCAATCACTCTTCTGATTCATAGTATACTAGTTCCTCAGGCTTTCTATCAGCATGAGAAGTACATAATGGTAAGGAGAAAAAAATTGATGCGATTAGACCATAACGTTTAAGGTTTGATGCATCTTGTACTTGCATTGCTAATGCATTGTAAAATATTAAGAACTTCCACCAGTTATATGCATATAAAATAAAATATTTTCTATTGCAAGGCAAGTTATACTCATAAGAGTAACTCTTTTAATGAAGTATTTACATAAATGGTGCTCCATTCATCTTTCCTCATTACTGAAGATTAGACACCTCTCAAGCCATGATGGCCCAAACAACTGCTCCGGAATTTATGAAGAGGATTTCCAAAGCCTCTCCCTGGTGCCAATTAGCACTCCAACTTGCACTTAGCCCAAATACTCTACTCCTCTCGCTTTGCTTCAATCCCCATCCCATGACTTGGAATATTCATGAACATCACAAGAGATCTACTGGTATTTTGAAACGTTGCAGTAAAAAAGCATTACTAGATATGCATATAAGCCAACATTGATGATACAAAGATGGGAGGGAAAGTGGAGAGTGAGGAGGACATAAAAAAC
Organism: Heptranchias perlo; assembly: GCF_035084215.1. Lineage (NCBI taxonomy): Eukaryota > Metazoa > Chordata > Chondrichthyes > Hexanchiformes > Hexanchidae > Heptranchias > Heptranchias perlo. The sequence goes on along the minus strand of NC_090331.1, from coordinate 43,475,809 downwards.
CTACAGGGGGATATAGACAGGCTGGGTGAGTGAGCGGAGATTTGGCAGATGCAATACAATATTGGAAAATGTGAGGTTATGCACTTTGGCAGGAAAAATCAGAAGCAAGTTATTATCTTAATAGCGAGAAACTGGAAAGTACTGCAGTACAAAGGGATCTGGGGTCCTAGTGCAAGAAAAATCAAAAAGTTAGTATGCAGGTGCAGCAGGTGATCAAGAAGGCCAACGGAATGTTGGCTTTTATTGCTAGGGGGATAGAATATAAAAACAGGGAGGTATTGCTGCAGTTATATAAGGTATTGGTGAGACCGCACCTGGAATACTGCATACAGTTTTGGTGTCCATACTTAAGAAAAGACATACTTGCTCTCGAGGCAGTACAAAGAAGGTTCACTGGGTTAATCCCAGGGATGAGGGGGTGGACATATGAGGAGAGGTTGAGTAGATTGGGACTCTACTCATTGGAGTTCAGAAGAATGAGAGGCGATCTTATTGAAACATATAAGATTGTGAAGGGGCTGGATCGGGTGGATGCGGTAAGGATGTTCCCAAGGATGGGTGAAACTAGAACGAGGGGGCATAATCCTTAGAATAAGGGGCTGCTCTTTCAAAACTAAGATGAGGAGAAACTTCTTCACTCAGAGGGTAGTAGGTCTGTGGAATTTGCTGCCCCAGGAAGCTGTGGAAGCTACATCATTAAATAAATTTAAAACAGAAATAGACAGTTTCCTAGAAATAAAGGGAATTAGGGGTTACGGGGAGCGGGCAGGAAATTAGACATGAATTTAGATTTGAGGTTAGGATCAGATCAGCCATGATCTTATTGAATGGCGGAGCAGGCTCGAGGGGCCGATTGGCCTACTCCTGCTCCTATTTCTTATGTTTATGTTCTTATTCCCAATGTTAAGATATTTCTATTTTGGTTTCTCCCACTGTTCAAGCATAGACTACAGTTCCAAAGTTCTCTATGTATACTGGGACTCACAAAACTCAAATTAGCAGGAAATCAATAACAATCCATCCCTGCTTCAACGGTAACACTCACCTCTGAGTCAGGACATGTGCTGAAGCCCTACGCCAGGACTTAAGCACATAATCTAGGCCGACACTCCAGTGCAATACTGATGGAGTACTGCACTGCTGGAGGTGCCATCTTTCTGATAAGATGTTAAACCGAGGCTCCATCTGCCTTCTCAGGTGGACATAAAAGATCCCATGGTGTTATTCAAAGAAGAGCAGGGCAATTCTCCTGGTGTCGTGGACAATATTTATCCCTCAACCAACATCTATAAAACAGATTACCTGGGCATTTATTTCATTGCTGTTTACAGGACCTTGCTGAGCACAAATTGGATGCCGTATTTCATAGGAACATTAGGAACAGGAATAGGCCATTCAGCCCCTCGAGCCTACTCCACCATTCAATTTGATCATGGCTGATGCGCACCTCAACTCTTATTTCCTTGCCTTTGCTCCATACCACGATATCCTTACCTAAACAAAAATTTCTCTATTTCCAACTTGAAAGCACCATTTGTCCTAGCATCCACAGCCTTTCGGGAGAGTGTTCCAAATTTCTACTATGCTTTGTGTGAAAAAGTGCTTTCTGATTTCGCCCCTGAATAGCCTAGTTCTAATTTTATTATATTCCTTTGTTCTTGATTCCCCCACTAGAGGAAATAATTTCTCAATCTACCCTATCAAATCCTTTTAAAATTTTAAACACCTCGATCAGATCACTCCTCAAGGGAATTCAAGTCAAGTTTATGCAACCTGTCCTCATGATTTAATTTAGTTTCCCTACATTACAACAGTGACTACTTCAAAAAGTACTTCATTGGCTGTAAAGTGCTTTGGAACGTCCTGAGGTCATGAAAGACACTACATAAATACAAATTCTTTCTTTATGTCTTTCCACTCCAATTTCCACTTTGCCCAAATACTCTACTCCTCTCGCTCGGCTTCATTCCCCATCCCATGACTTGGAATATTCATGAACACCACAAGAGATCTACTGGTATTTTGAAACGTTGCAGTAAAAAAGCATTAATAGATATGCATATAAGCCAACATTCCCAACGTTAAGATATTTCTATTTTGGTTTCTCCCACTGTTCAAGCATAGACTACGGTTCCAAAGTTCTCTATATATGCTGGGACTCTCAAAACTCAAATTTTTAGTAATTACACAGTTTTTAACTTGCAAAAAAAAAATTTGAACAACCATTATGTTCTTGTCAAAGTGTGCCAAGTTCAATATAGCTAGTTTAACAGCAGTTAAAACAGTACAATTTTACTTTCGTGAGTTAAGCGTCAGTTTAAACAAACCTATTCCACTAATGGGTTTGTTTGTTCAGCTCCTCGGCAGCTAATACTGACTAAAAATATTTGCATATTACTTAGGATACCAGATTTCTATGGAACCTTTAGTTTACAAAATTATTCACAAACAACAGTAATGCAAAATATAACAGCTCAAACATATAACATTTAGAAATCAATACAAATAGAAAACGGGATTGGAAAACACCCTTTTATTATGTCCGTGCCACACATACTAGTGAAAAATAATGCTCCTAAAAAAGAAAACTACCCTTTTTCACAACATATTTAAATAAAATAACTTCAAGTACTTTGACTCAGGTACAAAAATTTCTGATCTGAGCTGCCTCCAACAGGCCACTGCAACACACAGTAGTTAAACACAGTTGTTAAACACAGTGGTTACAAAGAGCCATTGTGTACCAAGTTCTGTGGCAAGGCAGATGGAGGGAAATGCATTATGAAAAATACTGTGTATAGGAAATTGTAATTTATTGTATGGATACAAATGATTATATTGGAATTTGAGACCACAGTGGCTCAAAAATTATATAACAAAAATAGAAAATGGAAAACCTAATATCCCCTACACCCTGTTTTAAAGGCAGGCACTACCCAACATTAGGAGACTCCACAGTGTTTGTAGAGGATATGTACAAGCCATATACGTATAATCATTTTAAGACTAAAATAAAATGCTACGGTTATTCTAAGGCATAACAATATTCAATGCCTGCAAACAATATGTACACATCATACATATTTGAACAAGACTTAATTAATATTAACATTAATGAACAATTATATACAGATGTTTCTTTGTTGATCCACTGTTCTCTAATTTACTTTGAGACTAAGTAGGTGGTGCATTGATAAGCAGATCTGTAAATTTATGTCTACAGTAACAACAGGTTCTCCAGTGCCCTTCCCGGACAGAACAGTGTAAACAGTTATCAATTGGCTTTGTTTTATTATTCAAAAACATTCGTTGTTTTATTTCCTTGAAGATTTAAAGCAATTTTGCTGCCTCTTCCTTTTCATAGAAAATGAAGACTTGACATTTTATTCATAAATTAACAAAAATTAAATACATTCACTAAAATATAAGCTACAAAGTCAAAAAGAATTCAAGATTTTTTCCATTTACTTCCATGTATATTTTTTTTTACAAGAGGGAGAGGATTTCCAGTCCCCCATTACAGCTCTGGTGGTTGTATACTAATTCAGTGCGTTTTGAAATATTGGTTGCTATTGCACTAGGACCACCCCATGCCACTGAACTCTTTGGGTGTGCTTCCCTGTTCTACCGAAGCTGTCCATAAAACATTTCCATAGTTCAAGAGCTATGGTCTCCAAAGGAGCAAACCTTCTTTTCTAGAATAATCCTTGGCTGGCATTTCCACATTTTAAGAAGTGATGTGAAGTATCTGTTGATTTGTGCAAATTATCTTGCACTTCCCCATAGATATGAAGACACCAGTATTTCAGGCTGCTGGTCCCAATGTCTTTATACTTTAATTCGTATTTTCAATGCTTTAGCTTCCCTTAAAAAGCTCAGCCCATCGCTTCTCGAAAAATCTCCTCATGTTGTGACCAGCACTGCCTATGTCCGAGTCATCTTCATTAAATGTTTCACAGTTGTCAAAAATTAGTCTGGCATCTACAGCAAATACTTCAGTATTGGGGTATCTAGGAAAGAATATTTGTTTAGAAATCAGTATTATCGCCAAAGGAAGACAACTCTATTATTTCAAATCTTCTAAATATAAATGATGAGATAATATCAGTTTACTCACTGTCCATTGCTGAGTTTTTCTCTAATAGTAGAGAAGTCCATGGGTTTCTTTATAACTTTTCTGTACCCAGGCACCAGTTTGGAGTTCACAGGGAGTAAGAAGGGCCATGCGTCCTCATGGGTTTCCAGTTCTGATAACATTATGCTGCAAAAAAAAGTAACGTTCCTTAACTAAATGCTAACACAATAAATCCTAGAATTATGCGCTTGATTGGTCTTTCATATTTGCACTTTAACTTATGCAGAAAAAGTGAAAAAAAAATCAATGACAACCCCCTTCAGGAAAGGACAGGGCAATTGGGAAAGATGGGGTGGTAGCAATATGCAATATTGATTAAAAAAAAACACAATTACCAAAGTAGAAAGAAGGGATTTCAGTAAGGGTGATTGGGCAATGGAAACACTATGGGTCGAGATAAGGAACAGCAAAGGATAAAAGACTCTGGTCAGAGTTCTCTATCAATCTGATAGTAGTGATGTAGTGGGGGGAAATCAGGGAAGCATGTAGCAAATAAAATGTGGTTATAATGGGAGATTTTAATTTTGACACAGAATGGGAGAAGCAGAAAAGCTCAAGGAGTAAACGCAATGAATTTCTAGAATGTATTTGGGACAGTTTTCAACAACAATATGCTTTACAGCTGAGAAAGGAACAGGCCTTACTGGTTTTAGTGATGAGTAACAAACCAGAATTAGTTAACAATCTGCAGTAAGAGAGCATCTTCCAAGTAGTGACCATAATATGATTGAATTTGATATTAAATTTAAGAGGGAGAAGTGAGTATCACAAACCAAGGTTTAAATTTAAGTAAGGCAAACTTCGAAGGGATGAGAAATAAATTGACTGCAATAAATTGGGCTTAGTGGTTAATAGATAAATCTACAAACAGTGGGAAGTATTCAAAGAAGTATTTAGTACAATACAAAACCAGTACATACCTTTAAAAGGCAAAGACTCCACTTGTGTAGTTAAGCCACCATGACCAACAAACAAAGTAAGAGACAGTATGAAGCTAGAAGGGCTTACACAAATGCAAGGAAAAGTGGAAATCAAGCAGACTGGGAGAGTTATAAATAGCAACAAAAGGATACAAAGAAAGTAATAAAAGATGCAAAAAGGGAATATGAATAAACTTGCAAAGGATATCAAAGCTAACAGCAAAAGTTTTTATAAATATATTAAGAGAGAGAGTGGTAAACAGGAATGTAAGTCCATTAAAGATGGATGTAGGCAAGACTATAGTAGATAAGGAAGTGGCAGATTTGTTAAATGAGTACTTTGTATCTGTTTTCACAGTGGAGGAAAAGGACAAAATACCAGTGGTAGAAGGGAACCTAAAAATAAGTCAGGAAAACAAACGTAGTAAATTTAATATAAGTAAAAAAAATGGAGAGAAAGAAAGTAATGGGACTTGAGAGACACATCTCCAGGATCTGATGGTTTGTACCCCAGGGTATTAAAAGTAATAGGTAAGGAAATTGCAGATGCATTGGTCATAATTTTCCAAATGCTGTCTAGATTCAGGAATTGTGCGTTTGTATTGCAAAATTGCAAATGTCATTCCATTATTTAAGAGAGAAAGGGAGTTCTCGGGTAACTATAGACCTGTCAGTTTAACATCAACCGTGGAGAAGTTACTGGAATCTCAGATACAGAGTGACTGGGTACTTGCACAAGTATCAGCTGATCAAAGAGAGTCAGCATGGATTTGTGAAGAGTAGGTAATCATAGAATCATACAGCACAGAAAGAGGCCATTTGGCCCACTGTGCCTGTGCCAGCTCTTTGAATGAGCTATCCAATTAGTCACGCTCCCCTGCTCTTTCCTCATAGCCCTGTAAATTTTTCTTTTTCAAAAGGGTACAAAACTTGACAACGTAATAAATAGTGAGCAGGATAGTAGCAGACTTCAGGAGGACATGGACAGACACATGGCAGATGCAATTTAATGTGGATAAGTGTGATGTGATGCACTTTGGGAGGAACAACATGGAAAGGCAATGGTACCATTTTGCGGGGGATGCAAGAGCAGAGGGACCTGGGGGTGCATATTCACAAATCTTTGAAGATGGCAGGATAAGTTGATAAGGTGGTTAAGAAAGCGCATGGGGTACTTGGCTTTGTAAATAGTGCCAGTGAATATAAAAACAAGGAAATCATGCTATATCTTTACAAATCACTGGTTAGGCTTCAGCTGGATTATTGTGTATAATTTTGGGCACCACATTTTAGGAAGGATATCAAGGCCTTGAGAGGATGCAGAGGAAATTTACGAGGATGATATCAAGGATATGAGATTTCAGTTATGTGGAGAGATTGGAGAAGCTGGGATTGTTCTCCTTAGAGCAGAGGTGGTTATGGGGCAACCTAATAGAGGTATTCAAAGTTATGAGAGATTTTGATTGAGCAGAGGTCATAGATTTAAGATAATTTGCAAAAGAACTAGGGGGGAAATGAGGAGAAATGTTTTCACAGAGGGGGTTGTTAAGATCTGGAACTTACTACCTGAAAGGGTGGAGGAAGCAGATTCCATAGGAACTTTCAAAAGGCAATTGGACATGTACTTGAAGAGGACTAATTTGCAGGGTTATGGGGAAAAAACTGGGGTGTCGGACTAAACTGGACAGCTCTTTCAAAGAACCGGCACACGACAGGCTGAATGGCCCCCTTCTGTAAGATTCTGATTCTAAGTATATATCCAATTCCCTTTCGAAAGTTACTAATGAATCTGTTTCCACCACCTTTTCAGGCAGTGCATTCCAGATCATAACAACATGCTGCGTAAAAAAATTCTCATCTGTCCTCTGGTTCTGTTGCCAATTACCTTAAATCTGTGTCCTCGAATTACTAACCCTCCTGCCAGTGGAAACAGTTTCTCCTTATTTACTCTATCAAAACCCTTCATAATTTTGAACACCTCTATTAAATCTCCCCTTAACCTTCTCTGCTCTAAGAAGAACCACCCCAGCTTCTCAAGTCTCTCCACATAACTGAAATTCCTCATCCCTGGTATTATTTTAATAAATCACCTCTGCACCCTCTCCAAGGCCTTGACATCCTTCCTGAAGTGTGGTGCCCAGAATTGAACACAATATTCCAGCTGACACCCAACCAGTGATTTATAAATGTTTTGCATAACTTCCTTGCTTTTGTACTCTATACCTCTATTCCTCTATTCATAAAGCCCAGGATGCCATATGCTTTTTTTTAAAAAAAGCAGCCATATCAACTTGTCCTGCCACCTTCAAAGATTTGTGTATGTGAACCCCCAGGTTTCTCTGTTCCTGCACCCCCTTTAAAATTGTACCATTTTGTTTATATTGCCTCTTCTCATCCTTCCAAAATGTCTGACTAGTCTAGTTGAATTTTTGGAGCTGGTCACTGACATGGTGGCTAGAGATGTATTTACGGATGTTGTCCAATTGTACTTCCAGAAGGCATTTGATAAAGTTCCACACGAGAGATTATTGGCAAAAGTGAGAGTGCACGGAATTGGAGGCAACTTTGTGATTATGGGTCAGAAATTGCTTGGGAGGCAAAAGACAGAGAGTAGGGATAAAGGGTTTGTTGTCTTATTGGCAGGATGTGACAAGTGGTTTTCCTCAAGGATCTGTAGTGGGACCAAAGCTTTTCACCATATATATTGATGACTTAGATGAAGGAATAGAGAGTTTTATTTTCAAGTTTGCAAGTTAGGAGGCACAGAAAATTGTGTGGATGGGAGCAGGAAGATGCAAAAGGACATAGGCAAACTAACTGAATGGGCAAAACTATGGCAGATGGAGTTCAATGTGGGAAAGTGTGAGGTTATCCACTTTGGATCAGAGAAAGACAAATCAGAATATTTTCTTAATAGGGAGAGACTAGGAGATGTGGAGGAGCAAAGGGATTTTAGTGTCCATGTACACAAATCACTAAAAGCTAGTGCACAGATGCAAAAAGTAATCAGAAAGGCTAATGGAATGTTGGCCTTTATCTCAAGGGGATTGGAATTCAAAAGTGAGGAAGTGATGTTTCAGTTGTACAGAGCCTTGGTCAGACCTCATCTGAAGTACTGCGTTCTATTTTGGGCACCAAACCTCAGGAAAGATAATTTGGCCTTGGATGGGGTACAGTGCAAATTCACCAGAACGATACCAGGGCTTAGAAGGACAAGTTGTGTAAACTTGGATTGTATTCCCTGGAGTTTAGAAGGTTGAGAGGTGATCAAATCGAGGTGTTTAAAATTATAAAGGGATTCGATAGGGTAGATACAGAGAAACTATTTCCTCTAGTGTGGGAATCCAGAACAAGTGGGCATAATCTTAAAATTAGAGCCAGACCATTTAGGAGTGAAATCAGGAAACACTTTTTCATAGAAAGGGAAGTGGAAATCTGGAAATCGCTCTCCCAAAAGGCTGTGGATGCTGGATCAATTTAAATTTTCAAGATCAATAAGATTTTTGTTAGGTAAGGTTGTCAAAGGAATATGAAACAGAGGCAGGTAAATTTTGAGCCCACTGACTCCCACAGCTACCTCGATTGTACTTTTTCCCACCCAGCTTCCTGTAAGGACTCCATTCTCTTCTCCCAGTTTCTCTATGTCATCTGCTCTGACGACGCCACCTTCCACACCAGAGTTTCTGAAATGTTCTCCTTTTTTCTCAGCTTAGTATCCCCCCCCTCCACCCCCCACCGTGGTAGACAGGGCCCTTGACAGTGTCCGTCCCATTTCCCGCAGTTCTGCCCTCACCCCTTCTCCTCCCTCCCAGAACCATGATAGGTTCCCCCATTTCCCACCCCACCAGCCTCAATCTTTGACAGATCATCCTCCATCATTTCTGCCACCACCAACGCAATCCCACCACCAAACACATCTTCCCCTCCTATCCCCTTTCAGCATTCCAAAGGGACCGTTCCCTCCGTGATACCTTGGTCCACTCCTCCATAACCCCTAACACCTGCTCTCCTTCCCCTGGTATATTCCCGTGCAAGCGCAGGAAATGCCACACCTGCCATTTCACCTATTTCTATACCACCATCCAGAGCCTCAAATATGCATTTCTCGTAAAATAGCAATTTTCTTGCACTTCTTCCAACCTAGCATACTGTATTCGCTGCTCACAATGCAGTCTGCTCTACATCGGGATGACTAAACATAGATTGGGTGATCACTTAGCTGAACATCTCCGTTCCTTCCGCAAGTGCGACCCTGAGCTTCAGGTCGCTTGCCACTTTAATTCTCCATCCTGCTCTGACCTCTCTGTCCTTGGCCTTCTACACTGTTCCAATGAATCTCAACACAAGCTGGAGGAACAGCACCTCATGTTTCTACTTGGCACTTTATAGCCCTCTGACCTTAACGTTGACTTTAACAACTTCAGATCTTAACCATTTTCTCTCATACAGTCGGTGCTGGTAATGTAGGATGCGTGCATCAACACTTCTGAGAATGGGAAAGGTTGTGGGCTGGTGCTTGGGATGGGGATCTCTTATCTGTCGAAGGGGTGGTCTGCACCCCTGGTATCACCTGCCTTTTTCTTCTACCATACTCCTGGGCTACTGGAGCCTTCTCCTCCTTACCAGATTTTCCATACTTTGCTGCCCCTCTGCTATAAGCTGTAACCATTTACACATCCTCTGGGTTTTGGTTAAATCTTGTATTTCTCTAATTTCTCTCATTATTGCCTCTTTTTGTCTTATACCATTATCACTTCTGTCATTTAATCATCTCCTGTCCTCCACTTGATCACAGACCATTCTTTTTTTTTTATCTCGCTGCCCCTTTTTCTTCTTATAAGCGGTTCATCTGTAACATCTCCTGGTTCTGATGAAAGCCATTGACCTAAATCGTTAAACCTATCTTCCTCTCTCCATAGATGCTGCCTGACCCATTGAACATTTCCAGTATTTTCTTTTTCTGGTTCAAGAAAAGATCAAGTTCACTATTTGTATTAAACACACTTATACATTTGGAAGTCCAATTCATACCTGCACAAAGCCAAATCCTTGCTATTATCTTTTATTGTTTTCCATTTCTTAGTAGGCGACGGACCCTCTAGCCTAGGTGAGTTCACAGATGGGCTGTCATCCACCTTTCGTTTCTTGGACTCTTTACTTCCCTTCTTTGGGGTACTGCTTGTACTAGCTGTCTCCTCTTCATCACTAACACCAGCTCCAGATAATCTCCTGCCTTTCTTCTGCTCAAAATTCTTCCTTGGACGATTTAGAAATGTTTTACTTCGTGGAGACTGACCACTTGCCTACCGAAAGGAGATATTGGACAGAGTGAAATTAGAGTAGCAAAAATTACAAATTGTCATTTTGATAAAATTTGAAAGATCACATTAATGACTATTCATATGTATCAGATGTCAAAATAAAAACTGTCTGATATTTTTCTAAGCTGAATAGTTTAATTGTCAAATTTAACACTTTTGAAATATCAGACTAAATACTGTCCCACGAGGAAGCTCACCTGCTGCCAGCACGTACTGGGAATTCCGTCCATTGCAATAAGTACTCTGAAAATTACCTGCATCATATCCAATAATGCAGAAGTGAGAAATTCATCAGTACCCAATGTTATAATTAATACTCTGTTCAGGATTTCTATGCTACACCAGTACCAAGGAAAATTCTAGATTCAGTTATCAAGGACAAGTTAGTGGAGCACTTAGAGAGATAAACTAAATCATAAGGGTGATGTACTTGGACTTCAGTAAAGTTTTTAATAAGGTACCTTGTTAGAAAATTGGAAGACATAATATTGGTGACAGTGTGCCGAGATGGAATTTATTGTGGTTGACAGTGTGTGTGTGAATGGGAAGTATTGTGGGTGGAGGGGTGTGAGGATGAGCTTGGTGGTGCACCTGATACTCCAACATTTTCATAAATTGGGCTTGACAGGGTAGATGCTGAGAGGCTGTTTCCCCTGGACAGAGAGTCTAGAATTAGGTGTCATCATCTCAAGGTAAGAGGGTGGCCATTTATGAACCGAGATGAGGAAAAATTTCTTCACCCAGAGGGATGTGAATCTTTGGAATTCTCTACCCCAGAGGGTGTGGATGCTCAGTCATTGAGTATATTCAAGATTGAGATCAATAGATTTTTGGACACTAAGGGAATCAAAGGATACAGGGACATGGCAGGAAAGTGGTGTTGAGGTAGAAGATCAGCCATGATCTTATTGAATGGTGGAGCAGGCTCGAGGGGCCGTATGGCCTACTCCTGCTCCTATTTCTTATGTTCTTATAAATGATTTGGAAGAGGGTACTGATAGGTTCATCTCAAAATTTGCAGATTACATAAAAATAGCAAGAGTAGTTAACACGGTGGTGATGGGGACAAACTGCATGAGGACTTAAAACTGTTTTGGAAAGTGGGTGGACAATTGGCAGTTGCAATTTCATGTAAAGTTATGTATTTAGCAATACTGAACAGGCAAAGGGATAACAGAACAAAGAGGAAAATACTGACTGATAAACATCAATGTCTGGCTGTTGGTCAAAAAGCTAATGTTAAAGTTTCATAAAAAAGGAATGGAGTGCAGGTCAAAGGAAGTAATCCTGTTATTATACAGAGCACTGGTCAGGCCCCACCTAGAGTACAGTATGCAGTTCTGGAATCTGCAATACAGAAAGGATGTAGCTGAACTGGAAAAGAGAGAAATGCTATGATGTTAAAGGGGCTAAAGAAAAAAAAAGAGGATAGCCTCAAAGAATGAGACTCTTCTCATTGCAGAGAAGGAAGATGACTGGATATAATTTGTTTTCAAATTAATAAGGCAGAGATGTAGGGAATCAGTCAGCAATATTTGTATTGCCACGAGGCAGCAGAACAAGGGCACATGGGTATATATTGGGAAGAGGTAGATTCAGGCAGCATGTACAGAATATTACTCCAGTGGTAGTTTTGTGGAACAGCTTACAGAGGGAGATTATAGGGGCAAGTAGTTTAGATTTCTTCAAAAGGTAAAATTGGACATGAATCTTGAAGAGGAACACACTTCAAGATACAACTGCTAGGACAGCAGGAAGCTGGACCTATGATCTCTTCCAGTCTGAGACTTTCTGTTTCTATGATCCTAAAACACATTCTCTCGTGGATATAATGATCATCAATGTCATAAGGATTGAATTATAATTCTAGACTTTAAAATATACATATTTCACCAAGAAACCAGGTACATTTGATGAAAATTAAGAAAAAATATTGAGATCTCAGAACATCATTGTTATTTGCATTAAATATCCTGTGAAATCAGTACAACAGATTTCTATGTATATTTTCACCTGATTGGTACTAAGATTCCTACAGCTATACTTTTGTTAAGTGGATGACTAATTCTCTCGAATTTTATACACTTCAGAAGAGCACAGATAAGCTATTTTATAGTGCAAAACAGTTTACAGCTTAGGACTTCTTAGGAGCTTAGATTATGAAAATCACATCTGCAAGATGCTAATGTATAAATTAACTTTAATATTTTAACTGTAGGAACTGGTCATGCACAGTTAAAAATACACACTAGAAAACAATTCCATTATTACAAACGTAACATAAGCAATTTCCATGTGGTTAAAATAATTTTGTCTCGCCCCAAAACATCCACCCTTCCAGCACCGGCATACCGTGGGGCTGCATGTCCACTATCTACAAGATGCACTGCAGCAATTCGCCACGGCTTCTTTGGCAGCACCTCCCAAACCCCAACCTTCATTGTCACTGGGTCAATATCCTGGAATTCCCTACCTAACAGCACTGTGGGAGCACCTTTACCACACAGACTGCAGTGGTTCAAGAAGGCAGGCCGCCACCACCATCTTCTCAAGAGCAACTAGGGATGGGTAAAAATGCCGCCCTTGCCAGCAATGCCCAAATCCCGATAATGATTTTTTAAAAATGCAGATTATATAATTGTTCTCATTTAAGATTTCAGTAAACTATAATGGTGGGCATGTAACACTTTCACACAACATCCACTTGAACTGTGAACAAAACAATAGTACAATTATAGATTCTGTTCAAAGTTTCATTTTGTGTCTTTTTTTTATTCGTTCATGGGATGTGGGCGTCGCTGGCGAGGCCAGCATTTATTGCCCATCCCTAATTACCCTTGAGCCGCCTTCTTGAACCGCTGGGATGTTGTCGGGGCCCATAGCCTTTGCTGTATCCAGTGCACTCAGCCGTTTCTTGATATCACGTGGAGTGAATCGAATTGGCTGAAGACTGGCTTCTGTGATGGTGGGGATATCGGGAGGAGGCCGAGATGGATCATCCACTCGGCACTTCTGGCTGAAGATGGTTGCAAACGCTTCAGCCTTGTCTTTTGCACTCATGTGCTGGACTCCACCATTATTGAGGATGGGGATGTTTGCAGAGCCTCCTCCTCCCGTTAGTTGTTTAATTGTCCACCACCATTCACGACTGGATGTGGCAGGACTGCAGAGCTTTGATCTGATCTGTTGGTTGTGGAATCGCTTAGCTCTGTCTATAGCATGTTGCTTCCACTGTTTAGCATGCATGTAGTCCTGAGTTGTAGCTTCACCGGGTTGGCACCTCATTTTTAGGTACGCCTGGCATGCTCTTCTACACTCCTCATTGAACCAGGGTTGATCCCCTGGTTTGTTGGTAATGGTAGAGTGAGGAATATGCCGGGCCATGAGGTTACAGATTGTGCTGGAATACAATTCTGCTGCTGCTGATGGCCCACAGTGCCTCAGGGATGCCCAGTTTTGTGCTGCTAGATCTGTTCTGAATCTATCCCATTTAGCATGGTGGTAGTGCCACACAACACGTTGGATGGTGTCCTCAGTGCGAAGACGGGACTTCATCTCCACGAGGACTGTGCGATGGTCACTCCTACCAATACTGTCTGGAGATAGCAATTTAAAATTTAAAAATACGAGGCTTAAGGATGGTGGTTACAGGTCTGTCCCTGGTGGCAGTCATGGTGGAGCAGTTTGAGGTAATGAATCAAGAGCACCACACAAGTGTATTGGGACATTAAAGCATGTTGCCTCAAGCACAATTACACAATAAATATGCCTAGTGATAACATTCATCTTTTGCTTAACAGTTGACAAATGTCACAGCCAATATTATACAAACATCTATTATGAAGTGTACAGATTTGGACTTCCAGATTATATCACCTTAGCGATGCAGGCAGGACAAAACCAGTCACCATCTGGAATTGTCGTAATCTTGGGTCTGTGGCAGTAAGTATGACATCCCTTGTCACAACCATCACAAAGTAGAAGCAATTCTTCATTATCTCCCTTTCGACATATCTGGCAGTACTGATAAAAATTACAAAAAAAAAGCTTGGATTAAACCTGATCAAGAAATTGTGTGACTATAATAATGCTACTGGGATAGTCCAGTATTGAGTAAACAACTCTCAGCAGTTATCCTATAATTGGTGCACTTGCATTTTGCTAAATAATAAAAACAAAACACATTTATGAAGATCGACCAGTGTCATAACAACATAAGATAATTCTTCATCAGTGGCCTGGTCTGTGTAGCTGTGCTGGGACTCCTATTTGTCATGTCCATTTGGAATACCAGACACAGCAATCATCTAAACTGTTTTCTCCTGAATGGGTAAGTTTTCTTAGCTGTTTCCTAACTTGTCACATGGGGCATTTCAAAGGAGGGGATGTAAGGGAAGAGGAGAAGCTAGCACAATCAGTTCCAACCAACAGAGCCACACCTGCGAGCTGATCAAAGTGGCACTAATTGTTGAGAAGTCCCTGTTGTAAATCGTCTTATCCTAATGTCTGAAATAAGCATGTTGCAGGTGTTCATAGTTGTATGCAATGGGAGAAATGAAGAGAATATAATTACATGATTTAAACGGGCATGCTAACTGAAAGAAAAAGCAGTACTCACAACTTTCATGATCGATTTCTCCCATGCTATTGCCTTCTCCAATTGTTGAAGGCACATTGCTACCTGAGCAGCATTGTGAGCTTGAGACAAGGCTTTACGCCACATTTTCAATCCAGGGGCAATGTCTTTGTCACTTCTGTTGAAAGCAAAAAGAAACTAATGGTTAAAAAATAATTGATGCAGTTTAGATTGTATTGTCAAGTACATAAATATCACATAAAGCCAACCAGTCTTTAAACAGCAGTGTGCACAGCCAGTAAAGAGTTGATATAATGTTTAGGCATTTGAACTCCCCATAGCATTGTGGCAACATGCCTTAAAGCTAATATAGGACCAATATAACGTAGGACATTCCTGCAGACAAAAACATCCACAGTAAAAGAAGTCTCTACAAAGCACCATGCAGATAAGGATGATCCACATGGATCACACACACACAAGAAACAAGGGGGAAACAGGCAAGAAAAAAGGCTCCAATTAGCAGAAAAGCACAATAATTTTCCAAGTTAATCTCGATAACCTACCCATCACCATCACCAGTATTGGATGGTGCAGGAGCAGGAACTGTAACTGTGCCCACATTATCCAGTTTGATCTGAATGGTGGTACTTAAGGGGCTCTTCAGATACCTTCTCTCTATGTTCTTCTCCAAATCAGCCAGCCTCGTTACAGCTATATCTAGAGGGTTGCCATCTCGCCGTTCTATATTGCTGTCATTTTCCTCGTCCTCTTCCCCAGCATGTTCTCCATCAGTCTGTTCCTTTTCAAAAGGTTTGTGTTCATAGTAGACCAGATCATCTCTGTCTGAAGCAGGCTCTGGACAAATCCAGCCCTGTATAAGAAAAAAAAAGTATGGTTCATTGTTCTGCAAATATGTTTTCTTTTGAATGTTCTGTCCTGGATGCAATCACATAGTGAGGTACTGACAGCCCTCAGGTACCTTTCATGTGAAAGTCTGGAAAATTAGTGTATGCAGGTTATATAACTATGGGGAACGGAATCATAGAATGATACAACACAGAAGGAGGCCATTCGGCCCATCGTGCCTGTGCCGGCTCTTTGAAAGAGCTATCCAATTAATCCCTCCCCTGTGCTCTTTCCTCATAACCCTATAAATTTTTCCCCTTCAAGTATTAAACCAATTCCCTTTTGAAAGTTATTATTGAATCTGCTTCCACCACCCTTTCAGGCAGTGCATTTCCTGATCATAACTCGCTGCATAAATTTTTTTTCCTCATGTCGCCTCTGGTTCTTTTGCCAATTACCTTAAATTTATATCCTGTGGTTACCGACCCTTCTATCACTATAAACAGTTTTTCCTTATTTACTCTATCAAGACCCTTCAGGATTTTGAACACAGCCTCTCGCTGCAGAATACTCGATCGCTGACCTGCTGTAGTAGCCATGGCATTTATGTGGCTGGTCCAGTTGAGTGTCTGGTCAATATTGACCTCCAGGAGGATCATCAGTCCTTTGCTTCCACTGACATCACATGCATGCCTCTTCCAGCAGGAATTACTAGATAACCACCTGGAGCAGGCGCTCCTGCTAGTTTTTCCCTTTCTTGGGTTAAAATGCTGTTGCGTACTATATCACCTTACTACTATTCTGGCTGAGATAAGATAGCTGTACATATACCAGAGATCACTGAGTTATTGGGAGTGACTATTCTTAAAATTAAGCAAACATACATCTCAAACAGCTAGGACCTATCGCTGCTAATCTTCCAGACAGCCTTATTTATGGAGATATTTATCATATTATATAGTCATCTGTTCTAAATGCTTCAGGGAAAAATACAGCAGTCTGTAACTACATGCCTTATTAAGCCTCCTGAATTTGCTAAAAAGATTTTTAAAAAAGGTACATCAAAGTAACTATGCATTGGATTAACAAAATGCATATTGGGGTCCAGTGATTTATATAAAATGTAATGTGTGTCATGAGCATCATGCCATGCCACATTTGGTTTCTTTTTGCAAACAAAAGTGTAATCTCTATTACAGTAAAACAACTATAGCTCAACTGTTCAAAAGGCCATTAGATAAGATCCATCACAATCCATCCAACAACAGGGTTATTAGTCTTAATAATCACTCTACCAATAACTAACACATACTACAGAACAGTTGTAAAAGATTTAAAATGAAATGCGCACAAAAAGCAAGACTACCAAAAAGCAGGCAATGTTCTAATTTTTTAATATATATTAATTCTCCAGATGTGGGTGTTGCTGGCAAGGCCAGCATTTATCACCCATCCCTAATTGCTCTCGACACTGAAGCCCCCACATTTAGTTTCTTTTTGCATTCTGTGCCCTTGCTACCCTCAGTGCTTCCCCTCAGTGGTGTTCAACATGGAGGAGTACTAATTCATCAGCTGAAGGAGGGCGGTAGGCGGTAATCAGCAGGATGTCCTTGTTTGACCTGAAGCCATGAGACTTCATGGAGTCCAGAGTCAATATTGAGGACTCTCAGGGCCACTCCCCCACAACTGTATCCCACTGTGCCCCCACCTCTGGTGGGTCTGTCCTGCCGGTGGGACAGGACATACCCAGGGATTGTGAGGGAGGAGACTGGGGTGTTGGCTGCTAGTTATGCTTCTTAGACTAGATCAGGCTATTCCTTCACTCGCCTGTTCAACAGCTCTCCCAACTTTGGCACCAGTGAGGAGGACTTTGCAGGGTCAACTGGGTTGGGTGTGCCTTTGTTGTTGTCCTGATTCAATGCCGAGGTTGCAGCCAAATGATCAGTCAGGTTTTATTCTTTCTTTCCTTTCTAGCAGTTTAACACAACTGAGTGGCTTGCTAGGCCACTTCAGAGGGCAGGTAAGAGTGAACCACGTTGGTGTGGGACTGGAGTCACATATAGGCCATACCGGGTAAGGACTGCAGGTTTCCTTCCCTAAAGGACATGAGTGAATTCGTTGGGTTTTTACTTTATTCCCACAACTACATAGTCACTTTTACTGGTACCGACTTTTTATTTCCAGACTTTTAAAACTGAATTAAATTTTTTAAAACTGCCATTGTGGTACGTGAACTCCAGTTTCCTGGATTGTTCGTCCAGTTCTCTGGATTATTAGTCCAGTAACATAACCACTACGCTACCGCGCTACCGTACCTGCTTTAATTATAAATATTATCCTATTCACTAAAAATGTTAACTAATATTTCATGTGTTCCTAACTATATGAATTATAGGTGATAACCTTTTGCTTTCATCAGTTTATGCAGGCTTTTATACCGTTTTTCACAATATGCCTGCCTGAAATAGTCCCCTACCTTGATCTGCAGACTTGCTGATGCCACCTTCCTTTCTAGTTCTTCAACTTGCTGAAGAATGGCTACATCAATTTCAAATGCTTGATCTTCAATTGACCAGTTGTGCACAGCTTCATCAGTAACCTGGTTTTCACCATCTTCACTTATTTCAAATATTGCAACTAAGTGAGAAATAATTATGAATTACTTAAAATCCTTCTCTTGCTATTCCATCTCCTACTATAAATTTAGCATGCTGCAAAGTCTGTATTCCAGTCAGTATAACATTTAATAAGAACAATGAATTTGATAAAGTCAAATAAGAATTTTATTTATACAAATAAACTGTTCAAATACATACTAAACTGTGTTTTAACTACATACCATCTTTACTTTTGATGCAGGCCTGACTGATGTAATCCATGTGCTTTTGAAGTTGTTTCTGCAAAGCCTTTTCTCTTATTCCCCTGAGATGAAGTACTTTAAACAGAGTCTTTAGCTCCTCTGGATCAACGATTCTCCACCAGCCTTGTTGCATTTCTTGTGAAAGAAACAAATACACAGACTAAAATATGTTTTTTTTTATAAACAGTGTCCCTAAAATCCCACTTGATCTCACTAAAAGCTTTCTTTATATTACTTCTCCCAATATGAGGATTCCAGCAATTCGACTATCTGAGCGGCAACCAGTCAGCATAGCTCAGCAGGACTTTTGTTTTTATTTTAACACAGGCGTTTTTAACATTGGATGTAGCTAGAGGCAAATGTAATAAAGATAAATGGTGGAAAGGACTTATCTCAATGAAATTAAAAATCACTACAGTCACCCTCATTATTGTAATCCGAGGCAGAAAATACACTAAATGCTCCATATAAAGCAACGCAACTTATTTGTTGTCGAAGGATAGAAGAAATGGTGCCAAGAATAACACTCAACCAATAACAAAAACAATAGAAGAAACAAGAGGAAAATTGCTTCAGGGAAAACAACACATGGTCAGAGTACAATAATGGATTCCACCTGGAGGGATTAAAGATAGTGGCCTAGATATTCTATCGCGCCGGAAAATAGGCACACAGGGAGCGAGGCACGTATTGCACGCGCCTGTTAGTGTTGTCCCAGGCAACATGTAATATTTGTGCTGCAAGCTCATTATAATGAGTCAGGTATGCAGCCAACGCTATTCATTGGCTGCATGTCGATTTTGGGGGGGGGGGGGGGGGGGGGGTGGCGCAGAAATCAGGGGCCCGAATTTAGCAGGCCTGCGGGTTCCCAGCGGGTGGTCCTCCGGGAGCGTGGTTAACACGCTCGGCGAAATTAGTGGGTTGCCCACGCGATCGTAGCAGGCAACCCACTAATAGGAATCAATTACCTGATCCTCCGGGGTCCACGGCGCTGGCCTGCGCGTCGGTCAGGCTGCGCATGCGCAGTACGATCTGTCAGCTGGAGGCTCTCTAGTTAAAGGGGCAGTCCTCCACTGACAGATGCTGCAACCAATGGGACAAATTGCAGCATGGAGCAGCCCAGGGGGAAGGCTGCTCCCAGTTTAATGATGCCTCACCCCAGGTATCATCAGATGGGGTGAGGAGGAGGGGGAGGACACAGATCTTCCCCCCGGCGGGCGGGAGGAAGCGGCCTGCCTCTGCCACCAAGAAGGCCTGGCTCGAGGTGGCAGAGGGGGTCACCTGCGCCACCAACATATCGCCCACCTGCATACAGTGCAGGAGGCGCTGCAATGACCGCAGTAGGTCTGCCGCAGTGAGAACACGAAGTCTTTCCCCTACACTCCGTCTGCCACAACACTGCCCCCACCCCACATCTCCTTCGGCACCGCCAACACTATTCTGTCACATCACCCTTCATACCCACTCACACCCCATCCTCATCTTACCTCCACCTACTCACCTCGCCAGTACTCACCCTGCCACTAACACGCAACCCACTCCTCATACAATCTCATTGCTCCATCCCATACTCACCCTCTCGTGCATCTCCCTCACGGCCAGCCTCACTCAACCTGCCACCACCTGTGCTGCAGCCACAGGGCATGCATCACATATGTGCAGTAGGCAGCGTAAGGCAAACGTCTCGTCAGCATGAAGGGGGTGCACAAGGGTGTCTGAGGGTTTGTCATGGGTGTTACCCATATTGAATTTCAGAGCAACAAACAGCACACATTATATTGACACCACCACTGCCATGTCTCCGCGAATCCTGTCCGTTGTGTCCAATAATGGCCGCTCCTGGGTATCACTATGAGGACCCACCACTGATGCCACCCATCGTGTTACTGCAGAGTAGGTGCAGGTGTATTTGCAGGGCTCGTCCGCGCAGACGACTGAGAGACATCGGCGGTGTAGCCGGCTGCACCCTGGAAGGATGCGGAGGAGAAGGTGTGGAGGGCAGTGGTGACTTTGCCAGCGACAGGTAAGCAGTTGGTGCTGGGGCCAGCCAGGAGCAGCTCGGCATGAAAGAGGCTGCAGATCTCCACGACTACATGTCGAGCGAATCTGCGCCTCCCTGTGCACTGCTGCTCGGAGGTCCGGGGAGCTGCGCCTCGGTCTGTGGACCCTGTGGCGAGGGTAGTGCCCTCTGCGACGCGTCTCTCTCTGCGGTAGCCCTCCCTCCTGCTGTGCAGGTGGGCGTGCAACAACACCGTGTTGGGGGGATCCACGTCCCTGCGGCGGACGGCGTGGACTGCGAGGCTGCTGGTGCTGGTCATGCTCTTCGTCCTCCGAGGGTCTCCACACACCACCCAACTGGCAGGTGTTGGTCTGAGGGGTTGTGCAGGGTAGGTGTGGTTCCTCGGACTGGGGCTGCGGTTTCGTGTCGGTCTGTCCTCTGGCTTGGCGGGGGGTGGTGGAGGGCAGGGGTTGCCCTATGTGACGCGGTGGCCTCCTGCGTGGGTGAGGGCTCTCCCCCGTGGAGCGCACCTTGGCACCTGCCACAGGCTGCTGGCTGCAACACGCCTGGTTGGAGGGAGACTGTTTCCCCCAGTGTGGGAAACTCACTGCCTTGAACCTAAAATCCCACACTTCCTCTTTTGACAGCTGCTTCAGCTCATTAACTGACCACAACGAGCAAGGTAAGTACTCTCAAGTGGAACCCCGCTGGCTTTAATTGCCTGCGGGATTCCCACCAGCGGGGCTTGCGCGCGCAGCCCCGCACGTCAGCGCGGTACCCGGAAGTGGCCGGGATTTCGTCGCGATCCGGTCACGTGACCGGAGATCGGGATTTTCGGGGCCACCCCGCTGGGAACCCGCCAGAAACACGCTCCTAAAATCGAGCCCCAGGTGTTTCTGACGCCACTTAAAGGCAGCCAGCACCTCAAAGGGAAGGTGCATTCTGGCTGCAGACAGGAAGATACTCTTCTAAACAGAGAATCTGGCTGCTAAGCCTGCAGATCGTGTCCCCAGGTTCTCGGTTGCTGCTTCAGAAGCCTTGGTCCAGACGGTGGACAAGAGGAGGGAGATTCTCTTCCCCCTAGGGAAGAAATCGCAGAGGAGGTCAATGCCGGGAGCTAAGCTCCCAGGACATGGCTGAAATGCCACGTCACAGCACTGCAACAGTTCAAGAAGGCGGCTCACCATCACCTTCTCAAGGACAATTAGGGATGTGCAATAAATGCTGGCCTTGCCAGCAAAGCCCACAGCCCATGAACGAATAAAAAAAGTTCAATGACCTCACCAGAGTTGTCAAAGTAAGAATACTTACTCTTTGCTCACACCTCCAACCTCATGACACTCCCCTCCCCCACTTCCCTTCACTCTCCTATAATCACTGCACTGCACTACACCTCCTTCTCATCAGACTCACTACCTTTGCAACCCTCACTTCCCCACACCTCCCCACACCTCCCAACTTACACACTGACTACCAGCTATTTGACCGAGACAGATACATTCTCTAAACATCTTTCAAAACTGTCACCAACATACTCTCTTCTTTCTTGAAGGAGAAGGTTGCCCACCTGCACACCCTCTCCCCCTTGAAGAAAGCGAGCTGGCTATTACAGGCAGGGGCAGAGTCATGGCCGTGGCGATGCAATGCTGGAGGAGACGTTGCGCAGGGTTTCTTCACATCTTACTGTCTTGTTCCTTCTTACTTCTATCTCACCCTACGCTCTCTGCATGACAAACTGCAGGTGCCTTCACTTCTCTTTCTGTTCCCCTTTTGCACTAAAAGCTAACCCTTGTCCCTCCCTTTCATTTTAGGTGCTGAAGATGTGGAGATACCTCTGCCACTTCAGGAAGTGGAGGCCAGCCTCCCTGATGATGCAGCATCACTCAACTTCACCCTTGCAAGCACCAGTTCAAATACTAGTACTACGCATACTTAAGAGGCTAGGCGAGAGGACAGGTCCTCACGTGGTGAATCGCCGGGCACAAGTGTGCACGGGGATAGGACAACTCCTATCCCCGTCCAGCTGGCCAACTCTCCAGAGGGCAAGATTGCATACTAACTCTGCTACAAAGCACTCAGATGCTAATTTTAAAGGCCCAGACTACCAAAGAAGGTTGATGGGCATATACCAGGAAGTGCCAGCACTGGGCAGCTTGCCAATAAGCTTGCGCACAATATCGCAGAGCATGGAGGCGTTCTGCTCCAATTTGTGTCATGGCTTCACGCAGAGCTTGGAGACCATTCTGTCCAACATGGTGAGCTCCATCAACACGACAGTGGCACCCACCATCATGGAGCATCTCACAGCTGCCATGGAAGCTCAGACGGCTGCCATGTTGGCTTTGGGGTCACTGTTGATAGGGGATTCCACAGTGTCATGTCACTCCTGCAATCTGTTCTCACGTAGGGAGATACTTTGTAGGAGCACAAGATAGGTAAACGAGCACACAAGAGAGGCACGAAGGGCTTGCACAAGTATGATCCATAATTATTTGTTAACGGATACAGATGGAATTGAATTGTTTGATAAATTTGTTTTTTGATCACGATTTGGTGGTGGTGTTTATATTTGTAGTGAAGTGAGGGCAAGACCCATAAAGCTGGACTGAAGGAAGGCAATCGGATGGCGGTAGTAAGGATTGTGGGACTGATGATGTATTGAGGATGCGAAGGATGGTTTTGGTGAAGCAATCTTCGGTAAGCAACTCTCTCAGAGCTCTGGCAGCTAGGTGCACTGGTGATCAATGCCTCTCCTGCTCTTCCTCCCCCTGCTGCCCAGGTGGTGGTAAAAGCTGATTATGGCAAAGTTATGGAGCATGCAGCAGATCACTGTACTGCAAAGCACCTCCCGAATGGTTCAGGCAGTGGATGCATTACTTGAGCACGCCAGTTGCTTGTTTGATGACATTTCTGGTGGTGGTATGGCATTTGTTGTAGGCAAGCTCTGCAACGGTGCCCAGGATCCTGACAGGAGTCATGAGCCATGTCTGGAGGAGATAGCTTTTATCGCCCAGTAGCCAGCAGATAACCAGGCAGCCTCACTGGAATACAGGTGGCACAGAGGACTGGCACATGATGAATGAGTCATGATTGCCACCAGGAAACCAGGCACAGACCTGCATGATGTGCTACCTGTGATTGCAAACTAGCTATACATTGAGCGAATGAAATCACTTTCGATTAACAAAAATGCCAGGCTGGTGATGGGGAGCACACAAGGCAATGTGAGTGCATTCTATGGACCCTGGAGAAGCCTGCTATGCGGGTGAAGCCTAGTGCTTTCTCATCCCGCTTCGCTCTGTCCATGGAGGTGGTAATGTAACTGTTCCTCCTAGTGTAAGAGCCTAGATGACCTCCCCAATATGATATGTCACTGATGTCGCCTGCTGCAGCCTGAAAGGAACTTGTAACATCGAAGTTAAGGGCCACGGTGATGTTGACAGCCACGGGCAGTGCTATCCATGCCCTGGTGCTAGTCTTAAGTTGTGGCTGCAGCGGTTGACATAGCTCGTGACAAGTCTCCTTTTTGAAGTGAAGGCACCTCTCATACATTGCTCCTCTGAAAAGTTCATGTAGGAGATTTGATGGGGTAGATACGGAAAAACTATTTCCTCTGGCGGGGAATCAAGAACAAAGGGACATAATCTTAAAATCAGAGTTAGGCCATTCAGGAGCGAAATCAGGAAGGACTTTTTTTGCATTAAGGGTAGTAGAAATTTGGAACCATCTTCCCCAAAAGGCTGTAGATGCTAGGATAATTGGAGCTTTCAAGACTAAGATAGATTTTTGTTAGGTAAGGGTATCAAGAGATACTGAGCAATGGCAGGAAAATGGAGTTGAGGTGCAGATCCATCATGATCTAATTGAATGGCAGAGCAGGCCCAAGGGACTGAATGGCCTACTCCTGGTCCCAATGTTCCTATTAGTCCTAAGTTTGTCTTTTACAATTCGAATCTGCGTCGCCTTGTCTTACTCTTGCAGTTTAATTTGAAGTAATATTCTGGATTTACCTTTTCCATTTCCTTAACCATCTTAAATTCCTCAAGATCACATCTCAAATGCCTCCTTTCCAGGCTGAAAAGCCCAATTGTCTGTAGAAATCGGTGTTTCATCCAGTGCTTGAAAATCTCTTGTGTCTCTGTAACCAGAACTGTATGCTATAGGCACTTCAATGCAGTTAGCAGTTCAGTGCACTGTGCTCTCAGCTACATCTAACCACCCCCAATCTCCAAGTATACCATCAACCATCCCACATCCCAACCCCCCAATAAGTACTGCCAGAGCCCATACACCGTGAAAGTCTTCCTAGGCTATAGACAGCAATCTCATCGGAAGTTCCCAGATCCCAGTGCTTAAAACCCCCTCTTTACTCAGCCTCTTGCTTCCTCGTGGCTGCAGCTGATCCCTCCCACCATCACTCCTGGCCTATCCTCACCTCACCTGATCTGATCTTCCAACTACCCCTGTTGCACTACCTTTCACACAGCTTCTCCCACCGACACCCTGCTTTATAATAACCTCCACCTTCTTGCAGGTATCCTGGATTTTAAAAAGTGCATGTGTGTCTCACAGAGAGAGAGAGAGAAGGAGAGGGAAGGAGCACAGACTTGTAGACTGAAACAGTGACAATGAAAAAAAGTGATATGTATATCATAATGAATTAAGTTTGTGGCAGCCAGAGAGAGGGAAAGCATGGAAGTCAAAGACAGAGAGAGTGACACAATAAGAATTAGAAATTGAGATAGATGTTTTGTCCATGTGCAATCCCACAGGAGATCAACCAAATTACAGCAGTTTCATAATGCAATGCTCGAGTCATTAGAAAATACTGTTTAATTTGACTCATTATGAATGACGCCACAGAAAATCCACTGTTTAGCGTGCACCCACCACATTTGTAAAAAATGCACGTCAGTTGCAAAGAATGTTTCACTTGAACAGATTGCTTCAAATATCACTTATAAAAAAGCAAGAAATCACAACTAATCTATCTTTTAAAAAAAAAAGCCAGTCTGATCCTGCTGGCCTCTCCTGACTTAAATAACCCAGCCTCTGCCCAATGGAAGGAGCTGGGGATTCGCAAGCACTTTCTAGTCTTAGCATCTAATTGACCTCAAGATGTTCCTGAACCACTTCTCATCAGGAAGTAGCTGAATAGTGGCCTTCAAGGGAGAGGAGTGTTAAACACAGGTCCACCTCGCAGCTAAACATTTATTCAGATTACTCATCAGCAATGCCATATTAGATCCGCTAGTATAATTTAATTTAACATGAATTTAAGTGCTGAGACATATGGAAACGTAAATTAATAATGCAATTAGATAGCAGAATATACCTGTATGACTTTAGATAGGACCATGGTCCAAATCAGAAGATTTTACAGTTACAAAAGTATATCTTTTTAGTTCATGAACACCTTTTTTGAAGATTTTTTTGCTGTATGATGCTTTTCACAGTCATTTCAGAGCTCACTATTTGCTTGTACAGGCACTCAAATCCACACCTTTGCAAATAACATATCTAGAAGATGTGCTTCAAAAAAATATTTATTTTAGTTTGAACTCTATAAACTTAGTTTATTTAGTGCACAATTTCTTTTCTTTCTTGGAATAAAGAAGTCAGTTTTCACTTGCACAAACTTAACCATAGAAAGGTACAATTAGCCTTTTTCAGCATCATATTACCATCTCTAATTAAGCTCATCCTCTAAGACTTTGAAATCCAAAACTAAAGACACAATTTTGCAACATTACTGACATCATAATCTACAAACCCAATAACAGGGATCAAAAATACAGTGGATGATGACCGGGAATATGTTGTATGAGTAAGCAAAAAAGATTTTTGCTCTAGTTTATGGCTGCAATTTCTATCAAAATCTTGGAATCACTGTTCCATGTTTGAATATAGCACAACTTCAGTAAGAGTTTTTTTCCACTTACCTTCTGCAATGGGTCTTGGACTAGGGTAATCCACTGGTTTTGCTACTTCAACTATAGAAGGTGCACTGTTTTGCAGTTTTTCATTTTGTGGTGCTGGTGATTCATTTGTAGGAATGCTCGGTAACAGGAAAGGATTAGCATTTCCTTCTGTTAATCCAAAGCCTACACCAAGGCTGGGTGAGGAAAAGGCAATACTTGGATTGAGTACTCCAGTTGGCCATCCACAGAATGGAAGTCCTATTAGAGGTAACCCTGGTTTCATCTGCAAAAAAGTATTAAAATGATTTTACGTGCATTTGTCACAGACGAATACTGTATTGGAAAATTTAGCAAGGAATCCAAGTTTGCAAATTAATTAGAATACATGAGGGAAAATGTTTACCATTTTGCTACAACTAGCACAAAAGAAATCTTCCCTAATAGCTTATGTTGGAAAAGCATCTTGGCTGCTTTATTAGAAACTGGTTAATAAAATGTACAATTGATCACTAATTATCCTTTATGAAAAGTTGATAAGCATGCTGTGCAAGGGTGTTGCAGTGCCGAGCCCATGGAGTAGCATTGGAAGGGAAATGGATGGCTGGATATTGCTGCATCCCAAAAGCAAGCTGAAGACTGTCACTGACAGGGCTCTAGAAGCAGGTCACTGAGCTATAGGAGGTGCTTGACCTCATCAGACAAATGAAGGAAAATTGAGTGAATTTATAAAAACAATTGCAGTACGTATTCTTACAAAACAACAACCATAAACATTTATGCTAATAGGGTTAAGCAAATTCTTTATCTTTAATAGTTTAAACTAATTTGGCAGGGGGAGGGGCACCAGGATAAAGCATCAGTGAGGAGATACAAGGTGCACAGAGGACTGGGAGAGACAATAGCATTAGAATAAAGAGTAGAAAAAGGAGGGATCAGACATGGGGGAAATGTGAGGCAGACTAAGATGGGTAAATGCATGGAGTGTGGTAAATACGGTTGGTGAGTTGCAGCCTCAAGTCGCCACATGGGATTATGATACAGTGGCAATAATGGGGACCTGCCTCAAACAAGGGGAGGAATGGTCACTTAGAATTCCTGGCTACAATGTATTTAGGAAAGATGGGGAAGGAAAAAAAGGAGGGGGTGGCAGTATTGATCAAAGATACCGTTTCAGCACTAGAAAGGGATGATGTACTTGAGGGGTCAAAAACAGAATCTATTTGGTTAGAATTAAGGAACAATAGAGGAGCTATTACACTACTGCGTGTATGCTATAGGCTACCAAATAATGGGAAGGAGACAGAGGTGCTAATTTGCAAGCAAATTGCAGAAAGATGCAAGAACCTTAGAGTAGTGATAATGAGGGACTTCAATTATCCTAATATAGACTGGGAGAGCAACAGCGTAAAGGGCAAAGAGGGGGAGGAATTCCTGAAATGTGTACAAAAGAACTTGATCCATATGTTTCCAGCCCAACGAGGAAGGAAGCAGTGCTGGATCTAGTTCTGGGGAATGAAGTGGGGCTGGTGGAGCATATTTCAGTGGGGGAGCATTTGGCAAACACTGCTCACAATAATAGGTTTAGAGTAGTTATGGAAAAGGACAAGGATAAATCAAATGTGAAAATACTCAACTGGAGGAGGGCTAATTTCAGTGAGTTGAAGGGTTCTGGCCCAGGTGGATTGGAATCAAAGATTGGCAGGTAAAACAGTCAATGAGCAATGGAAGAACTTCAAAGAAGAGATAGTTCGAGTACAGACTAAACACATTCCCATGAGGGGGAAAGGAAGGGCATCCAAAGCTAGAGCTCCCTGGATGACTAAAGTTATAGAGATTAAAATGAAACAGAAAAAGGAGGCTTATGATAAACGTTAGGTTCATAATTCAGTCGAAAACCAAGCTGAATACAAAAAGTACAGGGGAGAACTGAAAAAGGAAATAAGAGGGGCAATCCATTTGAGAATAGATTGGTGGGTAACATAAAAGGGAACCCAAAAGTCTTTTATAAATATACAGATAGTAAAAGGATAGTCAAAGGAAGGGTGGGGCCGATTAGGGACCAAAAAGGACATCTTCTTGTGGAAGCAGGGGGCATGGCTGAGGTATTAAATGAATACTTTGCATCAGTCTTCACTAAAGAAGAGGATGCTGTCAATGTCACAGTAAAGGAGGCAGTAGAGAAATTGGATAGGATAAAAATAAAGAGGTACTTAAAAGGTTGGTAGCGTTCAAAGTAGAAACGTCACTCGGTCTGGATAGGATGCATCCTAAGTTACTGAGGGAAGCAAGGGTGGAAATTGCGGAGGCTTTGGCCATAATCTTCCAATCCTCCTTAGCTATGGGAGTGGTGCCGGAGGACTGCAAATGTTACACCCCTGTTCAAAAAAGGGGCGAGGGATAAATCCGGCAATTACAGGTCAGTCAGCCTAACATCGGTGGTGAGGAAACTTTGAGACACAGTAATCCGGGTCAAAATTAATTGGCACTTGGAAAAATATGGGTTGATAAATGATAGCCAGCACAGATTTGTTAAAAGCATATAGTGTTTGATTAACTTGATTGAGTTCTTTGATGAAGTAACGGAGAGGGTTGATGTTGTGTATATGGACTTACAAAAGGCGTTTGATAAAGTACCACACAATAGACTGGTTAGCAATATTTAAGCCCATGGGATTAAAGGGGCAATGGCTGCATGGATACAAAATTGGCTAAGGGACAGAAACCAGAGAGTAGTGGTGAACGGTTGTTTTTCCAGACTCGAGGGAAGTGCGTAGTGCTGTCCCCCAGGGTCGGTGCTGGGACCACTGCTCTTTTTGATATATATTAATGACCTGACTTGAGCATAGAGGGCATAATTTCAAAGTTTGCAGATGACATGAAACTCAAACGTATTAAACAGCGAGGAGGATAGTAACAGAATTAAGGATAACAGACAGACTGGTGAAATGGGCACTCACATAGCAGATGAAATTTAATGCAGAGAAGTGGGAAGTGATTAATTTTGGTAGGAAGAATGAGGAGAGGCAATATAAACCAAATGGTACAATTTTAAAGGGGGTGCTGTAACAGAGAGACCTGCGGGCATATGTACTCAAGTCTTTGAAGGTGGCAGAACAAGTTGAAAAGGCTGTTAAAAAGGCATATGGGATCCTTGGCTTTATTATTAAGGGGAGATTTGATAAAATTGTTCAAAATCATGAAGGGTTTTGATAGAGTAAATAAGGAGAAACTGTTTCCAGTGGCAGAAGGATCAGTAACCAGAAGACACAGATTTAAGGTGATCGGCAAAAGAGCCAGAGGCGACATGAGGAAACACTTTTTTTTAAAACGTAGGGAGTTGTTATGATCCGGAATGCACTGCCTGAAAGGGTGGTGGAAGCAGATTCAATAATAACTTTCAAAAGGGAATTGAATAAATACATGAAGGGGAAAAATCTGCAGGGCGATGGGAAAAGATCTGGGAAGTGGGACTAATTGGATAGCTCTTTCAAAGAGCTGGCACAGGCATGATGGGCCGAAAGGCCTCCTTCTGTGCTGTATCATTCTAGGAACAGGAGAAGAGATTATCTGCAAGAAAATTAACTCTAGTAACTTCCTGGATCATCACAGATGGCAATCAACATTTCGAACTGACATTCAATGTTTTGGGGGTCCAGTCCCCATGTCAGTGTTCTCTGATAAAAACCAGCATGCGAGACGTCCCTCGCCCTTCAGTACTGCTTCCTATTATTAATGGAAATGATTTCTGCTACTGCATACTGCAGGTGGAAATTCTTAGGAGAATCGGATGCAGCACACAGAATCATTTGCAGGATGACTTAGTAAGAGAACAAAGATGGTATGGGGGGAAATATATGGTAATGAAGGGGAGGGGAAAGTGGGCATAAGAGTGCTTTGGGATGGAAGAGGGGAGTAGCAGATAGTGCTTTGGTGTGGGGAAGGAAGAAAATTTCATCATTAACTCAGGGAGAGAGGCGGAAAGAGTGCCAGTATGAACTGAAGGAGGGTTGGTGGAAGAAAGGTACAAGCTTGAACTGGGCTGGAGTGCCTGGTTGAAGTGAGGGGAGAGGGAGTCAAGTGTTAGCTTCAACTAGGATGGGGTGGAAGAACAGTGCCAGGTTGAATTGAAGGGGGAAGATGGTGAAGAGTGCCAGTGTGAACTGGCAGGGTTGGTGGAGTAGAGGTTTTCACTGTGAAAGGGTAAGAAGTTGGATGATGTACAGTGTCTCTGTATACTGGGTACAGATGGGGCACAGTGCCTGTGAATGGCAGTAGAGGAAGAATGACTGTCGTGGTAACTTTTGGGGAAATAGTAGTCCTTTTTTTAAAATATAAGATTAAAAATCTTCAAATTATGAACATAAAAATTCCTAATTTTCCAGGTAAGCATACCCACAAATCCCCCTAGAAAGACACCAAATAATTTTAAGCCTTCAACATTTGGATTTCCCTCTTCAAGCGTTCATGTACTTAGTTTATTCCTCCAATACAAATGAAAGAATGTTCAGTAAACCTAAAGTTTAAGTTACAAAGCCCATGTAACTACAGGTACCTGTTTTCATGGGTCATATCAAAACAATCAGGGACGTTTTGTCAAAAACAAAATACTGCAGATGCTGGAAACCTGAAACAAAAACAGCTGAAAATACTCAGCAGGTTAGGCAGCATCTGTGGAAAAAGAAAAAAAGTTAATGTTTCAGAAATAACCCTTTTTCAGACTGATGGATTATACCTGAAATGTTAGCTTTTTTCCTTTCTTCACAGATTCAACTTTTTTTCCTTTCTTCACAGAAGCTGCCTGATCTGCTGAGTGTTCGCAACATTTTCTGTTTTTTTTCGAGCTGCCAGATTTGAAGCAGTTGGTCAGCTTTTGCTAGTTTCCAGATTGGCATGTATACAACATAGATTTCTATATCATTAATATACAGGTCAGTAATCTAGTTGAACTACTTAGGAGAAACAATCTGCTTAAGTTTTACAACATTCGAAAAGTTAAAAACAAGTATTAGCCATTCAACCCACTGAAGCTTGTTTCTCTAGTATTCCAACTCTTCCAGCCTAGACTGTGTTCTGAAGTTTGATAGAGACTGTCGGATTGAGTTTCCTCCTCCTCCTGCCCCCACTCCCCCTCATTGGATGCAAATAAGGAAGAGCGCATCCAAAGCTCAGTTAGGACATCCACAAAGCGTAGACCCAAGAAAATGCGGCTAATGGCAAGGCGATGTCACGTCCATCTCATTTCCATTCTTCTTCAATGTTTGCACCTGTACTAGGCACAAACACTCCCCATGCCCCCCTCCCCCCCCCCCCCCACCAAAAAACCCCATAAGTTCCAGGTCTGTGCCCCCTTTTTCTCTGCAGGGAAATAAGTATCTCCAGGCACACAGCAAAAGAAATTGTGTTTCTACCACATGCCTGGCAGATTATTCCAGATATCTATCATCCTTTGCATGAAGTAGTTCCTCCTGGTATTTGATCTAAATTTACTTTTCACTCATTTATTCCCAATACCTCTATCCAACATTCCTGCCTAATTTAAAAGTAATAATCAGAATTTAATTCATCTAAGCCATTCAATAATTGAAGGGTGGACCATTCAAGTATTGAAATGTCTTCTCTCTAAGCTGTAAGATATTTTTTAAAAACCTTTCCTCATAGCTTATCTTCCTTCCTTGGAATCTTTTTAAACCTAACAAAGGTAAAGACAGCTGAGCCTCCACAACCAGACATGATATGTAGGAAAAAAAAGGGATTCTATCCCTTTAACAACTTTGCACCTCTGTGATCAGTCCCCTTCCTTTATGTTACATAAAAACACTTCAATCTGAACCCCAGGCCAAATCGTTAACCCACAAAAGTGAGGAGAAGAGTACAAGAATGAGAGATTATTCTTGTAAGTTTGCAGATGACACCAAGATTGGTGGCATTGTGGACAGTGAAGAAGGTTATCTAGGATTGCAACGGGATCTTGATAAATTGGGCCAGTGGGCCGATGAATGGCAGATGGAGTTTAATTTAGATAAATGTGAGGTGATGCATTTTGGTAGATCGAATCGGGCCAGGACCTACTCCGTTAATGGTAGGGCGTTGGGGAGAGTTATAGAACAAAGAGATCTAGGAGTACAGATTCATAGCTCCTTGAAAGTGGAGTCACAGGTGGATAGGGTGGTGAAGAAGGCATTCAGCATGCTTGGTTTCATTGGTCAGAACATTGAATGCAGGAGTTGGGATGTCTTGTTGAAGTTGTACAGGGCATTGGTGAGGCCACACTTGGAGTACTGTGTACAGTTCTGGTCACCCTATTATAGAAAGGATATTATTAAACTAGAAAGAGTGCAGAAAAGATTTACTAGGATGCTACCGGGACTTGATGGTTTGACTTACAGGGAGAGGTTAGACAGACTGGGACTTTATTCCCTGGAGAGTAGGAGGTTAAGGGGTGATCTTATAGAAGTCTATAAAATAATGAGGGGCATAGATAAGGTCGATAGTCAAAATCTTTTCCCAAAGGTAGGGGAGTCTATAACGAGGGGGCACAGATTTAAGGTGAGAGGGGAGAGATACAAAAGGATCCAGAGGGGCAATTTTTTCACTCAAAGGGTGGTGAGTGTCTGGAACGAGCTGCCAGAGGCAGTAGTCGAGGCGGGTACAATTTTGTCTTTTAAAAAGCATTTGGACAGTTACATGGGGAAGATGGGTATCGAGGGATATGGGCCAAGTGCAGGCAATTGGGACTAGCTTAGTGGTATAAACTGGGCGACATGGACATGTTGGGCCGAAGGGCCTGTTTCCATGTTGTAACTTCTATGATTCTATGATTCTATGATTATTAGATTTACCTACCTTTTAGGTGCTATCTTCCTAGTCTTTGACATTCAACCATAGTTCAAATAAGGTATTTTCCACATCCCACAGGGGAAATTACTTTAGATGCTTTCCTTTTAAGATCTTGCCCCAAGTTGTCAAGTGACCTTCCCACCCCACTGCATACTTGCAGCCTCATTCTGAGCCTCAGATTCACTAGATAGACAAAATGTCCTATCATGTACACATATACAAGATATTTGCATGTTATGTATGTATTACTGTTCTGCCCACAAACATGTTTGGGCTTCGTCTTGAAGAAGCTGAAGATGCTGTTAACCATGGTTTGCATGGGTCTTTATGATTGGTGCTCAAACAAAAATATATTGTCAGTAGGAAGAGATAGAGCGCCCAGCAGCATTTTACTGTCAATGTGGATCTGGCCAAGTAACTTTTAGACTCACAATCAAACAGGTAGAAAATCATCTTCTCATCAGTTTATTTAGTTATGTGAAAGCCAATTTTAGATTTCTCTCTATGTTCAAACTGCTGAATCTCTTCAGCGTGACGGTTTTGCAAGTTTGTAAACCCTACTTTATAAAACAGAAGACTAGTGTTCAAATAAAACATTAAGCCATTCAGGTTGAAAAGTGACAGTTGCTTAATCAGACATTGTAACATTTAAGATATGGGATGTACAAAATATTGATACATCTGGTATGGGGAGGACGACATATAAATGCACTATATTGATTAGCAGTTTTGAATCTTCCCCATTGACAGGTTCTTCTGAATCTTAGTTGTTGTATTAAATTTCAGCTGTCACTGTGGAAATGGCTTTACTTGCCACTTCACACAGCTGGAGCTGAAAGATTTTTTTAAAATTGTTTAATCTTACAATAAAGTTAACTTTGGATAATTCATCTCTGTTCATTTTGCAGTATATCAGGAAGGGGTTGCAAATTATACCAAAGAGTAGCTGGTTTGGTCCACTAATCATACCCCACACCCAAGGCAGAGTATATAAACCCGTGGCAACAGCAGGATCTAGGAGGTCTAGAAGGGGGAATTAAATCACTGACAGGAATTAGTGGGAGCTCTATGATAAGTATCCCATTGGGAAAATCCTTGCCAGCAGACAGGTTCAATTTGATGTAGAAACACTTGCCAGTATCAAGCACTGATAGAAACAATTGTCATTGTGACAGTCATTACTTTGTCAAATATTAGTATAGGAAAGTATAAGAAACCCACTATGTTTAATAACAATGGAGCACAGTCTCCAATTGACTGGCTGAATCAGATGTCAACAAATAAGGAAAGGGTGGGTAAGAGTAACACCTGGGGAGCCTCACCAGCAGTTCACTGTTTACCAATGGGAAATTAGAACATCGGAGAAATTCTCCAAATCTCTGGCAGAGTTCAGAAACTTGTCATTACTTCCTGCAGACTCGCACATAAATACTAACAATTCTGAGATGGCTTACATAGAATTTTACAGCACAGAAACAGGCCTATGCCGGTGTGCTAATGCTCCACACGAGCCTCCTCCCACCTTACTTCATCCTACCCTATCAACACATCCTCCTAATGCTTTTTCCCTCATGTACATATCTAGCTTCCCCTTAAATTCATCTATGCTTTCGCCTCAACCGTTCCATGTGGTAGCAAGTTCCACGTTCTCACCACTCTATGAGTAAAGAAGTTTCTCCTGAACTCCTTATTGGATTTATTAATTAGTAACTATCTTATATTTATAGCCCCTAGTTTTGGACTCCCCCACAAGTGGAAACATCTTCTCTATGTCTACTGTATCAAACCCCTTCATAATTTTAAAGACCTCTACCAGGTCACCTCTCAGTCTTCTCTTTTCTAGAGTAAAGATACCTAGCCTGATTCAGTCTTTCCTGATAGTTGTATCCTCTCAGTTCTAGTATCATCCTTGATTATCTTTTTTGCACTTTTTCCAGTGCTTCTATATCCTTTTTCTAATATGGAGACTAGAATTATGCACAGTATTCAAGTGTGGTCATAGAATGATACAGCATAGAAGGAGGCCATTCAGCCCATCGTGCCTGTGCCAGCTCTTTGGAAGAGATATCCTATCAGTCCCATTCCCCTGACCTTTCCCCACAGCCCTGCAAATTTTTCCCCTTCAAGTATTTATCCAATTCCCTTTTGAAAGTTGCTCTTGAATCTGCTTCTAACGCCCTTTCAGGCAGTGCATTCCTTCTCCCGTTTAAATATTTTCCATTGCTGATCTACGGTTCTATTTTCCAATTTTTCCTTGCACTTAATCTGGACAAGTCCCTTTTTATCTCACTATAATTTGCCTTTTCATTCTTACATTAAACCTAATTATATTATGGTAACTACTTCCCGAATATTCCCCTATTTTTAGGTCACCTACTTTCCCTGCCTCATTACCCAGAACCAGATCAAGTAGTGCCTCCTTCCTTGTTCCAATAGATTTAGTAAGAAAATAGTCCTGAACACACTGCAAAAATCCTCCCATTTCTCACCACAAACATTTTTCCTATCCCTGTCTGTCATGTTATAATAATTAAAATATCCTACAATGATAGCTCTGTTATTAATATGTGCCTCTTTAATTTGACTACAAATTTTATCCTCAATTTCTTTTCTGCTATTTGGCAATCTTTAATATAATCCTACTCGTGTAACCAATCCCTTGCTATCCTTCAACTCGAAAGGATTCTGTTTGGACTACTTCTCTATTCAAGTCTTTATACTCTAATGCTGTGATAAATAGTGTAAACGCACATTAAGTGTGCATTCAGCCACTGTACTGAGGGCTTGAACAGATGGCAATATGGCCGATAATGCACTGGGGGCCTGAGGCCTATACTACGCCCAATGACGTCAGCAGGTCCAAAGCAGCTAGCTGGCCAGCGACCGGAGCACTAGGAGTTTGCACACAAGCTAATTTAACCAAGGCTCTATATAAGTTTAACATAACTTCCCTGCTTTTGAATTCTATTCTTCTAGAAATGAACCCCAGTGCTTTGTTTGCACTTTTTATGGCTTTGTTAACCTGCGTTACTACTTTTAATGATTTGTGAATCTTACCCCGAGATCCCTTTGCGCGTCTATGTTATAAGCTGGATAGCCAGGTGGTGAAGGATAGAATGCTAGAGACTGGTCTTCAGATGCTTCCAAGCCTTTATTCAGAGCTCCACATTACACCCACCACACCCTAGATAAGATCTCTTATAAATGATACAAGAGAGCCCCAATTGATACACAGTACCTGAATACAATTAACACTAATTGATATAAATGACATGGATAAAATTAACACTCTACCCCGTATAGACTCTTATTTTCCAAGGCGTAGATGGCCTCCTTATTCCTCCTACCAAAATGCACCACCTCACACCTATCTATATTGAAATTCATTTGTCATTTACATATCTATTCCACAAGTTTGTTAACATCTTCTTGTATTTTGTCGCATGCTTCCTCAGTATTAACTAAAGCCCCCAATTTGGTGTCAACCACAAATTTTGATTTTGTACTTCCGATTCCAGAATCCAAATCATTTATGTAAATAGCGAACAACAATGGTCCCAGCACCGATCCCTGTGAAACACCATTCCCCACTTTCCACCAGTCTAAGTAACTACTTTTTAATCCCTACTCTGTGTTTTCTGTTTTGTAGTCAGTTTGTTATCCGTTCTGCTACTTGTCCCCTAACTCCACATGCTGTGACCTGAGTCATGAGTCTACTACACGGTACCTTATCGAAGGCTTATCATGAAATACCAAATTGCACTGGAGTTTGTTGATTTGACGACTATTACAAGCACACAAAGTGCATAGCAGATTTGGGATGCAAGAGAGGGGAATATTTTGAGAAATATTATCAAAGTAAGGTAATCGTTAAAGACAAATACTCAATGCCTCAAGTGAATGACTATTTGGACTTTGTCAAAAGTCAAGGGCACTAGCATACTGGAGCTGATTTCTGGATAATGGCAAATGGCTATGCACCATGACAGCAGGTCCAAAAATACATTTTGCTCCAGCTAAGGGTTGTTCCAGTTTAAGACACTGCCATTTCAGCTGTGCAATGCTCTTGCTATGTTTCAGCATCTTATAATAATCTGTTGGCTGATCTGATTTACAGTTGTTGTACCCGGATGACATTGTCGTGGACTCCTAGAATTTTACTTTTCTGCAATTCACAGAGCTGGGAAGGATAAGATGGTAACTGATACATTATGCAGAAATTCTGTTGGGGAAAGAAAAGAGGAACTTTACGTTCTACCTGAGGGAGCAGCACTGGCAGCAATTCTTCCTAGTCAAGACATAATGAGGATAATTTTCACCTTCACCGCCTGGGCAATGGGATGAAAATTGAGCAGGTTCTACAATGGGAGGTAAACCACTCTGGCGGTGAAGGTGAAAACTTCCCCCTATACAACCAATCCAAGTAAGGAACAGCTTTAAAAAAATTACATAAGGAGGATCTGGTAATCAGACCAGGCAGAGAGGCAGGTCAGCAGGTAAAAGGGGAAAACACTATTCTGGCATTATAAGAAGACAATGTATATTACCATGCTGAGCCGAACAGGCCAAATACAAATCTGAAGGAAACTATTAAACCATAACTGAGACTGTTCCACGAGTGGGCACTTGGGTATCACAAAAACAATGCTACAATTCTGCCAACAAGCTTGGTCTCTGGCTTTGAGAAAAGATATCACTAGGTACATAAACATTATGCTCAGTTGCAAGCTGCAACATGTTGCTATAAAGCCATAGCTCCATGGAAGCACCTGGTAGTGGACTTTCTTGGGCCACTTTCCTTATTCAAGAATGGTAATTGCTGATTGATACTTGTTGACTTCTTCTCCAATGCATAGATATTCCCCATTAGATGCATGACAAGTCCGGTAGCTGCTGCAAAGGTGATGCAGGAAATTTTTCCACATTTCAGGGTTCCTATGACCCTGGTATCTGACCCACGTATACCATTTATAAGTGCAGTGTTCAAAGAGACAACAGAGGCACTGGGTATTATACACCATGACATCAACCTCAGTTAAACCAGAGAGCAAACTGATCAATACTACCATGAAGGCCTATGTAGCCAAATGACTTCACCGGCTTTTGCTATTAGAACTGCACCTCTTTTCAGCACAAGCGTTAACCACCAGCACTATTCGCTTTGAAAGGTAATTAGTAATACCTGTTGACCTGCTTGAGAATCTGATGGCTGCTACGAGGTCCACATGAAGTCGGTGTTGAAGATACATATCAAATAATAAAAGATCACTTGACAATAGCACATGCCATTCAAAGGAAGCGTCATAACAAAAGACAGCCAGTTGACTTCAATACCAGCAAAGTTGAAGCCCATGGAATAAAAGGGACAGTGGCAGCATGGATACGAAATTGGCTAAGTGACAGGAAACAGAGATTGGTGGTGCACGATTGTTGTTCGGACTGGAAGGAGGTGTACAGTGGTGTTCCCCAGGGGTCGGTACTAGGACCACTGCTTTTTTTGATATATATTAATGACTTGGACTTGGGTGTACAGGGCACAATTTCAAAATTTGCAGATGACACAAAACTTTGAAATGTAATGAACAGTGAGGAGGATAGTGATAGACTTCACAAGGATAAAGACAGGCTGGTGGAATAGGCGGACACGTGGCAGATGAAATTTAATGCAGAAAAGTGCGAAGTGATACATTTTGGTAGGAAGAACAAGGAGAGGCAATATAAACTAACAGGTACAATTCTAAAGGGGTGCAGGAACAGAAAGACCTGGGGGTATATGTGCACAAATCTTTGAAGGTGGCAGGACAGGTTGAGAAAACGGTTAAAAAAGCATACGAGATCATGGGCTTTGTAAACAAACAGAGGCATAGAGTACATAGGAACATAGGAACAGGAGCAGGCCAGTACAAAAGCAAGGAAGTTATGATGAACCTTTATAAAACACTGGTTTGGCCACAACTGGAGTATTGTGTCCAATTCTGGGCACCGCACTTTAGGAAGGCAGTGAAGGCCTTAGAGAGGGTGCAGAAAAGATTTACTAGAATGGTTCCAGGGATGAGGGACTTCAGTTACGTGGATAGTCTGGAGAAGGCTGCGAAGAGATTTGAAAAAGGTGTTCAAAGTCATAAGGGGTCTAGACAGAGTAGATAGAGAGAAGCTGTTCCCATTGGTAGAGGTGTCGAGAACCAGAGGACACAGATTTGAGGTGATTGACAGAAGAACCATAGGCGAATGGAGGGAAAACTTTTTTACGCAGCGAGTGGTTATGATCTGGAATGCACTGCCTGAAAGGGTGGTGGAGGCGGATTCAATCGTGGCTTTCAAAAGGGAATTGGATAAATACTTGAAGGAAAAAAATTGCAGGGCTACAGGGACAGGGTGGCGGGAGTGGGACTAGCTGGATTGCTCTTGCAGAAAGCTGGCACAGGCTCAATGGGCCAAATGGCTTCCTTCTGCGCTGTAACAATTCTATGATTCTATGAACTTGTTGAAAGTAAGGACCCATGCTAGACTGATGGTAGAGTGCAAGGTAACATAGCTAAACCAGCCCCCATCTACAAAGGGTCCACATAGGACACTTGGGAAATTATTAGACACAAATTATAAGGTTCTAAAGATCCCGCGATGCAAAGTTCCTGGTATTCGCTATGTGTGAGACATGCTTCTATACTGGGCATGGGGGTTAGTTCATGGAGGACCCGACAAAGAGGTACCAGAAAATCCTGAGGTTACTCTGGATGGGGAACAATTCTTATCTTCATTCACATCGACATCATCATCTTCTGTATCACCGTCCAATGCTCAGTTAACAGACATACTACCAGTAGATGGGGGTGAGACAAAATCTTCAATAGCTGAATCTGAAGAAGAACAGGACAATACAATGTCTACACTGAGCCTGTGATAGGATGTTGTAAAGTTGGGGGTCATCCGATAAGACTTTAGTTGTACTTGGATCAGCTTTGTTGCTTAAGGGGAATTGCAATGATTGGGATTGTCTGACCGTGCATCCCTCTATCCCCTAAGATGATGATGTACTGTTTACTCCTGTAACTCAGTTATCATATCAGTGCAACCTCAGAAGTTATTTGGGCGGGGGGGGGGGGGGGGGGGGTGGAGAAAGAGACAGAGCTAATAAATGGAGAAATACATTACATTCAAAAATGTTGAGGTCACAGTGTAATTGCCAAGCAATCACCAGGAACTGGCTATAATTTTGGTATTGTATATATCTTTCTTCAATGTTTTGTTGTTAAATTTGTTTGACACAACTATGTGTGTAGCTGAAATACTATGTAATGACAGGCCATCAGAGACTGAGATAGAGGAGAGATTTTAACAATCCTGTGGAACTGGGCTGTAAGAAGGTTGAATTATGGATCCCACATGTTGAGAAAGTTAGACATATATAAGGTAAAACCAGAAAGGTGAGGAGAGAGAGAGAGAGAGAGAGAAAGAGGAAGGGGGAAGGACACGATATGGACGGATGCTGTTGCCAACGAGTATTATTGTTCTTTATAGTCAGTGTATAAATGTTCTTTATAAACTGACTTATATGTACATATTATGTTTGGAGCTTTATCTGAAAGAAGTTGACAACAACAATGACTTGCATTTATATAGCACCTTCAATGTAGAACAAATGACCCAAGCTGCTTCACAGAAATGTAAGGAAAAAATATACACTGAGCCAAAGAAGTAGATATTAGAAGGGGCGACCAAAAGCTTGATCAAAGAGGTTGGTTTTAAGGATCTTAAAGGAAGAGAGGGAGAAGAAGCAGAGGAGTTTAGGGAGATAATTCCAGAGCACGGAGCCTAGGCTGAGTGCGGGGTAAGGTTGCACGAAAGAAGGAACAGAGAGTTCGGGTGGGCGGGGGGAGAAAAGAGATGGGTGGGAAAGAAGAGAGGATTGTAGGATTACGGAGGTAAGGACGGGCGAGGCCATGCAGGCATTTAAACACAAGGATGGGAATTTTAAATTTGAGATGCTGAGGGCCCAGGAGCCAACGTAGGTCAGCGAGGACAGGGGTAATGGGTGAGTAGGACTTGGTGGGAGATAGGATGTGGGCAGTAGAGTTTTGTATGAGCCAAAGTTTATGGAGGGTGGAGGATGGAAGGCTAAGCATGAAAAGATCGGAAAAGTCGAACCTGATGGTAACAAAGGCATGATTGAGGGCATCAGCAGTAGATGGGCTGAGGCAGGCGATGTTACAAAGATGGAGGTAGACGGTCTTTGTGGCAGAGAGTACACGGGAGGGGGAGGTTGGAATCTCAGCTCAGGGTCAAATAGGTTCAGCTTGAGGCAGTGGCTGGGGAGGAGAATGGAATCGGTGGTGAGGGTACAGAGTTTGTGGCAGGAACCAAAGGCGAATTTGTTGGTGTTACCTTTGTTTAGCTGGAGGAAAGTGTGACTCATCCAAGGCTGGATGTCAGAGAAACAGTCTGACAACACAGACAACGGAGAGGTTGAGAGGCAGTGGAGAGGGTATTATCAGCATACATATGGAAGCAGACCTGATGATATCACCAAGGGGCAGTACGTGGATGAGGAAGAGGACAGGGCCAAAGGTAGATCCTTGGGGGACTCGGTGGGGGGAATGATCGGGGGGGCGGGCAGGAAAAGAAGCCATTGCTGGCTACGATTGGATAGGTAAGAGTGGAACCAGGCAAATATAGTCCCATTGAGCTGGACAATGGAGGAAAGGCATTGGAGAAGGATGGTGTAGTCCAGTGTTATCCAAAACATTAGGCACTAGTCATAATTGGGAATCCATATATGGCTAGTTGCATTTCTGATTAGTACATAAAAGATGAGCAATAGACATCGTCGTTGAGCATGTGATCTCAATACTCATTCACTCAGCGTATGCATGTGTACTTTAACCTTTTTGTATATTTGTTGGTAAAATGGTAAGACAAAGAGCAGAATGTGTAAGTGTTTTTTGATTGTTGTGAGTGCTTCACTTCCTTGGTTATTAAATGGAGGTAGATCTTAGTTAAGTAAATATACATGAAGTACATTTATCAGTATTGAGAGAACATATATAAGGCATTTTCTACTGAAATTAGCGCATCTGGCTAAAACGGTGTCACCGTAGCCGCACCTGTGGATAGTCAGCAATTTCTTTAGCGGGTGTACTGGTGTAGTCAACCGTGTCAAAGCCTGCAGAGAGGACAAGGAGGGATAATGCACCACGATCATAGTCAGGGAGAATATTCTTCGTGACTTTGAGTTAGGGTCATTTCAGTGCTATGGCATGGAGCAGAAACCCGATCGGAATGTTTCAAACATGGAGTTGTGCAAAAGACAGGGACAGATTTGGGAGGCAACAACGCATTCAAGGAATTGAGAGGAAAGGGAGAGTGGACATGAGGTAGTAGTTTGCAAGTACAGAAGGGGGAGGGGGAAACTGTAAATGATTGCATCGTCTCAAGTACTATGTCAAACAGCAGATGAGGAAGGTAGGGAAGTAGGATGGTCAGCAGTTTAGTGGGAATGAGGCCAAGGGATCAGGCAGTGGGTCTCATGGATGAGATGAGCTCAAAAGGGCATGAGGGGAGATGGGAGAGAAACTAAACAGATGCTGTTATCTGGTTCTTATGTGGGTCTTCACAATGGGTAACAGCAATTGGGAAGAATCAATGACATTTGCTGCATATTTCAAAACCAAGTGGCAGCATCAACTGGATCCAAAGCCGATTTGATCAGACTAGATCTGCCCAAGGTAGGCCTCTGTATCTTTTACTCAAAGTAGAAAAACTAAATATCAGCTGAGAAAATGGCAACAACTTTGGAAATTGAAAATTCCACAAAAATCTGATTGTGGCCAACATTAGGAAATAAAAAGTATACTTGATCAAAATGACTGCAAAATGGCATGAATTTCATAAAGGGTCAGTGTCAGAAGATGTTCCACTATCTCTATTTTCCTCCTCCCCTATCTCATCGAATGGCATTTATAAGTGAAGGCTGAATAAAGAATTGTCTGTATTCTTTAAATGTATCAAACTTTAACTGGCATTTTATTCCTGCTTAAGATGCATTTTTCTTGGAATAATGTATGTACATAGTTAGGTTTAAATCAAAGGATTTAATTTTTCAGATCTGCAGCTTGTGATATGCTAACATAATAGCATGAAATTTAAATTTCATGCTATCTGTGCTCTGACTGAATGCGAACTAAGAATAAGACCTTCCTGTTGTCCTTGTGAAGCAGCATGTTGGTGCACTGCTGAACTAGAAGAATGCAAGTTCTCCTCTACTATGCTCGAAATGGTAAGCTCCAGGTAATGGCCAAGAAATCAGGGGAAAAGCAGTAACCAGAGTTGAGCTACTTCCCCAGAGACACAAGGTGGGCAAACAAAAAACAAACATGAACTCTTCCTAGTACATCTTTCAGAGGAACATTGGCAAAACATGCATATCATCTCATTCAGAAAATGAAAAATGGTACTTGGGGACACACAAGAAGTGAATCAATCCCTTCCAATTGGTCTTAGTAATAACAAATTATTTCAATTTCCTGAACAACTAGCCTCGCAACTGAAAAACAGAAAGTACCTAGATTTGATATTTTAAAAATCTGTAACCGTTTAATTTTTCTGTAATTAAACTAGCTAGGTAAGATATTAGCTACATAAACAGAAAGAAAGAATACACACCTGTAGTGCTGATAATGCAAAAGGATTAAGTCCCAGTGGATTCTGCAGGGATCCCGAACACAAAAGTGGAGATGAGGACGAAGATTGGGAATTAAATTGAGATTGTGCCATTTGTTGCGAGGAGGTTGGAGGCACGTTTTTACAGGTGATGGAAGATTCATCACAAGGCATTCTTGGTAAGAGGCTGAACCACTGTCCACCTTTCTCTGTAAGTACTTTCAGCAACTGGTCATTTTGGAGTAAAGGAGAGTTGTAGAGTTTCCCTGTGCCAGTTATCAGTGGGTTAAAGAGGTTTGCACACGAGTCCATCTTTTCTGAGTTGCCAGATGGAATT
The DNA here is from genome assembly GCF_035084215.1 of Heptranchias perlo. NCBI lineage: Eukaryota > Metazoa > Chordata > Chondrichthyes > Hexanchiformes > Hexanchidae > Heptranchias > Heptranchias perlo. The sequence goes on along the minus strand of NC_090331.1, from coordinate 43,431,398 downwards.
GTAAGTTGGGAAGTTGAGATGGAGTTCTGAGAGATACAATGACTAGGAGATGATGTTGGAGTGGCATTTACTTGGTTCACATTTTGTTTCTGAGTCACAAAATCTGATTCAGGAGGCATTTTTGCTACCTCTAACAGCTTACTCAGTTTAGAAAAAGAACCTGGCTTTTGCAAGAACAGATTAGTGCTACATCTCTCTTTTGAATCACTTTTGCACAAATCATCACAGTTAGTTGCTGAACAAGAGCTGTTTAATTTCTCTTCAGGTATCTCAGGAGGCTCTTCCTTTATCTGCAAACTGGTAACATTTTTTAGTTTTTCTCTCTCTTTTGTCACCTCTTCAGAACCTGAAATAATAAACCAGTTTTACTTAAAATCCAACATATTAACATTTTTACATTAAATATTTAATGTAGTAAAAGTGTTAAGTGTCATTGTATACAACACTAGCCTTTAAAGCTCAACTTGTGTCTATAATGGACAAAATATGCACAAATTACATTTTAAAGAAAAGAAACTGTGAAACATTTACATAAAACAATGTGAAATAAAGATGTAAACCAACAGCCACACCCATAAAATGTTCACACGACCAGTAAACAGACATAGTAAACTTAATCATCTCTGACTCAATCACTTTATGGACCTCGCAGACATGGACAGTTCTCTGGCTCACTTTATGGATCCTCCAAAATTAGGCAAAGTCTTCACTTGGAGCCACATACCCTGCTGCACCTACATGACCACTTACAGGAGATGGCCAATAAGGTGGTCAAAGGGACCTCAACTGGATTAAGCAATATAACAGAATCAAGCCAATAACGACTTCTCTGATGGACTTGAATTCCCCAAAAACAAGGTCTAGTAAAGAAACACCAAGGAGAACTACCCTTTTAGCAAAATTCATACATTTGCACACCAATTTAGGTGATCTTCCCCTACTCTTCAGGTATAACTTTGTTCTTTACCGCAACTTTAGTTATTTGACTAGAGAAGACAGCTAGAAGAAACCAAGATAAGCATTTGTAATTCTCCCTTGCTCTACTCCCCCCAAACTAAAAACACTGAACAACACCAAGCAGCAGAATTGAGGGGAATGCTGGGCAGGAGCTTTGAGTATTGAAGTTCAGATTCATTTAAGGTGCCTCTTATTACGTGAGATAAGCCACAATGTCTGATTGCAGTAATTAAGCACTCCCAGAGATCAACTGGAAGCAAATTGCTCTAAGCAACATCCTGAGATCAATTAGAAGATATTTCCTATTGCTGGGAAAGGTTCTCTACAAACAGCAGGAAATGGTTGCTTTCATTTTAAATATGTATTTACTTTGGGGTGGATTTTAAGCTGCCCGATAGCAACGGCAGGAGGCCCTGTCCATTTCAAGGGCTGAGCAAGATTAACACATATGTGGTAAGCAGCCCACCTGATGCAGCTTGCCGGCTCTGGGCCAGCGCAGTATCGGGCTGTCTGGAGGCTAACCAGGCCGGGAAAAAGATGGGCGACCCAAGTGGCAGCGGCCCACATTATTCTGGTGCAACCCCCACGAAAAATCATTTTAGCACCTACCTTTTTGGGCCTCTTCTGCTGTTCCACCAGGTTTAACTGAGCAGAGCATCCATGGTGGACGCTCACCCAGTAGGCAATCAAAATTGGGTTCCTACGTATGTCATAAGACCTTGATTTACATAGATTAATGAGGCTCCCACCTAATTTAGGCAGGGGCCAAGTGGAAGCGTCCTGTAAAATTACCACCTCCATTTTAACTCCTCTACTGCTGCGTTTCCGACGGGTGGAGGCAGTTAAAACATCCCCCCTTTTATTTGAAGTATGACACAGAACTGTGCATGTGTGGCAAAGTGTAGCATCTGTTATGTATGCATATCAAAACAAATACATTTATATACAGTTGCTCAGGTCTCAGATCCATGGACATTATTTTAAGAGCAGGGGGTTTTCCTGCTCTCATGCCCAAGGCTACGGACCAAATGCTGGAATATGGGATTAGAGTAGACAGGGCTGATGGCCGGCGCGGACACGATGGGTCGAAGGGCCTCTATCCGTGCTGTATAACTCTATGACTCTAACATTCATCATGCAAAAAAAAATGAACTCGACATTAATCTCACTGTTGTCTGCGGCATCTTGTTGTACACAAAATGGCTATTGTGTTCACCTACAGCTCAGTGACTACAATTCAAAGTAATTCATTGTACATTTTGGATGTGAAAAGTCCCTGCTGGTGCCTTGAGTCTCTTACATGAGAGTTAAAGTAACCAAAAAATGAAAGAATGCTGAAAAATGGTGTCCTCTTCCTGCTGATACAGGGAGGAGCATACCTTTAAGTTGTATCATCTCTCAGAGAACCCACTGAGTTAAGGTGAGTTAGTCAGTGCCAGTGTAAAGCTCACTTCTACTATACTATCACGAGTGTTGATTTCTGATGTATCAGAGATCTGTTTTGTTTCTAATCGGAAGAATCCATGACAATCAACACAGATACCGAAACCAAGACCGTACAATGATCAAAGGCTGAGGATAAACCAACTAGAATTGACCCACACAAAGTAAGTCTCAGTAGGCCAGTAAAAAAACACAAAAATAAGCCACATCAGCTGAAAAGACTGCACTAGTAACTTTTTGAAATGTAAAAGCCTAGCAAACTTGTAACAAACTTAATGGGCTCGATATTGCCAGGGCTGCGGGTTCGCGGTGGGGGGGGGGTTATTGGGCGCGTGGGTAACGTGCCCGGTGAAATCAGTCTGCCCCGCGCGCGATCTCAGCCTAATTGGATCCACTTACCCGGTCTTCCGAGTTCCCCGCTGCTGATCTGCGCGTCGGGCGGACTGCGCATGCGCAGTAAGGTCCGTCAGCTGGAGGAGCTCTATTTAAAGGGGCAGTCCTCCACTGACAGATGCTGCAACAAATAGGAAAAATTACAGCATGGAGCAGCCCAGGGGGAAGGCTGCTCCCAGTTTAATGATGCCTCACTCCAGGTATCATTAGATGGGGTGAGGAGGAGTGGGAGGACAGAGATCTTCCGCCCGGCGGGCGGGAGGAAGCGGCCTGCCTCTGCCACCAGCAAGGCCTGGCTCGAGGTGGCAGAGGTCACCTGCACCACCAACATATCGCCCACCTGCATACAATGCAGGAGGCGCTGCAATGCCCTAAGTAGGTCAGCCAAAGTGAGTACACTTACTCATTCCCCTACACTCCGTCTGCCACATCACCGCCCCCACCCCACATCTCCTTCTGCACTGCCAACACTACTCTGTCACATCACCCCTCACACCCACTCAAACCTCATCCTCATCTTACCTGCACTTACTCACCTCGCCAGTACTCATCCCGCCACTGCCACTCAACCCAATCCTCATACAATCTCATGGCTCTATCTCATACTCACCCTCTCGTGCATCTCTTTCACGGCCAGCCTCACTCAACCTGCCACCACCTGTGCTGCAGCCACAGGGCATGCATCACATATGTGCAGTGGGAAGCGTAAGGCAAAAGTATTGTGAGCATGAAGCGGATGCACAATGGTGTTTGAGGGTTTGTCATGGTTGTTACTTATATTTAATTTCTGACCAACTCACATCACATATTATATTGGCACCATTACTGCCATATCTTTGCGAATCTTGTCTGGTTTGTGCAATAATGCCCATTCCTGAGGATCACAATGAAGACCCACACCTGATGCCACCCATTGTGTCACTGCAAAGTGGGTGTAAGTGTATTTGCAGGGTTCTTTTGTGCAGATAACCAAGAGATGTCGGCGATGTCCCCGGTGGCACCCTGGAAGGATGCGGAGGAGAAGTTGTTGAGGGCAGTGGTGACTTTGACAGCGACAGGTAAGAAGATGGTGCTCGGGCCAGCTGGGAGCAGCTCGGCATGAAGGAGGCTGCAGATGTCCATGACTACATGTCGAGTGACTCTGAGCCTCCGTGTGCACTGCTGCTCAGCGAGGTCCAGGAAGCTGAGCCTCGGTCTGTGGACCCTGTGGCGAGGGTAGTGCCCCCTGCGAAGCATCTCTCTCTGTGGTTGCCTTCCCTCCTGCTGTGCAGGTGGATGTGTCACAGCACTGTGTTGTGGAGCTCCACGTGTCAGAGGTGGACGGCTTGGCCGGTGAGGCTGTTCGCCCTCCGAGGAGGTCATGACTGCAGCTACGGCGGCCCCCATCCGCAAGATGTACATCTGAGGGGGTCCGCAAGGTAGGTACATGTCTCTGGACCCCAGGGTAAGTGTGCAAGTTGGTGAATTTGATTGGCCAAATTTTGTCCAAAGTGACAGAGTTGCCTCCTGCAATGAGTGAGGGTCTTCCCTCCCCCCCCGCCCCCCGCCCCCCGCCCCCCCTCACCTGTCAAATGGACCTTTGCAGCTGCCACAGGCTGATAGCTGCAACACGTCCATTTCAACTGGGAGTGTTTCCCCCAGTATGGGAAACAGTCCCAGTTGTTTCTAAAATCCCACCCCTCCTGACATATTCCCTTAATCAGGTCTGTTAATGACCTGAAATAGCAAGGTAAATACTCTCAAGTGGCACCCCGCCGGCTTTAATTGTCTGCGGGAGTCCCACATGCGGGGGCTGCGCGTGCACGTCGGCGCGTCCGTGGGGAACCCAGAAGTGGGCGGGTTGGAGCCGGGCTCCCGACCCGCTCCGGGATTCCCCGATTTTCGGAGCCCCCCGCCAGGAACGCACCCGATAGCGGGTGCTAAAATGGAGGCCAATGTCTACAAAGAAAAATGTATATTAAAGACTATTTTATAATACAGAATAATATCGAAGAGCAAATGTTTCCTTTTGTAAGTAGACAAGAGTCAAGACTGTTACAGACAACAGGACATTGAATGTGCGATTCAGAAAAAGGCCTCATATACAACGAAATGGGGAAGATCATCTGACTAAAGAATAAGGACACAAATTCTCTCAAGTAAAAAGAATTCCTAAGCTCTTCTCATCCACTCCTCATTACCCAGAAATAAGATAATGGCAATTCCTATTTTATGTGCTTACTGAATGAATGAAAAGCAATTAGGATTTTGAAAGAGAATTGCTATTTCAGATTTGTCCAATTTTTAAAAAGTTTAATGACACTGAAATGACACTAATGCTCAGGGTATAAAATCTTGGAGTTGGAAGATCGTGGGTTTAAGTCTTGCTCCTGGACTTCAGCATGTAAAATGTAGTAATGCTGGAGGTGCCATCCTTCAGATGAGATTCTAAATCAGTGCCCTATATGCCTGTCCCCAGTGAACCAGATGGATGTTAACAAGAGAACACATTTTCCTGGTCTCTTGGCCTACATTTCTCCCTCAACCAACACCACTAGAACCAGGCTAACTAGTTATTAATTTCATTGTGTTGTTTGTAGGATCTTGCTCTGTGTGATATGGCTGCTGCATGTGCTTACATAAGAACAGTCACTGCATTTGAAAATAATTAATTGTATGTGAAATACTTGGAGATAGTTCAAAAAATGTGATAAGGCACTATACAAATCTTGCTTTTTTCTTTTAAAAAGAAAACAGAAAAAAGTTTGATAAGCTTTTTGTGTGCAAGATATTAAACAGTTCAATAAAATCAAAATTACTTTTTAAAAAAAAATAGCATCAGCATTGGCATGCTTCAACAAGCATTACTGTATAAATGGTTTAAAATGTAGTGTGCCAACTACCTCATTTTGATGCTATAAATGTACTTTATTTCCTAGTACAGTCATAACTCAATAATTCAAGATTGTTAAACAAATTTGCTGAGTTTTTTGTTCTAAATTCAGGTCAAAGAATCAAAATGGACAGGTTTTCAAATGAAATAGTCCTTAAGGTCAAAATGGTTTATCAAGAAATGTGCTTTAAAATATGTTTAACTAGGCTGCCAAAGTGGCACTGCATGTTGGAACACGTCTGCTCCGCTACCTTGCTCAGATTGACAATTAAGTCATAGGAATGTACTGAGCGGAGGTTAAACAGTTTGCTATGGGGTGGAAAGTAAGCAAAGTCAAAAGAAAGAGAGAAAAGCTGCCCATACCATGTCATGTTGCACATCTCTTGGCATCTGGCCAAACAGGTGTATTGAGAGTGATCTAGTCATTCACTGACGAGACTAAGACTTGGAAGGATCTATAAGTGGAAGAAAATGGGCAGAAAAAGCCACAGGTGCATGCCCTTCATCGAAGTGTAAGTATCCTCATTTAAAAAAAACTGAATCACCCTCTTTAGATTTGCAACAAGATAGGATTAGACTTCTTACCAATTTATCATCTTAATCTGATTATGATGTTAATTTACAAGGATTTTAGATACTGCAGCAATAACATTACTTCTAGGAACCCTGAGCAAGTTTGAGACCTTTAGTGAAAAGATTGCACCACTTTACCTTCTGCACTTTCCATGCCTTCAACAAACACACCTCCACACTGGGGAAGTACCCAGTAGCGCCGTTTGTAACGATCTTGGCCAAACGTCATGGCACGCAATGAATGAGAGGCCTCAAAGAGTTTCTTACGGTACTGGCTTTGTTGCTGTTCGGATAAAACATTGATAGTCAGACAATGATATTCGTCTTTACAAACATATTTCTAAAGTATTGAACATGACTTACAAAAATAAATGCTTCACTGCTACATTTCATTGCTAGTTTATGTCACAGTAAACAGAAGTGCTGTAACATGACAAGAATATTTGCATGATTCTGACCAATACGAAGAGTAAAAGTACAAACTGCTGCAGTTAAAGAAAGTATAAAATATACCGTCCTGATCAGTTAGGTTCCTGAAATGCAAAGGTTTGCACCACCACAACTTGCATTTCTATAGTATCTTCAACACAAAAAAAAATCCCAGGGCCGACACAGAAACACAATGGGAAAGATGATTCTGATTCAAAGGAGGTGGTATTAGGAGGGATGACCAAAACTTGACCAAAGACATGGGTTTTAAGGAAGGTCTGAAAATAGAAGAGGGAGATGGAGATGCAGAGGGGTTTAAGAAAGGAATTCCAAGGTGCAGGACTTAGACAGCTGAAGTTACAGCTGGCAATAGTGGGGCATAGGGAAGGAGGGATGCCCAAGAGACGGAAGTCAGAGCAAGAGAGATTGCGGATGGAGGGCAGTTGTAGCTCGAGAGGATTGCAGAGATATGGAGGTGCCAAGATTAAGACTCCTATAGTGACCCTCAGTAGAAGACACAAAAAAATACCAGAAATAGTGGAACCAAGGGTCTAATGAGAGTGAGGAACTTAAAGTAGTTAATATTAGTAAAGAAAAAGTACTGGAGAAATTAATGGATCTAAAGCTGACAAATCCCCTGGACCTGATGGCCTATATCCTAGGGTTCTAAAAGAGGTGGCTGCAGAGATAGTGGATGCATTAGTTGTGATCTTCCAAAATTCCTTAGATTCTAGAACGGTCCCAGTGGATTGGAAGGTAGCAAATGTAACACTGCTATTCAAGAAAGGAGGGAGAGAGAAAACAAGGAACTACAGGCCAGTTAGCCTAACATCAGTAGTCAGGGAAATGCTGGAATCCATTATTAAGGACATGGTAACCGGGCACTTAAAAAAAAATCATGATATTATTAGGCAGAGTCAACATGGTTTTATGAAAGGGAAATCGTGTTTGACAAATTTATTAGAGTTTTTTGAGGATGTAACTAGCAGGGTAGATAAAGGGGAACCAGTGGATGTAGTATATTTGGATTTTCAAAAGGCATTCGATAAGGTGCCAAACAAAAGGATGTTATACAAGACAAGGCTTATGGGGTTGGGGGTAATATATTAGTACGGATAGAGGATTGGTTAACAGACAGAAAACAGAGTAGGAATAAACAGATCATTTTCAGGTTGGCAGGCTGTAACTAGTGGGGTGCCGCAAGGATCAGTGCTTGGGCCTCAGCTATTTACAATCTATATTAATGACTTAGATGAAGGGACCGAGTGTAATGTATCCAATTTTGCTGATGATACAAAGCTAGTGGGAAAGTAAGCTGTGAGGAGGACACAAAGAATCTGCAAAGGGATATAGACAGGTTAAGTGAATGGGCAAGAAGGTGGCAGATAGAGTATAATGTGTGGAAATGTGAGGTTATTCACTTTGGTAGGAAGAATAGAAAAACAGAATATTTTTTAAATGGTGAGAAACTGTTGAATGTTGGTGTTCAGAGGGATTTGGGTGTCCTTGTACATGAAACACAGAAAATTAACATGCAGGTACAGCAAGCAATTAGGAAGGCAAATGGTATGTTGGCCTTTATTGCAAGGGGGTTGGAGTACAAGAGTAAGGAGGTCTTTGTGCAATTGTACAGGGCTTTGATGAGACCACACCTGGAGCACTGTTTTGGCCTCCTTACCTAAGGATATACTTGCCTAAGAGGCGGTGCAACAAAGGTTCACTAGATTGATTCCGGGGATGAAAGGGCTGCCCTATGAGGAGAGATTGAGTAGAATGGGCTTATAATCTAGAATTTAGCAGGCTGTTTTGTCCTGGATGGTGTCGAGCTTCTTGAGTGTTGTTGGGGCTGCGCTCATCCAGGCAAGTGCAGACTATTCCATCACATTCCTGACTTGTGCCTTGTAGATGGTGGAAAGGCTTTGGGGAGTCAGGAGGTGCGTCACTCGCCGCAGAATACCCAGCCTCTGACCTGCTCTTGTAGCCACTGTATTTATGTGGCTGGTCCAGTTAAGTTTCTGGTCAATGGTGACCCCCAGGATGTTGATGGTGGGGGATTCGGTGATGGTAATGCCGTTGAATGTCAAGGGGAGGTGGTTAGACTCTCTCTTGTTGGAGATGATCATTGCCTGGCATTTGTCTGGCACGAATGTTACTTGCCGCTTATCAGCCCAAACCTGGATGTTGTTCAGGTCTTGCTGCATGCGGGCACGGACTGCTTCATTATCTGAGGGGTTGCGAATGGAATTGAACACTGTGCAATCATCAGCGAACATCCCCATTCCTGACCTTATGATGGCAGGAAGGTCATTGATGAAGCAGCTGAAGATGATTGGGCCCAGGACACTGCCCTGAGGACCTCCTGCAGCAATGTCCTGGGGCTGAGATGATTGGCCTCCAACAACCACCATCATCTTCCTTTGTGCTAGGTATGACTCCAGCCACTGGAGAATTTTCCCCTGATTCCCAATGGCTTCAATTTTGCTAGGGCTCCTTGATGCCTCACTCAGTCAAAGCTGCCTTGATGTCAAGGGCAGTCACTCTCACCTCACCTCTGGAATTCAACTCTTTTGTCCATGTTTGGACCAAGGCTGTAATGAGGTCTGGAGCCGAGTGGTCCTGGTGGAACCCAAACTGAGCATCGACGAGCAGGTTATTGGTGAGTAAGTGCCGCTTGATAGCACTGTCAATGACACCTTTCATCACTTTACTGTCCACCTGGTACACCAGTACTTCTGAAATATCCTCCTTTTTTTCTCAGCTGACATTCCCTCACTCCCTACCCCTCCTCTCACAAAGATGACATGGTTATCCTTGTCCTCACCCATCCTAACAGTCTTTCTATTCGCCAGATTATCTTAAGCCATTTCCCCATACTTGATCCCATCAGTGAGCATATATTCCCTTCCCCTCCAGAAAGACCATTCCCTCTAGATATCCTTATTCATTCTTCCACCGCTCCAACATTCAGCTTCTTTCTTCCCAGAACTTTTCCGTGCAATTGCAGCAGATGGAGGAAGTACATGTGAACACCTGTCCATTCACATCTTCCCACACCACTGTCCAGAGCCCCAAACATCCTGAGAAACAGGAATTCATGTGTACTTTCCCAATCTAGTCTACTGTATTCCCTGCTCACTGTGTAGTCTCCTCTACATTGGGGAGACAAAATGCAGATTAGATGGACTTTGTCGAACACCTCCATTCTGTCCACAAGTGTAATCGTGAGTTACCTGTGGCTCACCTAATTTCCCCTCCCATTCCCACCCTGACCTCTTCGCCTTTGGCCTCCAACACTGCTCTAGCCAAGCTCAATGCAAGCTTCAGGAATAGTATCTCATTTTTCTCCAGGGCACTCTGCATCCTTCTGGTTTGAACATTGACTTTGGTAAATTCAGACCATTGGGTATATCCTCCATTTTCTTTTCAGCAGAGGATGTGAAGTGGGTGTGTCAACATTCAGGGGAGGGGAAGCGAGTTGACAATGTGGGGATGGACCCTGCATCAGAATAAAGCGGTGGCTCTGTTAGGGGATTGTGCACCCGGGATGTCTGCCTGTTTTTTCCCCCTCTTTGCAACAGGTGGGCCGATTGTGCATTTCATGTTTTCATTGCAGACCTCATGCCTTTCTCATGCTTTTCACCAATTTAGCTATTTACACATCTTTGGCTCTTCTAATATATTTTAATTTTCTCACTGAGATGATCTCATATCATTCAACAGATTCCTACTCTCTATTCAGCAACTTTCAGTTTATTCAACCTATTACCTTCCTCTTGTTGACTAAAATTATCTGTTGTCTCTTCTTCTGCCCCCTTTCCTTTTTTTTTGAAATTCTTCCACAGCATTAAGAGGCCAATTTATCTGCCAGTTTTCAGCTCTGGAGAAGAGTGTACACCTGAAATGTTAACCTGACTTTTCTCTTTACAGATGCTGACTGACCTGCTGTGTCTTTCCAACATTAAAAAGTAACAAATGTTATCTCTACTATCTTGTCTGGCAGATCATTCCAAAGATGGTAAGAGCATTCCAAATGCGACTGGATCATGGGCTGTAAGAATTAGGACACTAGAAGGATGGGCCAAATGGCCTCTTCTAATGACATGCTCAAGATACTATAGAATCTTGTCTTCTGGCAAAATAAAAGCTATCAAATAACTCTAGCATGGATGAGTATGCTCTGAAGATTGCAGTATATTAACATTCACCATACACTTAAATATACAATAGTTTTATAAAGCGTACATCTAAATAAATTCTTAAATCTACAAACACTTCACAAATTATTTGGTGAATGTACTTTTTTGAGAATTCAATAAAAGAAGCATTGTCAGTCAGATTGAAGGTAAACCCAGAGAGATTTCCAAGAATATGTAACTGCAGGTTTCTCAAAAATGTCTTTAGAATACTGTACAGCTTTGCCTATTTTTCTTAAAATTCAAAAAAGTGAAATGCTAATAAAATGAACATTAATATTTATAGCAATAATAAGGATTGAATGTTTGATTTTACCAAACTATTAAGAAATTAGCTATTCGAACATTTCAGGTCAGCTGCATCACGAGAAAACTGCATCTTAAATAGAGCAACTGAATGACATGCTACTCAGTTCACAAATGCAACATGCAAAATGTATTAACTTATTTTGATTCAACTCGTAATAAAACAGATTGTTAGAGAATATCCAGTAACTATTTAAACAGTATGAATTGCTAACCTAAACCAATTCTTCCCTCCCCTTCAAAATGTGCTCGACAGATACAGAAACATGCAATGAAACAAAAAATGCTGGAAATACTCAGCAAGTCAGGCAGCATCTGTAGAGAAAGAAACAGAGTTAACATTTCAGGTCGATGACCCTTCGTCAGAACTCTGTTTCTTTCTCCACAGATGCTGCCTGACTTGCTGAGTATTTCCAACATTTTCTGTTTTTATTTCAGATTTCCAGCATCTGCAGTATTTTGCTTTTGAACAAAAACATGCAGCTCAAGGAGTTTTATCCTGACTGAAGAATGTCAGCACAAAGGCAAGAAGTCAGAGATGTTTTCTCTGAAGGAGAAGGCAAACAATGATCTAAAAATACTCAATGCTGGTTGAACCAAACCACAGTTCTGACTTTATTTGCAAGCAAAAAAGACTTCTACCTTGCCCAATTTTTCAATCTGTTTCTCCAATTCCTCCACACTAGTCGACTGTTCTCCATCATCCTAAAAAGAAAACCCAGAGAGCTGAAATTATGAGCAAGTACTTGCCACATCTATCAACATTTTAGAGATGTCCAAAATCAGATGCAGTAAAACTCACCCAAGATCAACAGTGATCAAATTCAACTCTGATAATTCTACATTGCAGAAAACCATTTCCATTTACCACAATGCACTTATTAGATCAGTGCACAAGATCAAATACCGTTATTTATTATTGTCACTCGTTCACACTTCATAGTTGCTGACAGAAATCTTGGTAAATGCATATTCAATCTTTAAAGAAATATATACTCTAGACAAAATGTTAAAAAAGAAAACACAGATAAGGGCTGTTTGATTTTTTAACAAGTTGCAAAAAAATTGTAAGATGCACTACATGTCCACTGAGCCTGCCAAGTTATCACGGTCAAAATGACTGCCCATTGATGTTTCAATGACTTACATATCATTTCCCATGAATTCCATCAGCAGAAATTTGATTTTGATGAAACAGCATGGTAGATAGGCATTTGACTTTGATAATACCGATAAAGCACACTAATAGTGTACAGATGATCTGCATAGAGCTTTTTTTTTAAAAGCAATAAAATATTGAATATTTCAAAGGCCAGGAAGAACCTATTTAAAGTACTCTACAATGTAAATAATATAATTTCCAGTATATATGAAGTATCCCAAGAGAAAAATTGATGGAGTGAGTAGGTGATGTGCCATTTGTCATGTACGTCCCTCCTCATGCATAGTGCAATGCCTTAATAACACCAGCTTGCAGTTACACAGAGATATCAAAAAAGAAATTTACCAAGATGCTTTACAAGTAGGAGTAACAAAAATTAATGTCAAACCAGGAAGGTAGAGATTAGGAGGGGTGACTAAAAGCTTGGTCAACAAACTACTGAATACATCCACACTCCTTATTGATCAGCTACACATAATCATGCTTGCATGCATTTGCAGAGTTCATTTCCAGCTGACCAGAAAATTGTGCAGAGCCAACAGAATAACTTGGATCTGCCAGTTCCATATCATCAAGGAAGTACCAGTCTCAAATTGATATCCACAGTATAATGCTCCATTAGCAACCAACAATACCCGAACTCAGGACTCAAGTGTTACAAAACAGAGTCTTAGCCCATAGTGTCAACTACATTTCAAAATAACTATCTTAACAAGCACTGATCAAATTACCTCATCTTCAGCCATTTCCATTTTCTTTGCTCTCTTCTCTTCATCTTTATCCTCATCATCATCCTCATCATCCCCCTGATCATCACTGTCATCATCATCGTCATCATCGTCATCGCTATCCCCACATTTTCGTTTTCTCTTTCGGCCAGGAGTGGGCATGCCTAATAGCCGGTGTTCTCCATTGCTATCAGCGCTGCCAATAGTCTCCTTCTTACCAGTTCTTTTAGCATGAATAATTTTAAGCCTAGGAACAGTTAAAGTATGTCACTCTTCTTTAAAACCAGAGCATTGTATCATGATCTGTGGCAGTTCACAAGAAGTGTGCTCAACAAAAGATTTACAGGGGAAAACAAACTGAAGAATTTTATCGTCTCCTTCTGCATAAAATATAACAAATTTCATCCAGTTAATACAATGTATATAAACCTTATTATTCGGCCATGCTATTTTATTGTGATGGGGGAGGGGTAGTAATTGAACTAAATAATTTATGGGGGAAAAATGTCCTAACTTCACGCTTAAAAAATGTTTATGATCTAGTAATATTTCGTATTAAAATGTAAATGGTGATAAGTTAGTTCTATTTGTGCTGAAGTCCAAACAAGGACATTATATAACTTACTTCCGAAGTTTGCCTTCCACAATCCATTTGTCTCTTCTCAGATTGGACATGTGGTCAATGTTTTTATCGATTTCACTATAAGAAATACAATGCAACTTAGCAGTAGTCCCATTCTAAAAGGCACAATTTGTATGTAATTTCAAGTTAAAACACTTACTTTACTACCACCTTGCTGCATGCAAGTTCATTAATCAAGAATGCAAGTACAGAAGCTTTTTGAACTGGAGTGTGTGCTTGGAAAGGTTTTGTGTTTAAACTTTCTGTAAGTTCAGTTTGTCCATTGTGGGCCTCCATGTAGATCTGCAAAATTTCTGAAACAGTATCCTTGTTGATCCTGACATTGGTCACGTGGTCTCCAAGAAAAGTCCGCGCCTTAGAAACAAAATATTTTTTAAAATTTAAAATAAATTACTATCACTGACCTGGTAACATCTCCGTTTATAAAATACAGGAATCCTTGTGTACTACAGGAGTTTATCCAAGTACCCAAGTCAAAAGTCTATGTCTAGATAGAAAGAAAGTGATGTCTTTATTATTTTAAAGTATCGAGGAATCTGGAGAAGTATACACTGAACTTAGTTACATTGTTTATTCATCTGTCTTAAGTAAATAAAACCACCTGTAGGTCCATAGTCTAGTCTTGGTCCAGTAAGAGTGCCTATCCAGTCTGCCTTTTAAAAAGAGCAGAACAACATGGTGGCACATAATACATTCCAGAAGCCAGAGTACATCGTAGGGGTTCTCTGTTATGACCCCTGGGTCACGCCATCATTTATCTAGACATTGGACAGAAAAGGGTGCACTCCAGATCAAAGGGGACATAAGATTTGCTAACAGAAATGGCGACTGAGGCTGAGCACAAAAAAATATATAGTATCCATACCCAAAAATGTGTCAGACACATTCCTTCAAGACATTTTTGAGATTAGTAACATTGCCTGCATGATCCTCCCTTCTTCCACCATATGAAGGCACTCCCCAAGAGTAATGTGTCAGTTCTTTTTTTCAGAACAATTCACAATTACATTAAGAATATAATTTGTAATTTTTTTTTAATGTAAATGAGAAAGACTTCTACTTAGGTATTCATCTTCCACTGGCAAGCCAGGATTAGCTGTGGCACTGTTATACACCTCTGATGTAAAATCAGTAATATTAAAAACTGCCCAATTAAAATACTCAGATTGCTATGTGCATGGAAAGAAAAAATGGGTTGCCATATTTCCAACTGGCATCCTATGGGCTTATGAGAGTGGCATTGGGTGCATTAAAAGAAACAGCGAAGAGCAGAGTATGGAGATTAGCATAGTACTCTAAAACTAGATTTTTATTAGCAGCAAGGTGAAAGGACCTTTAAAGAAGTTAAAGATGCAGATTGGGATTAAAAAAAACTGTTGGCTTCTTAGTCAAATTAGCAGCACAAAATTTGAATGCTTAACACTGGTTTAAAATGGAGACTTTAAAGCAGGGTGTTTAACTTAAACGGTTGTATCATATTTCATACTTCATTACTATTATCCCAAAATTACATTGTTTAAAAATTACTTAAGGCTGAAGACAAAGAAAACCCTGACATTTTTTCACATTACAGCAAAACATACTTCAGTCTTCAAACAGATTTAACTCAACTACCTAGATGTTGAATCTGAGCCATGTTCTGTATCTCCTGTTGGAGTTCAGATTTCACACACACACACCCTTAAAAGACAATGAGAGCAACTGTTTATTGAAGTAAATTTTGACCTAACGGCTCAATTTCTTAATTGAGAGTTAATTGGTCATTAAATTGAGCATTCAAAAGTGCAAAATCCTTTCAGGCGTTGTTATTAAAATTATCTAGTGTCCGTCTTTGCATGTGAACGGGTTCATTGGATGATTATGGTGAGCTGAATAGATAATGAAAGGTGACTCAACCTTTGCCTTAATAAGCTAGTCCACTATTAGAAGTGTAAAACAAAAAAAATTACATAATATAAAGAAACTTTTGAAGACTGTCACTTTAAAAAGAAATCTACTACTCTTGAACAATAGACTGTTATTTGGATTTATTTTATGGTTGCAATCGATAAAAAATAATTAAAATGGATGTCATACCTTATATCCTGGTGGTAGTCCTGGGTCATGGATAGCAGCAGCCAATAGTCTCGCCAACAAATCCTGGATTTCTCCCATACTGTCACCCACATTAAGCAGTCCTTCTTGAAGTACATTCAAAGTTGGGACATCAATACTTAAATCAAAGCCAAGAACCTTACCAAAGTTGTGGAGGAACTGTACTACCATAAGGCAGTCAGCAAAGGCACCCCCAGGCAGTACAAGACCAGGAATGGGGAAAAACTCTGGTAAAGCCTAACAGCAGACAAGGAAAAATAATTAGTGCACAGAAATATTTATTTGAAGAATACTTAGCTATTTGATGGTTTAATTTATAATTTATTAGAGCACAATTGGCAATTTTCAAGCAACATTAGCTTACATGTGCCAATTTGACAAAGTCCTCTTCTAAAAGTTTAAGATTTTGTCTCAGCATATGACTTCCTATTAAGTGACAAATTTAGAAATATTGGAGCCAACTCATAGATTAATGAAAGTTAAGTCACAGAAATCAAACTAATGCTTCATCTTCATTTGATTTATTTTTTTTAAAAACACAAAAGGGGTTGCTCAACATCAAAAACCAAGCTGATAAAAATGATGATCAACTTGGACATTTTTTTGCCTCCCCAGTCATTTCTATAGTATATTCCTTATAGTTCTATTGGTTCCCTGAAGGAGAAGCTCTATCCTCTCACAAAAGTTTTAGGCAGAAAGTGTAACCAGAATTTGTCTCCCATATGATAATCTGTAACTGATGCAACCATTGCATCAACATCCCTGCAATTAGTCACTTGATTTCCTGACTCTTTCTCAAATAGAAATGTGCAAAAATTTCCTTCCCTGCTCGTCCAATGGAACGTAACTACAATGACTCCAAGAGCCAGTGAATTAGGTGAAATTGGAAAAAATGCTTGTAAAGGTAAATGCTTGAAACCATAAAGTCAGTGACTGCTAAGAGCATACAAAAAAGTTTCCAGGGAAGAAAGTGGAAAAATAAAAGAGCGAAACAAACAAGCATTCCCTACTTTCACACTCAGGGCAGAAACCTAATAATAATGAGAATCTGTATCACAGATGTATGGTGTAATGACCAATTAATCATAAGCCCTGATCCTGAAAAAGGCACATCACAACCTAAAATGTTGACGGTAGGGAGACTGGCACATCTGATTTGATGAAACAATCATCAATCTAAATAATGGAGTTTTGTGTCTGTATGTTGATAAGATTGCAAGATTTTAATACTGTAGTGGACCTGCAACTTTTTTTTTTTGATTGGTCCATGCTAACCACTGGCCACCCGAAACTAAATCCCACTGCATCTACTATTTCCTCTAATTGCTTTGTCCATCATTTTACTAAGATTTATGGGATCCCATTGAATCCAATTCTGTCCATTTCAATCTCAAGGCATCCCAACCTTATCTTATTTCTACTGAAACCCAAGTTTCACCTCTGATAATTCTTCTCCCTCTTACACTTTGCTTACTCCAATTTCCAACCCAAGGGTGGCGCTCAAGCTTTAGTTCCTTGTGATATTGCTGCTACTTGCCTTAGCTACCTTGAATCACCTGACTTTGATCTCTGTAGCTAAAAATATCCCTCCTTCACTTCACTTTCTTGTAACCTTGATAACTCAACTTTTTTTAAAATCAAGCGAAATTGAATTTAACTTCATAGAATCATAGAACGGATACAGCATAGAAGGAAGCCATTCAGCCCATCGAGCCCATGCCAGCTCCTTGCAAGAGCAATCCAGTTAGTCCCATTCCTCGCTCTTTCCCTGTAGCCCTGCAGAAATTTTCCCTTCAAGTATTTATCCAATTCCTTTTTGAAAGCCACGATTGAATCTGCTTCCACCACCTTTTCAGGAAGCGCATTCCAGATCATAACTACTCGCTGCGTAAAAAGATTTTTCCTAATGTCGCTTTTGGTTCTTTTGCCAATCACCGTAAATCTATGTCCTCTGGTTCTCGACCCTTCCGTCAATGGGAACAGTTTCTCTTTATTTACTTTATCTAAACCCTTCATGATTTTGAACACTTCTATCAAATCTCCTCTTAACCTTCTTTACTCTAAGGAGAGCAATCCCAGCTTCTCTGCACTCTCTCCAGAGCAATTACATCCTTCCTGTAATGTGGTGACTAGAACTGCACACAATACTCCAGCTGTGGCCTTACTAGCGTTTTATACAGTTCCATCATTACATCCCGGCTTTTGTATTCTATACCTCGGCTAATAATGGAGAGCATTCCGTATGTCTTCTTCACAACCTTATCTACCTGTACTGCCACCTTCAGGGAACTGTGCACATGCACTCCAAGGTCTCTCACTTCCTCTACCCCTCTCAATATATTCCCATTTGCTGTGTATTCCCTTTTACTGTTTGCCCTCCCTAAGTGCATTACCTCCTTCTCACTGTTTACTACACTTCCAAGTTTTGTGTCCTCTGCAAATTTTGAAATTGTGCCCTGTACACCCAAGTCTAAGTCATTAATATATATATAAAAAAAGCAGTGGTCTTAGTACTGACCCCTGGGGAACACCAATGTTTACCTTCCTCCAGTCCGAAAAACAGCCGTTCACCACTACTCTCTGATTCCTGTCACTTAGCCAATTTCGTAACCATGCTGCCACTGCTCCTTTTATTCCATGAGCTTCAATTTTGCTGACAAGCCTATTACGTGGCACTTTATCAAACGTCCTTTGAAAGTCCATATACACGATTTGCCTTTAACAAATCCGTGCTGGCTTTCCTTTATTAATCCACACTTGTCCAAGTGACTATTAATTTTGTCCCAGATTATCGTTTCTAAAAGCTTCCCCACCACTGAGGTTAAACTGACTGGCCTGTAGTTGCCAGGTTTATCCCTACACTCTTTTTTGAACAAGAGTGTAACATTTGCAATTCTCTAGTCATCTGGCACCACCCCTGTATCTAAGGATGATTGGAAGATTATGGCCAGCACCTCTGAAATTTCCATCCTTACTTCCCTCAGCAACCTAGGATGCATTCCATCTGCACCAGGTAACTTATCTACTTTAAGTACAGCCAGCCTTTCTTATACTTCCTCCATCAATTTTTAGCCCATCCAGTATCTCAACTAAATCCTCTTTTACTGTGACTTTGGCAGCATTTTCTTCCTTGGTAAAGACAGATGCGAAGTACTCATTTAATACCTCAGCCATGCCTTCTGCCTCCATGCGCAGATCTCCTTTTTGGTCTCTAATCGGCCCCACCTCTCCTCTTACTACCTGTTTACTATTTATATGCCTACAGAAGACTTTTGGATTCCCTTTTATGTTAACCGCCAATCTATTCTCATACTCTCTCTTTGCACCTCTAATTTCCTTTTTCACTTCTCCACTATACTTTCTATATTCAGCCTGGTTCTCATTTGTATTATCAACCTGACATCTGTCACACGCCCCCTTTTTCTGCTTCATCTTATTCTCTATCTCTTTCGTCATCCACTGAGCTCTGGCGTTGGTTGCCATACCTTCCCCCCTCATTGAAATGTACCTAGACCCAAACCATCTCCTCCGCCCATTGTTCGATTACAGTTTTGCCTGCCAATCTTTGATTCCAATTTACTCGGGCTAGATCTGTTCTCAACCCACTGAAATTGGCCCTCCTCCAA
The DNA here is from genome assembly GCF_035084215.1 of Heptranchias perlo. NCBI lineage: Eukaryota > Metazoa > Chordata > Chondrichthyes > Hexanchiformes > Hexanchidae > Heptranchias > Heptranchias perlo. The sequence continues at coordinate 43,411,979 of NC_090331.1, read as the reverse complement.
TTAAGTATTTTTACTCTAGATTGCTCCTAGTCCTTTTCCATAACTAATCTAAACCTTATGACACTATGATCACTGTTCCCTAAATGTTCCCCCACTGACACTTGCTCCACTTGACCCACATCATTCCCCAGAATCAGATCCAATAATGCCTCCTTCCTCGTTGGGCCAGAAACATACTGATCAAGAAAGTTCTGAACATGCTTCAGAAATTCCTCCCCCTCTTTGCCCTTTACTCTTTATGTCTGTTCTCACTCCCACCCTGTTGTTTCTTCATATTAATTACTTCCTCCACTCATCATGCAACCGTATCCACTCTTGCTCACGGTTCCACTCTGCGTTCATTAATTTCCTTCAAACAACACACTTCTCAATACACACAACCTCCATATCTTTTGCAGTGCAACAGCTGAATGACCACATGCTGATGTGCTTCACACTCTTATCAGGGCAATGACAATCTAGCTCCCCCCGCCAACCCCCTTTTTCTTCAAAGACAGTTTCTTCACATTTCCCAAAAGGCAAAGCAACAGGTATCACCCTCTTACCCTTGATGGCTTCATCCTTACTGGTTTTCATCTATTGACAATTGCGCCCTCACTGTCTGCACTAATCTGAAAGATAACTCCCACATCTCCTCCATTGCTAAAGCTACTTTCATGAAGCTTGGTATCTTCTTTCCTGCCAAACATTTCTTTCCCCTCATAAACTCTTAATTTTTTACAAAGAGAAAGACCATCCAAGATCTGAATAATACTGATATCTAGGGAAGTATTTCCAAACACCCTTCTCACACTCTTGGGCATGATACAAGATAAAACTTATCAGATATATAATGCTTGACTCAACTCTAACATCTCTCTTTCCGAATCGCAACCTTTCTTGCGTCTCAATTTTATCAATACTACTGTGGTTAGCACTGCTCCGAGCTTTCCTCTCATTTCTTCCAAGCTGCAAATATTCTGTCCTATACATTTTCCTCCTTCCCATATCTTCACTGTGTTCCATTTGAGATTTAACACCGTCTTGTACTGTAATTTCATTAATTTTCAGGATTTCAAAACTTTTCTGTTTTTCCTTCCACCTATAATCTTTCAGCTTTTAAACCCAAGATTGGCATCACTTAATAGCTATTTCTTGATTTACACAATCCTCTGTTTTATTCTTTTCATGACTGGTTGTGACTCGGGACATCTTTTTCCATGAGCTGCTTTGATTATCTGGTCAGAACTATGGTAAACACTAAAGACTCAGGAGAAGGGATATATTAACTTCAAACACTGTATGTATATATACAATACACAGTTATGTAGAAGGCCTGAGTAGAGAATCATATCCTGGACAATTAAAACAATTTTTGGGAATTGAAAGAAATTAGTAAATTCTTGTAATAAAAACAGAAAATGCTGAAAAAGCTCAACAAGTAAAGCAGCATCTGTGGAGAAAGAAACAGAGTTAATGGGCTCAATATTAGGAGGTCTGCGGGTTCGCGGCGGGGCGGGGGGGGGGGGGGGGGGGGGGGGCGACCGGGCGCGTGGGTAACGCGCCCGGTGAAATCAGTCTACTCCGCGCGCGATCACAGCCTAATTGGATCCACTTACCTGGTCTTCCGGGTTCCCCGCTGCTGAGCTGTGCGTTGGGCGGACTGCGCATGCGCAGTAAGGTCCGTCAGCTGGAGGAGCTCTATTTAAAGGGGCAGTCCTCCACTGACTGATGCTGCAACAAATAGGAAAAATTACAGCATGGAGCAGCCCAGGGGGAAGGCTGCTCCCAGTTTAATGATGCCTCACTCCAGATATCATTGGATGGGGTGAGGAGGGGGAGGACAGAGATCTTCCGCCCGGCGGCCGGGAGGAAGCGGCCTGCCTCTGCCACCAAGGCCTGGCTCGAGGTGGCAGAGAAGGTCACCTGCCCCACCAACATATCACGCACCTGCAAACAGTGCAGGAGGCACTGCAATGACCTCAGTAGGTCAGCCAAAGTGAGTACACTTGCTCATTCCCCTACACTCCGTCTGCCACATCACCGCCCCCACCCCACATCTCCTTCTGCACTGCCAACACTACTCCGTCACATCAACCCTCACACCCACTCAAACCTCATCTTACCTGCACTTACTCACCTCGCCAGTACTCATCCTGCCACTACCACTCAACCCAATCCTCATACAATCTCATGGCTCTATCTCATACTCACCCTCTCATGCATCTCTTTCACGGTCAGCCTCACTCAACCTGCCTCTACCTGTGCTGCAGCCACAGGGCATGCATCACATATGTGCAGTAGGCAGCGTAAGGCAAACGTGTTGTGAGCATGAAGGGGATGCACAAGGGTGTTTGAGGGTTTGTCATGGTTTTTACGTATAATTAATTTCCGACCAACTCACATCACATATTATATTGGCTCCACTACTGCCATGTCTTTGCGAATCTTGTCTGGTTTGTGCAATAATGCCCTTTCCCGAGGATCACAATGAAGACCCACACCTGATGCCATCCATTGTGTCACTGCAGAGTGGGTGTAGGTGTATTTGCAGGGCTCTTTCGTGCAGACGACTGAGAGACGTCGGCGATGTCCGCGATGTCCCCGGTGGCACCCTGGAAGGATGCGGAGAAGTTGTCGAGGGCAGTGGTGACTTTGACAGCGACAGGTAAGAAGATGGTGCTCGGGCCAGCCGGGAGCAGCTCGGCATGAAGGAGGCTGCAGATGTCCACGACTACATGTCGAGTGACTCTGAGCCTCCGTGTGCACTGCTGCTCAGAGAGGTCCAGGAAGCTGAGCTTCGGTCTGTGGACCCTGTGGTGAGGGTAGTGCCCATTGTGAAGCATCTCTCTCTGCGGTTGCCCTCTCTCCTGCTGTGCAGGTGGATGTGTCACAGCACTGTGTTGTGGAGCTCCACGTGTCAGAGGTGGACGGCGTAGCCAGCGAGGCTGGTGATGCAGTTCGCCCTCCGAGGTCATGACTGCAGCTAAGGCGGCCCCCATCCGGAAGATGTACATCTGAGGGGGTCCGCAAGGTAGGTACATGTGTCTGGACCCTGGGGTAAGTGTGTAAGTTTGTGAATTTGATTGTTAGGAGGAGGGTGTAGGAGGCCAAACTTTGTCCAAAGTGACAGAGTGGCCTCCTGCAATGAGTGAGGGTCTCTCCCCTCCCCCCCCCCCCCCGACCTGTCAAATGGACCTTTGCAGCTGCCACAGGCTGATAGCTGCAACACGTCCATTTCAACTGGGAGTGTTTCCCCCAGTACGGGAAACAGTCCCAGTTGTTTCTAAAATCCCACCCCTCCTGAAATATTCCCTTAATCAGGTCTGTTAACGACCTGAAATAGCAAGGTAAATACTCTCAAGTGGCACCCCGCCGGCTTTAATTGCCAGCGGGAGTCCCACATGCGGGGGCTGCGCGCGCACGTCAGCGCGTCTGTGGGGAACCCGGAAGTGGGCGGGTTGGAGCCGGACTCCCGACCCGCTCCGGGATTCCCCGATTTTTGGAGCCCCCCCCCCCCCCCACCAGGAACACACCCAATAGCGGGTGCTAATATCGGGCCCAACGTTTCAGTTCGAAGACCTTTCGTCAAGAACCCTGACGAAAGGTCTTCGACCTGAAACGTTAACTCTGTTTCTTTCTCCATAGATGCTGCCTCACTTGCTGAGCTTTTCCAGCATTTTCTGTTTTTATTTAAGATTTCCAACATCCGCAGTATTTTGCTTTTGATTTCGTAAATTCTTGTAATGGGCTTACCTTATGATCTGACAAACACATATCTTCATTGGGTTTCTTTAGCTCCTTTGCCATTTGCAATTCCAATTTCTTCTGTTCTAATTTTCGTTCTTTATTTAAACGTTTCTCAACCTTTTTCTCCTGCTTCAGTCGTTCCTTTTCCTTTGATTAGTAACAGATTATAAATTACTTTATTTCTTGTTAACTTGTATCTGGTTCCAAAAACCCATTCAGGTACAGTGATCATTCAAAAGTAAAAATTTAGCGGAGCTACACTCTTTAACTATGAATTAGCCACTTGAAAAGTAATATGTACTAGTGGATCTCTGTGGCATTGCTCATGGGTCTGGAACAGATTGTGATATTTAGCTGTGAACCCGGCCTGTGTCTTCATGGCTATTACTCTAAATAGATACTTAAGATGTTCAGATCAATTAGAGGGCAGTTGCAACTGCCAGCACATTTCAGGCTTGACGTCAATGGGTTTTATTCTCCATTTCTTAAAGATGGTTCTGCATCTATAATGAAGTGTGACATCTGGAATGTGCAAGACACCACACACAAAAAATTGAAACACATACACACACTCACTCTGCTGGATATCCTGTAGCATTGCACAAGTCAAGAGCTGCAGTGGTTTAAAACAAGTGATCTGCTACTGCATTCTGCTTAACAAAAAGTAATCACATTATTGTTTGAAGTAATAATCACCTATAATCCCATTATTAAAATTCACACCATTTCATTCATTCATTCTCTCCCTTCCTCAAGAAAACCCTTCATTCTGCAAGAGTTATCTCACTGAATAACTTGTAATTTTACCAGAAAAACTGCAAAAAGGACCGAATTGTGGACCACAGCGCTAGCAGCTATACATCTGGATTCACACCCAACAACACAAACTGAGAAATTATTACGCTGAAAAGTAAAACTGGAATTCTGCAAGCAAAAATACAATAATACAAAAAACCTGCATAAAAATAAGGCCTAATCTTGCATATGTGGACCATAACACAATTGTATGGATAAGTTCAATGGTATTATAATGAATCTTGATATTTGTTGGTGTCACCTATCCTGCATGTGCAGCCATCAACTGCAATGGTTTGCACAGGTGCGATTGTGCTCTAATTTTATTGGGTCACTATTTTTGTTACTTCATTCACTGTTTTCATATTTTTGTGTGCATAATTCAAATTTATTCTTCAACTATGTACTCAATTTTTATCTCTACCTTTTTAAAGCCCAGATATTGAGCATAGAGGTAGATAAGATGTACCTGTTTCGGTGAATATGTAACATTCAGCATCACGGTATGGGGGGGGGGCGGTTCTTGTAATTTGGCAAAACTAATGGGAACATGGAGTTTCGCAACAGTGGTGGGGGTCTAGCCCTGGGGTTGGTACTGTGGTTTGGCAGTAGTATGAAAGGGAAGGGTCCTGCGGTCTGGTAGCACTGGGGCTAACAGTACTGATGGAGGGCATCCTGATGTTTGCCAGTGCAGGCGGAAGGTAGGCCAACAATCAGTGCCCAACCTGCTTCCTTGGTCTGTAGCCGCCCGTAATGAGTTCCTGAACCTGTTCAGCTTTTTCAAGTTGGTTCTGGGCCTGAAGTCATTTTTGAATCCTCAATGTATTTTATCCGGTATTTGCTAAGTTAGTTAATCTTGTCAAAGGGCAGAATTTTGACCTCTACAATTTGCCTCGGGTAAGGGGGGAAAAAAGCAGTCAAAATTCCCACTCCTATTTGCTTTTAGTGATCCCTTTCACAGTCAAATTGTCTGCTGACAGAAACTGTATAGCCCCTCTTTAGTCAATCCTTCACATTTTGGTAGTCCTTCCTGCTGGTTGTTTCTCCGCTCCCACTCCCCTTCTCTGAAACAAAGTTCAATGGATTGTTCAGTTTTACTGCTCCATGGTGATTTGCTCCATTCCCTGCCCATTCTCCATTTCACCCAATGCCCCCTGCCCCATGTGATTGCTCCATTTCCCAGACTGCCATTGAGCAATATCACAGGAAACCTATTAGTATAAAACAAAATCAGTATGGCTGAAGCAGCCTTTTCCGTTATAAGGAAGTTGCCAATTTTCAGAGAGAATCCAAATAATAATTGTAGTGACTGAATTTCATGAAAATCCAATCCAAAATTTACCTAAGTGACCAAATAACATTGATAATTAAAACTGCAGTGGCAATCTTTTATTTCACTGGAGCAATCCCATTTTCAAAAGAACTAATCCATAACAGATTGAGTGCAAGTTTACAAAAAAATTTGCAAGCAAAATTAGAATTATCTGTTGATAAAAGAACAGCAGTGTTCCACAGATGTATCTGTGACAAAGGTGGATTTAAACATCGAGCGAAATGAGTAATCTATGTTATCATAGAGATTCTGTTTGGGTTTCACTATAATTAACACATCTCAACTGTAGTTAAACTTTAGTTACATATATTACAGAAGATAGCTGCCCTGGTCTACAATACAATAAATCAATTACTCTATGTATATAAACTGGACAACTAAATACTTGTATTACACTGGGATCCAGAAGAAATATACTTTCAGCGATTATACTCCTTTCTACTGAATCCAGTAATAAGATTCCTTAATACACTCTTTTACTTACTTCAGCCCTTTTCCGGGCTTCCATTGCTTTCATGAGCATCATATGTTGCCTTCTCCTTTCTTTTTCCTGACAGTGCACAAGACAAATTTCAGGTTTAAGTGGTTAAACTATACATTAATATCAATGTTTAAGTTTTAAGAATTTAGTTTTACTATATTTAGCATAAGTTAGACAATAGTGAACAATTTACAATAAAAACGGACAATGGCCAAGTTTGTGTACATTTTAGTTGAGGATTAGGAAGTAACATGGACAATCAAAAGCAAAACAGAAAAAGCAACAGATGTAAAGACAGTGTAAAACGAAAGCGTATGCTTTAAGTTATGTACATAGTTCTTGGAAAAGCAGAGCAAACCAGTGCAATGCTTCTCCATAGCTGTCAGGTAAAAAGCGCAATGGTCGGCTTCAACAGGCTAATTACTTTACATCTGCTTCAGACACAAATCATTTAGCAAAAGGCCAATTAGTATAAATATCTGATGTAATTAGCCAATTTTGTAACATTTATTACCTGCATATCTAACTTTTAAATGCAACATTAAAATTAGCCTTCCAGAACATCAACGAGAGGAAAAATATTGAGCTATCCCACGTCAATTTTATTGAAGAAAAAATTACTGTTTTAACATGTTATGCTCAAATTCCAGCAAACAAAATGATTGTCTTGACTAATTTCAAACCTATCAGAAATCTAAAATATGGAAGAAAAAATTCTTGAGGGGTTTCTCCATCTCCCTCTCCATCTTCCTCACTCCCTCTCGACCTCCCTGCCCCACTCCACTTATCCCCCCCATCTACCTCCCCCCCCTCTCTCACCCTCCCCACCCACCTCCACCCTCTCCCCCCACCACCTCCATCCCTCTCCCTCTCTCTCCCCCTCCAAACCCCCCCTCTCCCCCTCCAAACCCCCCCTCTCCCCCTCCACCGCCCTCTTCCATCCCCTCTTCCTCCCTCTCCCCCGCCACACCTTACCCCCTCTCTAGACCTCTACCTCCTCTCTCCCTATCCCTCCCTCTCCACCTCTACCCCTTTCCATCTTCCCCCTCTAACTCCCCCCTCCTCTCTCTACCCCAGCTCCCACTCCGCCTCCACCCCCTCTCTCACTCCCCGTCTCCGCCCCCCTCACTCCCAGCCTCCCCTCACTCCCCGCCTCCACCATCCCCTCACTCTCAGCCACCGCCCCCTCACTCTGCCTCCTCCTCCCTCACTCCCCGCCTCTACCCTCCTCGCCCCTACCCCACCTCCGCCCCCTCTCTCATTCTCCGCCTCAACCCTCTCTGCCCCCCCTCACCGCCTCCACCGTCCCCCCCCCCCCTCACCGCCTCCACCACCGCCCCCCCATCCTCTACCGCCTCCACCACCGCCCCCCCCTCCTCTACCGCCTCCACCACCGCCCCCCCCTCCTCTACCGCCTCCACCACCGCCCCCCCCTCCTCTACCGCCTCCACCACCGCCCCCCCCTCCTCTACCGCCTCCACCACCCCCCCTCCTCTACCGCCTCCACCACCACCCCCCCTCCTCTACCGCCTCCACCACCCCCCCCCCTCCTCTACCGCCTCCACCACCCCCCCCCCTCCTCTACCGCCTCCACCACCCCCCCCCCTCCTCTACCGCCTCCACCACCCCCCCCCCTCCTCTACCGCCTCCACCACCCCCCCCCCTCCTCTACCGCCTCCACCACCCCCCCCCCTCCTCTACCGCCTCCACCACCCCCCCCTCCTCTACCGCCTCCACCACCCCCCCCCCCTCCTCTACCGCCTCCACCACCCCCCCCCCCTCCTCTACCGCCTCCACCACCCCCCCCCTCCTCCACACCCCCCCCCTCCTCCACCCCCCCCCCTCCTCTACCGCCTCCACCACCCCCCCCCCTCCTCTACCGCCTCCACCACCCCCCCCCCCTCCTCTACCGCCTCCACCACCCCCCCCCCCTCCTCTACCGCCTCCACCACCCCCCCCCCCTCCTCTACCGCCTCCACCACCCCCCCCCCCCCCTCCTCTACCGCCTCCACCACCCCCCCCCCTCCTCTACCGCCTCCACCACCCCCCCCCCCTCCTCTACCGCCTCCACCACCACCCCCCCTCCTCTACCGCCTCCACCACCACCCCCCCCTCCTCTACCGCCTCCACCACCACCCCCCCTCCTCTACCGCCTCCACCACCCCCCCCCCTCCTCTACCGCCTCCACCACCCCCCCCCTCCTCTACCGCCTCCACCACCACCCCCCCTCCTCTACCGCCTCCACCACCACCCCCCCTCCTCTACCGCCTCCACCACCCCCCCCCTCCTCTACCGCCTCCACCACCCCCCCTCCTCTACCGCCTCCACCACCACCCCCCCTCCTCTACCGCCTCCACCACCACCCCCCCTCCTCTACCGCCTCCACCACCACCCCCCCTCCTCTACCGCCTCCACCACCCCCCCCCCCTCCTCTACCGCCTCCACCACCCCCCCCCTCCTCTACCGCCTCCACCACCCCCCCCCCCCCTCCTCCACCACCCCACTCCTCTACCGCCTCCACCACCCCTCTCCTCCTCCACCCCCCCACTCCTCTACCGCCTCCACCACCCCCCCCCTCCTCTACCGCCTCCACCACCCCTCTCCTCCTCCACCCCCCCACTCCTCTACCGCCTCCACCACCCCTCTCCTCCTCCACCACCCCTCTCCTCCTCCACCCCCCCACTCCTCTCCTCCTCCACCACCCCTCACCTCCTCCACCCCCCCACTCCTCTACCGCCTCCACCACACCCCCCCCCCCCCCCCCCCTCACCACCACCCCCCTCACAACTCTCCCTTTTTTAAGATTACTAACAGCGGGATGGAACTCAAAGCAACTGTGCTTAAGGCAGAAGTAACTTTGTGAAATTTGGTTTGCTGGAATAGCATTGTACTGGGATAAAAAGAATAAACTTTAATATAATGTGAGGCAAGGAAATGAATTGTGCTCAACAACAAACATTTAATGGTAGTCTAGCCATTTCTGAAGGTCTACAACTAGTTTTAGGGCTTATATATTTATCCTTTTGTTGTCTCCTGTAAGGAGGTGAAGCTATCTTTTAAGGAGACTGTTGAAAGCGGAAGCTACAGTTGTTGATTCAAAAAGTTTTTTCTTTTGTAGTTACAGCAGATGTATGCAATGCACTGTGCTGTAAAAGCCATGCAGAAGTATGTAGTATGACAGCAGCCAGTGCTACACTTTATGCAATACTATGACAACCATATCACAACCAAATCACGATGCGGTGTTAGATGTACAAAAAACATACCCATACCATATCTAGTCTATGCCTCTCCAACTCCTGGTAGAAAGAGTTGGCACATCATTATGAAACAGTAATCACAATATGATAAAACCAGTTCATATTATAAGAAAATTTACTTTCTGACAGACCCAATACCAAAGCAAGCCAATTTAACTTGAGGAAAAAATTATGTATAATTACAATGAGGAAAGATAAATCTTTGTAGTTTGAACAAATGTTTACTTCAACATATTCCCCATAGCTAAAGAAGAAACCAGACAGTAAAGAAAAAATTCACTAAATAATGTTACAGTATATATAATTTACCAACCTGATGCTTGAGGAGGACAGCTTGTTGCCTTCTCAATTCCTTTTCCTTAAAAAGGAATAGAAAATATGAATTCTTGAATACATCATCTATGTACAAGAAATGAACAGCGAAACAAGAGGCTAATTGGATGAAGATTATGACTCAATAATATGCCAATCTATGTGCCCTGATTGGTACTAAAGTGTAAGATTCTGAAATTAATAAATGGTAAAAGTAACTTCAGCAGTTTGAAATATCTGTAGAGAGAAACAACCAAACACAAAACCTTCAACATTGAACTAGACACTCCACCATGAACAAGGTCCTGTGGTATCACTGCCTAAATTATTCCCTCTATATTTTAGTCAGGCTCCTACATAATTCATTGAATATCACCTATCTGCACATTTTTAATACTTAATTACATAATCTCCCTACACAATTGGCCATTAAAGTTCATAGATCCAGAGATCCATCTAAACTAACCTTCATCCGTTTCTCGGCTTCCAATAATTTTGCATTTGCTGCTTCTTCCTTCTTTTTCCTCTTAGCCTGTGCATGCAAAACAGGTCTGGAGGTCATGCAAAAGGCACTACTGGAACTTGAAACAATCTCAAACTTTTAAGAGATACATGCTATACAACACAGCAAAGTGCAATGAGCTAGAGTTTCTACAGAACTTCAACTAGGATACGTCGACCATGAATATTTCTAACAGCTTAAAATTAAACACACAAAATATCTATAAAACATCCATAGTCTAAGTACTAATCATTACAAATAATTTAAATGCTTGCAGAGATGAAGAGAAGGTTTTTAAGGGCTATTCAAGAACTCACCATATCAGGACCAAAATATTTGCCCATAATGATGTACTTACAGAAATATGTGATGCTTGTTACACTAAACTGCCAAAACAAAATTTGGTAACTTCATATAGCAGCAACTAGTAACATTTTTAAAACAGTATGGGACTAATGCATCACCCACCAACAGCAGAGACTGTGCCCAACAAAACTGTGTCAATTGCACTTAGATCCATAACATAATGTGCCCTAAGAAAAGCCTTCTGAAACTATGGAGATTGATGAAACTGGCTAAACACTAGTGTAGCAATTAAGATAGACCATGTTAGTACCTCAATATGATTAAAAACAACAAACATATTGATCAAATGCAAGTGCCCACATTTACATACTCAACTATTCAAGATATTTATTTCATTGGTAACGTCTAATACGATAAGTGAAAAGAAAACTGAATGGCATTTATCCAAGAAAATCTACTACTTACAAGATTCCAAATTCAAAGGGCCTATACACCATGTGCTTTTCAAGTATAGACAGCAGTAAGGGGATACTATGTTGTGAGCAAAATGCACTGAATACACTGAAAAATAGATTGAAGATTCTGAATGAAGAATTAAAAAAGTCAATGGTGTGCAGCACTGATTGTTGATCTTTGGAATTGTAAAAGTTATCATTTCTCAATATTGTCTCTTAAAAGGGACTGAAACATCTCTTAACAGATGCTAGCGTTTGCATTGAAGTATCATCTTTTGTGCATGACTGCACTTACAGTCAACTTCTCCTTTCACAGCTTTATATTTTACATCTTAATCTCTTGATTGTGTAGAACTATTTACTGCACTTATAATTAGAAAAAGCTGAAAACCAATAGTCCCTACCAATCATTGTTTTTTTATGTCACTCGACCACATCCAGAGACTTTGGCTAACCAGATCTTTTTGTCAACTGATGACCACGAGAATGGAAGCATCTGCAAGGATCATCATAAGCTCGCTGGATTGATCAACAAAAGAATGCCAGAATGCCAGATCAAGTCATCTAGCCATGTATAATGGATTAACTTTCTTACATTATTAACACTTTTATGGCCCAGAATTCGTTGCAATGGCGTTACTGGCGACGAGCGCCATAAGTTAAACTGTTGTTCGCTCCGATCCTCCAGTGGTACATTCACAGTACAATTTGCTGGAAAAATAATTAGAATACGCCGCAGCAAACATAGCGCTGATTGGGAGTGGTGCAGCTAATGTCTGATATACATCCAAGGTACCGGAGCCCGATACAGAATGGCACAAGTTATTTAATATTTCCATAAAAGTAAAAAAGGGCTAAACAATTTGCGCAGGTTTCCCGTTTTCACATTTTAAAAATTGATGAGTATAAATGGAGTTAGTTCTTTCTCTTATTTTGTAATTAATTCTCATTGCTTACAATCGGGATAATCACAAAAGGGCACCAGTCACTAAAACAAGGGCCGCTCGTTGTTGTTGCAGATCTCGTGTCTGGCTAATTTCACTTCTGGCATTCTATCTGGTCAGTAAGAGGTGTTTGCTTTATTTTAAACAACGTTATGGCATTCAAGTAAGGCTGGTTTGATAAAGGCTGAAGCTGTTATCCCATCGCACACGCAATACATGCCTCCATAGAACGGTTTGTTTCACTCCCATTTTACCCCAAATAGGGTTGTCCCATCAACCTTACTTGGGGCTATAGTGTGTTAGACTCTTCATTGGGCAAATGCTGGGAGTTCAGTTATTTACAAACTGCATTTCTAACAAAGACTGAATACATTTGGTAAAATTGCTTATATTTCCTTTCCTGATAATAAGATGGACGAATATGAAAGTAGATTCCTCTTACCCACACTGAACACCATCAAGGAAGTCCTTGCATCTCCCATTACTAGACTTATGTTTTTAAGTAAATCAGTACAATTCCTCGACATGTAAAGTAATGAGGTATCAAAATAGCTGCATTTTAGACCCAGAGAATTTTGGTTAGTGGGAACTTCATGCAAACAATGTCAAAACCTGCTGAATGATTGAATACTTCACTGATTCTGAGCCCTCCAGCGCCATTCTGTAATGGTCTAAATGGCCGTGGTGGTCACAGTGGTGTTAATTCAACAAACTCAACCTTGCCATTGATTTTAATGGAGGGGCCGAACTATGATAATTAGCTGTACAATGTTTTCGGTGAAGTTCTCTGTGGGCCCCAGCAAAGTATGGCATGGCGTACGTAATGGCATAAGTCACTCACGCCATAATCTCCTGGAATTTCTGCACCATAATAATGGCATATGCCATAGATGCACCATTACTGTAGTGCAAGCTTTCAGCAAATTCAGGCCCTAAGTGTTGAATGCATTATTTGTATTAAATTGCACTGATTAAATTATACTTGAAACATGTACGTCACTAATTTTTTTTCCTGTAGGAGGATGTACTTCAACATACAAATCACAGGGAGTGTAAGCCTAATTTAGGTACTGTGAATCAGGAAAATTTAAATGTATGTACCCCCTTTAAGATTGCCTGCACATCCTTTTTACTCAGTTAGGGAATAGTAGCTTTGAAGAGTGGTACTTCTGGCAGAGCTCTACTGAGAAATGGTCCTAAAAGAATGCGTTCACTCTACTCTTCCAAGGCGAAAAAGGTCAGATAAGCTCATAACCAATTTCATCTCTAGTAATACTATCTCCAGTAGGGAAACAATAGTATCTTTCTTAAAGCCAAGAGCCATATCATGTCTGTTCAAGCTCAGGGTAATTCACATTTTCTATAAAACAAGACATCTGATGAACAAAACGATTTGGTCTCATCATCACAAAATCAAATTACTTTATAGCATCTATGCTGCACACCTTCCTTTATCTATAAAAGGTCCATGCCAAGCACACTTCAACTGCATCACATCTTTCAATGGCTTCACATTTGCATGTGACCTCACAGGAATCTCCAAACATCATACATTTGTAGTACAAAAAATAGTTTGGCCCAAATAACCACATATCTATTAAATGACCAATTAAATATCCAATTGGCTAAATATGAATGAACCACCAATGAGAAACAAATAACCAGCAGAAAACCAAGCAATTTAAATCTCTTTTTTTCAGAAACCAGCAAGTACCACAAAACCTACTCAAATAATTCTGGACATTGTTTCCGGCCACCATTTCTCTACTTTACTTAGGTGAGTGTACATAGCTTGAAATAACATAACGTAAAAGTATTACACAATTCTGAAATAAAATCATGAAATTTAGCCCTAAAACTGGTTATAATATGTTAGAAATACCTGCAAGAACTTTTATCACACATAGGTCTGTCTAACTTTCAACATGGAGCCTGGGATTTGAGCTAGAAATTTCCCACTTTAACCTGGACACTGGGAATTTTCAGCTGCTTTGGACAAATTCTGTGTGACAGAGATCAATATGGGAATTTTCAGCCTGTTCTGATGGAACTACAGTGCTCAGTGTGCATCTCAACAACCCATGTCACATGACAAGCAGGCATAAAAAAGGGAATTCTAGCTTCTGTGGAGTAATTCTTTTCAGCACTTTAGATAGTTTAAACCTTTAAATAACAATTCTGAGCTACAGTGATTGCAGTGTTTGAGACATCTGGATGCTAAGCTGAGACACCACAACCAGAGTCAGTCAGCCAGCCAGGCCCAGGCCTGTGGAGAACAACCACATGTACAAGGTGCTCGTCCTTGGAGACTAAACCACTGGAAACACTTTGCGAAGCAGTGCTATAGCAAGAATTATAAAATCTACCATTTGGAAGTAAAGGAGAAAAATATATATTTTCAAATTATGTAAGTAACAGAAAAAAAGAAAGATTTTGGTGAGGGAGAAAATTAAATAAAGTACTTACATTTTTAAGCAAGTACTGCAAATCCACAGTGGAAGGTAGAACCAAAATATTTTACAATATGAACTGTGAATAAGAAGTTTTGGAAGATCCTTGTAACTGTACCCAGCAGGATTCAGTGTCTTTGGATAAAGGGAAGAGGCCAGGTGGCCCAGGCTTTTGGAACTTTAAGGTTGGATTTGTACTACTATATTTTATCATTTGCCAGCAGAAGTTCCTCCCCACTTAAATAATTGTCATTTCTTAAAGCAGCAAATTAACAAATTCCATTTCTGATCTTTCTCATCTTCGCTTCAACTAGTTTTGATTTTCACATTTAAGAAACTGATTAAAATGAAGATGGCCAGGCAATGTTACCTGTACACCTGTTAGATTCTAGAATAGCCCTTATACATACAATGCAAAACACAAAAACAAAACTCCACAATCTACACATCACATCAAATTACTAATTTTAAGTCTCAACATGCATAAAAAAAATTATTCCAGAGATTCTACCTCTAGAATTTGCTGAGCTCTCAGTTCCTTTTCCATCCTAATTTGTTGAATTCTTTTGATCTTTTCCTGTAGAGAAATATACACAGTATCAACATTAATCAAATTAGTGCATATCCACTTAAAATTTAATAAACTAGCAAACAATTTTAGTCTAGCATATTGAATAACAAACCAGCTAATACTGTAAATACAAATGGACACAAATTTATAGAGCATTTCTTTGTATACTTGACAATCTCAGTATCACTATCACAGGCTATGATTTCACTTTTTGAAGATGTTAATCAATGTAGCAACAACAAATTGCATTTATATAGCGCCTTTAACGTAGTAAAACTTCCCAATGCAGCATAAATTTCTTTTACTGGGAGTCGAGTTCATGTAACCATAACTCAAATCTTATTAAAGCTGGTTGATTTCATGCGCACAGCTTCTAGCTCTGTATGTTCAGTATGAATTAAATATTGTCGTTGCACCCATGGAGTATTAAGTTGAAGGGCATAGTGCTGAGATGTCTATTTTTCTGATGATTTCATCAAATTGCATCATCTTCCTTATTATACATCTACTGGTCACAGAATTACCCAATTTCCAAACTGTAAATTATTTTCAATAAACCTGGAGTAGTAATATATCAACAGTTAACTGTCACTGTGAATATCACTCACAGTATCCAATGGTGTAATGTACACTGCAATCCCATTTTTTCTGCTTCAATACATTAGAATATCCAGACAGTCCGTTTCATTGTTGGATTAGTTAAAATACAAGATTTTCATTTCAAAATATATTTGATAAATATAAGTTGATCTTCCTTTTAAAAAAAGTTGCATTAAATTCTAGTATGAAAAGTTGTAACAAAAGGAAGCATAGTAAAATGATCAAATAATTATACTGAAAAAAAACGTGCACTTTGTTATAGGAGAACTAAATCGCAGCAGTGCAGCAAATCCTGTCATAATATTCACTTTAATTACTTTATGTTTGTCAATCAAATTTTATTCTTCTGGCGACTTACATTTATTCTGATTAAAAATATCAATGGACCATCTACTTTTGACAACCAGTGTTGGCATAAAGCACTCCCAGGTCAGGTTAAGCATGGGCCTAATGCAGGAAAAATCACTCTCTATCGTGCTAACACAATCCTACTCACACACAAGAACAGCTTCCTGTACTGCACTGATGTGAAATTTACACTTCCTACATTAGGCATTCTTATGGACTCTGAAGAACACCACCAACTTGTGACAAACAATGGGCAGGGTTATGCTGTGGATTTGCATCCATTAGAAAGTCGGTTGAAATTGGCCCGATCCATTTCCTTTAAGACCTCCACGACTGAATAGAGGAGACTCTGACACCATCAGCACATACTAAATTAAAATCAAGTAAAGCAGTTGAAAGTACCAATCCAATTAGTTTGTTATTTTGACAGCTACCTGGTAGGCAGAAAACGTGAATTCTGAGGTCATTGTTTAATCATCACTTGTAATGCTGCATATAAAAGATCAGTAGTGTACAGTAATTTGAGGACTCTCAATTATTTGCCGGATTCAGTTAACCACCAGGTGGGCCCTCCAATGTTATGAATAAGCAAGGTGCAACTATGTGTTAACTGCTTTCAAAAGGAGCTGGATAAATAATCTGGTTAAGAACTGAATTCAAAGTTATGAAGATAGATATAGATAATTGAAATTTTTGCAAAGCATTAAGGCTCAAGTGCATTTGCGACAATGGAAATGTCCTTTGTGGAATGCAACTATTCATGGTTGAATAATGACATTCATATATGACATACATATTAACTCAGAGATCAAGTAGTCATAAAGAGAGACCAGTTCATAGTTTTCCTCCAGCAAAAAAAATACCCGATACAATCCAAAAACAATAAAACTAGAAAATGCTATTTGGCTTATAAAGCTCACCCTTACCAATAGGTAATGTTCAACATGCACTTCAATTTATTAACTCTCTCTTGGGCAAGTTCAAAGATCGAATGTCATTATTCAACCATGAATAGTTGCATTCTACAAAGGACATTTCCATTGTCGCAAATGCACTTGAGCCTTAATGCTTTGCAAAAATTTCAATTATCTATATCTATCTTCATAACTTTGAATTCAGTTCTTAACCAGATTATTTATCCAGCTCCTTTTGAAAGCAGTTAACACATAGTTGCACCTTGCTTATTCGTAACATTGGAGGGCCCACCTGGTGGTTAACTGAATCCGGCAAATAATCGAGAGTCCTCAAATTACTGTACACTACTGACTGCTTGGTTTCCCCACACCTGTCCACCTCAATCCTCTCCAACAGCCCTCAACTCCATTAACTCCTGCCAACAGGATCAGTTGGCACTAATTATTGAGTTGCCAGCTCAGAGCTCTCCCACACTAACCTGCAACTTATTGCGGTGCCATCTGATCTTGCCAGCAGCAGGATCCTGCTTAGGAACAAAAAAAAGTAACAGCCTGACACCTGCTGGTCTCCTATTATCTATGAAAATTCTTCGAAAGATAAAAATGGATAGCTCCTTTCTTGCAAATTGGGATAATCTGGGTTCTACTATGCAACAGGAAAGGTCCTAAGTGAAAAGACATTCGCTAAATTTGATTGGAGATTTCTCCATATATTCATTACACTGTAGAGGCAGATAAATCCTTCCACTTTCAAGACTTCTTTAATAATTTTCATCTCATGTTAAGCTCGGTCAGCATTTTAAAGACCTGACTCAGGTCCCTCACAACCTTTTTCATAGAAAAGTTCAATTTGGTATGTCTCTACTCATAACTTTTTAAATCTTGAAACTTTGTTTTTCTCTTCTCCGTAAGGTATCAATACCCTTTTAAAATTGTTCACAACATTTTAAACATGGTCCCGCACTTCAGTTATACAAATTAAAATAACCTGCTCTGACTTAAAATCAGATGCCTTTGAGATGTATCACTGTATTCCTATCCAATAAATGTGAATGTTAATAAAATGTAACATATATATAAAAAAAAATCTAATTCCAAAGTTCGCTACCTTTTCTGGATATCACCAATCTAATAGTGCTATTTAGCCAACAGCACATAAAAAATAAACTAACACCGATAAATGTCCCATAAAAACAAAGTATTGAGATTTGTGCATTAGCAGTCAAACTTTGCTGTACATCATTTACTAAAAATACATTTGAAATAATATAGAAGTACATGACAAAAAAATGGATATTCAAAGCTCTACTGCTTAAAATACAAAGCAATTTGAAAGCAAGGGCTCAAGTTCACAAGGAAAAGCTACAAAGAACTTTTGAAAACAACTCCTGAATCTGTAAAAATTGTACTGGACACATGGATGAACACAGCACTAAAAAATGCAGAAAAGGCACAAATGTGAAATATTAGGAAAACCAAAGGCAAGCTACTTCCAGAAATACACACATAACTGTGTTTAACGAACAGATGAATATACCAACCATACACATCACAGTTCATTACAGAGGGTACAGCAATTGCACAAACACAAACTCCTCTCCAACCTGGCACCTTTGAGTTCCATTACAGCTGATGAAGTACAAAAAGAGTGGAATAAAAGAATGCTGCTCAACTTATGTGCAAAATCAATAGACTGGAAGTAGGTTGTCTACAATGCACTCATTAACAGCGTGTGGGG
Organism: Heptranchias perlo; assembly: GCF_035084215.1. Lineage (NCBI taxonomy): Eukaryota > Metazoa > Chordata > Chondrichthyes > Hexanchiformes > Hexanchidae > Heptranchias > Heptranchias perlo. The sequence continues at coordinate 43,393,241 of NC_090331.1, read as the reverse complement.
TGAACAAACATTGAGAGTCTGAAAATGTAAATATGAGACCAAAAATACAAATCAAATGCACAAAAAAGTTAATCTGGTAAATATTAAAATCAACAAAAGAAACACATAGGAGAGTACCTGCTGTCTCATCATCTTTAGCTGTTCCTTTTGTTTCCGTTTTTCTTCTGCTGCCATTATTGCTGGAAAGAATATTTGCCCAGTAAATTCAGCTGGTCTAAATAAACATTCCAAAAATATGAATATTGTTTGTACAATAGATAACAATCCTAATAAATGTTTTTTTCAATACTCACCTTGTTGTTTTCTAGCTTCTTTAGCTCTCTGCGCCAGTGCTTGCTTTTCAAGTTTCTGCATCATCTTTAATTCTGCTGCTTTCCTTGCATAGGCTATATACATTTTTAAAAATACAATTCATCAAGTAATTTGCATTTGATAATGAAATGTAATGCATTCAATTTATATATGCTTACCTTGAGCTTCCAATTTTCGTAACAGTTTTGCATCACTGTTCTTTTGAAAGTCTGGCCTTGCAATATTTGGCGGCCTGCCTTTGCGACGTCTCATTTTGGATTCATCTCTAGCACGTTGCTTTTCTGGATTCGGTGGGCGACCTCTCCGTCCTTCCATTGCCTTTATTTTTGGCAATATTTCCTCATTTTTTAAATGACACCATTGCATACCCTAAAATAATTTTTATGCAAGATTATTTAAATTAGTCTAAACTGTAATATTTTTATAACACATCGTGCCAAATTAAAGCTCGCGAACAGAACAGCTAAATTGATTATTCACTTCTTAATGTAGTATTCCTCATTTTCTGGATTAAGTAATCCTCCACAAATCATTTATAAATTGAGGGGTGTCACAAGCAAAATCATTAGGGGTGACTGTCTCGATAAAAGAAACTTAAATCCTCAGACCGCAGAACTTCCCCATCCCATACGTTTATAGTAGCGTTATCTGATTAATTTTTTAGTTCTTTTGCTCCAAACAGACTACTTTCTATAACATTTTAAAAGTTAACTCAGAATAATTATAATATCTTCATGGTTATTTTCCCTCTCTACAAAAAATTACTTCTTTGGTTCAAAAAAAGAAACAAACATGATTAATGATTTTATAAATAAAAATCTATCAGTTTTAAACAGGTTTTAAAATAAACCTAAAGGGATTGCCAAGTACAAAATTAATTTACACTAAACCAAGGTCTAGGAGGTCATGGAGGATAATGTTACTGGGGATAAAAAGAGGAACACTATGTCAAAGTAGCACTGGTAAGAAGAAGGGATTGTGTATGTCTCAGAGGTACAGAAAAAGCTAACAGAGCCATGTCAAAGTACATCTGATGCAACCAAGTTCAATCAATGTCTGGTAAAAGAGCAAAGATTAAAGAAAAAGAAAGAACTTGCATTTATTGGACATCCCAAAGTGCTTTACAACCAATGAATTACTTCTGAAGTGTAGTTACTGATATTAAGTAGGTATACGCAGCCGCCAATTTGTGCACGGCAAGATCCCACAAACAGCAATGAGATAAAGACTAATTACTTTGTTTTGTGGTGTTGGTTCAGGGATAACTGTTGGCTAGGACACTGGGAGAACTCCCCTTGCAGTTCTCAAATCTTTTATGTCCATCCGAACAGATAGACAGGGCCCCAGTTAAACATCTCATCTGTAAGATAGCACCTCCAACAATGTTGCATTCCCTCAGTACTGCCCTTAAGTGTCAGCCTAGATTATGTGGGACTTGCACCCATGACCTCTGACTCAGGATCAAGAGTGCTACCACCGAGTTAAGTTGACACTTATTAACATTAAGCATTTTCAATACTAACTTTATACCGAGAAGTTCTGTCTGCTCTTTTCTAATGTTAAAAAAAAAGCTCGTATGGGGAGGAGAGCTCAATCCACCCATGCATGCACACAGTTCTCTCATGGTGGACAAGATGCGATTCAAGTCTGACTGGCTGCACTTTACAGTCCACAGCCCCAACCTGAGACTGATAGTGCGGTAATAATTCCAGCCTTAAATCACAAAAGCTAACTTCCCCAAAAGGGAAAAAAAAGTCAAACATTGCCCAGAACTAGATCTGGAACCAAATCATTCTAACATTTTTTCAGGCAGGAGTAGACCATTGGTCCACTTACCCTACCCATCCAACTTTCTACAAGATTACATTTTAAAATCTAATAACCATAAATCCTGCTTGATGACAAGAACACGTCTTGTCCCTTTTTAAATGCCGATATAAGTCTCTTGTTCTACCATCTTTGCTGGTAATCTGTTCCAGATGCTTATCACTCTTTTACTGAAGAGAATTTTCTGAAATTCCTATTTTACTTTGTCATCCTTAATTTGAAACTAAGGTTCCCTGTTCTTGAATTTTGTACGTGACAGAAAAATGTATCTGAATAATCATTCTCTACATCGCTCAATCTTAAAAACTTTTATCACATCACCCATCACTTCGCTTTTCAAGAAAAAAAAGTCCGACGGTAGCTAAGCTCTCATTATGGCTCTGTCACTCTAGACTAAATCTAGTAGCCCTTTTTCAACAACTTAAACATTTTTTCTAAAATAGGCAGAACAAAACTATAAACAATACTCCGCGTGGTCTTAACAAGAACATATATATTATTTTAGAATGACCTCAAGAGTTATAGGTTACACCTCTAGCTGCAAATCCCAAAATCCTGCTTGCTTTCTTAACTGTCATTGGACACTATTTATGGTTTTCGTGTCCTATCCACTGAAACCCCAACATCTTTATCCTGCTGTAACATCGCAAGCAAATTCTCATTTAGTACATAATCCATACTATCCTTTCTTCTCTACTACATCTTGCAAATGTTCCAAAAAGGAAAAGCTTTAAAACTACCCATTGCTACAGCTATTGACCTTGAAGAACATTCTTTATTTTGGGGGGGGGGGGGGTATTAAGTGTATCCATATGATTTATATTAATTAGTGTTAACTGTATTCAGGTGGTGCATATCAATTGGGGACTCTCTTGTATTCATTTATATGAGGGCTTATCTAGGGTGTGGAGGGGGTAATGTGGATCTCTGTGAATAAAGGCTTGGAAGCAACTGAAGACCAGGCTCTAGTATTCGATCCTTCACTAACTGGCTATTCAGTTTATGACATTTTGTATCCATTATAATGAATAAAATTAAATATTGTGACTAAGTGCCATTAGGGAAAGTTCAAGTGCTCTCTGGTCTGGAAATAGTTTGGAAAATATAACAGTCAAATGGCTGAAATATACCATCTAAAAAAAAAATCAAAAGATTTTGGTAATTGGTCTTGTTAAGTTATTAACTTTTTACATAATTCAGCAGTTCATATGTCCTGTTAGGATTGAGAATGCAAAGCAATTTATCAGGGGGAGGATGGTGATATCCTGACAGGAAGGTAGGAGCACGCAGAAGGAGAAATTTGCCCGTGCACTATTTTTAACAAATTGGTTCAAACATTCAGTGAAATTCCTCTGTTCACTATTTTAAGTACCCTGTTTGTTTTAAGTTGGCTAATGACTTTGTGAAAATAGTAAAGAGAGGAATTTCATCCTTACGCGCTAACCAAATTAAAAATAGTGAACAGAGTGGCCATTGTGGAAAATGGCAGAAAGCAAGTTTAAATCGTCGTGGCTCAATTTCCCTCCGACATTCTTGGAGTGTGAACCGTATGACCAATGGATGAATGAGTTTGATATATGGACACGGGTTACTACTCTACCAAAGAGAAAACAAGGCATGGCCTTGGCATTGTCGTTTCCTGAACAAAGTAAAATCAGAAGTAAGGTATTTTCTGAGATGGATGCAGATCTTTTGGATAATGATGAAGATTTTACCTTTCTAATAAGATTTCTGAATCAAACCTACAAGAAAGATGACCTGTTATGTGCCCATGAGGCCTTGGTCAGCATTTGATAGATTTCGGAAAATGGACGGTCATTCAATGGAAGAGTGTATCATGGACTTTAGCAAATTGTACAAAAGGTTGACAAAGTTCAAATTGGGAATCCCTGGATCGGTACTAGCGTTTAAATTACTAGATTGTGCTGAGGTGTCTCATATGGACAGGCAACTGGTCCTGACTGGCGTCCAGTTCTTGACAAAGAGACTCTGTTGGATCAAACCTCTGCTGCCTTAAAAAAATTCCGCAGTACCACCCTATAAGAAATCATCAACATGCATCATGAAGGTGCTTGAAAGTTTTCCGTTATGGTACCAATAAAAGATTGCAGGATCTGCTTTTAGTTGAACACAACCTTTTTTCAGCAAAACATCTCACCGAAAAATACCATACTCTGGAAGCATCATGCATTTGTTTAGTTTCCATAGTTTTCCTTCTGCATCTGCTGCCTTTTTAGGTGGTTTCAGAAACACTTGTCTCCGAAAAGTGTTGCCCTGCAGAAATGCAGCTTTTACGTCAATTGACCCACATGCCCATGAATATGTTGCCAAAAGAGCCAAAAAGATTTTTTAAGATTACCTTTCCAGTGGGAGAATCCACTTGAACATCTGTATCATCCAGTTTCTCTTCAAAACCCCTAGCTACCAACCTTGCTTTAGCCTTATAAGCCCATCTGCAAGGATGTTTTCAGGACAAATCCATCCATGCGACAAAACTGGATGACCCTTATCTGTTACCTCTGAATAAACATCAAATTCTTTCCAGCTATCTAACTCACTTTGTTTTGCCTCTCTTGATCGTTTATCCTCAAGTTTCCTGGCAGCCACCAAAACTTCAACAACAGACTTCTGTTTCTAGTTGTTACATGACTGTTCTGTGGTCATTGTTTTATTATCTACCTAGTCAAGTTACGTCTGCTACTTCCACTTCTATGTCTGTAGAGACAATTGCGAGAGGGGTGGGAGCAGTTGTTTCCATCAAAGCAGCACATTATCATCCAAAACCTTTCTCTATTCGCCAACAACCTTCCATAAAACAAGATAATCTGAAGACACCAACAATTGCAAAATTTGAATGACACACCAACTGCATTCTGCTTCTTTTTCTCAGTTTCTTGCCTCAATCAACATAAACTACTCTTCTGCGGAAGTTTTTAGAAGATCTTCAATCAAAATACGGAAATAATGTCTAAATCAATTTTAAACTTCAAGCACTGCAGTGCTCCAGAGTCGTCATCTTCACAGTTGGTTTGACATATTTGCATCAAAACACGACATAGGAGTATGCTAAAAATGCTTTACTTTTTCTGCTTTCAGCCACTTTTCATTTGTCTGCATAGTAGCAAAAATCCCATCACATGCATACAAGGTGCAACTAATGATCTATTTCAGATTTCTGACCCAATGGATGAAGGAGTCATCTTAGACTGGTGTTTAGGATCAGGTCTGAGTACTGCTTTGACTCCTTGTCAAATGAGATTTAGATTCAACCAAGTCTTGCAACTCATCCTTCAGCTGGTATTAAACGTCAAAATGCCAATTTTCCACATCAAGAACTTCAGATGATTTGACGATATTGGTTCAAAATTTTATTACTTTGCACACAATTACATATAAATTGTAGGCTGGAGAGCTCAGAAGATAGCCAAGTGAAGACTAGATTCTTGCCTACTGGGAGTTTGAAGAAAAAATACACAAAAGAGGTAAGTCACCCACGGATCTTGTACTGGATAAATATGAAGTACTACTGGAAGAGACTTGGAAACAGGTGATCTGCCTAACTTCTGAGCAAATGGCTTGCCCAATTTCTTAGCTAGAATTTGGAATTTTCAGAGCTGAAAGGAAGAATGAGAATATATATAATTTCTAAAATGTTTACATTGTGCACAAGTCCTGAAGGCTCTTATACTGAATAGGTGGGTTTGGGTACATTGGCTATTGTTGGTGTGTACCTCAGGAGGCAATTCTAAACATCAATATGAGGAACTATTTTTGACATGTTCCTTCTGCATAGGTTGGGTGTAAAAGGATGATCCTTTGGATAGGCTTCAAGATTTTACAGACCTTGTTTTATGATGGGTGTCCTCCATCTGACCTCCAAAGAAACACAGCCTCCATGATATTGTAAGCTAGGCACATGTGCGAAGAATGTTCCAATTGGAAAATTTGATACCCAAACCCAAGGGATCAGGTTGACTGTAGATTCAGCTCATTTGTTTCCATAACATTCGCAATCATAGGACAGAAAACACAGAATTGTATGCCAGGGCTTTCAGACACAAAGCACTGGTCTCAATATGCTTATGTAAGATGGACATTAAAATAACTGCTGATTGAAGCTAGTCATAACTATCACATATATTGGTAGAGAGTCTCAGTTCCACAGATGCTCTACGAAGGATCCGTATTAATGAATGTCGCATCCGGGCACTGGTTAGTTATTGATCACCTTCTACATATTAAAGTCTTTAGATTTCTGCATGTACATACCTGTCTACATGCACTGTTAAATGCGAATTGATTCCCAAAAAAGAACATTTTAATTGATGCATATCCCTTTTATGACCCTTCACTAGCTTTCTCTCTAGGAAATGGGCCATGAAGAGGACATATTATGGGACTAGGTATAATTCTTGATGTTTAAAACTGAAAGTTCAAATTCTTGAAACCATATGTTGAAATTTATGCACTACCTTTTAGAGGAGGAAGAGAAAAACTGAAGATAGAGAAGTACATTGAAGGAAAGAATAAGGAAGAAATAGATGGTCACCAAGGAGAAACAAAAAGTCAGGATTAGTGTCTACATACAAGTACACATAACATTAGGGATAACAACAGGGAACAAGACGCCATGTTTACTATGGTGAGGCATGACATTATAGCTTTGACATAAACTTGACTTCAGCCAGGACCAGACCACAAACTAAACATTCCTGGCTATAAAATTTTCAGGAGAAATTGAGGAAGCAAAAAGAGAAGAGAGGTGGCATTACAATCGATGGGCACAATTACAGTATTAGAAGTGTTCAGACCAAGTCTCTCTGGATTGAATGGAGAAATAAGGGCTCTGTAACAATTTTTTGGGTACGCATTATACACTGCAAAATTTTGAAAAAGGAATAAAAGATTTGTAGACAATGCAGAGAAATTTATAAACCAGAGCTAAAATAATGATGGACTTAAACAATCCAGGGGCAGATTGGGATAAAACTAATGATTGTGATCAAAATGGAGATGTGTTTATAGAATGCACCAAGTGCAATGAGTAAATGTGCAGTACTAGGCCAGGCTCTGGATAATAAACCAGGACAAGTAAGTGACCTAAAAATAGGGGAACATTTAGGGGCCCCGATCATAACATAATTAGGTTTATAGCAAGAAAAGAAAGAAGAAAGAAGAAGATTTTCTTTCTACTGCTACATAATTTTGATGAATATTCTCAATTAACACTTGAAGCAATTAAGCCTTGCTGGAGTAAAAAGTAGAAAATTCAGCTACGAAACTTCCATTCCACCGAATTCTGTATTCCTCACGTTGGCTACCATTCTGATCCAAAATAATGTTCAAATGTTTTTGCTTCACTCAAATGAAGCTTGAAGTTAAAAATCTCACTCATACAGCATTAATTATAAACTTGCTATAGCTATTCAATTTCTCCTTTGCACACTACAAGTCACATATCAACAAAGATGACACTTCATTGTCTAGGATTCCCCTCTCCCACAACACTTCTTCCTTAAGGCAGTGATTCACATTAGGAATATAGGTATTAGCCACCCTCTTTTATCTTACTCAGGCAACCAATTTCTATATGCAAGTCTGGACATTGTCAGTGGGAGACCTCATAGCTGAACGCAACCCTCTCCTCCCAGACATGCATAGCTCCATGAGCAGGGGTCAGTGGATATCAAACAGCAGGAAAGCCTGGACAATTTTCTCCATCTTAAGCTCAGAGGTACTAAGCACATTTGGGTACCTCACTCTGGCTGACATGGGAAATAGCATAAACCAGACATTGAACCGGAGATCTTCCTGGTTTATATGCCTCAGTCCCCCACCATGAAGTACATTTGGCCATGAGACCAATGGAAGAGACCATCTATGGTTTACAACTAATCAAACCAAAGTAATGATCAAAGCCAACAGTACGAATTATTCTTAATTACCTGTAATTAAAACCAGCATTACCTGAGGCCCATCTCTGGCTTCATAGAAGTCACCAACCTTCATTTTTGAACTGAAGCTAAAATTGTCCCTAGTAATGTCTGTTATTCCATTCCTAGTAAGGTACTACAGGAAAGAAGATAAATGCAAAGAATACTTACAAATCAACAGCAACAGTGTTTTTACTGACTTTATAGATATTTACAGTACTACACATACTTTTAAAGTTAAAGTGATACTTGGAAACCTCCCATGGCATTGCCCATGGTGAATCAGTGGATACAATGTTTTTAACAATAAGGGCGTTATTCATGAAGTGTGATGGGGAAAGTGTTACAGGAATTAAGTATGGCACTCACAGGAAGTAAATGCGATACTTATAGGAAGTGTTCAATATACTCAAGACCTTTAATATATAATACAAGATCTCCCATATTGGCGTTTATAATGAATGGCCGTAACCTACAAGGCTACGGACCAAAAGCTGGAAAGTGAGATTAGGCTGGATTGCTCATTTTCGGCCGGTACAGACATGATGGGCTGAATGGCCTCCTTCTGTGCCGTAAACTTCTATGATTCTATAAAGAATCAGAGGATACGCCATTTTATAACAATAACAGTGTTTGTGTCATTTAGGGCATAACAAAATTGGCCACCAACTTACAGTGCCTGAATAAATCAAATTCCATTTTATTAAATGATATTCTGGGATTTTTACTGATGCTTCAGGAATTTAATTCCACAACACTCTCCCTTATTCTGTGAAAACCATAAATGAGCAGCCTTTATCAATTGCAAGTAGATACCTGATATTTACCATTACAGGGGAGGGGGAGTAATGTTTAGCTGTATTTGGGGGCATCATGTATTTTGGCAGAAATGGGGGTGGTCCTAGACTTCAGTTTTGCAAAACTGCAATGTGGGCCCTGGAGTTTTACTATACTGCTGCTGGTGTTTGGCAGCAATATAGTCAAACTCCAGAGGACTCCTTTGGTCTGGAATCACTGTGGAGGAGAAACCCAAGTTTTGATAGAACTTGGGATGGAATGTGAAATTTGGATCACTGGTAGATGCCTGGTCTCTATCAGCAGTGAGGGGAGGGCTTGGACAGGGATGAATGCGTGAGTGCATGTGCAATTGCGAGTGCGCGAGCGTGTACGTGGATGTGTGCAATTGCAAGTGCACATCTCTAATTACTATCAACGAAACACAGGTGATAATTAGAGTTTTTCTATATGCTTTAAAATTTCAACTTATTTGTTTGTTTCAATTTATCTTTGTCTCTGACAGGTGTTAGTAATTGGAATGTTTTAAAATTTAACTTGAGTTTTTTTTAAAAATGGACTCCAAGACAGTTTCTTGCTCAGTTTAATATATTTTCTGAAGTTTACTGAATACAAAACAAAGCAATTATGCCGTTAATGTAAAAAAAATGTCCCCAGGTGCTTCACAGAGTTGTAATTAAAATAAAACTACAACTAGTGTGTAATCAGTACAGTCTGTCATTTATTTCTTACTCTCTCACACATAGACAACCTCTCTATTTAAAAACACACTTTAAACTTTACCTGAATAAAGCTTTTGAAATTTCTCTTCTAGCTTTTCTTCAAAAATCTTGAAACACATTTCAGCTGAAACTGCTAGAAGCTGAAGAAAAATATTCCAGCAGTTCGGCTGACGCATCCTGGGAAATTAGGTACACTGCACAGGCTCAGACTGCACAAGCTATCATCAGCCAACAGAGTCACAGCTCTGGGTAAAAATATTAAGTCTGAGCATAGGCTTTTGGGAGAGGCAAGGGCCTTCAAGAATAAAATTGAAGGCAAAAAATAATGACAAAAGGCAATTTAATATTAATCATGTTATTGTGAAATATGTTACTATTTGATCGTTTTAATTTTGTTTAAACCATATTTTGGACCAGAAAAATTTCAGTCACTGAGGAAAAATGATGGCTGAATTTTTTGAGAAAGCATTTTGAGTGATTTATAGGGAAGAGATAACGCAGTACCAGCTAGTGGCATGGCAGGTAATCATTACAGGTCATTATTATCACTTAACATTGGAATTCTAATTAGACCACTGCCTATTGGCATTACAGGTAATTGTTACAGGTCAGTGTTGGCTTTTAACATTGGAATTCCCATTAGAAATGTAAAATCGTGATATAGGAAGTAGGGTTTGTGGAGAGGAAGTGCATGCCATACAAAAAAGATTGTTAATAGTATAGAACCATTCATAAACAAAATTTTAAAAACTAATCAGGAGAACTCATTAAATCCCAACTATGTATTATATAGATAATTAGAAATGAAGTAATTAATGTTACCTATAAGCTACAGTTGTTCTTAAGTAGATTTCAGATTCAACAAGGTCTGGGACAACAATATTGTGAAATTCAGACACAGCAATTACCTTTATTACTTCAGGGTACTGACGAAGTTTCTTCCCACAAGGAGCATAATAAATCACCTCACCCTGGAGACGGCCACCAACATTCTTAATTCTGGTCTCTCTCTGCCACCTAAACAACAAAAAAAACATTGATTCCAAATGACAAGTGACAACACCAATCACATTCTCTGCTGTACTTTAACTTTAATGGGCATATTTAGTGCTTGGAACAGTAATAATTTAAATATTGTTCTTCTTTCCCCATTGCACTTGCTCCTAATCATGCGATTTCTTTCATCACAAGGGTAAAATAGGCTGGGCTATGGAATAATCTGATTATTAACATTTTCCCATGATCTACCGACTAGTTGGACAAATCCCCAACGTTGCCACTAACCTCTTTTCACCAATAGCTTAGTCGATATGGGTAAAATTCAATACCAAGCAGTCACAGGAAAGCCAACCAGAAAGCTCATGTCTGCAAACTGTGACTACCCAGCTGGGACAAAGGTAACCTAACTCCTGGAGCACCCTGTGAAATTCTTTCAAGTTGAAACAGTGTCTGTGCTGATGGACACAATCAACCAGAGCCATGGAAGGTGCTTTAAAACTTTAACTTTAAAACATTTAGTTACCCAAAAGGTGATGGGGATATGAGGCTGGAGATTCCTTACAGCACATCTGCCATATGAATTAACTTCAGGATTTGGTTATTGGTTATTGATTTTTAAGACATTGTAGTTAAGGAGGAGGAAAGTGAAATATTGGATGCGATAAACTTAGTGAAAGAGGAAGTATTAAGGGGATTAGCATCTTTGAAAGTAGATAAATCGCCAGGGCCGGATGAAATGTATCCCAAGGCTGTTAAAAAAAGCAAGGGAAGAAATAGCAGAGGCTCTGACCATCATTTTCCAATCCTCACCAGATACAGGGGTGGTGCCAGAGGATTGGGGACTGCTAATGTTGTACCATTGTTTAAAAAGGGAGCGAGGGATAGACCGAGTAACTACAGGCCAGTCAGTCCAACCTCTGTGGTGGGCAAATTATTGGAATCAATTCTGAGGGACAGGATAAACCATCACTTAGAAAGGCATGGAGTAATCAAGGACAGTCAGCATGGATTTAATCATAGAATCATAGAAAAGTTACAGCATGGAAGGAGGTCATTCGGCCCATCGAGTCCGCGCCGGCACTATGCAAGAGCAATACAGCTAGTCCCCTCCCCCGCCCTTTCCCCGTAGCCCTGCAAATGATTTCCTTTCAAGTACTTATCCAGTTCCCTTTTGAAGGCCATGATTGAATCTGCCTCAACAACCCCCTCAGGCAGTGCATTCCAGATCCTAACCACTCGCCATGTAAAAAAGTTTCTCATGTCACCTTTGGTTCTTTTGCCAATCACCTTAAATCTGTGTCCTCTGGTTCTTGACCCTTCCGCCAATGGGAACAGTTTCCCTCTATCTACTGTCTAGGCCCTTCATGATTTTGAATACCTCTATCAAATCTCCTCGCAACCTTCTCTGTTCCAAGGAGAACAATCCAAGCTTCTCCAGTCTATCTATGCAACTGAAGTCCCTCATCCCTGGATTCATTCCAGTAAATCTCTTCTGCACCCTCTCTAAGGCCTTCACATCTTTCCTAAAGTGCGATGCCCAGAACTTGGACACATTACACCAGTTGTGGTCGAACCAGTGTTTTATAAAGGTTTTTCTTTCGTTCATGGGATGTGGGCGTAGCTGGCAAGGCCAGCATTTATTGCCCATCCCTAATTGCCCTTGAGAAGGTGGTGGTGAGCTGCCTTCTTGAACCGCTGCAGTCCGTGTGGTGAAGGTTCTCCCACAGTGCTGTTAGGAAGGGAGTTCCAGGATTTTGACCCAGCGACGATGAAGGAACGGCGATATATTTCCAAGTTGGGATGGTGTGCAACTTGGAGAGGAACATGAGGAAAGATTGAACAGGTTAGGTGTATACTCATTGGAGTTTAGAAGAATGAGAGGAGATCTTATTGAAACACATAAAATTCTGAGAGGACTCGATAGGGTAGATGCTGAGAGGATGTTACCCCTCATGGAGGAATCTAAAACTAGGGGGCACAGTCTCAGAACAAGGGGTCACCTGTTTAAGACGGAAATGAGGAGGAATTTCTTCTCCAAGAGGGTTGTGAATCTTTGGAATTCTTTACCCCAAAAAGCTGTGGAGGCTGAGTCATTGAATACATTCAAGGCTGATTTAGTCAAATTTTTGATCAGCAATGGAGTCAAAGGATATGGGGAAAGGGCGGGAAAGTGGAGTTGAGGTAAAGATCAGATCAGCCATGACCTCATTAAATGTCATGGCCTACTCCTGCTCCCATCTCTTATGGTCTTATGTCAATGGCACGTTGCTTCCGCTGTTTAGCATGCATGTAGTCCTGTGTTGTAGCTTCACCAGGTTGGCACCTCATTTTTAGGTAAGCCTGGTGCTGATCCTGGCATGCTCTTCTACATTCCTCATTGAACCACGGTTGATCCCCTGGCTTAATGGTAATGGTAGAGTGAGGAATATGCCAGGCCATGAAGTTACAGATTGTGCTGGAATACAATTCTGCTGCTGCTGATGGCCCACAGCGCCGCATGGATGCCCAGTTTTGAGCTGCTAGATCTGTTCTGAATCTATCCCATTTAGGAATCTATCCCAGTGCCACACAACACATTGGATGGTGTCCTCAGTGTGAAGACAGGACTTCGTCTCCACAAGGACTGTGCGGTGGTCACTCCAACCAATACATGGACAGATGCATCTGCGAAAGGTAGATTGGTGAGGACGAGGTCATGTAGGTTTTTCCCTCGCATTGATTCGCTCACTACATGCCACAGGCCCAATCTGGCAGCTATGTCCTTCAGGACACAGCCAGCTCGGTCGGTAGCGGTGCTACTGAGCCACTCTTGGTGATGGACATTGAAGTCCCCCACCCAGAGTACATTCTGTGCCCTTGCTACCCTCAGTGCTTCCTCCAAGTGGTGTTCAACATGGAGGAGGACTGATTCATCAGCTATGGGAGGGCGGTAGGTGGTAATCAGCAGGAGATTTTCTTGCCCATGTTTGACCCGATGCCATGAGATTTCATGGGGTCCGGAGTCAATGTTGAGGACTCCCAGGGCCATTCCCTCCTGACTGTATATCACTGTACCGCCATCTCTGGGATGGTGATGGAAGAGTCTGGGACTTTGTCTGAAAGGTATGATTCTATAAGTATGGCTATGTCAGGCTGTTGCATGACTAGTCTGTGGGACAGCTCTCCCAATTTTGGCACAAGTCCCCAGATGTTAGTGAGGAGAACTTTGCAGGGTCAACCTGGTTTGTCTTTGTTGTGTCCGGTGCCTAGTGGTCCGATGCCAGGTGGTCCATCTGGTTTTATTCTTATTATGACTTTTTGTAGCGAGATTGTACAACTGAGTGGCTTGCTAGGCCATTTCAGAGGGCGATTAAGAATCAACCACATTGCTGTGGGTCTGGAGTCACATATAGGCCAGACCGGGTAAGGATGGCAGGTTTCCTTCCCTAAAACACATTAGTGAACCAGATGGGTTTTTACGACAATCCGGTAGTTTCATGGCCACCATTATGATACTAGTTTTGTTTAATTCCAGATTTTATTTAATTGAATTTAAATTCCCCAGCTGCCGTAGCAGGATTTGAACTCATGACTCTGGATTATTAGTCCAGTAACATAACCACTATGCTACCGTACCCTTGCAGTCATCATGACTTCCATACTTTTGTACTCTATACCTCTGTTTATAAAGCCCAAGATCCTGTATGCTTTCTCAACCTGCCTTGCCACCTTCAACGATTGGTGCACATAAGGGAAGGTTGTTTCTGACTAGCTTGACTGAATTTTTTGAGGAGGTAACAAGGAGGGTCAATGAGGGTAGTGCATTTGATGTAGTCCACGTGGATTTTAGCAAGGTTTTGACAAGGTCCCACATGGCAGACGGTCAAAAATGTACAAGGGAGAGTGGCAAGTTGGATCCAAAATTGGCTTAGTGGCAGGAAGCAAAGGGTAATGGTCGACGGGTGTTTTTGTGACTGGAAGGCTGTTTCCAGTGAGGTTCCGCCAGGCTCAGTACTAGGTCCCTTGCTTTTTGTGATCTATATTAATGATTTGGACTTAAATGTAGGGGGCATGATTAAGAAGTTTGCAGATGATACAAAAATTGGCCATGTCGTTGATAGTGAGTGGACTGCAGGAAGATATTAATGGACTGGTCAGGTGGGCAGAAAAGCGGCAATTGGAATTCAATCTGGAGAAGTGTGAGGTAATGCATTTGGGGAGGGCAAACAAGGCAAGGGAGTACACAATAAATGGAAGGATACTGAAAGGTGTAGAGGAAGTGAGGGACTTTGGAGTACATGTTCATAGAACCCCGAAGGTAGCAGGACAGGTAGATAAGGTGGTTAAGAAGGCACACGGAATACTTTCCTTTATTAGCCGAGGCATAGAACATAAGAGCAGGGAGGTTATGCTGGAACTGTACAAAACACTGGTTGGGCCACAGCTTGAGTATTGTGTATAGTTCTGGTCACCACATTACAGGAAGGATGTAATTGCACTGGAGAGGATACAGAGGAGATTTACGAGGATGTTAACAGGACTGGAGGATTTTAGCTATGAGGAAAGATTGGATAGGCTGGGTTGTTCTCTTTGGAACAGAGGAGGCTGAGAGATGATTTCATTGAGGTGTACTAAATTATGAGGGGCCTTTGCAGAGGTCAATAACCAGGGGGCATAGACTTAGTGATTGGTGGAAGGATTAGAGGGGAGCTGAGCAAAAATGTTTTCACCCAGAGGGTGGTAGAGGTCTGGAACTCACTGCCTGAAAGGGTGGTAGAGGCAGAAACCCTCAACTCATTAAAGGCCATGTGCAAAACATCCAAATTATGTCCTTTAGCAATACACGTCATTATTTCTTCAAAGACCTCTCTTAAATTTGTCAGTCATGACTCGCCTTTAACAGATCTATGCTGGTTATTTTTCAATAACCCCTATCTTTCTCAGTGAGTATTATGATCTCTATCAATATTTGGCTGAGTGGTTTATCCTGTTCTCCCTTTTTGAACATTGGCCCCCTCGAGTCCTCTGGCTTAACGTCTATATGTAAGTTTAAAAGACTGTTTTTAGAGCCTCTGCTAGTTCCTCTCTGACTTCTTCAGCATTCAAGGATGCTTGCCATCAGGGCTCAAAACCTTTCCCACTTTTGAGTTCCACTTTTTTTCAGAACTACTTTCTTATCTACAGTTAATCTAATACCCTTTCATTTCCACTTCCATACTATTCTGTGAAAACTGAGGCAAAGTACTCGCTTAATATCTGCACTATTTCTTCACCCTCCTTATTCCCTTTTCCTCTCTAATTGGTCTGATTATTTCTTTAACTACTCTTTTACTTTTTTGTGTTAGCAACATCCTTTACTATGTCCTTTTAAATTACCTGCCAGTTTTTCTTTAGATCTACTCTTAGCCTTTCTAATCTAATTTTTTGCTTCTCCTCTATTTATTTTCTATATTCAGCCTGACTTTTCTTTTGTACAGTTAGCATTAAATGTGTCATATGCCTTCTTCTTAAGTCTCATTTAAATAGAGTCACATTATTTCCGGCAAATACAGTAAGAAAGCAAAATAGCTGAGCTAATATTCTCCCTGTGGGCTTCATTTTTTTAAATGGTTAATGTCCACGTAGAAATATGATTGAGATATCAGATCAATTGGAAGTTGCTGCAAATCTAAGTTCTGGATTCTGGGATACATCTCAAATCATTCAATTTTATGACCAAAGTGGTTTTGTTCCACATACCTTTAAGGCTAAAATCAATTTACTCGGCTGAGACCAAAAATCAAGCCTTGGACCTTCTCAGTCCAAATACCTTCTTACGGAGTGCAATTACACACTAACATATGGGGGCATCATAAATTAAGGGAAAACATACCCGTTGCCCAATGTAGAGAATAAGCAAAAGCCACAAAGAGATGCCCAATCTCATGAGATGGGAGGGCAAACGAAGCACACATGTGAAGGCTCACAAGTGATTCATCAACGTTAGTGACCTTTCTGAAAGCAAACCCTTGACGACAACATGTAGGGGAGTTGTAAGTGACAGGGAGTTGTAAGTGATGGAAAAGTGAGAGGTGTAACATGACCTGTAGTACTGCAAAAAAGATCATGCCTCGAGAAATTTTGTCCAGTTAAACCTAATAAATATTTGTTCAGACTGGACAATGTGCCACACTGACTGCAGCCAGCAAGATTGCAGCAGGATGGTGGAGGAAGGGATGGATAGAGGAATTGCATTAATGTAGCAGCTTTCACATCCTCGGGGGAGTCCCAAAGTGCTTCACAGCAAATGAAATACTTTTTGAGAACTCACCTGTTCTTCAAATAGTAGCAGAGTGCAGCACTGAGCTGCACGTACATATCAACTGGCCAGCCAATCCTTGAATCAAACCTTCTATCAAATGGTATAATGTTTCTTTTGTTTGGCTATGGTAGGAATACATGCCAGGAATACCACTTTCCCCAACAATTGAAGTACTTTACATCAAAACTACTCTCCTAAATGTTTTCTCCTTTTAGTTACTATTGTGACATTTGTGTTTCAAGGCAGATTTGAGCAATGCAATTTAACTGTTCAATTGTAATATATATTTATATATTAAAAATATAATATGGAAAGCATTTTACATAAAACAATTACCCATATTCCAAGGGGATACGTAGCTCTCTTTCATCTGTGACTCTTCTTCTTTTACCTGAACCTGCAAAAAGGAAAATCGGATTTTAAAAAAATAAAATGTACCAACAATGCATTAATAAACTAAAATATATACAAAACTACCCGAAGAATACCTTGCATAAGTTTTAGGGAAAGAAATTAGATGGTTACACAAGCTCTGAAGGTAGTCACAGAATGCAGATGCAATTGTAAATCGCTTCTGGAAGCCACTGGTACTATATCAATTCCACAATTTCAATTTCTCTTTTCCCTCACCCCCTCAGAATTTCACCTGAGACAAGTTTAATTTAACAAGAACTTCAATCAGATGTATATATCAGAAATAGAGTTTTTATATTTTTAAAAAGTGAATTATTGTCAGCAATTAAATATAGTTAGACGCAATACTCATTGAAGACAACCAGTTCTCCTATGCCATTGCTCATAAATATTCTAGGATCTGAAGTGTGGTTTTTGATGTTTGCTGTCGAGATGCAACAAGCACTTTGTTCATCTTTGTAACACAGCAGATCTACTTAAGCAATGTATCATATAACAGACATGAGGTAAAAATATTAAATAACTTACTGATGGTCTCGCTATAATTTTGTAATACTATAACAAAACTTGAAGAAAGAAGTAACTTCCTTCGTTCATAGTATGTTACAGCACAGCAGTGAAGGAAGCCATTCGGCCCATCATGCCTGCTCTTTGAAAGAGCTATCCAATTAGTCCCATTCCCCTGTTCTTTCCCCACAGCTGTGTAATTTTTTCCCTTCAAGTATTTATCTAATTCCCTTTTGAAACTTATTATTGAATCTGCTTCCACTACCCTATCAGGCGATGCATTCCAGATCATAACAACTCTCTGCGTAAAAGAACGATTCCTCATGTCGCCTCTGGCACTTCTGCCAATCACCTTAAATCTGTGTCCTCTGGTTACCAACCCTTCTGCCACTGGAAACAGTTTCTCCTTATTTATTCTATCAAAACCCTTCATGATTTTGAACACCTCTATCAAATCTTTTCTTAACCTTCTCTGTTCTAAGGCGAACAGTCCCAGCTTCTCCAGTCTCTCCATATAACTGAAGTCCCTCATCCCTGGTACCATTCTCACCCCAAACCATTATCCCTTAATTTTAATAATGGCTTAAAGAGAGAAAATACCCTTTTATTTTTCTTCATTATTCAAGCCTCAATTATTTGTAAATGATGTGACTGGTTGCCATGTGGCATTGGTTTCCACATTGCACTTGAGGAATTGTATTTCTACAGGAGCAGACAGTACGTGCGGACCGACCTACTGACACAATGTCAACAGTAGCTGGAAATCACCAGCATCCACGTGCAGATGAAATTTCCAACTTGGCTCTAAAGCAGATCTCAGGCCCCATGGCCCTATAAAAGGGGTAGGCAGAGAAACATCTGACAAAATATATTTTTTTAAATGTTTGTTAAAAATGTTACTATTAGCTGTATACTGTAAGAGAAATTGTGGACAAAAACTGCATGCAGAAATTACTTCAGTGATTTAATTAGTTTGGCTTATGACAGATACTGGATTAAAAAAAATGTGAGCAATTTGTTTGGATGAGTATGTGGCACACACTCACCGCTGATTGGAAGCTTCCCCCTCCCCATCCCCATCCTGAGTGAAACTGGTTTTTGATTGCTTCACATTTAGTCAATAGGAAATTTCAGCTAGTCAGCATGGTTATCTGAATAGAACAGAGTTATTTGAGCCAAATGTGACTTCTTTGCCCTATCGATGCGTGACACCTTTGAGATGTGCTATGGACAAACATCAAATGCAAGATTTTAATTATATATAGTTGGGTCAACCAAACAGCCAATGTGTTAAATCTGCAATGAAATATATATAAAAGCAGAAATTTAAATTCTGAACATTCCAAATTCTGATAACACTTCTACATGTCCCAAGGAATTGTATGTTTAAATAAAATAAAATCTTAGCACAATAACAGACTTTCAGATTGCTTTTGCAAAGGTGCCTCACAACAGGCTGCAATATAAGATATCTGTAGGATTGGAGGGCAGATCCTGAGTTGGGTATAGAATCGGTTGCATTCTCCTAGACTGAGGGCTATCATTAACTAAATGGTACAATTTTAAAGGGGGTGCAGGAACAGACAGACCTGGGGGTGTATGTACACACATTTTTGAAGGTGGCAGTTCAAGTTGAGAAGGCGGCTAAAAAAGCATACGGCTTTATAAATAGAGGCATAGAGTACAAAAGCAAGGAAGTAATGCTGAACCTTTATAAAACATTGGTTAGGCCCCAGCTGAAGTATTGTGCCCAATTCTGGGCACCACACTTTAGGAAGGACGTGAAGGCATTAGAGAAGGTGTAGAAGAGATTTATTAGATTGGTACCAGGGATGAGGGAGTTCAGTTATATGGAGAGACTGAAGATCCTGGGGTTGTTCTCCTTACAGCAGAGAAGGTTAAGAGGAGATTTGAAAGCGGTGTTCAAAATCATAAACGGTTTTGACAGAGTAAATAAGGAGAAGCTGCTTTCAGTGGCAGAAGGGTCAGTAACCAGAGGAAACAGATTTAAGGTAATTGGCAAAAGAACCAGAGGTGAGGAAAAAAATGTTTATGCAGCGAGTTATGATGATCTGGAATGCACTGCCTGAAAGGGTGGTGGAAGTAGATTCAATAGCAATGTTCAAAAGGGAATTGGATAAATAGTTGAAGGGGAAAAATTTGCAAGGCTATGGGACTAATTGAATAGCTCTTCCAAAGAGCCGGCACAGGCACGGTGAGCTGAATGGCCTCCTTCTGTGCTCTATGATTCTATGATTAATGGTAGTGGCTCTGCATGAATACTAATGGAGTCCCTCAGGGATCGTTATTAAGGCCATTACACTTTGCAATATACATCAATGATCTGGATCAATGAAATAAAACACAAAAAGTGCTGGGGGTATAGTTACAACACAAGAAAAACTGTTAGATCACAAGATAATTATGGATGAGGAAGGCCATTCATCCTATCATAATTCATCCATCCAGAAAGATCCTGAAGTCCTACCATCGCAGCAGTCAATTGATTCTGAAATGAATTCCAAAATTTTCATCTCCACTACTCTATCCATGCATTGGTCACTCTGTATGAAGAATTTCCTGATATCAATCCTAAATTTATCTTTCACTAGTTTGATAATGACTTCCTCTGATTTATATTCTACTGTTTTAGCTATGGAGTTCAACATTTAATTGGCTTTGATGACTGTTGCTCTGCATTGGTCGGACATTAAGCATCAAATCTACCAAGACGCCAGGGTCCCTTTCAACTTCAGCTGTACGTTGGAGGAGTGGAATCCCTTTGGATTGATCAGGATGACAAGCTGCTGACAGGGAGCACACAAGGCAATCTGTGTGCAATCAATGGAAACCGTTGCCGCCTGAAAGGAGCCCATGGCATAAAAGTTCAGGGCCACGGTGACGTTGATAGCCACAAGCATTGCTGCCATTCCTTGGTTTGAGGCTCGAGTTGTAGCTGCTGCAGGTGACATAGCTCAGTGACAGCCTCCTCGATGAAGCCATTGCTCCTCAGTAAAGTTGATCTAGGAGAAGTGCTCCCTGAAGACCCTCTGTGGATATGGCCTCCTGTTCGGTGCCCTCCTCCTCCCCCTTCTTCTGGCAGCTTCTTCTGCTCCATGGTGTCTTCCTTGCTGCTCCCCCTCGTCTTCCAGCCCCAAAGGCAGCCCTATAAAGATTCACTAGATTAATTCCTGGGATGAGAGGGCTGTCCTATGAGAGATTGATTAAAATGGCCCTATACTCTGGAGTTTAGAAGAATGAGGTGTGACCTCATTGAAACATATAAGATTCTGAGAGGGCTTGATAGGGTAGATGCTGAGAGGCTGTTCCCCTGGATGGTGAGTCTAGAAGTAGGGGGCACAGTCTCAGGATAAGAGGTCGGACATTTAGGACTAAGATGAGGAGAAATTTCTTCACTCAGAGGGTTGTGAATCTTTGGAATTCTCTACCCGAGGTAGTGTATTCGAGATTGAGATTGATAGATTTTTGGACTTTAAGGGAATCAAGGGATATGGGGATTGGGCAGGAAAGTGGAGTTGAGGTCAAAGATCAGCCATTATCTGATTGAATGGCGGAGCAGGCTCGAGGGGCCATATGGCCTACTTCTGCTCCTATTTCTTATGAAACCACCTATGTCTGCAGCCAGACTATTTCTGAGACAAAGAAAATGCAAGACCAGCAAAACCTCCCTGTGCAGACAAAGTGAACTTTCCAGAGTGATACAACACACCAAAAGGCCTAGAAGTCAAGCAGCAGCCAGAAATGATGAACCAGTAACTAACCTGTAAGTACTGCATGATCCCTCTAAATAGTGCCTTCCTGCCAGTTAGTGCAACGTTGTGTTGTGTGATTTCAGCACATAGCGAGTGAAGCGCTGGGGCGATTGAAAATAGAAAACAGGTCCTTCAAGAACTGCAGGACCCTAATTTAAGTACATTAATCTGAACTTAGAATGTTGCCGGCATGTTCTCTTGCTACCAGCGTGCCCTCCTCCAATATGGCGGGTGGCGCACTTCTGCCTGGAATTGTGCGCGCACTTTCTGCCCGTCACATTGAGGGCTTATTAGGTCGCCCAGAGCCTGAAAAATGTGTGCTGCGTGGCTGAATTTCTAGGCCATGTTGTTTGTGTTCAACTGATTTTGTCCATTGATTAGCATACTTAATGTCCATATAGTAGGGGTGAAACAATCAGTGAAATTGATTTGTACCATTTAATAAAAACCATGGATCTTGAAGTTATATTGTGGAATAGAAGCATATAAATGTTAACACTTTTGGCTGAAGTCCCTCTCTCTGCTATTTAAGTTGAAATGTTATCCAGTGTAGAATAAATAGATGTATGCACATGTGTGGGTCTCTGGCAATTACAAAGATGTGCAACTGACAGGTTAGGAATTGTACTATTATGTTGGCATTTATTGCCCATTGTTTACAAAGGACTGGAATGCTAGATTGCTTCAGAGAGCATTAAGAATCAACCACATAGTGTAGGCCAGACCAGGTTAGTGCAGCAGTTTCCATTCCCTGGGGGACATTCGTGAACCAGTTGTGTTTTTAATAACAATCCAGAAGCTTTCAAGGTAATTTTTTCCTGCCACCAGCCAACAAATTACCAGCTTTATCGAATTCAATTTCACAACTTGCCATGGTGAGTTTTGAACTCACGACATCTGGGTTGCTAGTCCAGTACCAATATAGAAGTTAAACAGGTCTTGGATAACAAATGTAGGTGATAGTCTGTTTTTTTAAAAAACAGACAGGTGATAAAGCAGAAAAAAAACCTAAAAATTTTAATAGGACTTTCTTGATAAATTCAAGCACAGATACTAATATTATTGCACTAATTTATTATTTAAGCAAACTTGCAATAAATTCAGTCTTAAATTTGATATTAATTGTGTCCAGTGTGTTATGCCCTTGTCCACTTTTGGCCTATTGACAAAGTTATGTAGGTCCTTTCAGACTTACATAACTGATTCAAGCTACACTACCAACCTCAATTGATTTGTTTCAAAATGGGTTTTTTTTGGTGTGAAAATCGTAAAATTATTCCAAATTAGCCAGAATTGTTACATTTTTAATTATTAAAAAAAATCATGGTGGGGGAGGGGGGATGATGATGCCTAGCTTAAAAATATCCACTAGCATGCAAAATTTGGAGGAAAACATTTAGGTGAACATACAATTTAAAATTTGAGGCCTATGCTCTGGCTCCAAGGCCTTTACCAATGTCACTCCATGTTGCAGGAAGCACACAAGAACAGTCCATCGTGACTCTCCCTCAAGCTTTCCTTCCATTCCATTGTGAAAGCACATAGCCTTAGCTGAGCAATATGGCCACATTGGTGTGCACCAATGTGATGTGTCACTGCGCCCATATCCTGCCTTCCAAGCCCCAATATTCCCTGCAACACAAACCGAATCTACTTTCATGCCCAAAATGGCAACATTACTGATAAGGTTCCTGCCATAATATCTGTGAAATACAAAGACTAATTTTCAAGTATTCAACCACACATTTAATCATAGACCCAAAATATTTTGAAAAATTGAAGACTGATGTGCTTTGCCACTTCAAAATGTGGCAAGAAAAGAATCAATGTTATGCAAATACTACAGTAATTGCTGCACAATGAAATAATACCAACAAAAAAGAAATAGAATCATTCTTCTGACGGCTCAGTCCTCAATGCTTTAAACCAGCTGAGCCATGCTGACCAGGATGAGCCTAAGTTTGATCCCTAGTATGTGCTGCATTAGCAGATCTCAGTCAAGGCAGCAGTAGGGGCATTACAATTAGCCTCAGCTACCTTGGTTAGAAAATGAAAAATTGACCAGGTTTGCCACTCCTGGTCATTGTCCAGCAGCCCCCATGAGAAGTGCACATATGTGGAAATGAGGAAGGACATGATGCTTTCCCAAGTACCATGGTTGAACTGCCCACCAACAGGCACTTTCTAAGCTGACGTAAAGAATGGAAAGGTACTGTAGGACGCCTAGCATCCCTGGGAGATGTACCCCAGCAAGGAACTGTCTTCAGGAAAACAGGAGAGAAGAAAACTGGCAGAAAATGGGGTGCAAAAAGTAAGTAAATATTACCAGATGGTGTAGATGGGGCATATGAAGATGACGGGGTCCCTGGGTAAGCCAGTGTTGTAGATCCCGATGCCAATGAGCCAGGTGCTGAGTTTGAAGTCTTCAATACATGGAGGCTAATGGGTGTTGAGTGGGCTGACTGACTGGAAGAAGTGTGACTTGAATGAGCAGCTCTGTTGAATTTATGAGGAATTTCTTCTCCTTCGTTCTGTGTTTCGGTCTCGTCTTGTTCCTTAACTTCATCATCAGATCCATCTGTTTCTGTCTCTGAGTCACTGTCAGCCTCTAATTGATGGAAAATAATAAATTCAATGTTTTAGAAATTCTATACTCAGCCCTTCCAAATAACGTATGGGCAGCATGAAACAAACTTAAGGTCAAGTTAGTCATGCCACTACCCATAAATAATGCCAATCTTAATGTGAACTTTTAACTTTACATCATTGCAAATGTGTAAAATAGAAATCACTATTGCATTTCTGAAGCCATTAAATTATATTTCTAGCTGTGAAAATGTGAGTTATATTTTAGGTTAAATTCCTTCACCTTTTATACACATTGCATTAGAGAAGTGACATATGCTTCAGCTCACAAGATGTTGTGATTGAAGATCCATGTTATTTTAGTTGAATAAATACAAGTAATGTTTCAGCAGGAATTTACTAAAGTATTCACTGAAAAACTATAAATTTTACTGCTTTATTTGTAATTGATGTGTTCTCAAATTTACAAAAGTACCTGATAACATATGATCATATCTTGTGTAATAACTACCTAATATTTGGAAATTTACATTAGGATTGAAAGCAAGAAACCTTAAATCACAAAGAAGTGCACTCAAATGCATATACTGAACTAATGAAAATCGAGCCTTTCATCAATCCAATACTGGCATTGATGAATAGATATTTTGAAGCATCTTTGCCTATGATGGATTTTTTATTGGATTCTTTCTTGCTGGTCACAGCACATACAGGGCTATTTCTCAGGCTGTAGACAATACATATCCAAGACCAGCTGATTTGTACATGTTGGGATAAGGCCTTCATATGCATAGGTTGGTTGCTCCCATTGTGCTTGGATAGGGACCCATCTCACATCATTTAAAGTGGTTGGAACTAATCAACGGGTCAAGCCATTCCATTCAATTCAAACATCTCATGTGGTTAACATCCTGGGAATCTTTTCAAACTAATAGGTTTGGCTGACAGCTATATCTGTTTTTAAGACAAATTTGAGGGAGGGACATGGTCATAATTCTTTGTAGACCCTTGGACAGACAAGTCTGTAGCAAGGATCTACAAGAGATAGGTTTATATTTGGCTGCTTACATTCAGTAGTCAGAAGACTCTGGTAATGAAGGAAGCAAACATTTTACAAGGGTCAGTTTAAGGTTAAGGGTTACATCGAGTCCACAGCACAGAAACAGGCCATTCAGCCCAACTGGTCTATGCCAGTGTTTATGCTCCACACGAGCCTCCTCCCTCCCTACTTCATCTAACCCTATCAGCATACCCTTCTATTCCCTTCTCCCTCATGTGCTTATCTAGCTTTCCCTTAAATGCATCTATGTTATTTGCCTCAACTACTCCTTGTGGCATTCCACATTCTTACCACTCTTTGGGTAAAGAAGTTTCTCCTGAATTCCCCATTGGATTTATTAGTGACTATCTTATATTTATTACCTCTAGTTTTGGACTCCCCCATAAGTGAAAACATTTTCTCTACAGCTACTCTATCAAACCCTTTCATTATCTTAAAGACCTCCAACGCATCACCCCTCAGTCTTCTCTTTTCTAGAGAAAAGGCCCTAAGTCTGTTCAGCCTTTCCTGATAAGTATTTCCTCTCCGTTCTGGTATCATCCTTGTGAATCTTTTTTGAACCTTCTCCAATGTCTCTATAGCCTTTTTATAATATGGATTCCAGAACTGTGCTCAGTACTCCATGTGGTCTAACAAAGGTTCCATACAAGTTTAACATAACTTCTCCACTTTTCAATTCTAACCCTCTAGAAATGAACCCCAGTGCTTTGTTTGCCTTTTTTATGGCCTTATTAACCTGCGTCGCTACTTATAGTGATTTGTGTATCTTTACCCTGAGATCTTTTTGGTCCTCTACCCCATTTAGACTCTTATTATCCAAGCAGTATGTGGCCTCCTTATTCTTCCTACCAAAATGCACCACCTCAAGCTTATCTATATTGAAATTCATTTGCCAATTACACACCCATTCTGCAAGTTTATTAATGTCTTCTTGCATTTTGACACATTCTTCCTTTGTATTAACTACACCCCTGAATTTGGCGTCGTCCGCAAATTTTGAAATTGTTCTTCCAATTCCCAAGGCCAAATCATTAATGTAAATTGTGAACAACAGTGATCCCAGCACTGAGCCCTGTGGAGCACCACTTCCCACCTTTTACCAGTCTGAGTAGCTACCCTTAACCCCTGCATTCTGTTTTCTGTTTTGTAGCCAGCTTATTAGTGCAGGAAAACTGTCTGCTGTTTTAACATTGAGAATAGTAGACTTTGTAATTACTGTGAATACACAGTTAGTACTGAGTACTATTCATTTACTAGTTTAATATTCAATAAATTAAACTGTTGGTTTATAGTCTAAGCTGTGCTCTGGTAGTGTGAATTCTTCTGCCTTCTGAAGTTGGGGAGATCACATGGCAGCATGCAATATATTAAATTTAACTTGAGTGGAGAGGACAAGGTTTTCTCTGTTTGACCCCGTTCTTGCTACTTTTTGTTAGATACTGGGTAAGAAAAGGCACACTCCCATCATAAGGAATATGAGGTTCATTTACGAGTGGTCAGTAGCACTGATACCAGGGGAATATCTAGCATGAAAATGCAACAGCTGTCAATAGTTGCATCAAGAAAGTGACAGAAGTTTTGTTTGCAAGAGGCAACACTATCACTGTGGAAAGACAGCGTACAGAATTTTTCCGATAGAAAGGTTCTCAAGAATTTAAAGCATCACTGAAGGCACCCATGCATTGTACAAACCACTGGATCTAGCTGCCATTTTCTGACAGACAGTCCTCTGGAGAGGATACCCCAGAACACCAAATAGGACAATCCTCATCACACCTATCTCATACAGCAGCATGTCCACTTTGCTCCTCAAACAGGGGTCAGATAATGCTCTGCTCCATCACCTGCCGACAGACTCCATTTAATGCCTATATATTGGACTTCCTTTCACTTAATTTTTGCTTACACTTCATCCTTCCCCTCACTCTCACAGCATTGGCAAAAGTTGACAAATATTTCAAACTAATTTTGAAACTTTAGAAATCCTGAAAAATTTATTTGCCCATATATGCAGCCACTTACTCTTATGTGGACATATCTGTTTAAATTTAGGTGCTAGCCTCATTTTTCCCCAAATACCCCATTAAGCCAGTTGCCAGCACAAGGCCAATGCTGTGCTGGGAGCTTATGTCAATTATTCACATGACTTGACCCTGTAAAATTGCAGTCAGGTGTGGGATAGTTTTGTACTGGAAGCCAAACATTCCTTACACAAGAGTGAAAAATCTAAGTACCGACGGAGTTAAGTAACTTGTAAGATTGTCTGTGGTAAAAAAAATCATAGTATCGTAGTAGGCACAGCATAGGGGGAGGCCATTTGGCCCATCGTGCCTGTGCCAGCTCTTTGAAAAAGCTATCGAGTTAGTACCAGACCCCTGCTCTTTCCCCATAACCCCGTAATTTTTTTCCCTTCAAGTATTTATCTAATTCCCTTTTGAAAGTTACTGTTGAATCTGCTTCCACCACCCTTTCAGGCAGCGCATTCCAGATCATTACAACTCTCAGCGTAAGAAAATGTTTCCTCCTGTCACTTCTGGCTCTTTTGCCAATCACCTAAAATCTGTGTCCTCTGGTTACCAACCCTTCTGCCACTGGAAACAGTTTCTCCTTATTTACTCTATCAAAACCCTTCATGATTTTGAACACCTCTATCAAATCTCCCCTTAACCTTCTCTGCTCTAAGGAGAACAACTCCAGCTTCTCCAGTCTCTCCACATAACTGAAGTTCCTCATCCCTGGTACCATTCTGAAGTAGGTAGTGCAATGTTTCATTTAAAATGCCAGATTGGAGATGCAATAAATGCCCAGACAGGCAAGGCGCCCATGAGTTGGGGGGAGACGAGAAAAATTACCTCGTCAGAGTCCTGCTCCTGATCATTATTTAGCTGGAAATGCACTTGTATGGACATCGAGTGAGGATAGGGCTGGACTTGGCTGCATGTCCCTGATGGTCAAGCACCAACACTCACCATCTTGGCTAACACAAATAATGACCACTTTAGTCATGTACCAGAGGGGAGCCATTCCTATTGAACTGCACCTCAGCAAGGAATCAATGTGAGGGCAAAAATTGGTGAAAATAACACTTTTGACTAGCAACAGAAGTCTTGCTTGAATCATTTGTAGGGCAGTCACCTTCAGAATAAAAGGAATTCATCATTAGCCAGAATCTCCTCATACCGTTACTACAAAGTAACAAAAATGAAACGCTGAATTCAGCCATATATATCTACTTCATTGGGATGATTGGGGAAGAGAAGAGAAGGGCAATAAAAAGAAACCTTTGCATTTCTGTACCAAATGTTATTTGTAGCATGTAAAATTCTCCACAGCAGACTTAGAGAAAATTGAATATCATAGCATCAAAATAGTACTGCATCAACTTTGTTATCATCCACACAAGAAATTTTTATTGTTTACTGATAGTTAGCACAATACTCAATTGATTTACTGATATTTATGAAAATAATTTCTAGCAATCAAAAGAATGCAGTGATTTGATTTGATAAAAAAAAACTATTACATTGGCGAGGAATTAAATAATGTTCTATAACAGGATCTGTTCTTATAAAATTGATATCATATTTGAAAAATGTATTGATACAAATAGAATCCATTTTGTATGTGAAAAAATATTAAGCAGAATTTTAAATGGAGGTCTAGGAATATCTAGGCTGTGAACACTATGGGGGCGAAATGTGTCTTGGGCAGTAGTGAATCAGCAGCCTGTTTTATACTCCACCTGATATTCTTTTCCAGTGACTTCAATGGGAAAGAAAATTAGGCGGAGTACAAAATGGGTTGCGGATTCGCTACCACCTGTTTGGCGCCATCACCCAACATGAATTTCACCCCTTACATTTTGTAGAAAACCTCCATTTAAAATCAGTTAAGGTTTAAAGTTCATTAATATCAATTCCAACCTGATTGACTATCAGAATCTTCTTCATCATCCTCTTCTTCATCATCGTCATCTTCGTCTGACTCATCAGAATCTTTGCTACTTGGAACATCAGAATCAATCCCTCTGAAATGATCAGCCAAAGACTGGGTAGAATGTTGATGTTGCTGTTGGACAGGTGCAGTGATCTTAATGCTTACGGATTTGTCTTTAGCAGAACTCTGGGATAATACAGGAGAGGTAGAACGTCGAACTGGTGTCACATGATTGCTGGAATGATTCTTCAAATTAGAACCAAGGGGAAGTGGTGAAAAGGGTGTACTGCTGCCAGAGTTTGTAACTACTTTTTCAGTATTCTTAATTTGGATTCTAGATTTGGTCGTAAGTGCCAATGGGGCTTCCTGAATGACACTCTGAATAACCCCATTCGGTTGCTGCTGTGCTACAAGTGCACTTGTTATCAAGGGGCTTGACTGGTTACCATCAACTGGAGGCAGCTTCTGGTGTGCTGGTGAACTAGCAGCAGATTTTGGACTAGACAAAGGGGTCTGGAAGCTCTTGTTACCACCTGCTGCTGCCTTCTTCTGGGCCTTGTACTGTTCTTGCTGTTTCTTTAATTGTGCTGGAAATGACTGCTTAAATAGTTCCTGTAAGTAGAACAGAATACTGAATTAACAACCAGGAGTAAAATGTTCACTACAATGAAGACAACATAAGCCAAAAACAGTATGCAAACATTTCTGAAAACAATGTTGTCAAGACAAAACTGAAAGGCTCCCTGCCAAAAGTATGCATTTGTAAAATTAGCCTTGATGAATACAAGAAATTTCCATTAGGACACCTGATAGAAGCACAGCTGTACATTTTATAAATACAGGAAGTCAAATTAAGGCCAGATCTTTAAAATAGATGTAAAGCCGAGGTAAGAATCTAAACTATACAACTCAATCATGAGTCAAAGATCAATACTCACTACTACTAAAAGAATGTAGTCACATTTCTTCACGATGTCAACTTTCTGTTCACAGCCTGGTAATGCACATCACCAAGTACAGGCAACATGAAGGAAAGAAAATATCACAGGAAGGAAATCTACCTAAACCGCTACAATACCTAGTGTGTCTGAGTCATAAAAAAGGGGCTTGGCAGACCCTCCAGGCTTTGTGGGAGGGAGGGGAGCAGGATTGGCTGAGTATGCAAAAGAAAAATATTTTTCATCTGTCTGAGGACACACTATCCTCTCTTTGTAAAGATAAACTAACAAAACTATGTTGATTACTTCTGGTGTAACGGTTTGAGCCTCTTCATAAATGATTGTAAGAGTTTCACTTTAAGGCAAATGAAAAGGATACAAGTAGATTATTTACCAATAATGCAATGCTTAGAAAACAATTTAAAATTAAAAGCAAAACCTACAGACTTCCAAATCAAGTATCCCTATTTACCATCTGAAAAAGAGTATATGTAGCTCTGAACTTACAATCCCAAGCTCTTAAGATTCAAGTTTTGCATGACCTAATCAACCACTTCTCACGTTACCACATCTTCTTTCCTACTCTTTTCAAGGTTGCCATGATGTGGAGATGCCGGTGATGGACTGGGGTTGACAATTGTAAACAATTTTACAACACCAAGTTATAGTCCAACAATTTTATTTGAAATTCACAAGCTTTCGGAGGCTTCCTCCTTCCTCAGGTGAATGTTGTGGAAATGAAATCCTCGAACCCTTCGCATTTATAAATCACAGAACAATACCTGGTGATTACAGATAGTCTTTCCAACTGCCCGTTGCCAAGGCAATCACAGTGTGCAGACAGAGAGGTGTTACCTACAAGTCCACCGAATATACAAACCACCAAAAAAAGAGGCAGAAACATAGAAAAGACAGCAAATGACCCGTTATATTAAAAACAGATAACATTTGTTCGCTGGTGGGGTTACGTGTAGCGTGACATGAACCCAAGATCCCGGTTGAGGCCGTCCTCATGGTTGCGGAACTTGGCTATCAATTTCTGCTCGACGATTTTGCGTTGTCGTGTGTCTCGAAGGCCACCAGACAATCGCCAGACAGGAGGGTTCCCTCCCAGTCGGGGAACACTTCAGCAGTCAAGGACATTCAGCCACCGACCTTCGGGTAAGCATACTCCAAGGCGGCCTTCGAGACACACAACAACGCAAAATCGTCGAGCAGAAATTGATAGCCAAGTTCCGCACCCATGAGGACGGCCTCAACCGGGATCTTGGGTTCATGTCACGCTACACGTAACCCCACCAGCGAACAAATGTTATCTGTTTTTAATATAACGGGTCATTTGCTGTCTTTTCTATGTTTCTGCCTCTCTCTCTTTTTTTTTGGTGGTTTGTATATTTGGTGACCTTGTAGGTAACACCTCTCTGTCTGCACACTGTGATTGTCTTGGCAACGGGCAGTTGGAAAGACTATCTGTAATCACCAGGTATTGTTCTGTGATTTATAAATGCGAAGGGTTCGAGGATTTCATTTCCACAACATTCACCTGAGGAAGGAGGAAGCCTCCGAAAGCTTGTGAATTTCAAATAAAATTGTTGGACTATAACTTGGTGTTGTAAAATTGTTTACACTTTTCAAGGTTGGTGGTGCCCTGAAAAATGAACTTTGGCCATTGCCTAGATTTTTCCGTTTTACAAACCCAAACCATGATGCGTGAAATTATTAAGTCAACTTGCCTGTTTCAAACGAAAATCATGTGGTGACCCCAGTTCTTCAGAAGCACATATATTCCCTGCCTTGAGAAGTTCAGGCAAAGCACCAGCTGGTTTTGGAGAAGATTCTTTCCTTCCCTGATTGACCAAAGGCACAGGTTTCATCCCAACTGTTAGTCCTGTGGACTGAATGACACTCTGGTGTTTTTTACCAGACTCATCATTTGCATGAGAGCTCTGGAAAATTAGGGAAAGTTGCGACAAAACCGGAGGCTGTTTCTGCTGGGACTGGAATGGATGTGAA
The DNA here is from genome assembly GCF_035084215.1 of Heptranchias perlo. Classification (NCBI taxonomy): domain Eukaryota; kingdom Metazoa; phylum Chordata; class Chondrichthyes; order Hexanchiformes; family Hexanchidae; genus Heptranchias; species Heptranchias perlo. Next base: position 43,361,146 of record NC_090331.1, on the reverse strand, counting down.
GTCTGAGATTCTGTGGCAAGATGTAAATGCTGGTTAATTCTTTTGTCTTGTGAGTGTTTAAGGTCACAAACAGTCTGGCCTGCTTCTTTTGGCTCCTTCATGGTGTGCATCAAACTCTGCAAATAAAATTTAAATTCATTTGGTAAGACTGGAGGATTCTTAAAGAATTATAGGTTAGGTCCTATCTTTAGCTTTTTTATTCTATGCCTGGTAATGTTCTTAATCTTAACTTTTATAAACATCATCTTTAAAAAGTTTTTGAAAATCCAGATGTTCCCATGCAGAACATGAGCAATTGGCTTGTGGTGGGGAGGGGGGGAAAGAGATGAAGGTCTGAGGGGGAGATCAGACATGGTTCTTGCTCCTGCTTTTATCTAGTTACTGCTGCTGAAAAGCAAGCAAGTGCAAGGTGGGGGGAGAAATCGATTGGGCTTGGTTGCGATGCTCTGCATAATTGACTAGCTTGCCAACAATAACTGACTAGGATCACATATTAAGAATAGCCACTTGGAAAGTGCACAGGAGAGTTGAGAGCACAATTAAAAATTTTGGCTGATTTTCCGGTCCCTAACAAGAGGTGTGAATGCTGATTATAGTGCTCCTGCTACCATTCCCGAGTTAGCAGAAGAGACAGTGGACCAAATCTGGTCTATATGACTTAGATAGTTGAGGGTTACTTATTGCTTTAAGGAATTAAGCCAGAGAGCTGTATCCTTCTTGTTACAATTATTATATATATATATATATATATATATATAAAAATAATATTTTTCAGTCAAAAAACATATTTGTCAGTCAAAAAACGGGAGCAGGAGAACAGGAACAGAGTACAGAACAGAAAGAGTAAGAGTAGGCCAGACCTGGGATGAGAGGGTTGTCCTATGATGAGAGATCGCGTAGAATTGGCCTATACTCTCTGGAGTTTAGAAGAATGAGGGGTGACCTCATTGAAACATAAAAGATTCTGAGGGGGCTTGACAGGGCAGATGCTGAGAGGTTGTTTCCCCGAGCTGGAGTGTCTAGAACTAGGGGGCATAGTCTCTGGATATGGGGTCAGCCATTTAAGGCTGAGATGAGGAGGAATTTCTTCACTGAGAGGGTTGTGAATCTTTGGAATTCCCCGCCCCAAAGGTCTGTGGATGCTGAGTCTTTGAGCATATTCAAGGCTGAGATAGATAGACTTTTGGACTCTAGGGGAAATCAAGGGATATGGGGATCAGGCGGGAAAGTGAAGTTGAGGTCGAAGATCAGCCATGATCTGATTGATTGGCGGAGCAGGCTTGAGGGGCCGTATGGCCTACTCCCGCTCCTATTTCTTATGTTCTTAGAAGCAGAGTGAGCTACAACAATATCTACTACAAATGACACAACTTCCAGTGACCTAAATTTCCAGTCTTATGTGAATATATATAGCTGCTACTGATCAATCTTTTGTTTCTTAACCTGTCCCATTACCATCATCCTTGCCTTGCATCACCATCCCTTTTGTCATTTAATTACTCATGCCGTCCACCTTATCAGAGACCTTCCCTTTTGTTCTTTCCTCCCTTCCCCCACTTTCCCTGGCTTTGTACTTGCTCAAAAACTTTAACATCTTCCAGTTCTGATGAAAGGTCTTCGACCTGAAACATTACCTCTGTTTCTTTCATTTCTCATTACAGCCTTGGTCCAAACATGGACAAAAGAGCTAATTCCAGAGGTGAGGTGAGAGTGACTGCCCTTGACATCAAGGCAGCATTTGACCGAGTGTGGCATCAAGGAGCCCTAGTAAACTTGAAGTCAATGGGAATCGGGGGAAAACTCTCCAGTAGCTGGAGTCATACCTAGCACAAAGGAAGATGGTAGTGGTTGTTGGAGGCCAATCATCTCAGTCCCAGGGCATTTCTGCAGGTGTTCCTCAGGGAAGAGTCCTTGGCCCAACCATCTTCAGCTGCTTCATCAATGACCTTCCCTCCATCATAAGGTCAGAAATGGGGATGTTCGCTGATCATTGCAGTGTTCAGTTCCATTCACAACCCCTCAGATAATGAAGCAGCCTGTGCCCGCATGCAGCAAGATGTGGACAACATCCAGGCTTGGGCTGATAAGTGGCAAGTAACATTTGCGCCACACAAGTGCCAGGCAATGACCATCTCCAACAAGAGAGAGTCCAACCACCTCCCCTTGACATTCAACGGCATTACCATCGCCGAATCCCCCACCATCAACATCCTGGAGGTCACCATTGACCAGAAACTTAACTGGACAAGCCACATAAATACTGTGGCTACAAGAGCAGGTCAGAGGCTGGGTATTCTGCAGTGAGTGACTCACCTCCTGACTCCCCAAAGCCTTTCCACCATCTACAAGGCACAAGTCAGGAGTGTGATGGAATATTCTCCACTTGCCTGGATGTGTGCAGCTCCAACAACACTCAAGAAGCTCGACACCATCCAGGACAAAGCAGCCCGCTTGATTGGCACCCCATCCACCACCCTAAACATTCACTCCCTTCACCACCGGTGCACCGTGGCTGCAGTGTATACCATCCATAGGATGCATTGCAAGCAACTCGCCAAGGCTTCTTCGACAGCACCTCCCAAACCCGCGACCTCTACCACCTAGAAGGACAAGAGCAGCAGGCACATGGGAACAACACCACCTGCACATTCCCCTCCAAGTCACACACCATCCCGACTTGGAAATATATCGCCGTTCCTTCATCGTCGCTGGGTCAAAATCCCGGAACTTCCTGCCTAACAGCACTGTGGGAGAACCTTTACCACACGGACTCCAGCGGTTCAAGAAGGCGGCTCACCACCACCTTCTCAAGGGCAATTAGGGATGGGCAATAAATGCTGGCCTTGCCAGCGACGCACACATCCCACGAACGAATAAAAAAAAATGCTGCCTGACTTGCTGAGCTTCCAGAGCATTTTCTGTTTTTATTCGAGTGTGGATTACACTCACTTCCACTTTTAAGTAAAAATTTATATTCAAAAGATCAAAATAACTGATTGTAGAGCATAAAAATAGGAGGTTATTTTACTTCAACAGTTTATTCAGGATTCTGGCCATATAGATGACTCTAAGGAAGACATAAAGCTTACAGTATGTACTTCCCATTTCAATTCCAATCTACACATCAATACTGAAGGTATTACAATACAAAACTTAGAGTTCATCTTGCCAGTAATGAGACCAAAAATTTAACAAACAGAAAATACTCGTTTCTTCAGAAGTTATTTAAAAAGCTAATTAACCCATTAGAGGCTTTTTTAAAAAACTCATTCATGGGATGTGGACATTGCTGGCAAGGCGAGCATTTATTGCCCATCCCTAATTGCCCTCGAGTAGGTGGTGGTGAGCCGCCTTCTTGAACCGCTGCAGTCCGTGTGGTGAAGGTTCTCCCACAGTGCTGTTAGGAAGGGAGTTCCAGGATTTTGACCCAGCGACGATGAAGGAACGGCGATATATTTCCAAGTCAGGATGGTGTGCGACTTGAAGGGGAATGTGCAGGTGGTGGTGTTCCAATTCACCTGCTGCCCTTCTCCTTCAAGGTTATAGAAATCGAGGGTTTGGGAGGTGCTGGCGAAGAAGCCTTGGCGAGTTGCTGCAGTGCATCTTGTCGATGGTGCACTCTGCAGCCACAGTGCACCGGTGGTGGAGGGAGTGCCAATTAAGCGAGCTGCTTTGTCCTGGATGGCGTCGAGCTTCTTGAGCGTTGTTGGAGCTGCACGCATCCAGGCAAGTGGAGAGTATTCCAACACACTCCTGATTTGTGTCTTGTAGATGGTGGAAAGGCTTTGGGATATCAGGAGGTGAGTCACTCGCTGCAGAATAACCAGCCTCTGACCTGCTCTTGTAGCCACAGTATTTATGTGGCTGGTCCAGTTTAGTTTCTGGTCAATGGTGACCCTCAGGATGTTGATGGTGGGGGATTCCACGATGGTAATGCCGTTGAACGTCAAGGGGAGGTGATCAGACTCTCTCTTGTTGGAGATGATCACTGCCTGGCACTTGTGTGGCACGAATGTTACTTGCCACTTATCAGCCCAAGCCTGGTTGTTGTCCAGGTCTTGCTGCATGCGGGCACAGAAGAACATAAGAAATAGGAGCAGGAGTACGCCATCTGGCCCCTTGAGCCTGCTCCGCCATTCAACAAGATCATGGCTGAACTTCTACCTGCCATTTTCCTGCGTTATCCCCATGTCCCTTGATGCCTTTAATATCTAGAAATCTATCGATCTCTGTTGTGAATGTATTCAATGACTGAGCTTCCACAGCCCTCTGGGGCAGAGAATTCCAAATTCACCCTCTGAGTGAAGAAATTTCTCCTCATCTCAGTTATAAATGGCCTACCCCTTATTCTGAGACTGTGAACCCTGGTTTTAGACTCCCCAGCCAGGGAAACATCCTCCTTGCATCTACACTGTCCAGCCCTGTAAAAAATTTGTATGTTTCAATGAGATCACCTCTCATTCTTCTAAACTCTAGAGAATATAGGCCTAGTCTACTCAATCTCTCCTCATACGACAATCCCGTCATCCCAGGAATCAGTCTGGTGAACCTTCGTTGCATTCCCTCTATGGCAAGTATATCCTCTCTTCGGTAAGGAGACCAAAATTGAATACAATACTCCCGGTGCGGTTTCACCAAGGCCCTATATAATTGCAGTAAGACATCTTTACTCCTGTACTCAAATCCTCTTATAATATAATAAAGGCCAACATACCATTTGCCTTCCTAATTTCTTGCTGCACCTGCATGTTAGCTTTCAGCGACTCATGTACAAGGGCACCCAGGTCCCCTTGAACATCAACATTTCCCAATCTCTCACCATTTACAAAATGCTCTGCATTTCTGTTTTTCCCACCAAAGTGGATAACTTCACATTTTCCCACATTATATTCCATCTGTCAAGTTCTTGCCAACTGACTTAGCCTGTCTATATCCCCTTGAAGCCTCTTTGCATTCTCCTCACAATTCACATTCCCACCTAGTTTTGTGTCATCAGCAAACTTGGAAATATTACATTTGGTCCCCTCTTCCAAATCATTGATATAGATTATGATTAGCTGGGGCCCAAGCACCGATCCCTGCCATACCCCACTAGTCAGTCAACCTGAAAAAGACCCATTTATTCCGACTCTGTTTTCTGTCTGTTAACCAATTCTCAATCCATGCCAGTATATTACCCCCAATTCCATGTGCTCTAACTTTGTTCACCTCCTGTGTGGGGCCTTGTCGAAAAGCCTTCCGAAAATCCAAATACACCACATCCACTGGTTCCCCCTTGTCTATTCTACTAGTTACATCCTCAAAGAACTCCAATAGGATTGTCAAACATGATTTCCCTTTCATAAATCCACGGACTGCTTCATTATCTGAGGGGTTGCGAATGGAACTGAACACTGTGCAATCATCAGCAAACATCCCCATTTCTGACCTTATGAAGGAGGGAAGGTCATTGATGAAGCAGCTGAACGTGGTCGGGCCCAGGACACTGTCCTGAGGAACTCCTGCAGCGATGTCCTGCGGCTGAGTTGATTGGCTTCCTACAACCACTACCATCTTTCTTTGTTCATTATAGTTATGTTTGATATTGTAATGAACAGCAATTGCCAAATTCTTCTGTGCTTCATATTTCCATTTACTTGCACAGAAAGATATTTATGCAGGCTAGCAATGAGGTTTATTTCTACATATTACATCCTACACAGACCACTGGCATCAAGGAATGTCTGAGTTATCTCCACGTGACCAACACCCCTCAACAAAGTATATAACACCTTGTTCAACTCTGGAACACTTTTGTTTTTCACAGCACTGGGTAAGTGTTTGACACTTACAACCTGAGTCTCATTTCCCCAAAGTTTATCACCAAATAGTTTAATAGCCTATGGACTCAGATACAAAAGCAGTTCACAGATGACTCTGACAAATGACCAGAGTCTACTTGCAGGGGAAGTCAGGGTCTGGACTGGTACAAAAAATAATTAAAAGGCTAATGGAATGCTAGCCTTTCTCTCAAGAGGGCTGGAATACAAAGAGGTGGAAGTTATGATGTTACAGCTGTAAAGAGCTCTGCTGAGACTCCATTTAGAGTACTGTGTTCAGTTGTGGGCATCACATCTCAAAGCATATATTGGGCTTGGAGGGGATGCAGCGCAGATTCACCAGAATGAAAGTGGGCCTAAAGGGTTAAATTATGAGAACAGAGTGCATAGACTAGGCTAGTCTTCACGCCTATGTAACTTGAGTTTCCGTGTCCATTCGCGTCCGCGTTTTGGCTGACGCTCCAGACCTGAGCCCATTGCTTCTATTTCCCATTTTCTCACCTTTTCTTTACCCCTCCTCGGCCCCTCTTTCCTGTCGCCATGCCTCCTTTCATTTCTACCCTTGCGGGTTCTCTGCCCTCCCCCACCGAGACCCCTACCCCAGCCCTTCAGCACTCCTTGACCTTCCTACTCTCCTGCCACCATCCCAAGCTTGATTCCCTCTTAGATAAGCCTACAGCTTCCCACTGTGCCTCCCTTGGCATTCTTCGAAGGGCCCATCGAGGCACTCGTTGCTCCCTTCTTATGAGCAGCAACCCCAACTGCCCCATCCTACTCTCTCACTGACTTTTCCACCCAGCACACCCGCTGGGGGCTAATCTTGCCAATCTGCTTCCTGTTCCAGTCATCCCTCCCAGCTCTGGCCCTGTGGACTTTGCCAGCGGATCAGCTATCACTGCCCCCCTCCGCCTCTCCCTCCAGAATGTCCGCTCATTTGTGAACAAGGCCCTTGCCACCCATGAGTTTATTGTGGATGATTGCATTGACATCATGGCCTTGACGAAAACCTGGCTGACAGGCGATAATACCTTCTCCCTTAATGAAGCCTCCCCACCTGGCTATATCTTCCACCACTTGCCCCTCCCAGACCACCGCAGTTGCGGTGTGGCCCTCATCACTAAATCACACTTTGGTCTGTCCCCCTACTCCTCTGGCACCTTCTCTTCCTTTGAGCATCTCACCTTGTTCCACCCCTCTCGCCTCTCCTTTAAAATCCTTGATCTCTACCGCCCACCCAAGTACCACCCTAAGTTTCTCACCAAGATATCTTCACTGTTTTCCTCCCTTAGCTTCTGCACCAAGCGACTTCTCATCCTCGGTGATTTCAACCTCCATCTTAACTCATCATGCTCTCTCTCCTGAGATCACTGCCCTCCTATCCTCCCTTAATCTCTCCCTCCATATAAACTCCCCTACCCACATTCACGGCCACCCCCTTGACCTTGCTATCTCACGTGGCCCCTCTAGTCCCACTGTGTCTATCACGGATAAGGCCATCTCTGATCACTTCCTTGTATCCCTCTCCACCCAAATCCCCTTTCCCCCTCCCAACCCCACTTCCTTCTGTGTCCGCCCCTGGAAAAAAACTCTCCCGCAAATCACTTTCAAATTCCCAACTGATCTCATCGAAACATATAAAATTCTAACAGGACTAGACAGACTAGATGCAGGGAGGATGTTCCCGATGGATGGGGAATACATAACCAGGGGTCACAGTCTCAGGATACGGGGGTATGCCATTTAGAACAGAGATGAGGAGAAATTTCTTCACTCAGAGGATGGTGAACCTGTGGAATTCTCTACCACAGAAGGCAGTGGAGGCCAAGTCATTAGATGTAGTCAAGAAGGAGATAGATATATTTCTTAATGCTAAAGGGATCAAGGGATATGGGGAAAAAGCGGGAACAGGGTACTGAGTTAGACGATCAGCCATGATCATTTTGAATGGCGGAGCAGGCCCGAAGGGCCAAATGGCCTACTCTTGCTCCTATTTTCTATGTTTCTAGCCTTTGGCCCTTCATTCGCCATGACATTTCTGCAGCTACCAATCTGCTCAATGACACCCTCACCTCCACCTTTGATGCCTTTGTCCCCATTAAAACCATTACTCTTTCTCACACCCTGGTCGTTCCTCCTGGTATAACCCTCATCTCCGCTTCCTTAAGTCCAAGGGACGCAGACTTGAAAGTTTATGGCGGACAACTGGTTTAGCCATTCATCACCAGATCTGGCTGGACCACATAAAGCACTAACAGGTCCTGCTCTCCACTGCCAAAAATGCTCACTATTCCAGGATCATCCTGGAATGCAAAGATAACCCCCGGCTTCTCTTCTCCGCTACAAACCATCTTTTTAAACCCCTCTCCTCTGCCCCTTCCACCCTCACCTCCAACGAAAAGTGCGAGGAGCTCATAGGCTTCTTTGTCACTAAGACTGAGACCATCCATTCACCTGCCTCTGCCGCTTCCCTCCCTTCCCCTAACCCACCAAGCCAAACTTCCCCTACGTTTCCCCCCTGCCCTAGCCATGAACTTGCATCTTTCTCTAGTTTCTCTCCTCAAGCCCTCTCCAAGCTCATCTTGACCATGAGACCCACCTCCTGCTCCCTTGACCCCGATTCCCACTAAACTGCTGACCACCCAGCTTCCCTTCCTGGCCCCCATTAGCTAATGTTGTTAACGGTTCCCTTTCCTCAGGCACTGCCTCCCTCCCCTTCAAATCTGCCGTCATCACACCCCTCCACAAAAAACCCATGCTTGACCCCTCTGTCCTTGCAATCTACCGCCCCAACGTCAAACACCTTTTCTTCTCCAAAGTCCTTGAACGTGTTGTTGACTCCCAAATCTGTGCCCATCTTTCCCGCAACTCCATCTTTGAATCCGTCCAATCAGGTCTCCCCCCTTGCCACAGTGCTGAAATGGCCCTTATCAAAGTCACAAATGACATCCTATGTGACTGTGACCATGATAAACTATCCCTCCTCATCCTGTCTGCAGCCTTTGACATGGTTGACCACACCATCCTCCTCCAACGCCTCTCCTCTGTCGTTCAGCTGGGTGGGACTGCGCTCGCCTGGTTCCATTCTTATCTATCCCACTCCCGCACCATTACATCTGGAGTCCCCCAAGGATCTATCCTTGGCCCCCTCCTATTTCTTATCTGCGTGCTGTCCCTCGGTGACATCATCCAAAAACACAACGTCAGACTCCACATGTACGCTGACGACACCCAGCTCTACCTCACAACCACCTCCCTCAAGCCCTCCACTGTCTCTCATTTGTCACATTGCTTGTCCAACATCCAGTACTGAATGAGCAAAAATTTCCTCCAACTAAATATTGGGAAGACCGAAGCCATTGCATTTGGTCCCCGCTGCAAACTCCGTTCCCTAGCCACCGACTCAATCCCTCTCCCTGGCCACTGTCTGAGGCTGAACCAGACCATTCGCAACCTTGGCGTCCTATTTGACCCTGAGATGAGCTGCCGACCACAGATTCGCTCCATCACCAAGACCACCTACTTCCACCTCTGTTACATCGCCCATCTCCGCCCCGCCTCAGCTCATCTGCTGTTGAAACCCTCATCCATGACTTAGTTACCTCCAAACTCTACTATTCCAATGGTGTCCTGGCTGGCCTCCCATCTTCCACCCTCCATAAATTTGAGCTCATCCAAAACTCTGCTGCCTGTATCCTAACTCACACCAAGTCCCGTTCTCCCATCACCCCTGTGCTCACTGACCTACATTGGCTCCCAGTCCGGGAACGCCTCAATTTTAAAATTCTCATCCTTGTTTTCAAATCCCTCCATGGCCTTGCCCCTCCGTATATCTGCAACCTTCTCCAGCCCTACAACCCTCCAAGATCTCTGCACTCCTCCAATTTATGCCTCTTGCGCATCCCTGATTTTAATTGCGCCACCATTGGCAGCCTTGCCTTCAGCTGCCTAGGCCCTAAGCTCTGGAATTCCCTCCCTAAACCTCTTTGCTCTCTACCTCTCTCTCCTCCTTTAAGAGTTCCTTAAAGCCTACCTCTTTGATCAAGCTTTTGGTCATCTGTCCCAACACCTCCTTATGTGGCTTGGTGTGAAAGGTTGTTTAATAATGCTCCTGTGAAGCGCCTTGGGACGTTTTACATCATTAAAGGTGCTATATAAATGCAAGTTATTGTTGTTGTTGAATGTGGAAGATCAAGGGGTGATATAATTGAGGTGTTTAAGCTGATCAAAAGGAGTTGATTGGGTAGATAGAGAGAAACTATTTCCTGCGGTGGGGGAGTCCAGAACATTAGAGCTAGGCCGTTCAGAGGTGATGTCAGAAAGCACTTCTCCATACAAAGCGAAGTAGAAATCGGAAACTCTCACCCAAAAAGCTGCTGAGGCTAGGTCAATTGAAAATTTCAAAAATGAGATTGATAGATTTTTGTTAGGCAAGGGTATTAAGGTGGGTAGATGGAGATAAGATACAGATCAGTCATGATCTAATTGAATGGTGGAACATTCTCAAGGGACTGAATGGCCTACTCCTGTACCTATGGTGTGCTGACCTTGTCTGGGCAGATTATCTTTAATAGGTCAAAGCTTTGGCTTGTACAATCAGTACATGTTTCTCAAGACATGCATGGTGCTGAGCACCGGTGGACCCTCAAAACTGTATGCATATCATCGAAAGGTTTCTGACTGTCGTTACTCCTTATGGATGATTGGAATGTATCAGATCTGGAGCTTCAAAGGTGAAGCAATTCCCCTTCAACTTTGTGTTTTCTGCTTCCTTTTAGAGGTTCACCAATTACATAGCATTAGCAAGGGGTTCAGAGTGACATAACAATCAATCATCTAACTGTAATTAGTTTGGCACCACCTTTGCTTTCCAATTGCATTGTTCAACATCACTGGGAAATTTTGGACTATTGGTTAGTCACCAAAAGAGCAGCTCTTAGCTGGAAGATGCTGACCTTGAGACAAGGGATACAGTTGCGCAGTTAAGCAAACATGGTTAACAAATGAGGTAAGAAACACTATCAAGCTAAAAGAAAAGGCTTACACAAATATAAATGCAAGGAAAAGTGGAAATCCAGCACACTGGGAGGGTTATAAAAAGCAACATAGGGATATAAACAAAGTAATGAGGTGCAAAAACAGAACATGAGAAAAAACTGGCAAGGGGTATTAAATCTAACAGCAAAAATTTCTATAAATATATTAAGAGAAAGAGTGGCAAAGAGGAATATGGGCCCATTGAAGACAGATGCAGGCAAGACTATAAATGACAATAAGAAAATGGCAGACTTGTTAAATTAGTACTTTGTATCCGTTTTCACAGTGGAGGAGGAGGCCAAAATATCAGCAATACAAGGGAACCTAAAATAAATCAAGGGGAGGAACTTAGTAGATTTAATACAAATTTTTAAAATGGTAATGGAGAAAATAATGGAACTTAATGACCTGATGTTTCGAACCCAGGGTATTAAAAAAATTGAAGAAATGGCAGATGCGTTAGTCATAGTTTTTCAAAGCTTTCTTGATTCAAGTATTGTGCGTTTGGATTGGAGAATTGCAAATGTCACTCCATTATTTAAGCCTGCCAGTTTAATATCAATTGTGGGGAAGTTACTGGAATCTGTCATCAGAGAGTGACTGAGCACTTGGCCATGTATCAGCTGTTCAAAGAGAGTCATCAGCATGGATTTGTGAAGGATAGGTCATGTCTGACTAATCTAGTTGAATTTTTTGAGGATGTCACTATTTTTTGAGCATGTCATGGCGGATAGGGGACTATCTATCGATGTTGTCTATATGGACTTCCAGAAGACATTTGATAAGATTCTGCACAAGAGATTATTAGCAAAAATGAGAATGCAAGGAATTGGAAATAACCTTGTGTCATGGGTCAGTAATTGGTTGGAAGGTAGGACACAGAGAATAGGGATAAAGGATTCGTTATCTGATTGGCAGGATGTGACAAGTGGTGTTCCCCAAGGATCTGTACTGGAGCCTCAGCTTTCCACCATATCTATAATGATTTGTAAGGAATCTTACACCAGGTTATAGTCCAACAAACTTATTTTAAAATAAATTTGTTGGACTATAACCTGGTGTTGTAAGATTCCTTACATTTGTCCACCCCAGTCCATCACCGGCATCTCCATATAATGATTTGGAAGAAGGAAGAGAGAATTGTATTTCTAATTTTGCAGATGACACCAGGTTAGGAGGCATAATCAGGTGAGTGGATGAGTGCAGGAAGTTACAAAAGGACGGAGTGAATGGGCAAAACTATGGAGGATGGAGTTCAATATGGGGAAATGAGAGGTCATCCACTTTGGATCAGAGACAAATCAGAATATTTTCTTAATGGTGAAAGCTATGAACACAAAACACTAAAAGCTAGTGCAAAGGTAAAAAGTACAAAGCGATGCTTCAGTGGTACAGTGCCTTGGTCAGACCCCATTTGGAGTACTGCATTCAGTTTTGGGCACTGAACTTCAGGAAGGTTATATTAGCCTTGGAAGGGGTATAGCACAGATTCACCAGAATGATGCTGAAGCATAAAGGGTTAAATTATGAGGACAGGGTGCTTGGAGTTTAGACAGTTGAGGTTATCTAATCGAGCTGTTTAAAATAATAAAGGGATTCAATAGGCAGATAGAGAAATTATTTCCTTTGGTGGAGGAATCCAGAACAAGGTGGCATTATCTTAAAATTAGAGCGAGGCCATTTAACAGCAAAATTAGGAAGCACTTTAGGTAGTGGAAATCTGGAATCTGCTCCCCCAAAAGGCTGTGTATATGGGGTCAATTGAAATTTTCAAGACTGAAATCAATGGATTTTTGTAGGTAGGGTATCAAGGGATTATGGAACAATGGTAGATAAATGGAGTTGAGGTACAGATCAGCCATGATCTAACTGAATGGCAATTGTAAATTGTCACTATTTGACCTATGACACAAGGTTATTTCCAATTCCTTGCGTTCTCATTTTTGCTAATAATCTCTTGTGCAGAATCTTATCAAATGTCTTCTGGAAGTCCACATATACAGTCCATCACCGGCATCTCCACATCATAATTGAATGGCAGAACAGGCTCAAGGGACTAAATGGCCTACTCCTATTCCTATATATGACCAAGTCAGAGTTGGCAATAGCCTCAGCTACAGTATTTGTATCAAGGCACTTACCCACACGGACCACAAAGCTTCGGACTGGGTTTATGTGAATGCGAATGCGAATAGGGAGGACTCGATGATGGATTATTTAGCCAATGATTTTCTTGCCTCTGCAGTCAGTCAAATAAAATGAAATTAAGCCTGCTAGCTGCTCATCCACCAATCAAGGTTCTAGATTAGTGGATGAGCAGCTGGCAGGCTTAGATATGGGGGCGGTGCCAAAGGACTGGAGGATTGCAAATGTTACACCACCATTTAAAAATGGGGAGTAGCAGCAATTGCAGGCCAGTCAGGTAGGGAAACTTTTAGACACAATAATCCGGGACAAAATTAATTGGCACTTGGAAAAGTATGGGCTTTTCAATGAAAGTCAGCACGGATTTGTTAAAGGAAAATCGTGTTTGACCAACTTGATTGAGTTCTTTGATGAAGTAACAGAGAGGGTTGATGAGGATAGTGCGGTTGATGAGATGGTGCGGTTGATGTTATGTACATGGACTTTCAAAAGGCATTTAATAAAGTACCACATAATAGACCTGTTAGCAAAGTTAAAGCCCATGGGATTAAAGGGGCAGTGGCAGCGTGGATACAGAAAGCAGAGAGTAGTGGTGAACGGTTGTTTTTCAGACAAGAGGGAAGTATTCAGTTGTTTCCCCCAGGGGTCGGTATTAGGACCACTGTTCTTTTTGATATTCATTAATGACCTGCACTTGGGTATACAGGGTGTAATTTCAAAGTCTGCAGATGACACAAAACTCAGAACTGTAGTAAACAATGTGAAGGATAGTAACAGACTGGTGAAATGGGCAGCACATAGAATCACAGAATGGTTACAGCACAGAGGAGGCCATTCGGCCTATGCCGGCTCTTTGTAAGAGCAATCCAGTTAGTCCCATTCCCCCGGTCTTTCCCCGTACCCCTGCAAATTTTTTCCCTTCATGTATTTATTCAATTCCTTTTTGAAAGCCACGATTGAATCTGCTTCCACTTTCAGGCAGCGCATTCCAGATCATAACTACTCGCTGCATAATAAAGTTTTTCCTCATGTCACCTTTGGTTCTTTTGCCAATCACCTTAAATCTGCGTCCTCTGGTTCTCGATCCTTCTGCCAATGGGAACGGTTTCTCTTTATTTACTTAATCTAAACGCTTCGTGATTTTGAACACTTCTCTGCTCTAAGGAGAACAACCACAGCATCTCCAGACTATTCACGTAACTGAAATCCCTCATCCCTGGAACCATTCTAGTAAATCTCCCCTGCACCCTCTCTAAGGCCTTCACATCCTTCCTAAAGTCCGATGCCCAGAATTGGACACAATACTCACAGCTGTGGCCAAACCAGCATAAAGGTTCAACATAACTGTCTTGCTTTTGTACTCTATGCCTCTATTTATAAAACCCAAGATCCTGTATGCTTTTTTAACTGCTTTCTCAACCTGTCCTGCCACCTTCAAAGATTTGTGCACATATACTCCCAAGTCTCTCTATTCCTGCACCCCCTTTAGAATTGTACCATTTAGTTTATATTGCCTCTCCCAATTATGCCTACCAAAATGTATCACTTCGCACTTCTCTGCGTTAAATTTCATCTGTCTTGTGTCCACCCATTCCACCAGCCTGTCTATGTTCTCTTGAAGTCTATCACTATCCTTGTCACTGTTTACTAAATTTCCAAGTTTTGTGTCATCTGCAAATTTTGAAATTGTGCCCTGTACACCCAAGTCCAAGTCATTAATATATATATAAAAAAAAGCAGTGGTCCTAGTACCAACCCCTGGGGAACACCACTATTCACCTCCCTCCAGTCTGAAAAACAACCGTTCACCGCTACTCTTTGTTTCCTGTCACTTAGCCAATTTTGTATCCATGCTGTCACTGCTCCTTTTACACCATAAGCTTCAATTTAGCTGACAAGCCTATTATATGACACTTTATCAAACGCCTTTTGAAAGTCCATATACACATCAACAACCACATTGCCCTCATCAACCTCTCTGTTACCTCATCAAAAAAACTCAATCAAGTTAGTTAAACATGATTTGCCTTTAACAAATCCATACTAGCTTTCCTTTATTAATCCACAGTTGTCCAAGTGACTATTAATTTTGTCCCGGATTATCGTTTCTAAAAGCTTGCCCACCACCAAGGTTAAACTGACTGGCCTGTAGTTACTGGATTTATCCTTACACCCTTTTTTGAACAAAGGTGTAACATTTACAATTCTCAAGTCCTCTGGCACCACCCCATAATCTAAGGAGGATTGGAAGATTATGGCCAGCACCTCTGCAATTTCCACCATTACTTCCCTCAGCAACCTATGATGCATCCCATCTGGACCAGGTGACCTATGTACTTTAAGTACAGCTAGCCTTTCTCTTACCCCCTCCTTATCAATTTTTAGCCCATCCAGTATCTCAACTACCTCCTCTTTTACTGTGACTTTGGCAGCATTTTCTTCCTTGGTAAAGACAGTTGAAAAGTACTCACTTAGTACCTCAGCCATGCCTTCTGCCTCCATGCGTAGATCTCCTTTTTGGTCCCTAATCAGCCCCACCTCTCCTCTTACTACCTGTTTACTATTTATATGCCTATGGAAGACTTTTGGATTCCCTTTTAAGTTAGCCGCCAGTCTATTCTCATACTCTCTCTTTGCTCCTCTTATTTCCTTTTTCAGTTCTCTGTACTTTCAATATTCAGCCTGGTTCACACTTGCATTATCAACCTGACATGTGTCATATGCCCCCTTTTTTTACTTCATTATACTCTTATTCTCTTTCGGCTCTGACTTTGGTTGCCCTACCTTTCCCCCTTGTGGGAATGTACAGAGACCCAAACCATCTCCTCTTTAAAGGCCGCCCATTGTTCAATTACAGTTTTGCCTGCCAGTCTTTGATTCCTATTTACCTGCACCAGATCCATTCTCAACCCACTGAAATTGGCCCTCCTGCAATTAAGTATTTTTACTCTAGATTGCTCTTTGTCCTTTTCCATAAATAATCCAAGCCTTATGATATTATGATCACTGTTCCCTAAATGTTCCCCCACTGACTCTTGCTCCACTTGACCCACTTCATTCCCCAGAACTAGATGCAGCAATGTCTCCTCCCGCATTGGGCAGGAAACATACTGATCAAGAAAGTTCCCCTGAACACACTTCAGAAATTCCTCCCCCTCTTTGCCCTTTACCTTATTACTATCCCAGTCTATATTGGGATTGTTGAAGTCCCCCATTATGACTACTCTATAGTTCTTGCACCTCTAATTTCCCTGCAAATTTGCTCCTCTATATCCTTCCCACCAGTTGGTGGCCTATGGATTACACCCAGTTTCTTAACTCTAGTCAAATAGATTCTGTCTTTGGCCCCTCAAGGACATCCTCTCTCTCCAGCACTGCAATATTCTCCTTAATCAATACAGCCATCCCTCCTCCTTTTTTTCCTTCCCTATCTTTCCTGAACACCTTGTATCCAGGAATATTTAGTACCCAGTCCTGCCCTTTTTTGAGCCAGGTCTTCGTTATCGCCACTATATCATATTCCCATGTGGCTATTTGCACCACCAGCTCAACAACCTTATTTACCATGCTTTGTGCATTTACACACATGCATTCTAAACCTCTTAGAACTTCTAGTATTCTCTCTTAGTCCGAACCCACCTAGTACTGTATTATTTCTTACTCTAGTGCTAGCTGTCTCTTCCAATCCTTTGTGCACCTTGTTTCTCCTTTCTAATGCGACATTGTGGTGCCCATCCCTCTGCCAAATTAGTTTAAACCCTCCCCCACAGAACTAGTGAACCTCCCTGCGAGGATATTAGTCCTAGCTTTGTTGAGGTGCAACCCATCCATCTTGAACAGATCCCTCCTGCCCCAGAACTGGTCCCAATGTCGAAAGAATCTAAAGCCCTCCGTCTTACACCATGTCTCTAGGCACACATTAACCTACCTTATCTTCCTACTTCTGTACTCACTAGCACATGGCATTGGGAGTTATCCAGAAATTACTACCTTTGAGGTTCTGCCTTTTAACTTCCTCCCGAGCTCCTGAAACTCTGACTGCAGGACCTCATCCCTTTTCTTTCCTATGTCCTTGGTACCCACATAGTCCACGACGTCCGGCTGTTCCCTTCCCTCCACAGAATGTTCTGCACCCTCTCCTTGATGTCCTTAACCCTGGCACCAGGGAGGCAACACACCATGTGGGACTCACATCAGTGGTCGCAGAAATGCCTGTCTGTCCCCCTGACTATCGAATCCCCTATGACTACTGCATTTCTATACTTCACTGTGCCCTCATGTGCAGTTCTTTGCCCCAAGGTGCCATGCTCAGGACTGCAGTCCTTCGAGGTGTTGTCGCCCTTACTGGTATTCAATGCTGAATTCTGGTTTGAGTGCCACACACCCAGAAGATTCCTGCAATGCCTGCCTCTTCCTGCCCTTTTGGATGGCCACCCACTTGCTATCCTGAACTCTGTGACCGATGAAATTTAACACAGAAGTGTGAAGTGATACATTTTGGTAGTAAGTATGAGGAGAGGCAATATAAACTAAATGGTACAATTTTAAAGGGGGTACAGGAACACAGAGGCCTGGGGGTGAATGTACACAAATCTTTGAAGGTGACAGGACAAATTGAGACAGTTGTTAAAAAAGAATGTGGGACCCTGGGATTTATTAACAGAGGCATAGAGTACAAAAGCAAGGAAGTTATATTTAAACCTTAATAAAACACTGGTTTGGCCTCAGCTGGAGTATTGTGTTTAATTCTGGGCGCCACACTTTAGGAAGGACGTCAAGGCCTTAGAGAGGGTGCAGAAGAGATTTAGTAGAATGATACGAGGGATGAGGAACTTCAGTTACGTGGATAGACTACAGAAACTGGGGTTGTTCTCCTTAGAGCACAGAAGGTTAAGAGGAGATTTGAAATAGGTGTTCAAAATCATGAACGGTTTTGATAGAGTAAATAAGGAGAAACTGTTGCCTGTGGGAGAAGGGTCAATGACCAGAGGACACAGATTGAACGTGATTGGCAAAAGAACCAGAGGTGACATGAGGTAACATTTTTATATGCAGAGAGTTGTTATGATCTGGAATGCACTGCCTGAAAGGGTGGTGGAAGCATATTCAATAATGACTTTCAAAAGGGAATTGGATGAATACTGTGGGGAAATAGCAGGGGAGTGGGACTAATTGCAAAGCTCTTTCAAAGAGCTGGCATAGTCATGATGGGCCAAATGGCCTCCTTCTGTGTTGTAACATACTAACTGTGAAGGGAAAAGTAGTTTCTCGTGCTCTGTCCTAAATCTCTTAAATTTAATCTTGTATCTATGGCCCCTTGTTCTGGACCAAACTACTGGAAGGTGCCAGTTTCTGCCTACCTTGTCCCAGTTTTTAATAATTTTTAATTCTTCTATATCACCCCATAATTCCATGTCCTAATGAAAAAAGACCCAATTTTTGAATTTCTTTGTATTTTTATTTCCTCATACCAGGCAGCATCCTGGTGAATTTGCACTGTACCCTCTCTAAAGCCTCAATATCCTTCCTGTAATGTGCAGCCCAATACTGCACAAAATACTCCTTTTAAGGTTTGGTACAGACTCATTACTTCTTGGTTTTATATTTTATACCTTGTGGTAAAAACTTGAACTCCATTAGCCTTTTTTTTACAGCCTTATCAACTTGGGGTGCTGCTTTTACGTGATGTGAACCTTGATCCCCAAATCCCTCTGTTCTTCGATAGCACTGAGCCTACTTCCATTTAGAGTATAATTACTAGTGTTATTTTTTCTTTTACTAAATGTACCATCTCACACTTAGTGACATTGCGTTCCGTCTGCCACTTTTTAGCCCATTCCCCCATCATCATTCCTCCATTATTAATATCCCTCTGCAGCTTTCTTTGGTCTTCACACCTGGAGTATTGTGTGCAGTTTTGGTCTCCTTACCTAAGAAAACAGGTTCACCAGACTGATTCCTAGGATGGTAGGACTGTTGTATGAGGAGAGATTGGGTCGACTCGGCCTGTATCCACTAGAGTTTAGAAAAATGAGAGGGGATCTCATTGAAACATATAAAATTCTGACAGGGCTAGACAGACGGGATGCAGGGAGGATGTTTCCCCTGGCTGGGGGGTCTAGAACGAGAGGTCACAGTCTCAGGATACGGGGTAGGACATTTAGGACTGAGATGAGAAATTTCTTCACTCAGAGGGTGGTGAACCTGTGGAATTCTCTACCACAGAAGGCTGTGGAGGCCAAGACACTGAATATATTTAAGAAGAAGATAGGTAGATTTCTAGACTCAAAAGGCATCAAGGGGTTTGGGGAGAGAGCGGGAATATGGTATTGAGATAGAGGGTCAGCCACGATCATATTGAATGGCGGAGTAGGCTCGAAGGGCTGAATGGCCAACTCCTGCTCCTATTTTCTATGTTTCTAACAAATTAACTATACCTCTTATTTTGTCATCATCTGCAAATTTCGACACCACTCCCTCTAGGTCTACATTCATACCATAGAGCAAGAATGTAGTAATAAAATATTCCTTCCCATGTAATAATCTGAATTCTGTACAGTTGATGAAGATTCAAGGTATCAGTATGAAATCTCCTGAGTAACTACATCTCATTAGAGGCAAAAAACACTGAAACAATGCATACTAGGGCACAAGTGTCAAACATTTACCCTGTGGTGTAAAGATTGTATTTTGATGTTAACCTACCTAACTGAGTCACAAGTTTTGATAATCCAGGTTAACAAATAAAGTCTTCCTGTTTGCCATTATTTGAGGGTCTCAAGATTTTACATGTCTTTGCAGTATTCAATTACATTGCTCAGACCATATAAATCAAAGATCAGCAGTCTAGTGTGTGCACATTCCAAGTAACAATAAGCATTGCCAGAAACTTTCGGGGAGAAATGACAAAAGATACGAATTTTGTCAGGTGTATCATCTTTGTACACTAAGGGCTCTTAGATTTGAACGTGGTATCTTCAGTTTTATTGAAATGTATTGCTTCCACACATTTTCATCTGTTACCTTTATCTTCAAGGTCAGGCTTTCATATCACACTAATGACACAACAGTATCCCTGCTGCAATGCATGAACAAATTCCTTGACTAACATCTAGATATCCTTTGTCTAATTGATGATTTATCTTTGTTATGACGTGCAGTTACTTCAATTAATCTTCACAAACCTTCAACAGGTTGTCGTGTGGAATGAATGTAAAGCTACATTTTTTTTAAAACAATGACCTCAACAAAACAAGAGAACTGGGAGACAGAAAAACACACCATATAAAGCAGAATATTTTAAAAATGTGTTAAAAAGCAATTGGGCATAATATACCCAACAGAACATTGGCAAGCTAGGACAAATAATTGATGATGTCCACTGACCATAGTTTGAAGGGCTGTGGTCTTGTGAAAGGCAAAATAAATTTCCCAGCACATACAGGCAAAAATACTAATAATCACATATGTATGTACAAAGTTGGTCTGAAGAATAAACATAAAAATCAAATACCACACCTATTTAAGGAAACAATTTTGTTAAGTCTTAAATTTTACCTTAGTCTTCTTTGCATGTGGGGCTTCAGTTTCAGAATCTGAATCCCCCTCCTCACTATCTTCTTCTCCAAGACTATGATCATCATCATCCTCATCGTCATCCTCATCATCATCATCGTCGTCATCGTCGTCGTCATCGTCGTCGTCATCAAAGTCATCAGAATCACTGCTGCTCAAACCCTCACTGGAAGAGTCTGATGACGTGCCCGATTCACTTTCACTATTGCTGGAGCTTTCAATTGCTTTCTTTCTGGGCTTCTATTAAAAGTTTTGCAATTAGACAAATTGCACAAGAAATTTACCTTCAGCAAATATTACTATTTAAAAAAAATATAAAATCATTCCCATCTTTTTGTACCCGCTTCCATCAGACACCATGACAATATTCTCAGCCGAAAGGGTAGGTAGGCAATCTGCTCCCACAACTCTAACAATACCATTTTTAATTCAACTAGCAGTCACCCTTGACTGAGTTATCTTCCAAAATTATCCCTTTTGCAGGGAAAAAGAGATATATCTGCACATCTCCATGTAAAAGTGCAGAACATATCTGCTGAGGCAGGAACTAAGGATGTAAAACCACTTCCTACCACTCCATGGCACAACATAGTGAACAGGCCCAGAAAATAGCTCCTAAGAGATTTTTCAGCTGCTCAAGATAAGAGGCTTAAGTAACGGAAAATGCATACTTATCTATTTTTAACAGCTAATATCAATATCAAAGTAAGATATATAGAAATGTTGCTTTTTCTGGATTATGCATTTATTCTTATCTCAGCCCAACTGCTGAATGTTGCACCTTTCTGGCCCAGTAGGAACTTTTCACTTCTCACACCAAGCTTTTGTGGCCTCTGAGTGAAACTGCAAAATTAATACTATAAATGCTAAATTATGTCCTGTGGAGTTATCTTCACAAGAAGTTAGGTAAAGATTTCCCAAATTAATTTCACTTATGGACCATCATAACCATAAGAAAACATCAAGTTTAATACTTTGTGAATTTCATGTTAAATATAGCTCCATTTTTCTCAATGAGCTATGCAGTCATCACAATAGGAAACAAAAGCAGTAGCACAATTAATTAGTTTATTTAGTTGACACATTTGTTTTTAAAGTTAAACAATGATTTAGACTGATATTAAATAAACCATCTGATAGGGACATCTCAAAAAGTAGCAGCAACAACAAGATTTTTATAATACATTGTCAAAGTTCTGGCACTATTTGAACATTATAAAGCTAGAAATAGTTAAGTAACCATTTAAACTCTCCTGCTAAAAAGACTTAGCCATATATATAAGCATGCAGGATGGTGCACATTTCAATAGACTAGCAAACACTAGGGAAAAAAGAAGTTAGATTGGCCAAAAGAGTATACTTTTGCTATTACACTGTTAATGAAATAAAAATCGGTTTAAACAGAATTTAACATGACAGAAAACAAAAGAGAACATACCTTTTCTTTTAGCTTGTCTGCTGGAGTTTCTGGATTCTTACTTTGCTCAAGAATGCATTTGCGTCCCTTTCCAGAAATTGTCATCTTAGTTTGCCCTGATGAAATCATTCCAATGGTAGCTAATCCAGATGTGCTGACTCCTGACACTGCTGTAATGCTGCTACCATTCAATGACCCATTCATACCTTCAAAAGAAACTGCAAACTGTGAAAAGGTACTCCAGCACTATTTGTTTAACAGTCATTTGTGCAAATAAGGCAAGGGTACCCAACCCTCAGAATTTTCATTAGCATTTTCATGAAAAAGTTCAATGAAAAACATTTTGTCTCCCAGTTATATAAACTCTTGAATAATTTTAACTGTTTCAAGCACAAAATTAAAATGTTTGCAGTACTTTAGGACCTGCAATCGATCTTGAGGTGTGTATGTGTGGGATGGGGGAGCTCACAAAAAAAGGATTTTCCATAGATAACATTAGCAGTGCAGGACTGAACCAGATAAATTATTGCACACTACAGCCCTGATTCTGCAAAACACCACCAGCAGCATGGGACCTTATAAGCAGCAAGCACAGGTCAGAAAATTGGCTATCCAACTTCATGACCAATTTTTGGGAGTCCCAGTTTCCAATAGGCGATTTGGGGCTAAAAAGTGAAGCAACACTACCAGCATGGACAACCTCATAGAATTTTACAGAAGAACATAAGAAATAGGAGCAGGAGTAGGCCATACGGCGCCTCGAGCATGCTCCGCCATTAAATAAGATCATGGGTGGATCTTCGACTTCAACTCCACTTTCCTGCTCAATCCCCATATCCCTTGCTTCCCTTAGCGTCCAAAAATCTATCTATCTCAGTCTTGAATATACTCAATGACTCAGCATCCACAGCCCTCTGGGGTAGAAAATTCCAAAGATTCACAACTGTCTGAGAGAGGAAATTCCTCCTCATCTCAGTCCTAAATGTCTGACCCTTGACATCACAGAAGGAAGCCATTCAGCCCACCATCCTGTGCTAGCATTTCATTATTTCAATTTTTACTAATTCTTGGAATGTGGATGTCACTGGCAAGACTAGCATTGATTGCCCATCCTTAATTGCCCTCGAGAAAGTGGTAGTGGTGGGCCTTCGTGAACAGTCTGTATGGTTAAAGTGTTCCCACAATGCAGTTAGGTAGGGAGCTCCAGCATTTTGACTCAGCGCCATTGAAGGAACAGCAATGTATGTACAAGTCAGGGTGTCGTGTGACTTAGGAGGGAAATGTGGAGGTGGTAGTGTTCCCATGCACCTGCTGCCTTTGTCCTTCTAGGTGGTGGAGGTTGTGAGTTTGGGAAGTCCTGCCGAAGAAGCGTTGCCAAGTTGCTATAGGCATCCTATAGATAGTACACACTGCAGCCACGGTACATCGGTGGTGGGGGTTGTAGGTTTGGGAGGTGCTGCCGAAGAAGCCTTGGGATGTTTGCTGCAGTGCATCCTGTAGATAGAACACACTGCAGCCACTGTACGTTGGTGATGGACGGATTCAATGTTTAGACGAGCGGATGAGGTGCCATCAAGCTGACTGCTTTGTCCTGGATGATGTCGAGCTCCTTGAGTGTTGTTGCAGCTGCACCCTTCCAGACAAGTGGAGACTATTCCATCACACTCTTGACTTGAGCTTTGTAGCTGGTAAGAGGGGCTTTGGGGTATACCCAGCCTCTGACTTGCTCTAGTAGCCAAGGCATTTGTATGGCTGGTCCAGTTGAGTTTCTGGTTAACAGCGACTTCCTGAATGTCATGGGGAGGTAGTTAGGTTCCCTCTTGTTGAAGATGGTCATTGTCCAGCACTTGTGTGGCATGAATGTTACTTGCCACATATCAGCCCAAGCCTGGATGTTATCCAGGTCGTGCTGCCTGAGGGTATGGACTGCTTCATTATCTGAAGAAATGTGAATGGAGCTGAACATTGTGCAATCATCAGCAAACAGCCTCACTTCTGACCTGATGATGGAGGGAAGGTGATTGATGAAGCAGCTAAAGGTAGTTGGGCCTAGGATGCTGCCCTGAGGCTGAGATGATTGGTCTCCAACAACTACAACCACCTTCCTTTGTGCCAGGTATGACTCCAGCCACTGGAGAGTTTTCCCCCTGATCTCTATTGTCTTCAGTTTTACTAGGGCTCCTTAGTGCCACACTCATTGAATTCTGCTTTGACGTCAAGGGCAGTCATTCTTACCTCACCTCGGGAATTCAGCTTGTGTCCATGCTTGGACCAAGACTGCAGTGAGGTCTGGAGCCAAGTGGAACCCAAACTGAGCATCGGTGAGCAAATTATTGCTAAGTGCCGCTTGATAACACTGTTGAAGACTCCTTCGATCACGTTTGCTGATGATTGAGAGTAGGCTAATAGGATGGTAGTTGGCAGAATTGGATTTGTCCTGTTTTATGTGGGCAGGACATACCCAGGCAAATTTCCACATTATAGTTGTACTGGAACAGCTTATCCAGGGGTGTAGCTAGTTCAGGTGCACCAGTCAGGATATTGTTAGGGCCTGTAGCCTTTGCTGTGTCCAGTGCACTCGGCCGTTTCTTGATGCCACGTGGAATGAAGCGAATTGGTTGAAGACTTACATCTACGATGGTGGGGACCTCAGGAGAAGGCTGAGAAGGATCATCGATTCAGCAATTCTGGCTAAAGATGGCTGCAAACACTTCAGCCATCTTTTGCACTCTCAAGCTGGGCTCCATGACGATTGAAGATAGGGATATTCATGAAGTCGCCTCCTCCAGTTAGTTGTTTAATTGTCCACCACCATTGATGACTGGATGGAGCAGGGATGTAGAGCTTTGACCTGATCCATTGGTTGTGGGATCATTAAAGGCTCCTCACTGAATTTCACATCGTAACGTGACCCTGACTCTCAAAATCTGGCCTCAGGGGAGTCCTGGGACTTGCTCTGTTCAAGTAGGCATCTTAAAGAGAGATGGTAGTTTTAGGCACAAAGAAAAAGTGTGCGCAAAAGGACAATGTGCAGAATGCTTTTAATAGCAGCTCAAAGGTTTCCAACTTAGATCTGTGCCATGGTTAATGGACTGCACAAGATCTCTATTCAAAAATAAGCACATTTACCTTCTCCTTGCTCTTGATGCCAACAAACATGTTCCTCATTTGCAAACAGGTACGAGTGATTTAGGTGACTGCAATGACTTGACAACCTCCTTCTATTCAGCTGACACCTGTGCTTTTACTGGAAGGTGACATTCAGCTCCAAATAAGCTAACCCCCTTAGATGATCTTCAGCATCAATGGGAGCAATGTTGCTCACGTGTATCTACGGTGCCATTGTAAACAATTAGTACACCTTTCAGCCACCAGCACAACTTCGCCTCTGAATGGCAAGCTGCAGCCTTGTAAGAGCTGCTGTCTTGCCAGATTTTGTGCTCCGCAGCCAAATGTGCTACATGCAGAGCTTTCTGGGCAAGCATTTCCTGTGCCAATATCGTATTCAAATTGGGTTGGGAGAGGGAGGAGAATCCCATCATAAAATTTGGTACTGTGCAACCCACGAGCTGCCGGCACAGATAATCCAGCTTCATAGGCCACCACAACCCCATTATTGGTTGACGCAAAATCAGAGCTTACAGTCCGACTATAAGATGCATTTAGGTAGGGTGTTTAAATCATTATTCAGAGGCTGCATGAAATAAATCCTAGAGAACCTACATTTAACCTTGTTGAGACCCAGTGAGATCACCAACTTACCAACCTGTAAGAGCTAATAGTAATATTTGCTGAAGTTTAATGACACTGAAGGAACTAGAATCTAGTTCCCTTGCGAGGAACAAGTCTCTCTGGACCCAATTGTTATTGCAAGATAGCTTTTTTTTAAAAAGGGAAAAATTAAGTACTTCAATCATTTCAAAACAAACTCAATAAATTGTGCATTATATATAAGGTGCTAGTTCTGATTATGGACCTGATTATCAATACATTAGGAAACAGGAAAAAAGAAAAAAGTTATTAGAAATTTGCATTCCTCTGCATAAACTCAATTGGCAATGGGTTATGGTCAAAGTACAATGCAGTAATCATGTATTCACAAGCTCAAAAGGCACTGACTTGCAGCACAATTCAGAAGTGGAGAGTGCATTTTAACTTAATAAATTCCGAACCATAAACTTATAGAACTTCTAACTAGTTTGAGATTTGTACTAACTTGCACGACTCAATTTAGACTGTCCACAAATATATACGAGCTGTCAATAGTTTGTTATCACTCACCTTTTTGTGTCCCTCGACCAAATTTGTTTGTGTTTCGAGAATGGAATGGATTGGAATCATGATTTGGAGTTGAAGCAGCAAACACTGGTGGAATTCTTAGCATGCCTGATGGGAAGAAAGTTGTCCCTGCACGAGCCTGTGTCTCTGTAGCTCGCCACCATTCAGTACCTTCACGAAAGAAAAACAACATCTTTGTTGAAGGGCTTGTAATTTTAGGTAGCTGTGTAATACTGAATTTAAGGACTCAATCAAACATGAAAAAATCTTTTTCCTCAAGTATCAGCCAATCTTAAGTAAAATTCAGGAAGTCCTCTCCACTCCACCCCCCCCCCCCAAACAATCCCAAGTCCAACCTTTGTCTCAAGTATGCAAAAAAAGTAGGAGTCTTTGTATCTAATTAACATTCTTCTTGCTATCTGAGGTAAACTTTGAGTCACTTGCATTGAACACCCTAACACAAGCAACAGTATATTACTCATCTTTTGGCATTTCAATCTTCATTCACAAATGAAATTGTCCCCGATACACCATGAACAAGTCAAGCAATCTAATGGGCGAAATTGTAAAGGATGCCTGTCCATATGAGAAGTCCATATTCTGCATAACATGGACTCTCTTTCTTGTACCCCATGCCTGATATGACATAGGGTTGATGGCTTTCCTTCTGCTGCTACTTTTATTTTCTCCCTTCCTTTTCTCCTCCTCAGAACAATAACAAATTCAAAGAGTTCAGATCACAACCAGATCAAAAAGAGAATGCAACAGACTGGGTGCAGTTTTGTAAATGGAGGTGCAACCTCTTTCAAAGAATGAGGAAGATCATATCTATCTATGTTAAATTCTGCCTCGTTCCTTGACATACATTTAGGATTATACTAAAGCAGTGTAGAAACTGGCAGTGGCACTGCGAGTACCAAGGGCGATATCTTAGCTTTGAATGAAATTCTCCACATTTGCCCAAAAGGTGACACCTGCATATCTACAATGAATTTTCATTGTTCCAGGTTAGTCCAACCTCAGCAAGGAGACATGCAAGGAGATGCATTCCATTACCCAATTTATCTTTCTTTGATTAGTTACAGTGAAGTCAGGGTTCTTTACCAAACATTTGTCCTTTTGGCACAAGTATTTAGTCCTTCCTATACACAGAAGCTCTGTGCACATCAAAAATGTGTTAGCTCCTTTCAATGGAAGAAAGGTGAGCTGGCAGATAAAGCTTCAGCACTGTGATCTACTGAGACAAGTGAAAAGAAGATAAAATTATCTGCAAAAATAATTGATAAGATCTCACTATCCTATTAACCTGAAAAAAGTGGATCCATCACCAAAACATGCGATCACCAACCCGGTGTGCAATAAGGACTCGAAAAATACTTTTTCACAAAAACCTGTAAATTCAAACAACTGTCATGAGTTTGCTGAGAACCAGATTAAAATCCCAAATAGGACTATCAAATGAAAGGCCTGACTTTATAGGCAATCTTCATAAACCTGAATAGGACTTATTCTCTTATTGTCATTCCTGCAGAGACAGCATCAATATGAACTCTCATTGTGCTAGAACAATGTACCTGGTCCAGTTAAATTTGAAAGACAATCACACTTCAATGAGTTGTAGTTATGGTCTCCCACCAGCAAAGTGTTATAAGCTTGGATCACAGTGTCATATCTGGCACTCCATCTGAGGCAAAAGATCTTGTCTGTATTTGATTGTGATGGGACAATCAATGCTGAAAGACTTGCATTCAAACCAGCAAGTAATTTGAGAATTATGTTTAATTACTTAAATCTTGAGAAGGATCCTTGCTATGAGAGAAGTGAGGAAAGACACACAAAACTTCGAATTCCAAATCAACAAGGCATAAAGATCTACAGCCATGTCATCTTGGCTACTGCTGCAAAATCTGGGTCATCACCCAAGGAAATCAAAAAAACTTGTGTAGTTCCATTTCTCAAATTAAAAAAAAGAGACAAGCTGACTCAGCATGAAGAGTCCACTGCTAAGGTTAACATTGTGCCAGGCAAAGGTGTCCACCACTGTATTCTATACTTCAGAGCAGTATGAGGCTCTGACAGCATTGGTGCTAAGTCGATTCAGCAATGCAATAAAGCAGTTGAGACCATAATTCTCCTTACTTGCTAAATACCAGATTTCCATCATATTGTATCCATGCCCTCAGTGAGTTATTGGAGACATGTTTTTTTTTTAAAAAGAGCAACACAGCTTGCTAATAGGTTTAAATATAAGTTTGTTTGCATGTCTGGAGCTGTATGGTTAGGACTACAGTCACTATGTATGTAGGCACCTTCATTTGAGAGAAGAAATGGCGAAGTAGACAGAAATAAGGGAGAGCAGATTCTAACCACAATAGCAGTTCAAAAATTTAGCCTACTAGCACATATTTATTGGTTGCAGCAAGAGGTTTCATTATTACAGTACCAGGTAAAAAAATTGTCCTAATATTGACATGCACTTATAACAGAAAAGGTATCAACATTTTAACACCACAGTATAGAAAAATAATTAAGCCAGTACTCCAAAAAATAAAATAACTTGCACATTTTCTATCATTTCTACTGAGTTTTATTAGATCTTATTGCTGAGTTGCTCATCCCCAGTTCATAGAACAGTTCTCAATCTTTCAATATTAATTACACTCCAACTTCAAATAATGTTTATTAAGAATCCTTTTAAAAATAAATATAACTTACTGTGCACAATGCAAGATAAAAGGGACAATATTTAGTATATATTTCCTAGTAATCTGTTGACAAATATTACAGTATCTTTATGATGCAGTTACCCTGCAGGTCATAAAAATCCAACTGTTGTTACACTCTCACCTCTGAGTCAGAGGATTGTGGGTTCAAGCCCCACTCCAGGTCTACAACTTCTAATCTAGACTGATACTTAAACACAGTATTGAAGATGCCATCTTGGCAATGAGACAATAAATCAAGAATCCTTCTGCCTGTTCTGGAGGTTCAAGTGGACATTAAAAATCCCATGGCACTATTTGAAAAGTAGCAGAGAGATTTCCTGGTGGCTGTCCAACATGCTTCCCGCAACAACCACCAAAACTAAATTAATTGCTCATTCTTCTGCTTGCGGAACATTTTGTGTGCAAAATGGCTGATCTGTTCACTGACGTAACAACAGTGGATGCACTTCAAGCTATTCAGGTAATGTGGAGCACTTAGGATATTTGAGAGATGTGATAAGCCACCTGTGTCATTTACATAGTGGTCACCTGGCAAAATTTCTTCATTAGAATATTGAAAATGTGACTGAACATTAGCTGAAATGTTAACTCTGTTTCTCTCTCCACAGGTGCTGCCTGACCTGCTGAGTACTTCCAGCATTTCCCTCTTAGTTAAGTCACAAGATTTCCACTATTAAGTAATGTTGTACTTTACCGAACAAATAATTAAGTGGAAGAATACTAACCTTTGTTACTTTCTTTTCAAAACACTTTACTCCTCAGCCCAGAGAAATTTTACCTCTTTCCAATTTGCACATTACGATATTAGGTCTCAATTTGAGTTGTGAAGTAGCTAGATTTTACAAGTCATCTGTCACTCGCAGGGATAATCTATCCAGTTTTTTAAAAATTGATTGGTTAGGCTAAATGCTTTGCAGCTATGACTTTACAGTATTTTTTTAAAATTAAGATTAGAGCATTTGTTAATAAATAGTTAAAAATCAAGTTTTATAAACAGAAACAAACTTGTAAAGAATGATGGTTAAAAGATACTTACTTGATTTGTTTTTGAATAGCTAGTCTTGCTATCATGAGACATCAAGCTTTTAAGATTCACCAATCCAATCATAGTAGAATTAACATCTATTGATGTCATTAACACAGGATGCTTCAGCTGTGGAAATGTATTCCTATCCTCTTATTAAATGCATTAAAGTAAAATGTTTATTTGTAAGACACATTTGTAATTTCTT
Organism: Heptranchias perlo; assembly: GCF_035084215.1. Taxonomy (NCBI): domain Eukaryota; kingdom Metazoa; phylum Chordata; class Chondrichthyes; order Hexanchiformes; family Hexanchidae; genus Heptranchias; species Heptranchias perlo. The sequence goes on along the minus strand of NC_090331.1, from coordinate 43,330,920 downwards.
TGAAGTTTTCTTTTAAAAATGAAACTATTTTCAGAAATCAATGTGAAATAATGTCCTATGACAAATGGCAGTGCGACACAACTTAGAGTAAAGGGTTTACTGGAGCCCCAAATACTTGTGGATCACTAGAAGCTGTAAGCCTCCAACAGCTGGTTGTCAAATGACATATTAATTATGAATGTCCCATAGGAGAAGCTTTGAGAAATCCGGTTATGTGTATGTGCATCTGGGGAACAATTTTTTTTTATTGATGACTGAGGTATCATGTAATTATGCAGGCCTACATACTGCAAGTCTGGAGTTAATCATTGATAAGTAAAATTAACACGAAGAAAGAGCAGTCAGACCCAAATGAGCAAGCAAAAGGCATTAAAAATGTAAAAGAAAAGCTGTAAGTGACTACAGGATGGACATGAGAGGTTATGTATAGGGTAATTCATATGAGTTTGAAATTGTCAAATCCTCACATGCATAATTGGTAAAATCCAATCCATGAAAGGCCTGAATCATAGAAATGTTACAGCATGGAAGAAGGCTATTCGGCCCATCGAGTCCGCATTGGCCCTATGCAAGAGCAATCCAGCTAGACCCACTCCCTGCCCTTTCCCCATAGCCCTGCAAATTTTTTCCTTTCAAGTATTTATCCAGTTCCCTTTTGAAGGCCATGATTGAATCTGCCTCCACCAGTGCATTCCAGATCCTAACCACTTGCTGTGTAAAAAAGTTTTTCCTCATGTCACCTTTGGTTCTTTTGCCAATCACCTTAAATCTGTGTCCTCTGGTCCTTGATCCTTCTGCCCATGGGAACAGTTTCTCTCTATCTACTCTGTCCAGACCTTTCGTGATTTTGAATACCTCTATCAAATCTCCTCGCAACCATCTCTGTTCCAAGGAGAATAACCCCAGCTTCTCCAGTTTATCCATGTAACTAAAGTCCCTCATCCCTGGAACCATTCTAGTGAATCCCTTCTGCGTCCTCTCTAAGGCCTTCACATCTTTCCTTAAGTGCGTGCCCAGAACTGGACACAATACTCCAGTTGTGGCCGAACCATTGTTTTATAAAGGTTCATCATGACTTCCATACTTTTGTACTCTATGCCTCTATTGATAAAGCCTAGGATCCTGTATGCGTTTTTAACCACTTTCTCACCCTGCCCTGCCACCTTCAACGATTTGTGCACATATACCCCCAGATCTCTCTGTCCCTGTACCCTTTTTAGAGTTGTGCCCTCTAGTTTATATTGCCTCTCCTCGTTCTTCCTACCGAAATCTATCACTTTGCATTTTTCTGCGTTAAATTTCATCTGGCACGTGTCCGCCCATACCACCAGCCTGTCAATATCCTCTTGAAGTCGATCACTATCCTCCTCACTGTTCACTACCCTTCCAAGTTTTGTATCATCTGCAAATTTTGAAATTGTACCCTGTACACCCAAGTCCAAGTCATTAACCTATATTTAGAAAAGCAGTGGTCCCAGCACCGACCCCTGGGGAACACCTCCCTCCAGTTCAAAAAACAACTGTTCACCACTACTCTCTGTTTCCTGTCCCTTAGCCGGTTCTGTATCCATGTTGCTACTGCCCCCTTTATTCCAAGGGCTGCAATTTTGATAAGCCTACCGAGCAGCACTTTATCAAACGCTTTTTGAAAGTCCATATACACCACATCAACTGCATTGACCTCATCTACTCTCTCTGCTACCTCATCAAAATCTCTATCAGATTACTTAAATATGATTTGCCTTTAACAAATCCATGCTGGCTTTCCCTAATCAATCCACCCTCATCCAAGTGACTGTTAATTCTGTCCCAGATTATCATTTCTAAAAGTTTCCCCACCACTGAGGTTAAACTGACTGGCCAATAGCTGCTGGGTTTATCCTTACACCGTTTTTTTGAACAAGGGTGTAATGTTTGCAATTCTCCATTCCTCTGGTCCCATGCCCGTTTGGAAGGTTATGGCCAGTACCTCCGCAATTTCCACCCTTACTTCCCTCAGCAACCTAGGATGCATCCCATCCGGACCGGGTGACTTGTCTACTTTAAGTATAGCCAGCCTTTCAAGTACCTCTTCTTTATCAATTTTTAGCCCATCCAGTATCTCAACTATATCTTCCTTTACTGAGACACTGGCAGCATCTTCTTCCTTGCTAAAAACAGATGCAAAGTACTCATTTAGTACCTCGGCCATGCCCTCTGCCTCCATGAGAAGATCTCCTTTATGGTCCCTAATCGGCCCACCCCTCCTCTTACTACCCATTTACTGTTTACATGCCTGTAGAAGACTTTTGGATTCCCTTCTATGTTGGCCACCAGTCTATTCTCATACTCTCCCTTTGCCCCTCTTATTTCCTTTTTCACTTCCCCTCTGAACTTTCTATATTCTGCCTGGTTCTCACTTGTATTATCAACCTGACATCTGTCATACACCCCTTTTTCCATTTCATCTTACCCACTATCTCTTTTGTCATCCAGGGAGCTCTGGCTTGAGTTGCCCTATCTTTCTGCCTCATGGGAACGTGCCTAGACTGTACCTGAACCATCTCCTCCCTAAAAGGCCGCCCATTGTTCAATCACAGTTTTGCCTGCCAATCTTTGATTCCAATTTACCTGGGCCAGATCTGTTCTCATCCCATTGAAATTGGCCCTCCTCCAATTGAGTATTTTTACTTTAAAGTGGTCCGCATCCTTTTCCATAGCTATTCTAAACCTTATGACACTATGATCGCTGCTCCCTAAATGCTCCCCAAATGCTCCCCCACTGACACTTGCTCCACTTGGCCCACCTCATTCCCTAGAACCAAGTCCAGCAATGCCTCCTTCCTCGTTGGGCCGGAAACGTCCTGGTGAAGAAAGTTATCCTGAACACATTTCAAAAATTCCTCCTCCTCTGCGCCCCTTATATTATTATCCCAGTTGAAGTCCCCAGTTATCACTACTCTATAGCTTTTGCTCCTCTCTGTAATTTCCCTGCAAATTTATTCCTCTATATCCTTCCCACTAGTTGGTGGCCTATAGAATATACCCAGTAGTGTAATGGCACCTCTTTTATTTCTTAACTCTAACCAAATAGATTCTGTCCTTGACCCGTCCAGGACATCCTCTCTCTCCAGTACTGCAATATTCTCCTTAATCAATACTGTCACCCCCCTCCTTTCTTTCCTTCCCTTCCTGAACACCTTGTATCCAGTAATACTTAGTACCCAATCCTGCCCTTTTTTGAGCCAGGTCTCCGTTATTGCCACAATATCGTATTCCCATGTGGCTATTTGCCCCTGCAGCTCACCAACCTTGTTCACTGCACTTCGTGCATTTACACATAAACACTGCAAACCAGTCTTAGATGTTCTTATATCTTTCTTAGTATGATCCCACCTAATACTGTACTATTACTTCCTCTAGTGCTATCTTTCTCCCCCGATCCTTTGAAGGAGGTATATTGTCCCATTTAGGATTGACAATTGGAACACCAATTCTCTTCCACCAAGTTCACATCAGCCACTTTTTGATGAAAACTTGGAAAGAAAACTAGATCAAAGGCATTCAAGGGATACAGAGCAACAGCGGGTAAATGTAGTTAAAGTACAGATCAGCCATGATCAAATAGAATGGTGGAACAGGCTCGAGGAACTGATTGGCCTATTCCTCTTTCGATATTCAGCAATGCAGGATGTAACAATTATTTTGAAGGTTTCATTCTTCACGATCAGATGATTTTATGACCAAATTTGAACAACAGTTTAATTCAAGCAGAACTTCCGATAATGTCAATCACACTGATTCAATGATATCAATACCTATAACGATTAGTCAGAATAGATGAAATGTTTATGAGTGATGCTGAAGCCACCACATTCAATTCACAATACCTAAAAGCCTCAACATAGTAATTGCAAGATTAATTTCACTGTTTAAAAAACTAGCACACAGAATTAAAATACATACCTGAAAACGACTGCGGCAGAAAGAAAGTAAGACTTGCATTTATATAGCAAACATCTCAAAGCACCTCACATGCAATGAATAATTTGGAAGTGCGATGACTTAAGTAGGCCAATGCAGCTGCCATTTTGCTCTCAGTGAGATCTCACAAGGGAGCGGGACAAGTTCCTGGAGGAGGCTGATATTGTTGCATACAAAAGGTAGGTAGTATGTTGGGTAATGTTCCTCGTGGTCATTATCTCCTGGAACTTATTTTTGATTGCCTTCAGGAGCCAGCGGCTAATTTATCAATTCTTTTCTCCCTGAATTGCTCTAGCATTTTTTTGCCTTTCCCAGGAGATTACATAGCTGCTGGTAGATGAGGAGTATTGGGGATCATGTTGCCTAGTTGCAACACAGCTGAATGGGTTAGACTCGATGGACCAGCTGGTCATTTTCTATCCGTCTTTTTTGTATATTCATATGACAAATTATATTTATGAAGAGAGACTTGAAATACTGGGATTATTGGGATAGTGTTACTGGGGTCATGAATTTAAAAGAGTCATTTTACAAATTGTTCAAATTAGGAGATTGGATCGGTTCAAGTCAACAATTCCAGTAGCTGCAATTTCTGCAGCTTTAAAGCTTTCCTCCTCAACACCTCACTATCACTTTTGTGTAGCACCCCAAGAGAGGAATGTGAATTCCAGATCCCAGTGATTAGTTGAGGTAAACAAAGCAGGAAGGTCCCAGGTTAGATCTCCTGCCTCTTCTGAGTTAACTGATCTCAACTGGGGTATTAATGCCATAATTAGCCTCAGCATTCCTGCAGTTGGGGAAGCGAACATCAGCCAATGGCTTCCACAACAGGTGCGTATGTGTGGATATCAAACAAGGACAGGGTGAGGCTCAGATATGATGTCCCTATTGTCAAATGCTGACATTCACCATTAAGACTCACACATGAATAACAGTGACTTGGCCGAGGTACCTGCAGAAGTTTACCTCAGCAAAGCTTAAGAAGCAGTCATGTGAGAAAATCAGCAAGGAAAAAGAAACGCGAGTTCCAGTGACAAACACCACAACATCAAAACACACAATTCTCTATGAAAAATTGCTCAGACCAATCAGAAAGGATTGGCTTGTTTGGCCTAAGTGGCCTTTTCCTGTTTCTAAACAAGTTCTTATTCTATAAAGAATGTTTTATTGAAAACAACTACTACTAAATATTTGCATATTTTTGTTGTATATTAATGTATCATTTTTACTTATTTTGAATAATTTTCACTTTCTTCTTACATTTTAATTAAAAATGTTAAAGCCAAAAGAATCTGTTACTAGATATTTACATCAATATATTGATTGTATGTTTTTAAATATCCACACAATACCTATCTTAAAAAAAACAATCCTTACTGCAATGTTGTACTTTTCCCAATCTTACTTTCCATTTTGTAATGAACAATTATATATACATAGAACGATATAGATTTTTACAGCACTGAAACAGGCCATTCGGTCCAACAGATCTATGCCAGTGTTTATGCTCCACATGAGCTTCCTCCCATCTTACTTCATCTCACTCTATCAACATATCCTTCTATTCCTTTCTCCCTCATGTATTTATCTAGATTCCTCTTAAAAGCATTTATGCTAAATGCCTCAACCACTCCATGTTGCAGCAAATTTCACATTCTCATCACTCTGAGTCAAGAAATTTCTCCTGAATTCCTCATTGGATTTATAGTGACTATCTTATATTTATGGCCTCTAGTTTTGGACTATCCCAGAAGTGAAAACCTCTTCTCCACATCTACCCTCTCGAACCCCTTAATTTTAAAAACTTCTATAGGGTCACTGATTAGTCTTCTCTTTTCTAGAGAAAAGAGCCCCAACCTGTTCAGTCTTTCCTGATAGCTGTACCCTATCAGTTCTGATATCATCCTTGTAGATCTTTTTGCACTTTCGCCAATGCTTCTATATCCTTGTTTTAATATGGACACCAGGACAGTGCACAGTACTCTAAGTGTGGTCTAACTAAGGTTCTATACAAGTTTAAGATAACTTCTCTGCTTTAGAATTATATTTCACTAGAAATCAACCCCAGTACTTTGTTGGCACTTTTTATGGCTTTGTTCACCTGCATTGCTACTTTTAATGATTTGTGAATCGATCCATTTGTGCCTCTATCCCATTTAGAGTCTTATTTTCCAAGAAGTAGGTGGCTTCCTACCAAACTGCACCACCTCATTTATCTATATTGAAATTCCTTTGTCATTTACAATTTGCAAGTTTGTTAATATCTTCTTGTATTTTGTCGCAGTCTTCCTCAGTATTAACAATATCCCCCAATTTGGTGTCATCCGTAAATTTTGATATTGTACTTCCGATTCCAGAGTCCAAATCATTTATGTAAATGGTGAACAACAGTGGTCCCAGCACTGATCCCTGTGGAACACCATTTCCCACCTTCTGCCAGTCTGAGTAACTATCTTTAACCCCATCTCTGTTTTCTGTCCATTTTGCTACTTATCCTGATTCCGCATGCTCTGACCTTAGTCATGAGACTAAAATGCAGTATTTTATTGAAGGCCTTTTGAAAGTGCATGTATATTATAGATCTATTGCATCACCCTCGGCCACTCTTTGTTACTTCTTCAAAAAATTCAATAAGGTTGGTCAAGCATGACCTTCCCTTTTGAAATCTGTGCTGACTATTCTTTATTATATTTTCAGTTTCTAGATGTTTTTCTATTACATTTTTAAATAAAGATTCCAATATCTTTCCTACCACTGGCATTAAGCTAACTGATCTATAGTTCCCTTGATTTGTTCTGTCTCCTTTTTTGAATATAGGAATCATATTAGCTGTCTGCCAATCCTCTGGCACGATTCCCTTTTCTATTGAAATTATATGTATATATATCCTAGTGCCTCTGTTATCTCTCTTCTTTGAGTATGCAAGGATGCAATCCGGACCCGGGGTTTTACATCTCCAAGTTTATCGAGTTTAACAATTATCTCCCTCCTATCTATCTTAAATGTCTTGATATTTTTTTTGATCTTTTCTTCTAATCTCTTCATGTCCACCTGGTTAGTCTCCCTGGTAAAAACTGAGGCAAAGTAACTATTCGATATTTCTGCCATTTCACAATTATCCAGTGCATCTCTTAGTGGCCCTATTCCTATCTTAATTTTCCTTTTGTTATTTATGTGTCCATAGAATATTTTACTATTTCTATTTATATACTTTGATCATTTCATAGTTCCTCTTTGCCTTCCTAATTGTTTTTTTGACTTCTTTCCTAATCTCTTCGTATTCCCTTTTGTCATCCTCTCCTTCATTGTCTATGTACTTCGTGTATGCCTTTTTCTTCAGTTTCAATTTACCCATATCTTTTTATTCCTCCATGGTATCTCATTTTTGGCTAGTTTGTTCTTGTTTTTTGGCTGAATATATTTCTCCTGAACTCTACTGATCACCATTTTAAATATCACCCACTGCTGTTCTAGCTCGGTTTGTCAACAAAATTATAATTTAACCAGAACCATATTTCAGTGTTGCAGACAGTGAAACATTACACGAGAGTAGAGATAAAATTAGGCATAATTTCTTAAAAATATTACAATAGCTCTTATTGGCATATAAAATGCATAAATATGATATCTTGCATCCCAGCACACTAACCTTCAAAAAAAATCCAGTGGTTAATGAAAAATACTCATTAAGATTTGCAAAAAAAATTTCAATAGTAACATAACTTCACAAAATGTGTAAGCAAAATTCTGAAGTAATAAACTAATTTTAAATTAGCAATCACAGATAAAGGGCAGACAGGAAATACGCTGAATATATTTTCTTGCAGTCATTTAGAAAAGAAGTAAATTTGAAATACATGGAGGCAAAACGTGCAAAGGGCAAGCAAAATGAAGTAATCAATTTGGTGCTAATGCATACCAAGACAAGTGGAACTCAAATTATTTTCACTCGTGTATATGGACTTTCAAAAGGCATTTGATAAAGTGCCACATAATAGACTTGTTAGGAAAATTAAAGCCCACGGGATTAAAGGGACAGTGGCAGCGTGGATACAAAATTGGCTAAGGGACAGAAAGTAGAGAGTAGTGATGGACGATTGTTTTTCAGACTGGAGGGAAGTATACAGTGGTGTTCCCCAGAGGTCAGTATTAGGACCACTGTTCTTTTTGATAATTTCAAAGTTTGCAGATGACACAAAACTCGGAAATGTAGTAAACAATGTGGAGGATAGTAACAGACTCCAGGAGGATATAGACAGACTGGTGAAATGGCCAGACACATGGCAGATGAAATTTAACGCAGAGAAGCGTGAAGTGATACATTCTGGTAGGAAGTTTGAGGTGAGGCAATATAAATTAAATGGTACAATTTTAAACGGGGTGCAGGAACAGAGAGACGTGGGAGTGCACATACACAAATCTTTGTATGTTGAGAAGGCTGCTAAACAAGCATATGGGATCCTGGGCTTTATTAATAGAGGCATGGAGTACAAAAGCAAGGATGTTATGCCAAGTCATTGAATATATTCAAGGAGGAGCTAGATAGATTTCTAGACACAAAAGGCATCCAGGAGTATGGGGAGAGAGCAGGAACATGGTATTGAGATAGAGGATCAGCCATGATCATTTTGAATGGCGGAGCAGGCTCGAAGGGCCGAATGGCCTACTCCTGTTCCTATTTTCTATGTTTCTATGCTATGCCTTTATAAAACACTGCTTAGGCCTCAGCTGGAGAATTGTGTTCAATTCTGGGCACCAGACTTTAGGAAGAATGTCAAGGCCTTAGAGAGGGTGAAGAAGAGATTTAATAGAATGATGCCAGGGATGAAAGACTTCAGTTATGTGGAGAGACTCCTTAGAACAGAGAAGGTTAAGGGGAGATTTGATAGAGGTGTTCAAAATCATGAATGGTTTTGACAGAGTAAGGAGAAACCGTTTCCTGTAGCAGACGGATCGGTAACCAGAGGACACCGATTTAAGGTGATCGAGCCAGAGGTGACATGAGGAAATATTTTCTTAAGCAGCGAGTTGTAATGATCTGGAATACACTGCCTGAAAGGGTGGTGGAAGCAGATTCAATAGTAAGTTTCAAAGGGGAATTAGATAAATACTTGAAGGGAAAAAAATTCACAGGGCTATGGGGAAAGGGCGGGGGAATGGGACTAATTGGATAGCTCTTTCAAAGAGCCAGCACAGGCATGATGGGCCGAATGGCCTCCTCCTGTACTGTACCTACTATTATTACCATGAATAGTGAAACTTTGGACTGTTCAAGTCTCATTCATTTTTCTCATAGGATACAAACAGATGCCGTAAAAGTCTATACTGAGATTTTGATTTGTATGACAATAATGTTAATTTCCTCAGCACCTTAGATTTGCAGCAAATTCTTCAGAGTGAAAGCAAAACAGGAGGCTGAGTAACAATCATGTACATAGGTTGCTCATGTGGTAGACCAAGTGAAATGTTTCAGAGTATTATAAGAATCAAAAGACAGTGTATTCTCAAACAAATAAGTTTGTAAACTAGGTGTTTGTATTTTGTTGTTAAAACAGAAAATGCTGGAAATACTCGGGTCAGGCAGCATCTGTGGAGAGAACACGGAGTTAACATTTCAGGTCGATGATCTTTCATCAGAAATTCAATGACCTGAAACATTAATGCTGTTTCTCTCTCCACAGATGCTGCCTGACCTGCTGAGTATTTCCAGCAATTTCTGTTTTCATTTCAGATTTCCAACATCCGCAGTATTTTGCTTTTGCTTACATTTAGTTAATGGACAGAACGGGACTCGATCAGTGATTTGAACAAAAAGCAAAATACTGCAGATGCTGGAAATCTGAAACAAAACAGAAAATGGTGGAACACTCATTGGTCAGTCAGCAGCTGTGAGGAGAACAGACCAGTTCTGATGAAGGGTCCACACATGAAACGATGACTTGCCTGTTCGCTTCAAAGACCCTGACTGAGTGTTTCCAGCATTTTTTGTTTTTGTTTTATGCTGTGACCTGCCTCGTTATCAAATTTGCATTCTAATGAATATTCTGCAGAAGCAGGTTTGAACATATCAGCTGACTGATAGAATAAAAATGAAGTCGTTAAGTAATGAGTAAACAAACTTTTTTTTAAAACTCAGCAGACACATAGATTTAAAGTAATTGGTAGAAAGATTAGAGGGGAGCTGAGGAGAATTTTTTTTCACCCAGAGGGTGGTAAGGGTCTGGACCTCACTGCCTGAAAGGCTGGTAGAGGCAGGGACCCTCACCACATTTAAAAAGTACTTTGATATGTACCTGAAGTGCCGTAACCTACAAGGCTATGGACCAAGTGCTGGAAAGTGGGATTTTTTCTTTTTATTCATTCATGGGATGTGGGCGTCGCTGGCAAGGCCAGCATTTATTGCCCATCCCTAATTGCCCTCGAGGAGGTAGTGGTGAGCCACCTTCTTGAACCGCTGCAGTCCGTGTGGTGAAGGTTCTCCCACAGTGCTGTTAGGTAGGGAGTTCCAGGATTTTGACCCAGCGGCGATGAAGGAATGGCGATACATTTCTAAGTCAGGATGGTGTGAGACTTGGAGGGGAACATGCAGATGGTGGTGTTCCCAAGCGTCCGCTGCCGTTGTCCTTCTAGGTGGTAGAGATCACGGGTTTGGGAGGTGCTGTCGAAGAAGCCTTGGCGAGTTGCTGCAGTGAGTCTTGTAGATGGTACATACTGCAGCTATGGAGCGCCAGTGGTGGAGGGAGTGAATGTTTAAGGTGCTGGATAGGGTGCCAATCAAGCGGGCTGCTTTGTCCTGGATGGTGTCGAGCTTCTTGAGTGTTGTTGGAGCTGCACTCATCCAGGCAAGTGGAGAGTATTCCATCAAACTCCTGACTTGTGCCTTGTAGATGGTGGAAAGGCTTTGGGGAGTCAGGAGGTGGGTCACTCGCCACAGAATACCCAGCCTCTGACCTGCTCTCGTAGCCACTGTATTTAGTTGGCTAGTCCAGTTTAGCTTCTGATCAATGGTGACCCTCAGGATGTTAATGGTGGGGGGATTTGGCGATGGTAATGCTGATGGAATGACATGGGGAGGTGGTTAGACTCTCTCTTGTTGGAGATGGTCATTGTCTGGCGTGAATGTTACTTACCACTTAGCCCAAGCCTCGATGTTGTCCAGGTCGTACTGCATGCGGGCAAGGACTGCAGCATTATCTGAGGGGTTGCGAATGGAACTGAACATTGTGCAATCATCAGCGAACATCCCCACTTCTGACCTTATGATGGAGGGAAGGTCATTGATGAAGCAGCTGAAGATGGTTGGGCCTAGGACACTGCCCTGAGGAACTCCTGCAGCAATGTCTTGGGGCTGAGATGATTGGCCTCCAACAACCACTACCATCTTCCTTTGTGCTAGTTATGACTCCAGCCACTGGAGAGTTTTCCCCGATTCCCACTGACTTCAATTTTACTAGGGCTCCTTGATGCCACACTCGTTCAAATGCTGCCTTGATGTCAAGAGCAGTCACTCTCACTTCACCTCTGGAATTCAGCTCTTTTGTCCATGTTTGGACCAAGGCTGTAATGAGGTCTGGAGCCGAGTGGGTCCTGGCGGAACCCAAACTGAGCAACGGTGAGCAGGTTATTGGTGAGTAAGTGACACTTGATAGCACTGTCGACGACATCTTCCATCACTTTGCTGATGGTTGAGAGTAGACTGATGGGCAGTGATTGGCCAGATTGGATTTGTCCTGCTTTTTATGTACAGGACATACCTGGGCAATTTTCCACTTTGTCGGGTAGATGCCAGTGTTATAGCTGTACTGGAACAGTTTGGCTAGAGGCGCGGCTAGTTCTGAAGCACAAGTCTTCAGCACTACAGCCTGGATGTTGTCGGGGCGCATAGCCTTTGCTGTATCCAGTGCACTCAGCTATTTCTTGATATCACTAGGAGTGAATCGAATTGGCTGAAGACTGATTTCTGTGATGGTGGGGATATCGGGAGGAGGCCGAGATGGATCATCCATTTGGCACTTCTCGCTGAAGATAATTGCGAATGCTTCAGCCTTTTCTTTTGCACTCAAGTGCTGGGCTCTGCCATCATGGAGGATGGGGATGTTCACGGAGCCTCCTCCTCCCATTAGTTGTTTAATTGGGAGTAGGCAGGCTAGCTCTTTTTCGGCCAGCACAGACACGATGGGCCAAAAGGCCCCCTTCTGAGCCGTAAATGTCTATGATTCTACGCACAATGTATCTCAAACACAAATTGAAATACTCCTACATAACGTCCAGCGAGGAGCTGAAGAAATGGATAGTATTGATTCGGATGTTATCATGGTTTCAAACAATAGTAACATTTAATTTCAAAGTTACTTCTTGAGAACAATCGAATAGAATCCATCTACAGCAACTAAAATACCCAAAAAAGTAGAAATATTATTAGTGAAATTAGCCTTCACAACTGCATTGAATTATATTCAAGTTTTGCATCTTTCAGAAAATGAAGCAGATTTTCATTCAAATGATAAATATATTTAGTAAACATTTTATTATTAGCACATTTCCAGTGGCTTTACTCATGGTAAAACAGATGTCATGCTGATTTGTCGGACAGCATTATATCAATAGTGCACAATCGTTATATAATGAGAATGTTTACATCTCAATAGCTTCTTTTACATAATAGACTTAAAGAAACTACAGTGATTAAAAATGTTTGATGTTAATGTAGAACTGTGTTAACCTGGTCATTCCTTGAAGACTGCAAAGAATATTTCTGTAGGGAAGTGTCTAAATAGGAACATCCTGAGGTCAATTATGGACGAAAACGCTGTTGCTGAAGCAAACTTGTTTTTACATTAGTAGCTGCTTGCAATCTCCAAGCTCCTCCCTTTGGGAAGAAAACTCTAGAAAATGACTTGGCTGCTTCCTCCACCGATATACTGAATCTAATGGTGTGCACTATCATCGAGGCCACGAATCATCACTGCTGGACGCCTTGATCAACCTTATGCTGGCTAATGGTCGATTCCCCACACCTGTTCGGTTCTCCATTAGAAACTCGAAACCTCGAGCTGTGCGTCCACTGATACTCCGCCCCTCAAACAGCTCCTGGACTCACGTCTCTGAACCCTGGACATTAGTTTGTTAGTGCTCCAAGCTGACTCCACCCTATCTACAAGTCAACTTCATCCTACCATACGGACTATAACTTTGGACTCTCTCTTGTTGTTAACCCCCTATTCTCCGTTTACAACCAGGACATATCTATCCTAATCTTAGTCGTGTCTATCGTCTACCGTCCTAATCTCCTGACGCCATCCCAGATTAGGCCCCCTCCTGGATAAGCCCACAGCTTTTTTTGTTCCTCTCGCTGCATTCTCCAAAGGGCCCATCGAGGCACTCTTCACTGCCTCCTCATAAGCAGAAACCTCGACTGCCCAATCCACCTCGCTAACCTTTCCACCCAGTGCGCCTGCTGGGGGATAATCTTGCTAACCTCCTTACTGTTCCAATCACCCCTCCCACCACTAACCCTGTGGACTCTGACAGTGGATCAACAATCACCGCCTCTCTCCGCAGCTCCTCTAGGACGTCCGTTCACTTGCGAACAAGGCCCTTGCCATCCATGACCTTATTGTGGATGATTGCATCGACATCGTTGCCTTAACGGAAACTTGGCTCACACTCGTTCAAATGCTGCCCTTACTGAAGCCAAGGGCCTGACGATATTTTCCACTACCTGCCTCACCCAAACCACCATAGTTACCACCAAATCTCGGCTTGGTCTGTCCCCCCTCCTCCTCTGGCACCCTCTCCTCCTTTAGACACCTCACCTCGTTCCACCCTCTCACCTCTCCTTTAAAATCCTCATTTCCCACCACGCACCCAAGCACCATGCCAAGTTTTTCATCGATACATCTTCACTCTTTTCTACCTTCAGTCTCTGCACTGAATCACTTCTCACCCTCAGTGATTTCAACCTCCATCTTGACTCACCTTGCCCTCTATCCTCTCAGTTCACTGCCCTCCTTTAACATAGCATCATCGAAGTTACAACATGGAAACAGGCCCTTCGGCCCAACATGTCCATGTCGCCCAGTTTATACCACTAAGCTAGTCCCAATTGCCTGCACTTGGCCCATATCCCTCTATACCCATCTTACCCATGTAACTGTCCAAATGCTTTTTAAAAGACAAAATTGTACCCGCTTCTACTACTGCCTCTGGCAGCTCGTTCCAGACACTCACCACCCTTTGAGTGAAAAAATTGCCCCTCTGGACCCTTTTGTATCTCTCCCCTCTCACCTTAAATCTATGCCCCCTCGTTATAGACTCCCCTACCTTTGGGAAAAGATTTTGACTATCTACCTTATCTATGCCCCTCATTATTTTATAAACTTCTATAAGATCACCCCTTAACCTCCTACTCTCCAGGGAAAAAAGTCCCAGTCTGTCTAACCTCTCCCTGTAAGTCAAACCATCAAGTCCCGGTAGCATCCTAGTAAATCTTTTCTGCACTCTTTCTAGTTTAATAATATCCTTTCTATAATAGGGTGACCAGAACTGTACACAGTATTCCAAGTGTGGCCTCACCAATGCCCTGTACAACTTCAACAAGACATCCCAACTCCTGCATTCAATGTTCTGACCAATGAAACCAAGCATGCCGAATGCCTTCTTCACCACCCTATCCACCTGTGACTCCACTTTCAAGGAGCTATGAATCTGTACTCCTAGATCTCTTTGTTCCATAACTCTCCCCAACGCCCTACCATTAACGGAGTAGGTCCTGGCCCGATTCGATCTACCAAAATGCATCACCTCACATTTATCTAAATTAAACTCCATCTGCCATTCATCGGCCCACTGGCCCAATTGATCAAGATCCCGTTGCAATCCTAGATAACCTTCTTCACTGTCCACAATGCCACCAATCTTGGTGTCATCTGCAAACTTACTAACCATGCCTCCTAAATTCTCATCCAAATCATTAATATAAATAACAAATAACAGCGGACCCAGCACCGATCCCTGAGGCACACCGCTGGACGCAGGCATCCAGTTTGAAAAACAACCCTCTACAACCACCCTCTGTCTTCTGTCGTCAAGCCAATTTTGTATCCAATTGGCTACCTCACCTTGGATCCCATGAGATTTAACCTTATGTAACAACCTACCATGCGGTACCTTGTCAAATGCTTTGCTGAAGTCCATGTAGACCACGTCTACTGCACAGCCCTCATCTATCTTCTTGGTTACCCCTTCAAAAAACTCAATCAAATTCGTGAGACATGATTTTCCTCTCACAAAACCATGCTGACTGTTCCTAATCAGTCCCTGCCTCTCCAAATGCCTGTAGATCCTGTCCCTCAGAATACCCTCTAACAACTTACCCACTACAGATGTCAGGCTCACTGGTCTGTAGTTCCCAGGCTTTTCCCTGCCGCCCTTCTTAAACAAAGGCACAACATTTGCTACCCTCCAATCTTCAGGCACCTCACCTGTAGCGGTGGATGATTCAAATATCTCTGCTAGGGGACCCGCAATTTCCTCCCTAACCTCCCATAACGTCCTGGGATACATTTCATCAGGTCCCGGAGATTTATCTACCTTGATGCGCGTTAAGACTTCCAGCACCTCCCTCTCTGTAATATGTACACTCCTCAAGACATCACTATTTATTTCCCCAAGTTCCCTAACATCCATGCCTTTCTCAACCGTAAATACCGATGTGAAATATTCATTCAGGATCTCACCCATTTCTTGTGGTTCCGCACATAGATGACCTTGTTGATCCTTAAGAGGCCCTACTCTCTCCCTAGTTACCCTTTTGCCCTTTATGTATTTGTAGAAGCTCTTTGGATTCACCTTTGCCTGATCTGCCAAAGCAATCTCATGTCCCCTTTTTGCCCTCCTGATTTCTCTCTTAACTCTACTCCGGCAATCTCTATACTCTTCAAGGGATCCACTTGATCCCAGCTGCCTATGCATGTCATATGCCTCCTTCTTCTTTTTGACTAGTGCCTCAATCTCCCGAGTCATCCAAGGTTCCCTACTTCTACCAGCCTTGCCCTTCACTTTATAAGGAATGTGCTTACCCTGAACCCTGGTTAACACACTTTTGAAAGCCTCCCACTTACCAGACGTCCCTTTGCCTGCCAACAGACTCTCCCAATCAACTTCTGAAAGTTCCTGTCTAATACCATCAAAATTGGCCTTTCCCCAATTTAGAATTTTAACTTTTGGGCCAGACCTATCCTTCTCCATAGCTATCTTAAAACTAATGGAATTATGATCACTGGTCCCAAAGTGATCCCTCACTAACACTTCTGTCACCTGCCCTTCCTTATTTCCCAAGAGGAGGTCAAGTTTTGCCCCCTCTCTAGTCGGGCCATCCACATACTGAATGAGAAATTCCTCCTGAATACACTCAACAAATTTCTCTCCATCCAAGCCCCTAATGCTATGGCTGTCCCAGTCAATGTTGGGAAAGTTAAAGTCCCCTACTATTACCACCCTATTTTTCTTGCAGCTGTCTGTAATCTCCTTACATATTTGCTCCTCAATTTCCCGTTGACTATTTGGGGGTCTGTAGTACAATCCTATCAAAGTGATCTCTCCCTTCTTATTTTTCAGTTCTACCCATATAGACTCAGTGGGTGAACCCTCGGATATATCCCCTCTCACTACTGCCGAGATGTTCTCCCTAATCAAGAACGCAACTCCCCCTCCTCTCTTACCTCCTGCTCTATCTTTCCTATAGCATCTGTACCCTGGAACATTGAGCTGCCAGTCCTGCCCCTCCCTTATCCATGTTTCAGTAATAGCTATAACATCCCAGTCCCATGTACCCATCCATGCCCTGAGTTCATCTGCCTTGCCCATCAGACTTCTTGCATTGAAATAAATGCAGTTTAATCTAGACTTCCCTTGGTCTTTGCCCTGCTTTCTCAGACCATCTGTCCGGTCATGTTCTGTACACTCTCCCTTACTGCCTTTTGTTTCTGTCACCATTTTATTTCCCACTGACTTCCTGCATCGGTTCCCATCCCCCTGCCACATTAGTTTAAACCCTCCCCAACAGCACTGGCAAACACTTCCCCAAGGACATTGGTTCCAGTCCTGCCCAGATGCAGACCGTCCAATTTGTACTGGTCCCACCTCCCCCAGAACCGGTTCCAATGGCCCAGGAATTTGAATCCCTCCCTCTTGCACCATCTCTCAAGCCACGTATTCATCTTAGCTATCCTGTCATTCCTACTCTGACTTGCCCGTGGCACTGGTAGCAATCCTGAGATTACTACCTTTGAGGTCCTACTCTTTAGTTTAACTCCTAACTCCCTAAATTCAGCTTGTAGGACCTCATCCTGTTTTTTACCTATATCGTTGGTGCCTATATGCACCATGACAACTGGCTGTTCACCCTCCCCCTCCAGAATGTCCTGCAGCCGCTCCGAGACATCCTTGACCCTTGCACCAGGGAGGCAGCATACCATCCTGGAGTCTCGGTTGCGTCCGCAGAAACGCCTGTCTATTCCCCTTACAATCGAGTCCCCTATCACTACAGCTCTGCCACTCTTTTTCCTGCCCTCCTGTGCAGCAGAGCCAGCCACAGTGCCATGAACCTGGCCACTGCCACCTTCCCCTGGTGAGCCATCTCCCCCAACAGTATCCAAAACGGTATCCCTGTTTTGGAGGGAGATGACCGCAGGGGACCCCTGCACTGCCTTCCTACTCTTCCTCTGTCTGTTGGTCACCCATTCACTATCTCCCTCAGTAATTTTTATCTGTGGTGTGACCAACTCACTGAACGTGCTATCCACGACTTTCTCAGCATCGCGGATGCTCCAAAGTGAGTCCATCCGCAGCTCCAGAGCCGTCAAGCGGTCAAACAATAGCTGCAGCTGGACACACTTCCCGCAGGTGAAGGAATCAGGGATACAGGAAGGAGCCCTGAATCTCCCTCCATATAAACTCTCCTACCCATATTCATGGCCACGCACTCGAGGGGGAGGGCGGGGCAGAGAGAGAGGGGCTATTTTATAACTTTGCAAAATACATACACTCAAAACATTTGAATTAAATTAATTTAATAGTACAATTAAGGACTTTCACCCATGTTCTCACATTCAGTTCAGCTAGTCTGCAAGGGTGAATTTAGTTCTTTTTTAAAATAGGATGCAATTTCTCCTCCTCTTCCATCTCTGATTAAAACATTCTGGATACACTGCTTGCCACTTTTTTTTAATTAAAATAATTAGAAGCAGTTCTGTCAACATAGCACAGGTGATAATCAAGAAAGATAATAGCAGCTGTCTCAACTGGCATCACAATACTGCTAATAATCAGGGAGAATCGGGGATAATTTGAGGTTGTTTGCTTCAAAATTCAACTTTTTTTGGAAAAGGAACTTAATTACATGAAGAAAAGACTCCATCTCTCAGCTTTATACATTTTCTGAAGTTTAAAGAACACAAAACAAAAGATACAAGAGGTGTGTAAACAGTCAGTCAGTCAGTCAGTCAGTCTTTTTTTCCACACACACACACACTCTGTTTTTGTAAAAAAAAGTTTCTGCTTTTAAAAGAAAGCTAAATGGATTTTACCTGAAAAATAATTTAACATTGATCATCTAGTTTTTCAAATAATTTTGAAAAATGTTTGGGCGGAAACTGCGATGGCCCGAAGAAAAATATCCCGCGGTACAGCTGACTGAATAGTATGGATGCATCCTGAGAAATTAGGTACACTGCACATGCTCAGACTGCATAATCTAAATTCAGCTCACAGTGCCACCGTTCTGGGCAATCATATCAACTCCAAGCTCAAGCTTTTGGGAGAGGCCAAGAGCATCAACTAAACATTTTAATAAAGACATTAAAAGACACAAAAAAAACTAAATTGATACATTTAATCAGGTTATTGTGAAATATATAGTTTGATGTTTATATTATGTTTAGACCCCTATTTTGGGCATTAGAAATTTTAGTTGATGAAAGAAAATGTCAGGTGCAAAACAATCTCAGAAAGCATTTTGAGGGAAAATTGTGGGAATCCAGTGACTAGACTGCACAGCCCAAGTTCAGATTGTTTTGAGTGATGAGTTGTTACAGGTAAAACACATTATAAATGTGGGAATACTGCTCTCCCTTCACACCAAAAAGCTAACCCATGTTCCTCTCTTTCATTTCAGGCGCTGAGAATTTGGAAGCCCCTGTGCCAGTCGAGGAACAGGAGATGAGCCTTCAGGAAGATGCACTGTCACTCAATCTGACTCTTACAAACACCAGCTCAGATACTGGCATCACGCGTACTTTAGAGGCTAGGTCAGAGGAGGTCTCCACACATGGTGACTCAAGTGCACAGGAACTCGGGCACGGGGATAGGACGCCACATGTGAAAGCTCACCAGAGGATGAGGTCACATATTAGTTACGTGGCAGACGACTCAGGTGCTGACTTTGAGGGCTGATGGGCATCTACTAGGAAATGCCAGGTGCACTGGGAGCCTGTCAGAGACCTTGCGCACAATGTCGCAGAGCATGGAGGTGTCCAGCTCCAATTTGTATCAAGGCTTTGAACCAAACGTCAAGACCATTCTGTCTAACATGGTCCGAGCGGTCAACTCCATTATCAACACAGTGGTACCCACCGTTATGGAGCTTCTGCTGACAATTTCCATGGCAGCAGACTGCTGGCATGGAAGCTCAAACAGCTGCTATGGCAGCTCACACTGCTGCCATGCATTCTCAGACTGCTGCCACCTTGGCCCTGGGGACCAATGTCAACATGAGCCTCCAAAGCGCCGCAGCTGTCCCGCACTCCGCAGAGCCATACGAGTGCAGAGGCGCCATCCAGGGAGAGTGGCCATGGCTCCATGGGAGAGACACCTGCTATCCTCTCTCAGGATGACAGCTGATTCCCCACCAGCCATCCCACCAGTGCCCTTGCTGGTGCCACACAGCCAGCAGGGCCAGACTGCTCCAGACCACATCAAAATGCTGCAGTCTGAAATTGGGCTCTCGAGGCCCAGAGCAGCTCATGGTTGCCCACCACTACCATCTGAAGTGTCCTCAATGGAAGCTCAGCAGCCTTCCACCTCTGAAGCTGTGGCCACTGGGGAAAACACCTCATGGGAGAGCTAGGAAAGGGAAAGGAACATACAAGACAGGCACTAAGGGCTGATTCTTAATTATATGTGCAAACTATTAGATAAAGGTGTAATTAAGTTGATTGATGAATTTGTTTTTTGTTTTGGATTTGGTATTTGTAGTGAATCATAGAATCATACAACACAGAAGGAGGCTATTCGTCTCACGTGCCTGTGCCGGCTCTTTGAAAGAGCCTTTCAATTAGTCCCACTCCGTTGCACTTTCTCCATAACCCTGCTATTTTTTCCTTTTCAAGTATGTATCCAATTCCCTTTTGAAAGTTACTATTTAATCTGCTTCTCCCACCCTTTCAAGCAATGAATTCCAGATCATAACAACTCGCTGCATAAAAGAATCTAATTTCCCCTGCTACATTGCTCCTGAATAAAAATAATCTCGGAGAAGTGCTTCCTGAATATTCTCAGTGGATATGGCTTCCTGCGCATTGCCCTCCTCCTCCCTCTTCTGGCTGTTGCTGCTGCTCTGTGGTGTCTTCCTTGCTGCTCCCCCTCGTCCTCCAGCCCCAAAGGCAGTCTTATGAGACCACCCATGTCTGCATTGCCAAAAACAGTGCAACACTAGCAAAATTTTTACTTGTTCAGACAAAAGTGAACTTTCCAGAGTGATTAAATACATCAAAAAATGTCCAGAAGTCAACCAGCCACCTGAAATGATAAACCAGCAACTAACTTGTAAGTACTGTTGATCCCTTTAAATATTGCTGGTCCTTACCTAACAAAGGAAATACTTGCCATAGAGGGAGTGCAGCAAAGGTTCACCAGACTGATTCCTGGGATGGCAGGACTGTCTTATGAGGAGAGATTGGGTCGACTAGGCCTGTATTCACTCGAGTTTAGAAGAATGAGAGGGGATCTTATTGAAACATAAAATTCTGACACGGCTAGACAGACTGGATGCAGGGAGGAGGTTTGCCCTGGCTGGGGAGTCTAGAACGAGGGATCACAGTCTCAGGATACGAGGTAGAACATTTAGGACTGAGATGAGGAGAAATTTCTTCACTCAGAGGGTGGTGAACCTGTGGAATTCTCTACCACAGAAGGCTGTGGAGGCCAAGTTACTGAATATTTTTAAGAAGGAGGTAGATAGATTTCTAGACACAAAAGACATTAAGGGGTATGGGGAGAGAGCGGAAATATGGTATTGAGATAGAGGTGAGCCAAGATCATATTGAATGGCGGAGCAGGCTCGAAGGGCCAAATGGCCTACTCCTGCTCCTGTTTTCTATGTTTCTATGTGAGGGTGCCTTCCTGCTGGTTAGCGTCACATTGTGCTGTGCGAGTTCAGTATGTGGCGAATGAAGCACTGGGGCATTTGAAAATTGAAAACAGGTTCAGCAAGAAGCACAGGTCCCTAATTTAATTTAATTATTGTTGCCGACATCTGCTCCTGCTGTCAGCGCATCTACCTTAACCAATGTGGCGGGCAACGAACTTCTGGCCGGAAAGTGCGCGCACTTCCTGCCTGCCATATTGAAACCTTAGCAGGCCAGTTAGTGTCCGAAAAATGGAAGCTGCATGACTGAATTTCTTGGCCTAAATCTTCTCTGACTGTGGATTGCCATTAATGAAAAAAAAAATCTAATTATAAACTTCAAAATACCTGGAAAAGATGATAGTTGCGTGTGTCCCACTAAGGCTGTAGATGCACCAATTGTTCCCAGGCCACCAAACTCTGAACGCCCTGAGCTTGTAGTGTGCAGTCCAAAGGCTGCGTGGTTAACCATTGGGAAGGCACTCGATACTGCAGACAAATTAAAAGGCTGATCTCCAGCTGCTGCTCTAAACATTTGCCCTGGAATTGAACAAAAAGGCAAATGCTTTAGTATTTTTAAAAAAATTATATTGGGGCATGAAAAAAATGTTAAATGTATTTTGAAGCAAGTAGTATGAAAACATCCAACACCCACTTCATGTATATACATTTAAATGCTTCTCTTGTTTTTTTAAATTACTACCAATTACATTTCAAACATTTTTCCATAATAGATATATATGAAAATCTGTAACCATGCAGACTCAACTACCTAACCATAATACACACTTAAAATTATCTCACCCATGGTTTTG
Organism: Heptranchias perlo; assembly: GCF_035084215.1. Taxonomy (NCBI): domain Eukaryota; kingdom Metazoa; phylum Chordata; class Chondrichthyes; order Hexanchiformes; family Hexanchidae; genus Heptranchias; species Heptranchias perlo. The sequence continues at coordinate 43,308,738 of NC_090331.1, read as the reverse complement.
AAATTCCACTGATACAACCAGAGATGAATATTTGAAAGCAATATACAGGTTAGCATCTGTTTCTATAGCACTTGTGGCCAAGTTACAAGAAAGACATCTGAAAATAAATTATTAATAAATTTGAATGTACAATTATAACTTATAAAGAAATAAGGAGGCTGCAAATACAGAGCCACTACCTTAAGCACCTTCGTAAAATACAGTCCCGTCTGACATGACAAAAGCCAGAATAAATAAATGGCTGTGATCTAGGGATTGTAGGATTTAAGGAGGTTACAGAGATATGGAGAGGTGAGGCCATTTAGGGATGTAGATACTAGACACATGGATGGGAATTTTAATTTTCAGACACTGGTGGACCAGGTGCCAATGTTGGTCAGCAAGCACAAGGATGAATGGCAAGCAGCACTAGGTGCAGGATAGCATACAAGTAGCAGAGTTTTGGACAAACTGAAGTTTATGGAGGGTGGAGGAAGGGAGGGAGGCCAGCCCAGAGACCACTGGAGAATTGAGTCTGGAGGTGACAACAGCAAAAATGAGGGTCTCACTGTGGATAGGCTGAGGTAGCAGTAGAGGTGGGCAATGTTATGCAGGTGGAAGTAGGTGGTTTCTGTAATGGGGAGGATACCAAGTCAACAGCTCAGTTTGGGGTAGAACAGAACACCAAGAGTACCAAGAGTGTCCTGGTTCAGCCGGAGATAGTGGCCAGGTAGGGGGATGGAATCGGTACAGTTTATTGCAGGGCCGAAGTTGATGGCTTTTGTCTTCCCAATGTTTAGCTGGAAGAATTATCACTCATCCACGATTGGATGTCGGCCAAACAGTCAGACAGTACAGAGGCAATGGAGAGGTCGAGAGAGGGGGGGTGGAGATGTATAGCTGGAATATATGTGGAAGCTGACGCCATGTTTGCCAGTGATGTCACCAAAGGGCAGCATGTGGATGAGGATGAGGATGAGGAGGGGGCCATTGATGGATCCTTGAGGTGGAAATGCCAGGTTAGGAAGTGAAGTCATTTCGAGAAGTGCTCTGGCTACGAATGGATAGATAAGACTGGAACCAAACAAGGGCAATTCCACAGAGGATAGGCATTGGAGCAGGATTGTGTGATCAACCATGTCAAGAACAGCGAGGAGAGATAATGCATCATTGTCACAATCATGGAGAATTTCGTTGATGACTTTATTTGGAGCCACTTCTGGTCCTGTTACAGAAACCTAATTGCAGGTATTGAAGCAGAGAGTTACAGGAGAAGTGGGCATGGATTTGGGAGGTGACAACACATTCAAAACCTTGGAGAGAAAAGGAAGGTTGGAGATGGAATGATAGTTAGTGAAGTTGAGGGGTTTTTTTTATTGGGGCGGTGAGGTGGGGTGATCACAGCCATTGTGAAAGGTATGGAGACATGCCTGAGGAGAGCGAACCAATTCCAATATTAGCTAAAATGGATGAAAAGGAGGGAAGTTGGTTGATGGGGAATTTAATGGGAATGGGGATAAGGGAGCAAGAGGTAGTTCTCATGAATGAGGCAAGTTTGGAGAGGGTAGGAGGGCAGCTGGGGGAAAACTAGAGAGAAAAGGGTTTGGGACTAGGGTGGAACAGGGAGGAAAGCAGCAGAGGCTCTATTTTGGAGACAAAAAAAATCCATCAGCTCCTTGCACTCATTGTTAGGAGTGAGGGTGGAGGGGGTAAGGGAGAGGAGGGAGAGGGAAGGGGAGAAGAGGAAGGCTGAAAATTCGGCGAACATTTATAGTAGCTAGAAAAGCTTTGTTGACAAAATCATTGGATTTTCCATGTTAATTCATGAAATCTGTTCTTATTTTAAAAGTAAATTTGATTATATTTGAGGAAAAATGCCAGCAAGTACAATAGTTATATCTAATTAACATTTCTACAGCACACACAAGTATAGAATTCTACAGGCAATGATGAACAGTTAAACAAAGAGGGCCTTTCCTTTCAACTGAGCTTACTAATATTACATTTCAACCTCAATTTCGCTCACTCTCTGAAGTTCAGTTTTTCCACAAATGTCTATAGAATATTCTGAAGTCTATATGAATGCTAAATAGTTAGAGACAAAGAAATTAAAACTGGTCACTGATTTATGAAAATTTCATTTGAAGGCTAATTTATTTTAATTTTTAGTTTTTTGAACTTCAACCAGAACGAAGATGAATGCACTGTGCATGCAGGAAACCAGTCACCATCTCTAAAATACTGACCAATCAGGAACAATATAGCGTACACAGTTCTGGTCTCCATATTACAAAAAGGATATAGAAGCAGTGGAGAAGGAGCAAAAAAGATTTACTAGGATGATACCAGAACTGAGAGGATATACTTATCAGGAAAGACTGAACAGGCTGGGGTTCCTTTTTCTGGAAAAAAGGCCGAGTGGTGACTTAATAGGGTTCTTCAAAATTATGAAGGGGTTTGATAGGGTAGACATAGAGAAGGTGATTCCACTTGTGGGGGAGTCCAAAACTGAGGGCCATAAATAGAAGATAGTCACCAATAAATCCAATAAAGAATTCAGGAGAAATTTCTTTACCCAGAGAGTGATTAGAATATGGAACTTGCTACCACATGGAGTAGTTGAGGCGAATAGCATAGATGCCTTTAAGGGAAGTTAGATAAACACATGAGGGGGAAAGGAATGAAAGGATATGCAGATAGGGTTAGATGAGGTGGGCTGGGAGGAGGCACAGACTAGTTGGGCCGAATGGCCTGTTTCTGTGCTGTAAACTCTATGTAATTCTATATACCAGCAATGAGCATAAAACGGCGTGGTGTTCTAGAAGCAGAGTACTATCCTTACCGCAGGTTGACAGTGTGGAGCCAAACCCTGCAGCTCCTGTGGAAAGGCTGCCCTTAGAAGCAGCTGATGCTGTAGCTGTAGAGGATGCTGAAGATGTGGAAGGGACAGAGGAAGTAGATGTCAACCGCTCCCCAGACTCCATATCTGAAGAGAGAATCAAACATTGCCAAAAATAAAAGCAAAAAAAAGTAAATTTAGAGAATCCAGAAGACTTAACAGTTATTTCTGACTTCTACCATTGTTTATCACATTGCTGTGGAAAAATACATTTTAATTAAACTATCTTGCGAAGGAGAATGGTGACAGCAAAAGGGTGCGTTTTGCTCAATATCATATTCACTACCGATAGTTACTATCTTATCCAACAACAACTTACATTTAGATAGCACCTTTAATGTAGTAAAACGTCCCATGCGCTTCACAGGAGCGTTAACAAAATTTGACATCGAGCCACATACGGCGATATTAGGACAGGTGACCAAAAACTTGGTCCAAGAAGTAGGTTTTAAGGAGCATCTTAAAAGGAGGAGAGAGAGGTAGAGAGGCAGAGAGGTTTAGGGAAAGAATTCCAGAGCTTAGGGCCTGGGCAGCTGAAGACACGGCTGCCAATGGTGGAGCGATTAAAATCAGGGATACGCAAGAGGCCAGAATTGGGGGAGTGCAGAAATCTCAGAGGGCTGTAGAGCTGGAGGAGGTTATAGAGAAAGTGAGGGGCAAAGTCATGGAGGGATTTGAAAACAAGAATGAGAATTTTAAAATTGAGGCATTGCTGGACCGGGAGCCAATGTAGGTCAGCGAGCACAGGGGTGATGGGTGAATGGGAATTGGTGCGAGTTAGGATACAGGTGCGAGTTTTGGATGAGCTCAAGTTTATGGAGGGTGGAAGATGGGAAGCCAGCCGCGACAGCATTGGAATAGTCATGCCTAGAGGTAACAAAGGCATGGATGAGGGTTTTTGCAGATGAGCTGAGGCAGGGGCGGAGACAGGCGATGTTACAGAGGTGGAAGTAGGCAGTCTTGGTGATGGAGTGGATATCTGGTCAGAAGCTCATCTCATGGTCAAATAGGACGCCACGGTTGCGAACGGTCTGGTTCAGCCTCAGTCAGTGGTCAGGGAGAGGGATGGAATTGGTGGCTAGGGAACGGAGTTTGTGGCAAGGATTGAAGACAATGGCTTCAGTCTTCCCAATATTTAGTTGGAGGAAATTTTTGCTTATCCAGTACTGGATGTCAGGCAGGCAGTGTGACAAATAAGAGACAGTGGCGGGGTCGAGGGAGGTGGTGGAGGTCGAGCTAGGTGCCTTCAGCATGCATGTGAAACCTGACGTGTTTTCAGATGATGTCGCTGAGGGGCAGCATGTAGATAAGAAATAGGAGGGGGGCAAGGCTAGATCCTTGGGGGACTCCAAAGTTAATGGTGCGGGAGCGGGAAGAGAAGCCATTGTAGGTGATTTTCTGCTGTTTCTGTTTGCAACCCTTTCTACTACTCAATGTCAAGGCCACCGTTTTACTGGGACTGAATAAACCAAATTCTATTTTTAGTACTAAGTTTTAGGATTTTTGCTGATGAGCACATTGTGGTTTTTACTAAGGAAAAAAAAAATCTCAGTCACTTGGCCATCACTTTTCGTGGATTTGAGCTTACAAAAGGTGTTGGATTCCGAAAAGGTGATGGGTTCAAGCCCCACTCCACGACTTGAGCACACAAACTCGGATGAGTGCAGTACTGATGGAGTGCTACAGTGTCAGAGGTGCCGTCTTTCGGTTAAGACGTTAAATTGAGGTCCCATTTGTTCTCTTAGGTGGGTGTAAAAGATCCCAAGATACTATTTTAATAAGAGCAGGGGAGTTCTTCTCGTGTCTCGCCAACATTGATCCCTCAACCAACACCACTAGACATTTAATTGGTCATTTATCTCATTGCTGTTTGTGGGGCCTGGCTATGCACAAATTGACGGCTGCTATTCTGTACGTTACGACAGTGACTGCACTTCAAAAGTAGTGCATTGGCTATGAAACTCTTTGGCATATCCTGAGGTTGTGAAAGGCACTATATAAATGCAAGTTCCTTCGTCCTTAAAAAGAGGCCTCTTTAATTAATCTAAGTAAGATGGTCCTGTGGGAAAAAATTCTTAAGTTCACAGTGGATGAAAATGTTGCATTCCATCCGATTCTTCCTTCTATTTTGCATTTTTCCCTTTTGCTAAATCACTGATTGGTCAGTCAAAATAATTTACATTGGAAGATAATCCTTTCAGAGTGAACAACAATAAAAGTGTGAACAATGTCTTCAGGTGATAATTGCGTTCATGGTTAACCATGATAAATCTAATATTGTCACTGCACACTGAAAAATATTCATATTTTGGTGCATTCACTTACATAAACATCAATGCCAACCTACAAAACTTAGAAAAGATAATGAACAGCTTCTAAAAAGCTGCTACAACCCCAAAAAAGCTGCCAACTCAAAAGACAATATACAACTGAAACACAGGCCTGACAAAGGCCACTGCTTGACAGCAACTGAATAAGTTCAATTCCTTTTTACTAAATGCATTGTGATCACATTCCACAATCCACTTTGTTTTTCAGTGAAATATGGAACCCAATGGCCTCATATATGACATACAAAAAGTAGTTACAATGGGAGAACCATGGGACATGAATTTATCATGACTCAAGCTGCACCTATACCCAATATTTCATCAATTGCATTTGAGATGAAAAAAAACGGAAGTACACACAAGTGCAATTGTGGATGTGCAATGGTGGATTTAGACATTTAGAAGTGAGCTCTGATGGTGTAAAATTTATTTCTAGGAAGGTCTGGAGGCATGCCTCTTTCCACCCCCACCCCACAAAGACATTTTGATGTTGATACATTATTGGTGAACTTTCCAGCATTTTGAAGTTTACTGTGATACACCATTTGAAGCCAAACAGAATTTAATCTATACATACACACCATTCCAGAATAAATCCCTTTGGAATAAATTATTTTTGGTTTCAAATGCTGAACCACAGTAAACTTTACATTTTAGTTGTATGCTCCATTTTTTTAAGCCACTTTACAATCAAGACAAAATATAGGAAGCAATATATGCAACAAAGTGTAAAATAATAAAATTGCAGCGATCGGCAAGAAAATTCCTTAAATGTTGAAACACACCCCACAACATGGTAATAGGAATCATCAATCAGACCTACACTTTTACACTATCTTACGTAACGATACTCTTAAACCTGCAACTTTCCCTCCTGCATCAATCGATATGGTTGTGATAAATTCTCTGAATGAATACGAGCCACCCCTGATATTTTAGATTGAGGTGGGGTAGATCATTAAATAGTCTACAGGGATAAAATTGTAATTTGTATGGCAAGTCTGACGGGAACAGAATTCAGAAATTCAAGCAGAAAACCCAGCATATATATGTCTTTGTAGATTTTAGTATGAAAAAGTAAATGGTTATCATAACTTTATAAACACCCATTAACTTGGACCTGTAAAATATGACTTGCCAATGAAATTGGATATTATTTATTAATTATTAATCGAACTTTGGGCCAATTCAATGCTTAATGACATTACAGAGCTATCATTTAAACTTTGAGTCTATTTCTGTGCTTCAATTGAACTTTTAATGGGATTCCAAAGTTTTCCCTGAACTACTCAAGCTCTCTGTGGTAGTTGATTGCATTTACCTTACTCCATAGTTGCATTTGTAACCATAGTGCATACTTGCAATTACTCCTGATCCAACTAAAATGATCTGAGCTATGCTGCGCTCATAACTATCACTCACCCAAGCCATCATTGTTTTCTGCAGGGAATGGGGCTACTGAATTCTTGCACATCAGAATGTGGAACCAACTAACTTTAGGTGCTTGGCATGAGGAGCACAAATGGCGTCGGGAATCACTGACTGTGCAGAAAGCAAGATATACATAACACACAGCAGAGCCATGTCATTTAAAGGAAACTAGCACTTGATTCCTACAAAACAAAATAAGCAGCATTTTTTTGATATACTATCACTTTCTTCCACAACTAGTAATATTGAATACACTGATAATCAAATAGTAAGGGTCCCAAAAACTTCTTCACCTCAATTTTAAAATTATCATTCTAGTGTTTAAATCCCTCCAGCAGTTTTGTTTTGTCTTGTCTACCAGCAAAATGTGTGTATATACAAGCTGTGCAGTTTTTTAAATCACCCCCCCACACGACTTCTTAGCACTACAGAGCCATATTAGTGAGTGTAAAACTGTCACACCAGGATATTAAGGGAGGCTGTCAGCAATTGTATTTTTTTTGTCCACCATTGCCTTCTGTTTCAGTATGCAAAGGCAGAAAATTATGTTTATGCCTACAACTATAATAAAAAAATGCGAGTTTCCAAAATGTCAAAGCACACAGCATTTATAGTACCAAATAGGAGTTCAAGGCTAATTCAGTTCTTAATTGCGATTACAAATGGAAGTCTAAAAATCTCTTCTACAATACGCAGGTTTTAAACAATTTTATAGATATGATCACACCTATTAAACTGCCTAAAACAAGTCATGGAAACAATGAATTTGGATGTTAGCACCATAATTGATATGAAAAGATTAAACTATTTGACTCACCAGGAATTTCTCGCCTTCAATCCAGATTGTGACACCAGTTGCAACATCACTCCGAGCACTCAAACCAACATGAAGCCTACCACGTAAACAAATAAACCCCACTTCCTTTGATCAAGCTTAAACAGTTATTGTTTACTAATAGAAGTGAAAGGGTAATAAATTATCTTCTTTGATGTATGCACTTTAACATCTAAATGTAAAATAGACATTTTTTTCTAAATTCAGCAAATGTCTGAATTAATATAAGATGCACAATATTCTTGTTGCAAGTTTTTGCATGTCCATGTTGCTACAGGCACAGTGAAAAACAGTTTTCCATTTGACCTGTTTATGCTCCTTGCCTTCCCACCCCCATTCCCTTGGAGAAAATTGACCAAATTACTCAAACCTTAAACTGGTGTTTTTCCCCCACTCTCCTCTAAACTGAGCAAAATTCAAAAGAACTTTCAATTTTCCACAAATTAAAAAAAAACAAAATGACACATTGTACCATGCAAGCTCTAACGCCAAGAGATATTTTATAGAAACCACAGCTTACTAAAACTATTCATGATAAAGGCAGTTAGTCTGGCTTGCTAGTATGGTATTGTGTGAAACTGCTTGAAAAACTTACTGCAACTAACTGTAATTTTAATTGATATTGACTGGACGCGTTTCATATCTACACTAACATGGCTGTTAGCTCATTGCTGAGATTTACCATGGATCCAAAAAATGGAGTCTTTAGATAGTAAACTAGTTTGTCCAGTATTTTTCAATGTTTACTGCCATAGGAGAAGGAAAACATTTCCTGGTCAAAACACATTGGATGTTCTGATTGTAAGGAATACTTTTGAATTTATACAAAGTGTGCAGCAGTCTTAATTTTTTTTTAAAAAGACGCTCTCCTGTACATATATTATATGTAAACAATTTTACAACACCAAGTTATAGTCCAGCAATTTTATTTTAAATTCACAAGCTTTCGGAGGCTTCCTTCTTCGTCAGGTGAACGATGTGAAAATGAAATCCTCGAGATGAAATCGCATTTATAATTCACAGAACAATGCTTGGTGAGTACAGACAGTTTTTTCAACTGCCCGTTGCCAAGGCAATCAGTGTGCAGACAGACAGGTGTTACCTGCCAGGTCTCACAGAATATACAAATCACCAAAAAAAAACAACAAACAGGTATATACAAATATACAAATCACCAAAAAAAAAACAAACAGGTAACACCTGTCTGTCTGCACACTGATTGCCTTGGCAACGGGCAGTTGAAAAAACTGTGTGTACTCACCAAGCATTGTTCTGTGAATTATAAATGCGATTTCATCTCGAGGATTTCATTTTCACATCGTTCACCTGACGAAGGAGGAAGCCTCCGAAAGCTTGTGAATTTAAAATAAAATTGCTGGACTATAACTTGGTGTTGTAAAATTGTTTACAATTGTCAACCCCAGTCCATCACCGGCATCTCCACATCATGTATATTATATGTGATTAAGATGCATAATCCTTTATTTAATTTCAGGAGTAGCCACTAAAATAATGGCCATCAAGGCAAAATAAATTGTAAAAAATAGATTTTTGACAATTTGCAAAACTTCAAAATGTACACTTCAGCATTTTATTTCAGAATTGATTCTGAGAATCTCCCCTGATCAAATACAAGAAATCCAAACTTTACACTGGATTGGATGGAAAAGAAAGCAGATTGAGAAAAAGACAGGCATTTTTGTAGAAGGAATGACTCAGTTCCAATACACAGTGCCCTTCTAGTTCAAGAGATGTCCTACAGGCCCAACTTCCACAATAATACCACGTTGCATTTCAAGAGTGGTTTTCTTTCCACCTTCCCTTAAAAGCCAGATCTATCTGTTATTGTTCTTTCGGAAGGTTAAGTACGGGGAAGTGTAGGCAGAGGAACTTGATTATCTTCTATCGTCAGGAACTGAGGTTTGCGCCTGGCTACTGCATACATCAAAGAACCACCCAGTTCAAGTGCTAAACAATTAATTGAATGCAGTACAAGAGGAGTCAAATCCAGTATGATTGGCATTGGGGCATTGTGCAGCTGAACTGTCTTGCATAGAGTGGTACTTCAGGGATGCCCAGCCCACCCCCTTACTCATTGACCAGACTTCCCAATGATCCTGCCCCATCTTCCAATGAACTCAAATGCACCAATGGCTTCATCTTCATCCCATGTCTACAGCAACACCACAGTCTACATAACTCCCCAATACAAACATTGGTGGATCTTTGTCAGGGACACATCAACTCACTTTAGAATCATAGAAAGTTACGGCACAGAGGGAAGTCATTCGGCCCATCGTGTCCATGCCGGCCGAGAAAGAGCTATCCAGCTTAATCCCATTTTCCAACACTTGGTCCATCGCCCTGTAGGTTATGGCACTTCAAGTGCACATCCGAGTACTTTTTAAATGAGTTGAGGGTTTCTGCCTCTACCACTCTTTCAGGCAGTGAGTTCCAGACCCCCACCACCTTCTGGGTGAAATAAATTCTCCTCAGCTCCCCTCTAATCCTTCTACCAATTAATTTACTTTAAATCTAAGCCCCCTGGTCACTGACCTCTCTGCTAAGGGAAATAGGTCCTCCCTATTCACTACCTAGATCCGTCATAATTTTATATACCTCAATTAAATCTCCCCTCAGCCTCCTTTGTTCTAAAGAAAACAACTCCAGCCTATCCAATCTTTTCTCATAGCTAAAATTCTCCAGCCCTGGCAACATCCTCGTAAATCTCCTCTGTACCCTCTCTAGTGCAATCACATCTTTCTTGTAATGTGGTGACCAGAACTGTATGCAGTACTCACGCTGTGGCCTAACCAATGTTCTATACAGTTCTAGCATAACCTCCCTGCTCTTATAGTCTATGCCTCGGCTAATAAAGGAAAGTAACCGTCTTATCTACCTGTCCTGCTACCTTCAGGGATCTGTGGACATGCACTCCAAGGTCCCTTTGTTCCTCTTCACCTCTCAGTATCTTCTCATTTGTGTATTCCCTTGCCTTGTTTGCCCTTCCCAAATGCATGACCTGATTACCTTTATTAGCTGATGAGTATCAATACAAATTTCAGGTGTTGAAGACCAGCTGCTTGGATGGACGTTAGCACAAAAGCATACAATCGTTTCCGCAACTGACATGGAAACATTGATCTTCCTGAAGAACATTCTGAGCATCACGAGAACGCCTGACTATGGATTTCAAATCATACTTGAACTAATGTGTCACCTGTAGCGATGCTCACTTTGTCTTATTTTTGAGGTGATCAGTCTTTTTCCTCTCAAGCCTGGAGTGACAACAGCATCAGTAGAATGATACTTAACTATTGTATAATTTTTTTGAGCCATACATGTTTAGACTTGCTGTATTTGTCGCAGCATTTGCACAGTACTAAGCAGTGATTGATGATCAATGAAAGTACTAACCATGACCAACTCTTAAACCAGGATTTTGGCAAAACTTACTTTGGCATTGAAAAATATGTTGTTTTAAATCAGAGAGAATCGAGCACTTAATTTCTATAGTACTGAGCTAAAATTGAGTTTTATGTAAAATCAACATCAGTTCAATTGAACTTCAGTAAAACAGATTCACGTTAAGGTAGAGGTTTGAATCGTGCTATTTGATTCAACTTCCAAACTTTATTCAATACTTCAACTCATCTGAAGTACAGCATATCCATAATGCAGTTTATAGCTTGGTCATATTGAAATTTGCTATATACAATGAAGTAATGCACAAACTTCAATTCATATGATCCAAAGTTCAGGAGGTCCATTAAGAGGAGCAGAGAAACAAAAGCTGTTTTTGTAAGGCTGCACATTTAGTTTGAATCCTGGGAGACAGGCATCTGTCGGCCGGCTTTCAGCATTCACACTACTAGATCCAGCTCCTTTATTCGGGTGGCAAAATAGTAGACTTACAAAAAATTGCATCCATGAGAATCAGATTTAGTAATTTATTAACACGGAGAGTCGTTTACAGCGCTGGTCCCCCAGAATCTACCTAAACAAGCAAGCTCTAGGATAAAAACAGCTTTAGAAACAGGACTTTGATGAAACAAATGAGGTACACTGCCAGAGTTAACGCTTCCTGCACCTAAAAGGAAAATAACTGAATCCTAATTGGCCAGTGCATTTCATTTGTGATCACCTTAAGCAGCATCCTGGGTAGGCAATGTAGGCAAATATGAGGTCATCCACTTTGGATCAAAAAAGGATAGATCAGGGTATTTTCTAAATGGTAAAAAGTTAAAAACAGTGGATGTCCAAAGGGACTTAGGGGTTCAGGTACATAGATCATTGAAGTGTCATGAACAGGTGCAGGAAATAATCAATAAGGCTAATGGAATGCTGGCCTTTATATCTAGAGGACTAGAGTACAAGGGGGCAGAAGTTATGCTGCAGCTATACAAAACCCTGGTTAGACTGCACCTGCAGTACTGTGAGCAGTTCTGGGCACCGCACCTTCGGAAGGACATATTGGCCTTGGAGGGAGTGCAGCGGAGGTTTACTAGAATGATACCCGAACTTCAAGGGTTAAGTTACGAGGAGAAATTACACAAATTGGGGTTGTATTCTCTGGAGTTTCGAAGGTTAAGGGGTGATCTGATCGAAGTTTATAAGATATTAAGGGGAACAGATAGGGTGGATGGAGAGAAACTATTTCCGCTGGTTGGGGATTTTAGGAGTAGGGGCCACAGTCTAAAAATTAGAGCCAGACCTTTCAGGAGTGAGATTAGAAAACATTTCTACACACAAAGCGTGGTAGAAGTTTGGAACTCTCTTCCGCAAACGGCAATTGTTACTAGCTCAATTGCTAAATTTAAATCTGAGATAGATAGGTTTTTGGCAACCAAAGGTATATAGAGTTGGATCACAGATCAGCCATGATCTTATCAAATGGCGGAGCAGGCACGAGGGGCTGAATGGCCTACTCCTGTTCCTATATTCCTATGTACTGGTCTACTGTAATGTTCCCATGTCACAAGACACCTCCTGTACTGTGTTCTGTTGCGTTCTGTACACAACTACCATAGGAATAATGAAACGGTTTCCATACTTTTCTTGGTGTGTTTTAAGCTCTGTGCACACAGGAACATAAACATGTCAACATAACTGTCATTTGCCTTCCCTTCTGAAATACCTCTACTTGCCCTGGATGCTGCTTTCTATTGCTGTGTCTTTTTCTGAATGCCATTCTACTGCACTCTGGCTCTGTGCTCTACTTTCATACGAAGTATGCATGACTATTTTCTCAGAAAATCTCAAACATTTGCACTATTTACTGGGCACACAAAGATCACTTAGGTAAAAACTTTGCAATACCTATATATTATTTTCTGGGTGCCCACAAATCATAGAAATGTATTAGCTATGGGACTGTTATTACTGAAGCCAACTAAAGGCTCTCTGGGCCTCAGAAAAGAAAACTAGCCATAACTTCAGTGTTCATTCCTACTTTCACATTTGAGAAATTGAAGAACCTTAAACCAATAGCTTTCAAACATTTGAGTGGGAAACCCCTTTGTAAATATTAACACCCCCCTCCAGTTGCCTCTTGCAAATATCAACATACTACCAAGGGAGCCACTGACCTAAATTCAAGAAGATGGCATCAGCTACTCAAAGGGAAGCACTGCTCTCATTATAAAAAGATATTTCTTAGTATTAGTAGATCTCACGAATAGCCTCAGGTCTGAAGCATGATTGTGTTGTTTAGTTAGTAACATTGCCGGTCTCTTTAAAGCTACTGCTCAAGTACTCCCCATGGGAATGCAGGTAATTATAGTGGCTTTAATATTGCTGAGGCCAATTAGAAGTCAGCAAATTGCTTGTAAATTTCAGACTCCAGGTCAGAATAACTGACAATTAAATGACTGGCTTTCTTTCTCTTTTTAAAAACAGGCCGTTTGGCATTTGTAGCAAAGTGCAACTTCTGGAAAGGACTGTGATATACACTAGATGCAAGACTTGATATATAAATACAATCAGTAAATCAACAAAATCTGATCCCAGTTTGAAAAGCTGCCACTTAAATACAACCAGATATAATGAATTCATAAAAATGTCAGTGTTACATGGAAGCTGGAAATAAGGTCTTGTGTGTTTTCATGTGCCACTGATGATAAACCAAGTAGTTTATATAATTAAAGGTCTTGGGGAAGAGCTCCCAAACCATCACAAAAGAGCGAGGAATTTTAAACGAGTTATGCCCAAAATCACTTATGTTCGTGTTTTCCACGATCTTTTATGCTGGTTTAAGATTCAATTCACCCGGATCAGGCCCTGCCCACAAAACTTGCCACGGCCCCAGGTCAACATTACGAGATTCCACCAATTACACTGGTTGGGAAGGCTCTTCAAATTGCACTCATTTTCTTAGGCGCACAGGCACTAGTAGGCACGTTTTAAAAGTCTTTTTATATCAAAAAATATTTAAATTACTAAGAAATTGACGGTGTACACCAATGAAACTTTTGAATAGTTCAGTATAGTTTTTTAGTCATTTTCACTGATTTTAAATTAGGTTACTCCTCAGTGGAGGACTGGACACTTATTAAAACTGCTTATTTTTGCTGACAAACCAATTTTCAGTTGAATCAATAACGCTGCACCAGGATTCGACTCTTAAATACATTAAGGAATACTTTTTAAATGGAAAGTAAAAAAAAATGCTGCCTGATCGCGCTGGTTCGTGAAGATTTTAAGTTTGCGATTATGCAAATGAATTTTATTGGAAACTTGAACTGTAACCTAACCAGTGTAATTTCAGGCACAATTTACCGATTGCGCCCAAAGCAGAAACTCTACCCCCTTGTATCAAGTATGCACTTGCAGCTTTATGCCTCACAATCTTAACTGACTCAAATAATTACCTCCAGTTGAGTTAATGATGTTGATTTGCTCAAGTTGCCTATTGATAAAAATGCCAACCAAGAACACATCCATTCACTAGACAGGTAAAATTACTAATCAGCAACAAGTAAGCACCAAAGGGCACCGAATTAAATCAGACTTTTTTTCTAGATCTGGCGATTTGGAATCAGCAACTACCAAAAACTGAACCAACTAAGTTGCTCAAGAATTTTTCAAAATGTTTTCAGATGCTACTTTTCTTCCCAACTAAGATCAATCATTATGTGCAGACAAAATAAGTTATAACATAGCAAACATTCAAAAGATTAAAAACATTTTGGAGAAAAAAACCCACTTAACTAACCCTTAATCACTTAGTGCTTAATCAGTGCTAGAAATTCCTGCAAGCAGTTTACCCAACATAGTCCTGCTTCTCGCCCATCTTGTTGACAAATTCTGAGATACATGAGAACATACGAAATAGAAGCAGGAGTAGGCGATACAGCCCCTCGAACCTGATCCACCATTCAATAAGATCATGGCTGATCTTTGACCTCAACTCCACTTTCCCACCCGATCCCCATGTCCCTTGATTCCCATAGAGTCCAAAAATCTATCAATCTCAGCCTTGAACATATTCAACAACTCAGCATCTATAGCCCTCTGGGATAGAGAATTCCAAAGATTCACAATCCTCAGTGAAGAAAATCTTCCTCATCTCAGTCTTAAATGGCCAACCCCTTATTCTGAAACTATTCCCCCTAGTTCTAGGCTCTCCAGTCAGGAGAAACAACCTCTCGGCATCTACCCTGTCAACCCCCCTCAGAATCTTATATGTTTTAATAAGATCACCTCTCATTCTTCTAAACGCCAAAGAGTATTGGCCCATTCTACTCAATTTCTCCTCATAGGGCAACCCTCTCATCCCAGGAATTAATCTAGTGAACCTTCATTGTACCGTCTCTAAGGCAAGTATATCCTTCCTTAGATAAGGAGACCAAAACTGTACACAGTACTCTAGGTGAGGTCGCACCAAAGCCCTGTACAATTGCAGTAAAACTTCCTTAACTCTTGTACTCCAAACTCCTTGCAATAAAGGTATACATGCCATTTGACTTCCAAATTGCTTGCTGTACCTGCATGCTAACTTCTTGTGCTTCATTTACAAGGACACACATATCTCTCTGAACACCAACATTGAATAGTTTCTCACCATTTAAAAAAATATTCTGTTTTTCTATTCTTCCTACCAAAGTGAATAACCTCACATTTCCCCACATTATACTCCATCTGCCACCACCTTGCCCATTCACTTAATCTGTCTATATCCCTTTGCAGATTCTGTGTCCTCCTCACAGCTTACTTTCCCACCTAGCTTTGTATCGTCAACAAACATGGATACATTACACTTGGTCCCTTCATCTAAGTCATTAATATAGTTTGTAAATAGCCAAGGTCCAAGCACTGATCCTTGCGTCACTCCACTAGTTACAGCCTTCCAACCTGAAAATGATCCGTTTATGACTCTGTTTTCTGCCGTTAACCAATCCTCTATACATGCTAATATTTTAGCCCCCGACCTCATGAGCCCTTATCTTGTATAACAACCTCGTATGCGGCATCTTATCAAATGCCTTTTGAAAATCCAAATATACTACATCCACTGGTTCCCCTTTATCGACCCTGCTAGTTACATCCTCAAAAAACTCTAATAAATTTGTCAAACACGATTTCCCTTTCATAAAACCATGTTGACTCTGCCTAATCATATTATGATTTTCTAAGTGCCCTGTTAGCACTTCCTTAATAATGGATTCCAGCATTTTCCTGATGACTGATGTCAGGTTAACTGGCCTGTACATAAGAAATAGGAGCAGGAGTAGGCCAATCGGCCCTTCGAGCCTGCTCTGTAGGTTCCCTGTTTTCTCTCTCCCTCCTTTCTTGAATAGCAGGGTTATATTTGCTACCTTCCAATCCACTGGGATCAATTTAGAATCTAGGGAATTTTGGAAGATCATAACCAATGCATCCACTATCTCTGCAGCCACCTCTTTTAGAACCTTTGGATGTAGGCCATCAGGTCCGGGAGATTTATCAGCTTTTAGTCCCATTAGTTTTTCCAGTACTACTTCTCTACTGATATTAATTACTTTAAGTTCCTCACTCTCATTAGCCCCTTGGTTCCCCATTATTTCTGGTATGCTTCTTGTGTCTTCTACTGTGGAGATACAAAATGTTTGTTTAATGTCTCTGCCATTTCCTTATTCCCCATTATAATTTCTCCTATCTCAGCCTCTAAGAGACCCACGTTTACTTTTGCAACTCTCTTCCTTTTTACATACTTGTAGAACATAAGAACATAAGAAATAGGAGCAGGAGTAGGCCAATCGGCCCCTCGAGCCTGCTCCGCCATTCAATAAGATCATGGCTGATCTGATCCTAACCTCAAATCTAAATTCATGTCCAATTTCCTGCCCGCTCCCCGTAACCCCTAATTCCCTTTACTTCTAGGAAACTGTCTATTTCTCTTTTAAATTTATTTAATGATGTAGCTTCCACAGCTTCCTGGGGCAGCAAATTCCACAGACCTACTACCCTCTGAGTGAAGAAGTTTCTCCTCATCTCAGTTTTGAAAGAGCAGCCCCTTATTCTAAGATTATGCCCCCTC
Organism: Heptranchias perlo; assembly: GCF_035084215.1. NCBI lineage: Eukaryota > Metazoa > Chordata > Chondrichthyes > Hexanchiformes > Hexanchidae > Heptranchias > Heptranchias perlo. The sequence goes on along the minus strand of NC_090331.1, from coordinate 43,291,747 downwards.
GTTCTAGTTTCACCCATCCTTGGGAACATCCTTACTGCATCCACCCGATCAAGCCCCTTCACAATCTTATATGTTTCAATAAGATCGCCTCTCATTCTTCTGAACTCCAATGAGTAGAGTCCCAATCTACTCAACCTCTCCTCATATGTCCGCCCCCTCATCCCCGGGATTAACCGAGTGAACCTTCTTTGTACTGCCTCGAGAGCAAGTATGTCTTTTCTGAAGTATGGAGACCAAAACTGTATGCAGTATTCCAGGTGCGGTCTCACCAATACCTTATATAACTGCAGCAATACTTCCCTGTTTTTATATTCTATCCCCCGAGCAATAAAAGCCAACATTCCGTTGGCCTTCTTGATCACCTGCTGCACCTGCAAACTAACTTTTTGATTTTCTTGCACTAGGACCCCCAGATCCCTTTGTACTGCAGTACTTTCCAGTTTCTCGCCATTAAGATAATAACTTGCTCTCCGATTTTTCTTGCCAACGTGCATAACCTCACATTTTCCAATATTGTATTGCATCTGCCAAATCTCTTACAATCTGTTTTCATATTTCTTGCTAGTTTACTTTCATATTCTATTTTCTCCCTTATAATCTATTTTTGATCATCCTTTGCTGGTTCCTAAAACTCTCCCAATCCTCAGGCTTACTAGTTGTCTTCGCAACATTATGGGCCTCTTTTAATCTAATACTATCCTTAACTTCTTTAGTTAACCACGGATGAATCACTTTTCCCGTGGAGTTTTTATTTCTCAATGTAATGTATATTCGTTGAGAATACTGAAATATTTCTTTAAATGTTTGTCATTGCTTATGTACTGTCATACCTTTTAATCTAATTTCCCAATCTACCGTAGCCAACTCGCCCCTCATACCTATGTAATTGGCTTTATTTAAGTTTAAGACTCTAGTTTCAGTCTTAAGTACATCACTACCAAACTCGATGTGAAATTCTATCATATTATGATCACTCTTCCCCAGAGGATCCTTAACTGTGCGATTATTAATTAACCCTGTCTCATTACACAAGACAAAATCTAAAATAGCCAGCTCCAGTTGGTTCCATGAATAATTGTTCCAGGAAACTGTCTCGAATACATCGCATGAACTTGTCCTCTAGACTGCCTTTGCCAATTTGATTTGTCCAGTCTATATGAAGTTTGAAGTCCCCCATGATTATTGTATTACCTTTGTTACAAGCTCCTATTATTTCTTGATTAGTACTATGTCCAACGGTATAGCACTGTTGGAGGGCCTATAAACTACTCCCACCAGTGTTTTCTGCCCCTTGTTATTTCTTATTTCCACCCATACTGATTCTACTTCCTTATTCTCCGAGCCAAGATCCTTTCTCACCACTGCCCTTATATCATCCTTTATTATCAGGGCTACCGCCCCTCCTTTTCCATTCTACCTGTCTTTTCGAAACATCAAGTACCTTGGACTGTTTAGTTCCCAATTTTTGTCACCTTGCAACCTTGTATCTGTAATGGCTATTAGATCAAACCCATTTATTTCTATTTGTGCCACTAATTCGTCTATCTTATTATGAATGCTTCGTGCATTCAGATAAAGAGCCTTTAATTTTAACTTTTTACCATTTTTCCCTGTTTTGACCTTATTCACTGATGCACTATTACCGTTAAACTCTCTGCCCCTTTCTGCCACTGTCTGCTTATCTTTAACCAAATCACTACACCGTGTTGCCTTGACTTTTCTGTTTAGATTTCTAAATTTCCCCTCACCTGGCCTCCGCCACCCCACCCCCTTTTTAGTTTAAAGCCCTATCTACAGCCCTAGTTATTCGATTCGCCAGAACATTGGTCCCAGCCCAGTTTAAGTGGAGCCCATCCCAAGGCAACAACAGCTCCTTTTCCCCAGTACTGGTGCCAGTACCCCATGAATCGAGAACCCCTATCTCCCACACCACTCTTTAAGCCACGCATTTAGCTTTCTGATTTGTTTGACCCTATGCCAATCTGCACGAGGCTCAGGTAGTAATCCAGTGATTATTACCTTTGAGGTTCTGCTTATTAATTTAGACCCTAGCTCCCCAAACTCCCTCGGCAGAACCTTATTCTTAGTTCTACCGATGTCATTGGTTCCTACGTGGACCACGACAACTGGATCCTCCCCCTCATGCTCCAAGTTTTTTTCCAGCCACGAGGAGATATCCTTAGCACTGGCATCGGGCAGGCAACACAGCCTTCGGGACTCTCGGTTGCAGCTGCAGAGAACAGTGTCTATCCCAAAGGCTACACTACCCCTACCACCACCACATTCCTTTTTATTCCCCCCACTTGAATGGCTAAGGTGCCATGGTCAGTTTGCCCATCCTCTTTGCATCCCTTGTTCTCATCCATACAGGCTGCAAGTACCTGGTACCTGTTGGACAAGGTAAAGGGCTGAGGCTCCTCCATCACTACATCCTGGGTCCCCATACCTGCCTGACTCGCAGTCACACCCTCCTGTCCCTGACCACTGAACGAATCTAAACTAGTACCTAACCTAAGGGGTATGACTGCCTCCTGGATCAAAGTGTCCAGATAGCTCTCCCCCTCCCTGATGCATCGCAATATCTGCAACTCGGACTCCAGCTCAACAACTCTGAGCCAAAGTTCCTCGAGCTGCAGACACTTACTGCAGATGTGGTTGCTCGGGATCTTGCTGGTCTCCACCAACTCCCACATGCTCCAGTTATGACACACCAGCTACCCTGCCATCCTTATCTAACCTTTCTTTAAAAAATATATATATTTAGTTAAAGTTTTTATTCACTCGATTTTTTTCTTAGGAAAGCTTAGTTTGCATCCAGATCCTCTAGAACTTCAAGACCCAGATGGTACCATGGCAACCCATGTCACATCACAACAGTGGGGGGGGGGTGGAATTTACAAATAAATGACAGTCACAAGCAGCAGGTGGAAAAAAATAAAAGTCTGCGCCATTAAATAAAAAAAGTTATCCTATCTTTTGGGATATGAGTTTTTTTTGTGTGTTTCAAAGGGAAACTGATGTTTGTATCTTTTCACACACCCTACACACAAAGCACAACAAGTCATCCAGCTCCTCTGGTTAAAACAAGTTGAAGGGCAGCACCTAGGGCGACCTACCAATGAGTTCAAGAGGAAAGAAAATACACGCAAGATCTAGAGTCAAAAGGCAAAAAACTAGATCTAATTTCTTCAACGAAAACAAATGAGGGCAATAAGTATACAAAAAAGGGCAGGAAAGAGTACAGCTCAGCAGCACTGGAGCAGGTCTAGGTGTGACAGCACTGGCTTGCAAAATATCTTTGCATGTGTGTGTATGTGTCTCAGCTGCCATCCATTAGAATGTTTACATTTTCTAACTATTAACAAATCATTGAGGATGATCAGAGGCTGTTTGCCTGAAGCTTTTAAAATTCAATTCATTTTAAAATAGTTCAAATTAAAAAGTTACTGTCTCTCACAGCTTGATGCACTTTCTGAAGTTTATAGAATGTTTATACTTTGTACACAAACTATAATTTATAGCGTGTTTTGAGATGGATCACTTATGTCTCTCTCCCCCGCACATACACACCCCAACAGCCCTTTGATTTAAAAAAAAGTACTCAATATAAACTTTACCTGAATAGAGCTTTTGAAATTTATTTTCTAGTTTTTCCAAATAATTTTGGAAAAACCAAAAAGGTAGCATTAGAGACTGAAAACAAGTATTGTATCAGTTGGACTAACTCAATGCTACTGATGCATCCTGGGAGATTTCATACATTGCACACACTCAGACTGCTGGATGAGCATTCAGTGAAGAGTCACAGCCCAAGGGCAAAAATATCATGTCCAAGCTCATACTTTTGCAAGAGACTGAGGTCTTCAAGTAAAAATTAATACATAAAAAGTAATTCATTGGGTAAATGCAATAATGTAATTGTGAAATATGTAATTTTTTATGTTTTTATTTTGTTTAAAACTTTATTTTGGGCATTAGAAATTTCAGCCACTGAGAAAAATGGCAAACAAAAATGTTTTTGAAAAGTGTTTTGAGTAACTTGATTGGTTCACCTTTATAAAGCTCCCCCAAGTAGTAGGTTTTCCTAACTGGTCATTCTGGATTGATTGTTATCATACATTCTTTTATATCTAGTAACTTACTTTGCTTCTTATTCATATGTCCTCTGTCTTTTGTTCTGATTTCCCACAGTTTTACTTCGAGACAAAGTATGATAGCAGAAGTGTGGCAAACTGGAAGTGTGCACTGGACATATGGCTTTTAATATACTACTAGTAAACCTCCAATGGTGTTGCACACAGGGAATTAAGGCTAAGTGTATTCTTCAGGTGAAGCAGGGTTGCAGGGCAGAAAATACTTAGACAAGGAACACAAACCGATTTTGAAGTCATTTCAATGGGAATAGTTTACACAAAAAAAAATGCAATAAAAACATGCAAACTGGAAGCATGGTTTGTGGACAGGAAGTGCATGCAGATATAATGTTTAATCCATATAGATGATTTATCATAATTGAAGGTACAATAATGTGAGGAACCTTCACCACTAATTCTTATAATTCACTTAATATTCATGCAGTCTTCAAAACAGCCTTCCAGATCAGGAGCTTCTGCAAACTTGAGTACTCTATTCTTTGCACTGCAGACACAACCAGTGCTGGAAGGAATCTTACCTCTCTAAAACAGCAATGGCTCGCAACATCCCACACCAACCATCCTGTCAGCCCTCACAGTGAGACTGCCAATTTAGTGCTGAATTATGGGCAGTTGTGTCATGTTTTAAAATAACTATTTTACACATCTCTCACCTGCTTAAATATAATAAGCAAAAAGAAACAGAAAATGCACAGCTGGTCAAACATTCAAAAATGAGAACAGAATCTTGAATTTCTTTTTGCAGAACACAACTTGTTCAATTCAAAGACTCCAAAGGATTTTCCCCCCAATTCTCTCCCCACATATGTTGAAAGCGTAGGAGATTTATTGGAGACTCTAATCGCTCACCTAAGTAGCAATTTTTCATGTCTGAGCCCAGAGAATCTCAATCCTGTCCTCACCTGAAATCATATCTGCAACCATTTCCCAGCAGGAGTCAGTGGATAGCAAACAAGATTTGACAAGATTGGGTGACCGTCGCCAATTATTCCTCTCCCTAGTCCAGGTCACCAAGGTGATTTATATCACAACTGCTACCCTGGCTGAGATCAGCTAACTCAGCAGAGATCAGGGATCAAACTTGATATTTTCTGGTCTGTATGAATCAATTTCATACCGGGAGGTGCAGTTACCTTCAAACAATTTCAGAAACTACTCAGAAGATGTAAGCTCTGGAATATCAGAATGAATTCTCACCTTTACATTGTCCCCCTGTACAGGAATAGCAGACATAGTAACAGGTGGTATGGTGACATTAAATATTTTAAACCATTATACTTACATTTCTTTATGAATAAAGTAGAATGTATAAATTACTTAAGATTTAGTACACCAAGATTAAGAACTTAAAATAGCATAATTTGTTGTATTCTATATCTTCATGCTAAATCTTTTATTGATTTCTGAATCATGTATAACTTCAGAATGTGAATAGTCAAACTACAGTAATTCTTTCTGCGCACTACATAGTTAGATTTTTTGAAAGGATTTAATGGGTTAGCACTCAGGCCTTTCAATTCTGAAATATGTCTCTTGTTTTATTAAAGTGAAATGAGCTTGGGCAGTCTTAACCAAAAGCTAGTAACTGCCACTAAATTGGCAATGTCACTCAAAGCAGACACAAGGCTGGCTTGTGTAGGAAATGTTACGCTGGTGCAGTAGAGGGTGCTCTGAGGTTATAAGACACATTGTTAGAGTAGAAGGAGATCAAGTCTGTAGCTAGTTGCATCATTCCTGATATTTGAGTACTTAGTACTAAAACTGGATGCCTGAAATTGGGGGGGGTGGGGGTCGGGGGGCAGGGGGAAGAAGAAAGGTGTTCCATTCCTCAGTAACCTCAATGAGAATAACAAATTTTATTGACTTAAACATAATGGAAATAATGAAGTTACTTTTGCATGTTCTTCTAATGGAAATATGTTCACTGAAGAAATAAAAAGTGAATTCAGATGAATGAGCAGGACATATTTTATGACATTCGTGTTCAGACTACAACACCAAATCGAGACCTCAAAATTTGGAGGCACCAGCTCATTTATGAAATACCTTCTTTATGCTGTTGACAGTTTAATAAATAGAGGAAAGAGGGTAAGGAAATCATGAAATGGAATCGAAGAAAAGAAACTATGACTTATCTTGAATTCAGTACCTTCTATTGAACCAAGTATTATTCAAAAATTCTTTAATCCATACGCATGTGCCAACTTTTTACAGCTGCACTTTATGTTAAAAGGATACCAATTCAAGGCAACCATCACAAAAACAGTGGAGGGCAGAATGATATGCAGGCAGTAGCCATGTTTTCACCGTTCTAAATTTCGTAGATGGAGCTTTAAAGGCTATAGTTGCAGGAGCACTGTATTTCATTCAAATCAGAATAAAACAAAACCCAGTACAAAAGTAAAAGAAAACTTTAATATGTCTGCATGTACTAACTTCTACTTTTTCCAGAATGGATTTCATTTGCAATACTTAGAGCCACAAACTGAGCCCAAATGAGACTTTCGACTGATTTAGCTCCTGTCCACGATCTTAATCAGGATACTAAATAAGATTATTTCACAGTACATTTCAGAACGGAAACCAGATCACAGCATTCCACAATCTATCCAACGTCTTAACACCCTACAGTACAGTAATTTTTTTTCTTTCGACCTTAGCACATTTGTTTCTAAGAATTATTTGTAAGAATTTTTCATTTTCGTGTTAAAAATAAAAACATACTATTGTGCCCGTTTAGGGAAGTGACAGTCCGTTCCTCCTTCTGATGTGTGATGGGGGAAGCGAAAAAAAAAATCAAGTTTAAGTACACAGGGCAAGGAAATGCCCTCTTGTACCCCTTAAGTCAATAGAATATGTACAAGGATATGTTTATAATGACTATTTTTGAGGGGAAAAAGAGGCGGCAGATCTTGTCCACTATGCGAGTCATTCATTAAAATGATTGCATATTCACATAAAACAATGAGTAATGACAGACATGGGTTCAAATTGTTATGTCATCGGGTAGCTACGTTGATCTATATTGCCATTCGTGTATTCACAGTGGTACGACAGAAATACATATTCTGTGCCTTCAAAATTTACTCCAGTTAACTTTATAGCTTTACTGGATCACAAATTTTCATAAGAAAAATAGAATATTATTTGTAGCCCAATTTGATTATATTGTGCTTATTAGTTTCCATTTTTCTTATTACTAGTTCATGACCAAATACTGTACAAAATCATATTTGTTTTAAAACATTTAGTAATTTTGATGTAATTGACTTCACATTTTTGGAAAGTTTTGTAACCTACTATACATTTACAACTAGAAAAAATTATACAAGATTTGGGGAATTGTTTCAAACTGACTTCTTCCATACAGTTCCTCTCAAAATCAAACCCACAGATGTCACTTGAAACCTAATATACTGAGCCACATTGTAATCTGAACGCTGACTAATTCAAGATTCTTTCCTGCTGCTAATAAGAACTAATCTCAATTATTCATAAAGCAACTAATATTAGATTTTTTTAAAGCACAATTAAAATTTCTTCCATAATTCTAAAATACAGTTAAATTAAAATCTCAGTTGCTGTAATGTTAGTGCAAATAACCAGTACAATTTTAAAGCTATTAAAAAAAACAATAAGACCTCTCTAAGCATTCCTGTCCAATTCATTTTTAGACAGGACTGTAACAGATGGCTGATGCTACAAGAGATAATCCCTGCAACAGAGTCATCAGCATGGATCAGCAATAATCAGGCTGCGGACACAATGTCTTTCTGCTAATAGAAGGTGCAGGCTGGAAAATGGATATTTTATAAAACGTCTTGACCCTTATTTCAAAGTCAGGGCTGTTTCCAGTGCATTCTTTTCTCTTGCTGCTGTTTATTTCTTTATTTATAGCCATGCAACTGTTAAAGTATCAAGTCTGCATGTCAAAACAAGGCCAATATTCATTCCAGACTGTAAACATTACAGTAACTAGTCACACTAAACCAACAATATATATATTTCTTATTTGCCTTTTCTTGAGACCATCATGTAGCCATAGTGATTTCCACCACAAGATCTCAGAAGCCCTCAAATCTGTGCTATTATGTTAATCTCTTTGGTTGCCTCATAGTGCCACTGGAGTGCTGAAGACTGAGTGTCCATCTACCTTCATGAACTACTTCCATCAACACAAGAACCTTTTCTGATGTTCAGTTTCATTGATGAAAGCAACGTTTTTGCATATGGGCTTACATTTCTTTCATAAGGCAGAGGATGTTTGGTGACTGACACTGGACAAGGTAAAATTGGAATGTACTGGAAGTGATTCTAGTGAGTAGAACCCAAGGTAAAGTAATTCACACATAATGCACTTCTATTTGTTGAGTATTATCATCATTAGATGTCCAACATAATGCTTCTGAAATTAATAACAGGTTTTCTTTGGCCATAATGGTATTGGTAAAGATATTTGGCTGGCACTTCTAACTTGACAGTCAAAATTTTAAACCCAGTTGATGACTGGATCATATCAGATTTTTGTATATACTTAAAACTAGACAAGTAAATTTTAAGCCACCACCATTCCTGGACAACTGTGCCGTTACATATGTTTCCATTCCACATGTAAACACATTACTGCAGGCTTAACTAGATTTAAAAAGCATGAAAGAAAATCCAGATGGCTTGTACCAAAACTATATATAGGTCCATCTATCTGCCATATACACATCCGTATCTTATATGCCATATACACATCCGTATCATATATACAAATATTTATACAAATATATACAAATAAATATATAAATAAATATATAAAAGACATGAGCCCTCCTTCCATAAGGAATAGAGAAAATATAGCAACACTCACTTTTAAGTTAAACTCTTACATAAAAGTTCATCGAAATACTGTATTCTCTGCAACACAAACTGTACAATGTTTACTCCACTATAAACTGCAATCTAATTTATTTTGGAATATAATTAAATTACCAGATTTAGGCGTGTCCAAATTATGCAGTCATTAAAATTCAGACATTTAATCCTCCTGTTCTATCTCCTGATGCATGCATATGTACAGATTTGAGAAAATAAATGTTTGCTATAAATATTCTATGTCATTCTGTTCCCTTGTGATATAACTTCTTCAAATCTGCACAAAAGGATGTTCAACTGTAAATCAGAGCAGGCAGTCATTTTACCAGTAAAATCAGTCTCCTTGGTACCTATGGGACCAAATTGTAAGCAACAATTCCCAGAGACGTCTTATGCTTATATGGTCATGAAGGACTCTTCTGCTACAGCAGTACTGTGTTCTGTTCAGTGCATCTCCTGTTCACCTTTTAAGTTGCAAAAACATTCTGATATGCACATATGATAATCTTAAACTGTATAAACACAAATTATTTTAGAATGCTTTAGTGAACATTGGGTACAGAATACAGGAATGTAAAAGCAGTTGTAAATTAAAAAAAACTCTTTAATTAACACCCAAAACTGAATAATTTCACCATCAACCCTCCCTCGAATTATGCTGTGCAACTTAGCAATCACACAAACCCCTCCGGCCAGCAGGGTAGAATTATCTAAGCTGGACTTTCATTTTGACCACAATTTTGCTTAAATCTGAGTAAGAAAAAAAGTGGAAGCCATTTGATAGGCAAAAAGCCAAGGAAGAAAAAGAACCAAACAATTATTAGTCTATTAGTATTAACAATAGATATTTATTATGCTAGAACTAGTTTCAGTGTTTTCTCAAGGCCCCACTTGCACCAATTTTGTTTTTCTGTGCTTTTTGGACAATGGAACACCAGGATATAGTCCTCATAGTACGTAGGAATTGCCATAGTTAGTTCTTTTTGGTACTTGCATTGTGCCAGAACACTGTGGCTGCATTTCAAGGGCTGGAGGAGGGGTGGGGATGAGGAAAGAAACAAGAGAGAATTTCAAATTCAGGAAAATTATTTCCACTGTAACAGATTTTTCTTCCTCAAAATGTATGTGACAAGTCAATACTAAACAAACAACTCCTATTGTAGTACATATAAAATTAAATGTAAATTGCTACAATAGGTATAAAAGATATATGGTACATTAGGATGTAACATTTATATTCTGCAGAAAAAATAATATCCTGTATTCTACTTAGTGCAAAATAGCCATTAAAAATTAAAAATCTGACAGTTCAATGTGCGTTTAAATCTGGGAAATATTTAAATCAGCACAAAAATGAATAAACCAATTTTTATTAACTAAAAAAAAATATGCAGTGATAAAGAGAGCATTAAAAATATCAAAACCCACCAAGCCCCAACTATCCAAATTATTTATGAAAACACAAAAAGGAATTTTCCAAAGTGAGCCTATACAATATTTCTCCATATTTTCAGCTAATTAAAAAGATAGAGATCGTGATTTTTATTTTGTACTATGTATCATTAGTATTTACATTTACAGTCTACTGTAATTAAGATTTCAAGAAATGACCATTTGTAAAGGAAACCCAGAGACTGATGATAGCAAGTCACACACTAAGTTTGGAAATCACGTGAAAAAGCATTGATTTGGTGCCTATAACGTAGAAAAATACCCTAAGGCATTGAACAGAGACACAACGAAAATGGAGGCTGAGCCGAGGAACAGGAGATTAAGATGGGTGTCAAAAAGCTTGGTCAAAGGGGAGGTGGAAGGATTTTAAATAGGGAATTCTAGGTGGCTGAAGGCACAGCCATCAATGATGGGGCAAAGCGAGGGAGAGATGCACAAGAGGCCAGAGTCAAAAGAATGGGGAGCAGAGGATTGTAGGACTTAGGAAATTACAGAGATAGGGGAGGAGCAAGACCATAGAGGGATTTAACCACAAGGATGAGCATTTTAAATTTGAGGCCCTTGTAAATTCAAAATTTTCATTCTTGTGGTTAACAATGTAGGTCAGCAAAGATGGCTGTAATGGGTGAGCAGGACTTGATGCTGGGAAGGATACAGACAGCAGAGGTTTGGATAACCTGAAGTTTATGGAGAGTGGAGGATGGAAGGCCGGCATTGGAGTAATCAAGTCTGGAAGTGACAACGGCAGGGATGAGGGTTTTAACAGATGGTCTGAGTTAGGAGCGGAGGTAGGCGATATTATGGAGGTGGAAGTATATGGTCTTTATGATGATCAGGATATGGGATCGGAAACTCAGCTTGGGGTTGAATCGGTGCCGAATTTGCTAACAGTCTGAAAACGTGGATGGGCATATTAACTACACTTGAAGAGCCTTAGAATGAAATTGGAGTGTACTTTGACTACTTTCAAAAGGAACCAAGAAATAACAGGTAGTTACCAAGTGAGAGGAAATGTATTGGTTTCTTAAATTGCAAAATTGTCATGACAAATAGACATCACTAACACAAACAGCAGAGGCAGAAAGCAACAAGGAGAATTAAACACATCATTTTGCAATTTATTAGTTTTACAATCTATCAATTTTAAACCTAACCAACTACAGTATGTACTGTACTTGAGACAACATGAGACAATTTAACCCGTTAGCAAATGAGGGCACTCTAATTGGATTTCTACAATAAAAATACAAAACAAGTTCTCAAAAACAGTTAGTACTACTTGCTGAAACTTAAGCATGGAATATATGAATATATATTTTCCAATATAGGACTACACAAGGCCTAATAAACAAGCAATTACAACTTAGACTGTCAATTGTTACATACAAGTTTTATATATTTTTTTAAATGTCTAATTTCATGACCAAATGCCTCATTGCACTGGTACATTGACTCCAATTCAAATCAAGTCTAGATTGCTTGGTGCTGGCTGCAAGGAGTGCATGACATGAGTTTGAGAAGTACCAATCCAGTGTCTGTTCGACGTGGACAGAATGAAGAAATATACAATCTACATAGCTGGCTTGGGAAATGGAAAACTTCAATGAAGTGGAGTACTTGATGCTCTTGAGGTTGAGATAATGAACATTTTTAGGTTAGGATAAAACACCTTTACTCTCCAGCTGACCCATGCAATAACTGCCTGGAGAATGTTGAGCACTGACAGTGGGTACCAAAAGTAGGAAAGTATACCATTTCTCAACACCAATATCTCTCACAAAAACAGAAAATGCTGAAAACACTTAGCATATCTGTGGAGAGAACAAACCAATTAATGTTTCAGGTGTAACCCTTCATCTGAAACATTAATTTGTATGTTTCAGATTGCCAGCATTTGCAGTTTTTTACCAATATCTTGCACCCTAACGTGCACACAAATTCACCCCACATATATAAAATTTGATGTAATAAAAAGATTTTGATGAACAATTCATTATAAAGAACTTTACAAAGGAGATTTAAAGTGGAGAGGAACACTTCATAACCTTGACAACAAATTTGTGGGCATGTTCAAAGCACAAAACTGTATTGTGACTATAGTCTCAAAATTCTCTGGTGTAAATTGCACAGATATAGGTATGTAGAATAATTCTTGGGGCTATGTACATGCCTGTTAATGAATTAAATTTCTTCATTCCATTTTTAAAAAATAATTGATTAACCAATTAATCACAGAAAGGATTCTGTTCTGGTAATTCAGAGCCTATACAAATATAGCACAGGCAAGATAAGAATTTTTAATATTTTATTTATCTTTATTATTTAGGTAATACACAATATGCTAAATGAAAAAAGTATAAACCAAATTGTGCAACCCTATAGCATGATGTCAATACATCAGAGTGCAAAACAGCTTTTTTAAAATATGTAACTACAGCACACATTTTATAATCCAAAAACTGTATGAACTATAACCAAATCAAACAAAGCAAAACAATTCTACAAAAGAAAATGCTTGCCTCTATTTATTTAACCAAAAAAAACTACATAATGTGTGCCAATTTAATGAGCAGCAAATGAAGAAGCTACTTGGATTGCATTGTAAAACCCGCAGCTAAGTGTCAGCTGTGTAGGGATTTACAGCCCTAGCCTCACAGAATATGCATAATGGAGTAGACATGCATATGAAAAGCGAGACAAAGGAAAAAGGCTACTCCTTATAAACATCAGTGAAGACAATTTCACAACATTTCTGTGCCCTCTGTTCACTTATTTACTCTCTTGAGATCAAACGTGTTCAGTTAAAAGGGATATGCTTTAATGCTAGGAACCCGAGGGCTCAGACATGTAACTCTTTGCAACAGATGTGCAACCTCTCAGCCTCATTAACTTACCATTTTTTTTGTTGGGGTTGAAGATAAAGCTAACCCTTTTGAAAAATTAAATCCAATCATAAAAGTTTAACCAATGTCGCAATTCCAAGAAGGCATTGTACTTTCAAGAAAATTCTACAGTATGTAACAATACACAAGGTTGTTTACAGAAAGTATTTTTCCCCATTTGGCTGCACAAACATAAAGGATACTTGACAAGTAAAGTTAAAGTAGTGAGTACAAGCACAGCCTGGTGAAACAGAGACCAGAGATCCCTGATTTGATTCCTGGCAAGTGCTTGTTTAGCTGATCTCAGCCACAGTAACATTTAGGGATGTACAGATGAATCTCAGTATCTCCAGGCTATCAAGGGGGCAAGTAAGCCAGGATTCCCGCTCCACGTGGCTATCCAGTGATCCCTGCTGGAAAGTGTACATTTTGACATAGGTGAGAACAGGATTGGTCTTCAGCTCTTGGTAGAATAACCCATCAACACTGTTTTAGGCTAACAAAAAGGCCACTGTCACCCGTGGAACAAGAATCAGCACCTTCAGAAATGGGGAGAAAAAAATGGGAATTTTTTAAAAATATCAACTTATATTTATCTGGTGTCCTTAATGTAACAAAATGTTACAAGGTGCTTCACAGAGAAACAGAAACTGGGAGAAATTTAGAGGAGGTAATTAAAGACATAGTCGAAGAGTTAGGTTCTGGGGAGGCTTTTGAGGGTGGGAAGACATGCCGAAATGTGTAGGACTGTGTAGGGTAATGGCTTTTTCATTGATGGTGCAGTTGATGGAGGAAGTAACGCACAATAGCCCAGATGCAGAACAACGAGTCAGCACGGCGGGATGTGGAACCAAAGAAGATTGCAACGGTAGGGCAACATGAGGCATGGGGGGGGGGGGGTGGAAATGAGAGCTTGAAATCAATGAGCTGGGGTATAGGGAAACAGTGGAGATTAAGAGTAAGGTGATGGGTCAGCAAAATTTAGTGTGGAATAGGATGCTGGATAAGTTTGAGTTTGCATTGTGTTGTGAAACAACGGGAGGCTGAGGCAGGTAAATGCAGTGTTTTCATTTTGGAGACAAATAAATCCATGACCTCTTCACAAAGGTGAAGATGGACAAGAGGGGAAGGGAGGGCAACAGAAATAACTTGTGGTGGAGAGCCGTTGTGCTGGAAAAGTGCAGTTTTTCTTTCATGTTGTCCTTATCCACCAAGTACATTCAAGCATGCTGTCCTTGGATTTGACATCACCAAGATGGGAAACCATGAGGTATGTGGTAGGGACGTGCATGCTGAAAGCAGAGACAAAGGCAACTACTTCAATTTGTTAAAAAATAATGGCATCCCCTCCACTCCACAAATCATACATGGACTGTGTGTGAGGACCATAAAATTTGAAACATAAAGCCACATAAGATATTCAAATTAAACAGTTATCCTGTGCATCCTAATTTTTATTTTAAAATGAGAAACTATTTTCCTTTAAAACAAAGCAGCTGCATGATGCGGCCACAACTCTCAATCTCTCTCAATTCTGTAATTATCAAACAGAAGACACTGCCAGCAATCACCATGTAACAAAGTTACAAATTTAACAAAATGAGGTTAATCTTAGTGTGTACAAAGGTCAACTTTTATTTGATACAAGTTGCATTCTGTTAAACCCCCAACCAGTGAGTGTTATCTTAATGTGCAGCATCAAATCAACAAAAGCTATAGCCTCCCTTCAATATATTAATGAGGGGGGGCGGGAAGGAAAAACATTGGGGTAACCTTCTCTCGCATTCTAATTGTGGAAAAACCCAATTTACTTTGTACAGGATTGCTAATGAGAGCCAACATCAACAGAGCATACTGTAGAGAAGGAGAAGAATCCTCTTTCCTGGCAGTTTGAGAATTTGAATTCAGCTAAAAAAAAATCTAAAGCTGGTATCAGTAAAAGTGACCATGAAGCTGCCGGATTGTCATAAAAACCTAACTGGTTCACTAATGTCCTTTAGGGAAGGAAACTTACCGTTCTCACCCAGACTGGGCTATATGTGACTCCAATCCCACACCAACGTGGTTGACTCTTGACTGCCCCCTGAAATGGCCTAGCAAGCCTCTCAGTTGTATTAAACCACTACAAAGAATAAGAATTTTTTTTAAACTATTCAACTCCAACCGAGACATCAATTCAGGACATGACAACGGCACATCCAGCCTAGTCAACCCTGCAAAGTCCTCCTCACAAATATTTGGGCACTGGTGCCAAAGTTGGGAGAGCTGTCTCACAGACTAGTCAAGCAACACTCAAAGAATCATATCCATCAGCCAACGTCCCAGACTTCTCCATCACCATCTCTGAGTATATCCTGCCCCACCAGCAGGAAAGATCCACCAGAGACAGGGGCACAATGGTATACAATCGGGTGGCAATGGCGCTGAGCGTCCTCAACATTGACTCCAGACCCCAAGAAGTCACATGGTTTTAGGTCAAATATAGGCAAGGATTCCTCCTACTGATTACAGCCGACCACCCTCCCCTTGCTGATGAATCAGTACTCCTCCATGTTGAACATCACTTGAAGGAAGCAAGAATAAAGAATATAGTCAGGGTGGGGGACTTATATGTCCATCACCAAGAGTGGCTCAGTAGTACCATCAGCAACCAAGCTCTGAAGGATATAGATGTCAGACTGAGTTTGCGGCAGGCGGAGAGAGAACGAACATGAGGGAAGACTCATTACTACTTGATCTTGTCGTCACCAATCTGCCAATCACAGATGCGTCTGTCCATGACAGCATTGGTAGGAGTGACCATCGCACAGTCCTTGTGGAGATCAAGTCCTGTCTTCACACTCAGGACACCTCCATCATGTTGAGTGGCACTACCACCGTATTAAGTAGGATAGATTAAGAACAGACCTAGCAGTCAAAACTGGGCATCCATGAGGCGGTGTGTGACATCAGCAGCAGCAGAATTGTATACCAACACAATCTGTAAACCTCATGGCCTGGCATATCCCTCACTCCTCCATTACCATCAAGCCAGATGACCAACCCTGGTTCAATGAAGAGTGTAGAAGAGCACGCCAGGAACAGCACCTGAATACGAGGTGCCAACCTAGTGAAGCTACAACACAGGACTACATGCATGTTAAGCAGCAGACACAGCATGCTATAGTCAGTGCTAAGTAATCCCACAAGCAATGGATTAGGTCAAAGCTCTGCAGCCCTGTCACATCCAGTGGTGAATGATGCTGGACAATTAAGTAACTAACAGGAGGTGAAGGCTCCATGAATATCCCTATCGCCAATGATATCGAAGCTCAGCATATTAGTGCAAAAGACAAGGCTGAAGCATTTGCACCTATCAGCCAGAAGTGCCAAGTGAATGATCCTTCTCAGCCTGCTCCTGAGGCCCCCACCATCACAGATGTCAGTCTTCAACAAATTCGATTCACTCCACATAACATGAAGAAACGACTGAGCGTACTGGACACATCAAAAGCTACAGGCACCGACAACATCCTGGCTGTAGTGCTGAAGGCCTGTGCTCCAGAACTAGCCGCGCCTCTAACCAAGCTGTTCTGGTACAGCTACAACACTGGCATCTACCCAGCAATGTGAAAAATTGTCCAGTTATGTCCTGTCCACAAAAAGGGCTAATCGAACCTGCCAATTAATGTCCTATAAACCTGCTCTCAATCAACAACAAAATAATAGAAGTAGTCATCATCAGTGCTATCAAGCGGCACTTACTCACCAACAATCTGCTTACTGATATTCAGTTTTAGTTCTGCCAGGACCACTCAGCTCCAGACTGCATTCTTGCCATGGTCCAATTATGGATAGAGGAGCTGAATTCCAGAGGTGTGTTGAGAGTGACTACCCTTTACATCAAGAGTTTCTAGTAAAACTAAAGTCAATGGGAATCAGGGGGAAAACTCTCCAGTGGCTGGAGTCATACCTGACAAAGGAAGATGGTGGAGACCAATCATCTCAGCCCCAGGATATTATTGCAGGAGTTCTTCAGAGCAGCATCCTAGACCCAAATATCTTCAGCTGTTTCATCAATGACCTTCCCTCCATCATAAGGTCAGAAATGGGGATGTTCGCTGATGACTGCACAGTGTTCAGTTCCATTCGCAACCCCTCAGATAATGAAGCAGTCCGAGCCTGCATGCAGCAAGACCTGGACAACATCCAGGCTTGGGCTGATAAGTGGCAAGTAACATTCGCGCCAGATAAGTGCCAGGCAATGACCATCTCCAACAAGAGAGAGTCCAACCACCTCCCCTTGACATTCAACGGCATTACCATCGCCGAATCCCCCACCATCAACATCCTGGGGGTCACCATTGACCAGAAACTTAACTGGACCAGCCATATAAATACTGTGGCTACGAGAGCAGGTCAGAGGCTGGGTATTCTGCGGCGAGTGACTCACCTCCTGACTCCCCAAAGCCTTTCCACCATCTACAAGGCACAAGTCAGGAGTGTGATGGAATACTCTCCACTTGCCTGGATGAATGCAGCTCCAACAACACTCAAGAAGCTCGACACCATCCAAGATAAAGCAGCCCGCTTGATTGGCACCCCATCCACCACCCTAAACATTCACTCCCTTCACCACCGGCGCACTGTGGCTGCAGTGTGCACCATCCACAGGATGCACTGCAGCAACTCGCCAAGGCTTCTTCGACAGCACCTCCCAAACCCGCGACCTCTACCACCTAGAAGGACAAGGGCAGCAGGCGCATGGGAACAACACCACCTGCACGTTCCCCTCCAAGTGACACACCATCCAGACTTGGAAATATATCGCCGTTCCTTCATTGTCGCTGGGTCAAAATCCTGGAACTCCCTTCCTAACAGCACTGTGGGAGAACCGTCACCACACGGACTGCAGCGGTTCAAGAAGGCGGCTCACCACCACCTTCTCGAGGGCAATTAGGGATGGGCAATAAATGCCGGCCTTGCCAGCGACACCCACATCCCGTGAACGAATAAAAAAAAAAGTAGGGCTGTACGCTGATGACTACAAAGTGTTCGGCTATATTCATAATTCCTCTGATAATGAAGCAGTCCATGCCTACGACCTGGACAACATCAAGACTTGGACTGATAAGTGGTGCGAATGTTACTTGCTACTTAAGTGCCAGACAATGACCATCTCCCACAAGAGACAGCCTAACTTCCTCCCCTTAACATGAAATGGCATTGCCATTACCAAGTCTCCTACCATCAACATCCTGAGGGTCACCATTGACCAGAAATTCAACTGGACCAACCACATAAATGCTGTGGCCACTAGAGCAGGTCATCGGCTGGGTATTCTGTAGCGAGTGGGTCACCTCCTGACTCCCCAAAGCCTCACCGCCACCTACAAGGCATAAGACAGGAGTGTGATGGAATACTCCCCAGTTATCTGAATCGGTACAGCTACAAAAATACTCAAGAAACTCAAAACCAACCAGGACAAAGCAATCCACTTCATCGGCACCTCATCCACTAGCCTAAACATCCACCCCCTTCACCACCGGTGTACCATTGCCGAAGTGTACACAATCTACAGGATGCATTGCAGCATCTCATCAAGGTTTCTTGAGCAGCACCTGTACCACCTAGAAGGACAAAGGCAGCAGCTGCACGAGATCACCATCAGCTCCAAGTCATACACCATCCTGACTTGGACATATATCACCGTTCCTTCATCATTGCTAGGTCAAAATTCTGGAACTCCCTACCGAACAGCGCTTTTCAGATTTTTGCAATATAACCATTTTTTTTAAAAAGCTGTATTGATGTACTCAATCACAATGGCTTAATAATCATGTTGGAGCAAATCCCCCACAATACGCAGCACGCACAAGCAAACTTCTTTGTTGTTTTTCAGTTTGTTCCCTTCATTTTCAAACTATTTTGCAAACAATGAAGAGCCTACCATTACTGCAAGCAGAAAATGTTGTATTTTTAATAATTTAACATTTCTACATCTATTCTGCAGCTGGATCCAAAGATACACTTAGGTAACAATAATTTCTAAACTGCTTTTTGAACTATTTTCACAGAACATGTAACGGCATAATGAAATTTGCAACTAACCTTAATAGACACGATGGCCCCAAAAGGTGTTTTCCACAATTTATAAAGTGTAGTTCCAGTATCTTTAGTGCGCTTACACATGAAAGATGAAGATACACAGCTCTTCGTTTACATCCCAAAAATATTAACAATCCCCCTTTAATACTATCTTTTACAGTTTGGGGATTCTTTTTATTTTCAGAACAATAAAGTCATCATAATTAAAGTGAAGTCAAAAAATATAGTTGTAACATTAACTTGGGAGGAAACATTGTCGTCCTCATCATAACAAAGCAAATACATACCAGCCTTGCGCCTGTGACTAAATTGAACCAATTCAATAGCATAGACATTCTATTTGAAGAGAAATACTAGCGGTCAGGATAGATAGGCAATAGATTTCTAAATGAATTGTAGAAATTAGAGATCACTGCTCAGAAAATGCTAATATACACCTGTATCAGAAACTGCAAGTTTGTTCAGAAAACAATGGGCTCTGTATAGTCCAATGCATCTTAATAGAATGGCTGCTGCCATAAAAGGCAACTACATTGTAAGTAAATAAGGCAACACTGCAACTGAAGGCAGTGTTTTTAGAGCCAAGGTTACAATGCACATGATGCAGATCTATATTATTTTAAGTTATACAACAGCATCTAAAAACTTGAATCCTTAATTAATTTGGACCAGGATTGATACCCAATGCACAAATCATGGTTATGAAGGTCAGCATAATCATCAAACCACAAATTAAATACTGCTGAGTACAGGCGGTAAAAATAAGAATTTTGTACCAAGATAAAATCAGGATTAAATGAGGCAAAATTGTAGTGGATTCAATTAACAACATTTGCAGTGATTGGTAGCAACTAGCTAAACAATCAACTGCTAATTAAAATGCATAGTTAGCCAAAGGTCTTAAGATGTTAGTTTTGCTTGAGCTGGTTTTATCTGAAGCAGTAACTATTGTTTGCCAATCATCCACATGACAAACAAGTCTAGCAGGTGTTTAGCTGAGCTATACTTCTGCATCATTTAACAATTTTGTGATGTGGCATCACCACTATATGCACTGTGCAGCAACTGTGAAAGTCATATTTCTCAATTGTGTTCAATAGTCTTAAATTGGTTTACTCCAAAGAATTAAAAGTAAAGAAGCCCGTACCCTGTTTCTATACAAGTTGGCCATTAATATGATTATCTTCACAGCACATTCTACAACTACAACAAATGACAGGAAACTGCTTTTTTACAGCAACTTTCAATGATGGGTTAATTTATCAACCATGCAGTATGAAGATAGATCATTGACAAAAACTAAAAAAGATAAGTAACCAAATTCTAAAACTTCAAAAAAGAGGTTTTAATGGTAAGAAACAAACTTTTATTTCAAAATTTCCAACTGGCTTTTAAAATATACCAGGAATAGATTTCAGCCTAGAGAATGTGCTAAGAATAAAATTAGCATTCAGTTTTGAGAACACATAACAAGTCAAGAAAATACACCGGCCACATTTTGAAAGATTTTTTTTCATTCCATTTTTTCATACACCAGACTTTATTGTGTTTATCAAGTGCTAGGTAACAGGAATTCAATGTCCAGTACCTAAAAATTTTGAACCTAGGCATGAAGAAAACTGCTAAAAATGTTCAGAAACTTCTCTATTTAAAGATATATTTATCAAAGGCTTCACTTTTATAAGGGAATTCTGCATAGTGTATAAACAGTACAGCTATTGACATAACTTCAATTGTGTTTTTTTTGACTAATTTGGGAATTACATGATTTGCTCTACAGACCCGTAATTTTATGCTGCTCTTGACAATGTGCAGTGCCAATTACTTTTAAATCTATTAGCTAGTGACAAGTCTTCTGCTGAAGTGACTGGGTAACATGCAATGTTTTGTCTTTTAGCTCAGTGCTTCTGCTACCCCGCTAAAATAATACACTAAGCAGCTCATGTTCACATAGCAAACTGCTTAACTGCATAAATTCTTAAAAAAAAGGAATCCATGGATTTATTCCTAGCAGTAAACAGGCATGCAGTGAGTATCCCATTTTGCATTTAAGCACACTCTTCCAACAGTTCTTTAGAAAGTGAGGTGAAAAAAAGCAATAAAAAATTCTTATACATAGATTAAGAGATAAATGACTGTTGCGAGGTAGCAACATACTGAGGGTGAGAGACGTCAAACCACAAAGCTTTTGCAGTGTGTCACGGTTATCCTAACCTTGAGATGCGCCTGCCTTATAGCACACTCCAGCCTGCATGTTACCCCATGCAAAAGAAACAAGTGAACCTCATGACGTGGTCTAGTTTGCTTTATACAATTTTTTTTTGAAGATGACAGGTGTCAGCAATGGACAGCATACCCCTGCAATCAAATCATCTGACTTTGATAGTGGTATTTCACCACAGTTTGAATAGCAGTGATATCATAGAATCTCAGAATGTTACAGCACAGAAACAGGCCATTCGTTCCATTAAATCTGTGCTGACATTTTTCTCCACGAACCAGCTAGACTAATCCCAGTTTCCTGCTTGGTCCAATTACCCTTCAATATTCCTCCTCCATTTCAAGGAACTAATTCCCTTTGAAAAGAATTTATGGACGTTACTTAAACATCTGTAGCAGAGAATTCCCACTCTAACCAACCTCCATAAAGTATTTTTTTCTAACTTCATTCTTTTTGCGATTATCTTCAATACGTACCTGCTTGTAAGCATCTCACTAGTCAGCAGAAACAATCTATCACAATTTAACTGAACATATCCCTTTGTTATCCTAAAGATCTTTATAAGATCACCCTTTACCCTTCTCCAGGACATCAGACTTAAGACATGAGAAGTACCTGCCCACATCATCCCAAACCCCTTATCCAATCTTATGGTCTTCAGTCATTTTATTCCCCCCTCACATTACAAAAATTATCCCTCTCTCACATTACAAACACACTGATTCCAGAAAAAAAGTACAGCATCAGAAAACCCAACCTCCCCAACTCTAATCATGAGGCGCAATGGGCCATCAGCAGCAGCAGAATTGTATTCCAGCACAATCTGTAACCTCATGGCCCGGCATATTCCTCACTCTACTGTTACCAACAAGCCAGGGGATCAATCCTGGTTCAATGAGGAGTGTAGAAGAGCATGCCAGGGGCAGCACCATGCGTACCGAAAAATGAGGTGCCAACCTGGTGAAGCTACAACTCAGGACTAACATGCATGCTAAACAGCGGAAGCAACATGCTATAGTCAGGGCTAAGCGATTCCACAACCAACGGATCACATCAAAGCTCTGCAGTCCTGCCACATCCAGTCGTGAATGGTGGTGGACAATTAAACAACTAACAGGAGGAGGAGGCTCTGCAAACATCCCCATCCTCAATGATGGCGGAGTCCAGCATGTGCGTGCAAAAGACAAGGCTGAAGCGTTTGCAACCATCTTCAGCCAGAAGTGCCGAGTGGTTGATCTATCTCGGCCTCCTTCCGATATCCCCACCATCACACAAGCCAGTCTTAAGCCAATTCGACTCACTCCACGTGATATCAAGAAACGGCTGAGTGCATTGGATACAGCAAAGACTATGGGCCCCGACAACATCCCGGCTGTAGTGCTGAAGACTTGTGCTCCAGAACTAGCTGCGCCTCTAGCCAAGCTGTTCCAGCACAGCTACAACAATGGCATCTACCCGACAATGTGGAAAATTGCCCAGGTAAGTACTGTCCACAAAAAGCAGGACAAATCCAATCCGGCCAATTATTGCCCCATCAGTCCTCTCTCAATCATCAGCAAAGTGATGGAAGGTGTCGTCGAAAGTGCTATCAAGCGGCACTTACTCACCAATAACCTGCTCACCGATGCTCAGTTTGGGTTCCGCCAGGACCATACGGCTCCAGACCGCATTACAGCCTTGATCCAAACATAGACAAAAGAGCTGAATTCCAGAGGTGAGGTGAGAGTGACTGCCCTTGACATCAAGGCAGCATTTGAACGAGTGTGGCACCAAGGAGCCCTAATAAAATTGAAGTCAATGGGAATCGGGGGGAAAACTCTCCAGTGGCTGGAGTCATACCTAGCACAAAGGAAGATGGTAGTGGTTGTTGGAGGCCAATCATCTCAGCCCCAGGACATTGCTGCAGGAGGTCCTCAAGGCAGTGTCCTAGGCCCAACCATCTTCAGCTGCTTCATCAATGACCGTCCCTCCGTCATAAGGTCAGAAATGGGGGTGTTCGCTGATGATTGCACAGTGTTCAGTTCCATTTGCAACCTCTCAGATAATGAAGCAGTCCGAGCCCGCGTGCAGCAAGACATGGACAACATCCAGGCTTGGGCTCATAAGTAGCAAGTAACATTCGCGCCAGATAAGTGCCAGGCAATGACCATCTCCAACAAGAGAGAGTCTAACCACTTCCCCTTGACATTCAACGGCATTACCATCGCCAAATCCCCCACCAACATCCTGGGGGTCACCATTGACCAGAAACTTAACTGGACGAGCCATATAAATACTGTGGTTACAAGAGCAGGTCAGAGGCTGGGTATTCTGCGGCGACTGACTCACCACCTGACTCCCCAAAGCCTTTCCACCATCTACAAGGCACAAGTCAGGAGTGTGATGGAATACTCTCCACTTGCCTGGATGAGTGCAGCTCCAACAACACTCAAGAAGCTCAACACCATCCAGGACAAAGCAGCCCGCTTGATTGGCATCCCATCCACCACCCTAAACATTCACTCCCTTCACCACCGGCGCACTGTGGCTGCAGTGTGTACCATCCACAGGATGCACTGCAGCAACTTGCCAAGGCTTCTTCGACAGCACCTCCCAAACCACGACCTCTACCACCTAGAAGGACAAGAGCAGCAGGTACATGGGAACAACACCACCTGCACGTTCCCCTTCAAGTCACACACCATCCCGACTTGGAAATATATAGTCGTTCCTTCATCGTTGCTGGGCCAAAATCCTGGAACTCCCTTCCTAACAGCACTGTGGGAGAACCTTCACCACACGGACTGCAGTGGTTCAAGAAGGCGGCTCACCACCACCTTCTCAAGGGCAATTAGGGATGGGCAATAAATGCTGGCCTCGTCAGCGACGCCCACATCCCATGAACGAATTTTAAAAAATCTCCTCCAGCCCCACGAGTTCACCCCTGCCCTAGATCTAAATTCAGGACGCACTCTAGTTTCTCTCCCATCTCCGATCATGCCTTCTCCAAGCGTATTCTGGCCATGAGAGCCACCACCTGCTCTCTCAACCCTATTCCCACTAAACGGCTGACCACCTAACTTCCCTTCCTGGCCCCCTTGCTTGCTGATATTGTAAATGGTTCCCCCTTCTCAAGTCCTGTGCCTCTCCCTTTCAAAGCTGCCGTCATCAGCCCCCTCAAAAAATGCACACTTGACCCCTCTGTCCTTGCAAACTACCACCCCATCTCCAACCTCCCTTTCCTCTCCAAAGTCCTTGAACGTGCTGTCACCTCCCAAATCCGTACCCATTTCCATGCAACTCCATGTTTGGACCTCTCCAATCTGGTTTCCGCCCCTGCCACAGCACTGAAACGGCCTTAATCAAAGTCAAATGACATCCTCTGTGTGACCATGGTGCACTACCCCTCCCCATCCTTCTCTACCTGTCTGCAGCCTTTGACGCGGTTGACCGCACCATCCTCCTCCAAAGCTTCTCCTCCGTTGTCCAGCTGAGTGGGATGGCCCTCGCCTGGTTCCACTCTTACCGCTCCGGTCATAGCCAGAAAATCTCCTGCAATGGCTTCTCTTCCCACCCCCACACCATTAACTATCCTCGGCCTCCTCCTATTTCTCATCTATATGCTACCCTCGGCGACATCAGCCGGAGGCACATCAGGTTCCACACGTACACTGACGATACCCAGCTCTGCCTCACCACCACGTCTCAACCCCTCCACTGCTTGTCCGACATCCAGTCTTGGATAAGCTGATATTTTCTCCAATTAAATACTGGGAAGACGGAAGCCATGGTCTTTGGCCCCTGCCACAGACTCCGTTCCCTAGCCACCAATTCCATTCCCTTCACTGGCCACTGACTCAGGCTGAACCAGACTGTTCGATAACCTCGGAATCCTATTTGACCCTGAGCTGAGCTTCCGACCGCTATATCTTCTACATCACCTACTTCCACCTCTGTAATATCGCCCGTCTCTGCCCCTGCCTCAGCCCACTGATGAAAACCCCATCCGTGCTTTTGTTAACTCCAGTCTCGACTGTTCCAATGATCTCATGGCAGGCCTCCCATCTTCTATCCTCCATAATCTATGTAAACTACATTGGCTCCCGGTCCACCAACACCTCGATTTTAAAATTCTCATTGTGTTCAAATCCCTCCATGGCCTCACTCCTCCCTATCTTTGTAACCTTCTCCAGCCCCACAACCCTCCGGGAACTCTGCATTCCTCCAACTCTGGCCTCTTGTGCACCCCCACTTCCTTCGCCCCTCAAATGGTGGCCATGCCTTCAGCCATCTTAGCCCTAAGCTGTGGAATTCCCTCCCCAAACCTCTTTGCTTCTCCACCTCTCTCCTCCTTTACGAAATGTTTAAAACCTACCTCTTTAACTAAGTGTTTGGTCACCTGTCCTAACGTCTCCCTCTTTGGCTCGGTGTCAATTTTTTTATTCTTCGATTATGCTCCTGTGAAGCACCTTGGGGCATTTTACTACGTTAAATGCAAGTAGTTGTTGTTATATGGCTTAGTATCATACTGCACAAGGTATTTACCCATTAAGTCACTCTTTTCAACTTGAACTGTATACCAACCTTTAACATTGATACAACACTGATGCACATTAGGCCTGGATATAGATTTCCACCCCCTCCCCCCAATTATGTCCTGGTATACACTAGGGCATCTACAATAACACATACCTTATTGTATCATGTAAAAAGGCCAGGTCCCCAAAAAATCACAAGAGTTCAATGCACTTGGGCAATAATCAATGAAGCACCATCCATTAACCACAATTCTCTTTAAAATAAGAACTTCACATTATCAAAGCACACATACCTGCATCAAACCATACAGTAACAAAAATGCTTAAAACATATTTGCATTTACAACGAAGTGAAGTAACATTCTAGATTTGCGATTGTCTTAATCAAATGTACTTCCACAGACACTTTTTAATTTGTTGTATTTCTATTGCAAATCTCTAAAGTAAAGGTCTCCAACTAAAAATATTTTTACTCCAGCAAGCCTCACTGTGCAGAACTTCCTGTGCTTCTGCAATACCTGCAACTTCTGTTCACCAGCAAGTTACAATGAGTTTTGAAGTCTGCGCTATTCCAAATTCTATAAAGTAGCACAGCAAAAGACGCATCAGTTCAATCGTAGCCTAACTAAATCATTGTGCAATTTTATGAATCATGGAGATGCATGATGGGGAAGCAGTAGTGGAAGGAAAAATGCACCATTGAGTTGAGTCCAGGCCAAATAACTTCAGTAACTGTGAGCATGAGGGAGCAGTGAGAACTGGCTAAATTGTTACATTTTCTAGCAAGTCGTGCACTTAGTCCCAGATATAAATTATCTCCAAATCTGCAATATAAATGCACATTTTATATGTCCTGCAAAACTATGGAGTAAAAATAACAAACCACAATAAACAGAACCTTCCTGCTAGCAATTGTGGTTAAGTTCTACAGGAAAACAAAATGTGCAGAGGGGAGAAAAAAAAGAGGAAAATGTTTTTGTTTTATTGGACAAGATTCTATATTCTCCAACCCCCTCCCCTGTCCATATAATCTAGCCATCGAAAGACTTCAACTAAGTACTCAGATCTACTTTAAGCTTAAGCGTACAGTTAAACACAATACATTGCTGCACAATTTTTAAAGAAAGCTCACCAATAGCTACTGGTTCTAGAAAAATACAGGCAAAGCTCATTACAGATTCACAGAAGGAAGCAAAAGTACTGCAGTTCTTGTTGCAAGTTAACATATCAAGGTCTGAGTTCTTGTGAACTTTCAACTAGGGCCAGATAAAACACTGATTATGGGGGGTTTATAACTAATTAGAATATAGTTTGCCTGTACAATTATCTTAATGCTCTAACACATTATCTTTATTTTAGAATACCACATTGTTCATCATAATTTCTTGCCAAACTGTCATACAAATGTGGTTTACATACATATACAATTTTATTAAAACTCATAAGGCAGTGTAGTGGTGCTATGCACAGATTCAACCCTCACTCTGCTGAGCTGCCAATCTCAGTTACAGTGAACCAAGGAGAAAAAATATTAGATGAGGAGTTTGCACTGGGCTGCTTGCAAGCAGCTCCTGAAGCCTGGCCAAGAATGTGTTCTTGGTGCCTCAGAGGCAGCCCCCTGCCCTCTCTGACACAGAAGGTCAACTGAACTAAGGTGTGTATCATAAGAGGGTAGAGACATTATTTTTTTTAAAAATACTTAGGTCACACTCCAACATCAGCAAAAGGCCTAGAGAGACTAAATTCCTCCTAAGAAATTCTACACCTAAACTTGTGCGCTTTCTAGTACTCAAAAGAAGCGTCCTGTCCTTTTCATTTTACCATAAACTATATTTCTAACATTCATAAAATTCTGTTCACTGACTAGTTTCATCCCTATTATATTTTACAGTAAGAAATCTATTTGTGTTTTTAATTTGCTTCTCTTTAATGTAGCATTATTTTTATACAAAGGCAGACCTCTGATACAATCCTCTCTGCCTTGAACTTAGTCACAAATTGTGACCAGTGGTTGCATTAAATAAAACAATAAGAAAACAAACACCCCCTCCTCACCCACTGGGAGCATGTTTATGTCCAGTATCATTGCTTCTTACAGCATAAGTCCAAGCTTTTTGTTGAAATATCAAGTAAAAACACGGCACACATCTAAAATTGCACAAAACAAGACCAAAAAAAGTGCAACGATCTACGTTAAAATTTTCTACAATCTAACCTGATGTAAACAGGCACTATCCAAGTTTTTTTTTAAATTCCAAAATAGGAAATCCAATGCTTAAAAGTCATTCCTTTACATCCAGCCTTAAATATCATGGAATATTTACACATTTACTTATAATCCAAAATTTACAGTGTTCTTCATTTAAAGTGCGATGAGCAAAAGTAAAATGTGTTTGTAAAACAGCAGTGCTTTCTAATTGATCACACAGTTTAACAGGTCAAACTTCAATCAGGTTACAAAAATTAAAACGCTCAAACTAAGGCAGTGTTTGAAAACAGAAAATGTTTGTTTTATTTTAAAGTTCTCATTACCAGTGTTCTCTTTACTACTGGCTGATGTACCATTAGATCCATGAAAAGAACTCAGGCCTCAAAATATTAAGACACTAAACAAGGCCAAACTCCCGTTGTACCACACATTTAAGGTCACAAAACAAGACAACACAATGACACCATCTGCCATCTCACAATGATACACTCATTAACAATAAAAGTAGGCCTCAACTACAGGGTAGGGAACAGGTTTAATACCATTATCCAGGTTACAGTTGAACAGCAACAACGGGAGGAAAGTTACTTGTTTCATTTATTACTGTTTAGTTAAATTTATGACTCGAGACCATTGTGGCTAAACTAACTACTTTTAGCAGATTATTAGCTCAAGCTACTGTACATTTTAGGACTCTTTTCACCATTAAAGTTTTGTGCCAAAACAATCAATTTGGCAATATTTTGTCCAAAGTTACTTTACCAGATTAAAACTAAATTTTCATTGCTTGCCAATGGCTCAATGACAAATTCACTGTTGAGCTGGTTGATCACAGTGAGGGCAGAGATAGCTGTAATACAGTTTCCTAACAAACCTGTACCTTTTTTGGGGAATGAGAAATCAACCACATCAATGAGGACAGAGTCAGGCTCTGTTGTGATGCCCCTACAGTTGAATAGCCTGTCAACATTATTTAGACTCACACCTATGTTTGGGCAAAATACCAGAGCTTCTGGTACCTGTGGAACCATATGAGAATGTGAGTCATTACCTTGGGGAGGGGGGCAGGAAAATTGTGTGATGGCAAAGGTAGAAGGAAGATTTAAAAGACCCTACTAAAGAAAAATAGAAACAAAATGTTCACTGTAAACACCATTATTCCTAGGGCTGCCATTGTTAATTATTTCAAATTATAAAACCTATTTCTGAAACATTTTCTTTTTAAAAAAGCACGTAACAGGTGAAAAATAGGTTATGTGTACAACATAATAAATGCAATTAGCTACATCTGCTTCAAGAAACATTGTAAAGGTTTGCCCAAAGTTTTGGTAAAGTACAGTACCTGTCAAACAGCAGCTCTTGGAGAAAATGTTTTCTAAGTAGTATGCTGCAGTATCAGTTTCATTGCATATTTTTGAAACTTTCCCAATTTAACCAGGGTTGTTTTAAAAAGTGAAAATGACCATTTTCTTTACTTCATTGCTGGTTTTGGCATTTCAGTCTTCTAGCTCTTCTTGACTTAATGTTGTTCTCAATTTAGGAAAGTACACATGTAGAAATGGCTTCTTAGTTTTTTTTTTAAAAAAGGGATAGGAACACATCCGCATACTGTAGTCTCTTGAGGAACAAACAGTTATTTAATATCAGCTGCATCAACGGTGGTTTAATCAGGAAGTAGCCATTATCCTTCCACTGCACAGTAGTGACAGCTCTCGTAGCAGACCGTGTTGTTTTTCAGTTTGTATGAATGAAGGAACGAATACATACTGTATTGCCAACAGCTACTGACCTTTGAGGTCACAAACACACAAGAGACAACTCCGTTATTAGAAAAAAAGGCAGCTCAAAATGAAGCACAAGCCAACACGTTTCTTGTATATTTTAAAGATTTCTAGAGCAGCTGGTCTTCACCATACCATCTTGCCTCACACGCAAAACATGGCTGTCTTATTCAGAGATTAGCAATTATTGT
Source organism: Heptranchias perlo (assembly GCF_035084215.1). NCBI lineage: Eukaryota > Metazoa > Chordata > Chondrichthyes > Hexanchiformes > Hexanchidae > Heptranchias > Heptranchias perlo. The sequence continues at coordinate 43,261,390 of NC_090331.1, read as the reverse complement.
AATGAGATACTGTCTGTGAGGTCAAAGCAATACTTCCTGCTGTTCACACATCATGATTTCCTGGAAACAACTAAAAGGCAGGTGGAGCAGTCAGCACACTGATGAGCTTGTACATATGACTAGGAACTCAAGCAGGTAAGCCACATGCGTGTCACAACGTGGAGCTCCATCTGATACCACACAAAAACCTCTGCAATATAACTTTGACTGCCTTGCAATAATAAATAGCAACCTAGAACTAAGACAACCTACTTACTATTTTGTGTCCATTAACTGAACATAAATAAAACACTATTTGTTCTTGGAGGAGGTTTTAATTATATTTTCAAACAGTTATAAAGAACTCTGCATTTAGAATGACAAAGTTTAGAAATAACTTTACCATTCTAATATTAGGGAAAACTAAATCATGCGGAAAAATAGTAAGTAGTGTCAAATGAAAAGGTCAAAATAGGCAGAATGTGTGCAAACAAGAAAACCTGATTTAGAAAGTTTAAATACAGTTCTTTAGAGTTAAACAGTTTGACAAAATATTAGTTAAAGGAGTAAAAAATGTAATTAGTGCTATATGGTTGAGGTTGACATGATTTAGTTATTTTGGTCAGAGCAATCCAACTACCATACATAACTTCAGGCAGTATAGATGAAATAATATTATTGTAAAAGGGAGTAGCCTTCCTCCATACGGCATAGGAAAAGACCTGGGACGTTTAACATTTCAGGAAAATTGTGAGGTACAATCTCCCTTTAAGACTTCTTTTGACATCAATGATGTAGTATAAAGTATGTAATAAGTGCAAAACCTTAGATCTTCCTAACTGGACATAATAAGGATGCATCATTAAAAACATAAAACCCAGACAAGGGCCTGAGTAGGTGGCTCTGATGTATGGGGGATCCTTCAATTCAGAGATATGTTACATTTTTAGGTCTTTACACTTCATATTTTTTCTATGTTTCAGAGAATCTCGGACCACTCCCATAGGCGAGCCCGTGATCCGTACGTGCCTTTATTTGCCCAATATTTAAGCAATTTGTAGCAAGTCCAGGTTGAACGGGAAACCCTCATATCTATATTTGAGCTTACTCATCATATCACATACCCTCACATGATCTTCCTCGATTTCAAAAGGTAGTACAATAAACACTTTGCTAGACTGTGTTTTAATCTAAAAGCTGCGAAACAGATTTATCAGACAATAAATGGATAAACAAACAGAAGCAATGACGCACTGTAAATTTACAATAGTTACAGGCTTAACTATCCTTCCTTAGAAGATAGAAAATAAAAAGTCATGTTAGCTATGCTAAACTGAAATGTAAATTGGATGAAACAGAAGGTGCCTGAATATTAACCTTTACGTGACAGTTTGAAGACTATCTAGTCTGTCCAAACCCATCGGAGACATAGATAGGCCACGCAACTTTAACAAGGCAGACCAAGAAATAATTTTCAATATAAGCCGGACAAAGGAGATTTAAATAAGTGACTCAAATTCCAAAAGAGCTGTCAAGCATAAATGTAAATAAAAAGCACAAAATTCATATATTTGATTGGAATTATCAGACACCTGGACAGACAAAACATTTGTATTCTGGTTATTCTTGTTTTGAATGTGTTTAAAAACAAGCTAGACAATTATCTGGAAGTGAATGTAGCTTTTAAACTTGGTTCAGTGGTACCACTCTCACATTTCTAAAGACTTGAGCACATAATCTTACATTTCAGCACAGTACTAAAGAAGTGCAGCACTGTTGGAAGTGCAGTCTTTTGGATGAGACATTAAACCGAGGTCTTGATCTTTGATCCCATGGCACTATTCAAGGAGCAGGGGAGTTCTCCTGGACAATATTTATCCCTCAAACAACATCATTAAAACAGATTATATTGTCATTTATCTCATTGCTGTTTATGGGACCTTGCTGAGCGCAAATTGGCTGCCACATTTCCCAACATGACAGCAGTGACTACATTTCAAAAGTACTTCATTGGCTGTGAAAGACACTATATAAATCCCAGTTGTTTCTTCTATAACTCCCATGACAGAAAGAAAGGAGCCAATACTACAATACATTATGGACAAGAATGCTCCATTTTTGACACAGATAATCCGTCATTCTTGACATTAGGACAAGGAGGACAGGACTCTAGAGTAAACCTAGACCCTGATAATTTGGACAGAGCTGCCAAAATGTAAACCATCTGCACTCAATGAACATAAACAGCAGTGCTTAAGGAAAGTGGGCAGATTGTTCGACTTGGTTACCTTGCAGTTCCTCTTGGTTGAAATATGTCCACAGCCTGCCTACAAACTTTAGATAAAACTCTGTGGAATGATGTAGCTCAAAGGTTTCTGTCTGCTACAAAGTACACGAATGAAGAATGCATTCTACCACTTACATTTTAACCATTTTTGTCATGGTCCGAGGACTGTAGTCCACAAAATGCTGATGACTCTTTGAAAGAGTTAGCATGAACAGTTAGAGCTCTGCGGACATCCTTAGGGTTGCCAACTCTCTTGGATTGTCCGAGATTCTCCCAGAATGGGGCATGACTCTCCCAGGCACTGCTGCTAGCAGCCCGGGAGAACATCGCCCTTCAAATTCATTATGCTTGCAGCTCAGAAACATCATCCCGCCCACCCCCACCCCCACCACCACAGCCACAGAGAGCCAGTCCCAGTTTAGGGGAGAAACTGCTGTGACTCAGAGTGAGGAAAGACAGACAAACAGAGAGGAGAGGTACGAAACTAGGGTTTACAGCCAGGGGGGGGGGGGGGGGGGGGGAGGAGGAGTCGGAAGAAAGAGAGTGACAGTGGATTTGGGGTGGGGGGAGGGAAAGAGAGGGAGACTGAGGAATGGGATGGGGGTGAGCCCCAGCATTTCTTGCAGAGCTGGGAGAAGCAGCAGTTGTGTGGTGAGTGGGAGCAGTGCTGAGAGAGGAGCAACCAGTAAAGGTGTGTGAACCCTGGGGACTTTACTCTGGGTAAATAGTGAAAGACTGTTTCCACTATTGGACGAATGGGGAACAAGGGGACAGGAACTCAGGATTCTCACCAAAAGTACCAACAGAGAAGGGAAAAGGAAAGATTTTGAAGTGAGGACTATTACAGCATGGGATCCTTCACTACAAGTAGCTTTTGAGGCAGAGATTAAAACATCATTTAAAAGAGAAGGGGATAAATATTTGAAAAGGAGAAATATAAAAGGATCTGGCGGGAAATGGGATTACAGGAAAGTGCGTCAGCAACGGTACAGGTACCACAAAATGGCCTCCTCCTGTGCTGTAACTTATACATTCTATGAAACACTCCTTTATTGAGTCCAAGCCCAAGGGGTGGTTTAGAAATGTTGGAGCTGAGTTGAGTTCCAGACGCTGTGCCCTGCGAGAAGTGCCTCCAACTTGTGACATATTACCTTGTGTAAATTTGTGTTCACCTACATAACAGTGGCTGCACTAAAAAGCAATTAATTGCATATAAATCGTTTTGGGATATTTCTGAAAGGCCTTATGAGGCACAACATAAATATGTTAGTTCTTTCTCAAAAATATCTAGAAAAACTATGTTGCAAAGTTTTACACTACAACAGACACTGCATTTGTTGTAGAGAGATTTTCCCAGATTTGCAGGTCAAATCTAAGACAGCTTGTCCACAAACCCAATGTAAAAGGGGCAATATATTTAGAAAATTCCCCTTCAAACAATAATTAAATGTTTTTGAAATAAGTTGGAATTGTTCTGATTAGGAACTGCTCTATTAGTGATAAATAATTTTACTAGCCGTGTGCCAGTGAACAGAATGCAAAAAAAGTACCAATCCAGACACACTTTTAAGATGAAAAGAAGTATGCTTTACAGGCAACCAGAATTTTAAAACATCTTTAAAAATATAATGAACTGTAATAATTAAATCATTGTCATACAGTACTTTATTGGGCGATATGCTGGTGATACACAGCAGCAAGGACAATATTATGGCATCACAAAGCCACCAATTTGTCTCATTTCAACAGCTGGGGTTTCATAAGAGTACGGTTCCAAAAGTCTATAAAAAGGATGTGAACAGTAAAGCAAGTAGTTTCCAGCCCCTCCAGCTGGTATTATATAAGTGTAAATCTGAATTTTTTTTTAGTTCCCAGAATGTCTTAGTTTATAATCTGTAGATGCTGTAAATATTGTCTTTCACAATGTCCACTTCTCACAAAAAATGAACATTGCAAATTTTAGCACACCAGCATTTATAAGGCTTGTACCAAATGCAGATGTCCATTATTAAACTCATTCCTTACACAAAACAGATTTTAATAAGATACTGCACATCATCTGCAATTGCTTTTTCAAAACTTTTGGCAAACTCCAAGTTATTTAAATTCAGATTTCTGCAGTCAACTATTGTTGTATTTATGCTATAACACAGTTTTACATTTTTGCATTACTGCCACTATTTAATGTGAAATTAATTCATTATATGCCAGTTATCATAAAAGCTCTAGTACAACTGTAAAATGGATCTAAATGTTAAGAAATAACTAATATTCCTTATTTGTCACATGCTGTGTGTTGAAGCTTTATATATAAGTTACTAATGTGTTGTGGTAAAGAGACTCCTTCTTTGAAGGATATAACTAAATTATTGTACCAAATGCAAATGTAATGTGGGCAAATTAGGATTTGAACATTTTTCTTGTTTAATTACCTGTCAACCTATGTCAGTATATACAAATTCTAATTTGTTCAATCTAAATAAAAATACATTTTAAAACATGGATAACGTGCTTTTTGAAGTGTTCTTCTTATAACTTCAGATAGTATAGAAAGGTTCTCCCCTTGGAAGCATTGTACATAATTTCTTGATGACCTCCAATTAAAGCAACCACTTTAGATTCCGTTTGCTTTTGGGGGGGTGGAAAAGAGGAGAAAGCAAGGTGAAAATTAAATATAGCATCACATAAAGGTTTTAGTAAGCACAATTCAAGCGAGAGCCATTTTTTTAAAATCAAGAGGCTGATAGTATCAACTATAACTTCAGTGGGAAGGAACACCTGTACCAAACGTGCAATAGCTGACTGATTTTGTGCGAATTTTACAGGCCTCAATCTAAACAAAGCCAACTAAAAGAATATTATTTGTTACTAATATTTTTCTAGTCAGCAGCTTTACTGTAGCACTGGAATTCATAAATTATTTTTTTTGGGGGGGGGGGGTGGGTGGAGGGGCAGAGGGGGGACTTCTTGTTGATCTATGAAAATCAGTAGCTGCTTGGACCATAACTTTTTATTTAATACCACTGTTCAGCAGAGAAAGGGAAGGAACTTGGAAAGGGAGGGGGAAGATGTGGTTGTTGTGGTCCATGATAGGACCAATGACATTGCAGGATCTCCTCCATTTTCTTCCCTAAGAGAATATCAGAAGTTAAGAACTAAATTAAAGAAACAGGACCTCACAGGTGGTAATCTCAGGATTACTACCTGAGCCACATGCTAATTGGCATAGGGATAGACCGGTTAGGAAGGTGAATGCATGGCTGAAAAACTGGAATTGGAAGGACAGGTTCCATTTCATGGGACACTGGCACCAGGAAGGTGCTATACCGCTGGGACAGGCTCCACTTGAACCAAAATGGTACCAGTGTCCTAGCGGAAAGGATAAACAGGGCTGTGGATAAGACTTTAAACTAGTAAGACGGAGGTAGGGATCTGGTGAAAATAACATAAGTCTGAAGATAAAAGAAATAGGAGGAGAGTAACAGTCAGACCAAGGTAAGGAATAAGGGTGACATAACCGGTAAGCGAACAAATACAGTTATAGAACATAAGTACAAAATCACTTAAAAATAAAGTGAGAGGAACAATTATTAAAAACAAATTAAATTGCTAATACAGCAACATGCACACCATCCGAAACAAAAGAGGGGAACTGAAAGCAATAATTTGTAGCAAGGAGCCAGATGTAGGAGGGATAACTGAAACATGGCTACATAAAGAGCAGGACTGGCAGTTAAATATTGCAGGATATAACATATTTAGAAAGGATAGGGAAGGAAGAAAGGGGGTGGGGTAGCTGTACTAATTAGAGGCAACCTAATGGCAATAGAAAAAAAGGTTCACAAGTAATGTTAAGATAGAAACAGAATCCATATGGATTGAGACAAAGGATAAGAAGGGATCGATCACATTAATAGGTATATTCTACAGACTACCTAATAGTAGAAGGGAAGTGGGAGAAAAAATATGTATGCAAATCTAGGAAATGAGTTTTAAAAAATCAAATAATAATCATGGGAGATTTCAAGTACCCCCAAATAAACTGGCAAGAGAAGGGAAAGGGGAATGGAGTTTTCACAGTGTGTACAGGACTCCTTTCATACCCAGTATGTGAGAAGCCAAACCAGAGAGGAATCACTGCTGGATCTAGTAATGGGAAATGAACCAGTGCAGATGAGAGAAGTAAGCATAGGGGAATATCTAGGCAATAGTGATCATAACATAATAAGGTTTAAAATAATGATTGACAAAGACATAAGTAAGACAAAGACCAAAGTAATAGATTGGAAAAAAACTAATTTTATGGGGATCCGAATGGAACTCGGGAAGGCAAACTGGGAAAAAAAAGTTGACAAAGGTGGAACAGCAGTGAGAAATATTTAGAACAGTGATCAAGAGAGTTCAGCAGAAATATATTCCTCTAAAAATCAAGAACAAACTAACCAATAATGAAACACCATGGATGAATAAAGAGATAAAAGTAAAATTGAAACTAAAGAAAAAGGCATACACTAAATACATAGTCAACAAAGGAGAGGATGACAAAAGGGAATGCGAAGAGGTTAGGAAAAAAGTTTTAAAAAATTAGGAAAGCAAAGAGGAACTACGAAATTAAATTATCAAGGAATATAAAAAGAAATAAAGTATTCTACAGATACGTAAATAACAAAAGAAAAATCAGGATAAGGATAGGGCATCTTGTGCATTAAACCCTAATGCACAAGATAAACTCGAAATGACAGAAATATTGAATAGTTACTTTGCCACAGTATTTACCAGGGAGACTAACAAGGTGGGCATGACATTAGAAGAAGAGATCAAAAAAGATATCAACACATTTAAGATAGAGAGGGAGAGATCGATAAACTAATCTAACTTAGAGAGGATAAAACCCTTGGTCCGCATGGATTGCATCCACACATATTAAAAGAAGTCAGGTAAGACATAACAGAGGCACTATTACATACATAAAAAATCTTTAGAAAAGGGAACAGTGCCAGAGGACAGGCAGACAGCTAATGTTAATCCTACATTTAAAAAGGGAGATAGAACCAGTCCAGGGAACTATAGAGCAGTTAGCTTAATGTCAGAGGTAGGAAAGATAATGGAATCTTTACTCAAAGATGTAATAGAAAAACATCTAGAAAATGAAAATATAATAAAGAATAGTCAGCACAGATTTCAGAAGGGGAATTCATGCTTGACCAACCCTATTGAATTCTTTGAAGAAGAAACAAAGAGTAGATAAGGGTGATGCAGTAGACGCAAGATATTTGGATTTTCAAAAGGCCTTCGATAAGGTACCACATTATAGATCCATGACTGAGGTCAGAGCATGTGGAGTCAGGGACAGGTAGCAGAATGGATAGCAAGCTGGCTACAAAACAGAAAACAGATAGTAGGGGTTAAGGGTAGCTACTCAGACTGGCAAAAGGTGGGACATGGTGTTCCACAGGGACCGGTGCTGGGACCATTGTTGTTCACCATTTACATAAACGATTTGGACTCGGGAATCGTAAGTAAAATTTCAAAATTTGCAGACAACGCCCAATTTGGGGGTGTAGTCAATACAAAAGAAGAATGCGTCAAAATGCAAGCAGGCATTAATAAACATGTAGAATGGGCGTGTAATTGGCAAATTAATTTCAATATAGATAAGTGTGAAGTGGTACATTTTGGAAGGAAAAATAACGAGGCCACATACTGCTTGGATAATAAGAGTCTAAATGGGATAGAGGAGCAAAGAGATCTCGGAGCACAGATACACAAATCACTAAAAGTAGAGATGCAGGTTAGTAAGGCCATAAAAAAGGCAAACCAAGCACTGGGGTTCATTTCCAGAGGGATAGAAATGAAAAGCAGAGAAGTCGTGTTAAACTTGTACAGAACATTGGTTAGACCACAGAGTACTGGGCACAGTTCTAGTCTCCATGTTATAAAAAGGATGTAGAGACATTAGAGAAGGTGCAAAAAAGATTCACAAGGATGATACCAGAACTGGGAGAACATAAGAAATAGGAGCAGGAATATACCATACAGCCACTTGAGGCTGCTCCACCATTCAATAAGATCATGGCTGATCTTCTACCTCAACTCCACTTTCCCCATATCCCTTGATTCCCTTCGTGTCCAAAAATCTAGCGATCTTAGTCTTGAATATATTCAACGACAGAACGTCCACAGCCCTCTGGGGTAGCGAATTCTAAAGATTCACAACCCTCAGAGAAGAAATTTTTCCTCATCTCAGTCCTAAATGACCGACCCCTTATCCTGAGACTATGACCCCTAGTTCTAGACTCTACAGCCAGGGGAAACAGCCTCTCAGCATCTACCCTGTCAAGTCCTCTAAGAATTTTATACGTCTCAATGAGATCACCTCTCATTCTTCTAAACTCCAGAGAATATAGTCCCATTCTACTCAATCTCTCTTCATAGGACAACCCTCTCATCCCAGAAATCAATCTAGTGAACTTTCCTTGCACCCCCTCTAAGGCAAGTATATCTTTCCTTAGGTAAGGAGACCAAAACTGTACACAGTACTCCAGCTGTGGTCTACCAAAGCCCTATATAATTGCAGCAAGACCTCCTTACTCTTATACTCCAACCCCCTTGCAATAAAGGCTAACAAACCATTTGCCTTCTTATTACTTGCTGTATCTTCATGTTAACTTTCTGTGATTCATATACAAGGACACCCAAATCCCTCTGACTACCAACATTTCTTAGTCTCTCACCTTTTAAAAAATATTCTGCGTTTCTATTCTTCCTACCAAAGTGGATAATTTCACATTTCCCCACATTATACGCCATCTGTCACCTTCTCGCCGACTCACTGAACCTGTCTATATCCGTTTGCAGCCTCCTTGTATCCTCCTCACAGCTACTTTCCCACCTAGCTTTGTATCATCAGTATCAGCAGCAAACTTGGATATATTACACTCGGTCCCCACTAGTTAACAACCTGCCAAACTGAAAATCACCCTTTTATCCCTACTCTCTTTTCTGTCTGTTAATCAATCCATGCTAATATATTACCCCCCAATCCCATGAACCCTTCTCTTGTGTAACAACCTCTTGTGTAGCACCTTTGTCTGTGGAATTTGCTGCCCCAGGAAGCTGTGGAAGCTACATCATTAAATAAATTTAAAACAGAAATAGACAGTTTCCTAGAAGTAAAGGGAATTAGGGGTTACGGGGAGCGGGCAGGAAATTGGTCATGAATTTAGATTTGAGGTTAGGATCAGATCAGCCATGATCTTATTGAATGGCGGAGCAGGCTCGAGGGGCCGATTGGCCGACTCCTGCTCCTATTTCTTATGTTCTTATCAAATGCCTTTTGAAAATCCAAATATACCACATCCACTGATTCCCCCTTATCAACCCTGCTAGTTACACCCTCAAAAAACTCTAATAGGTTTCTCAAACATGATTTGCCTGTCATAAAACAGTGTTGACTCTGCCTAATTATATTATGATTTTCTAAGTGCCCTGTTATTATGTCCTTAATAATAGATTCTAGCAATTTCCCTACTACTCATGTCAGGTTAACTAGCCTGTAGTTCCCTGTTTTCTCTCTACCTCCTTTCTTGAATAGCAGGGTTACATTTGCGACCTTCCAATCCACGGGGACCGTTCGAGAATCTAGAGAATTCTGGAAGATCATAACCAATGCATCCACTATCTCTGCAGCCACCTCTTTTAAAACCCTAGGATGTAGACCATCAGGTCCAGGGGATTTGTCGACTTTTAGTCCCATTAATTTCTCCAGTACTTTTTCTTTACTAATCTTAATTACTTTAAATTCCTCACTTGACCCTTGGCTTCCCACTATTTCTGGTATGTTTTTGGTGCCTTCTACTGTGAAGACAGATGCAAAATATTTGTTTAACATCACTGTCATTTCCTTATTCCCCATTATAATTTTTCCTGTCTCAACTTCTAAGGGACCCGCGTTTACTTTCTCTACTCTCTTCCTTTTTACATACTTGTAGAAGCTTTTACAAACTTTTTATATTTCTTGCTAGTTTACTCTCATTCAATTTTCACCCTCTTGATCAATTTCTTGGTCATCCTTTGCTGATTTCTAAAACCCTCCCATTCCTCAGGCTTACTACTATTTTTAGCAACATTGTAAGCCTCTTCTTTTAATCTAATACTATCCTTAACTTCTCTAGTTAGCCACAGTTGGATCACTTCTCCCGTGGAGTTTTTATTCCTTCAGGGAAAGTATATTCATTGGGAATCATGAATTATTTCTTTAAAGCCCGCTTGATTGGCACCCCATCCACCACCTGAAACATTCATTCCCTTCACCACCAGCGCACAGTGTACCATCCACAGGATGCACTGCAGCAACTCGCCAAGGCTTCTGCGACAGCACCTCCCAAACCCACAACCTCTATCACCTAGAAGGGCAAGGGCAGCAGGCACATGGGAACAACACCACCTGCACGTTTCCCTCCAAGTCACACACCATCCTGACTTGGAAATATATCGCCGCTCCTTCATCGTCGCTGGGTCAAAATCCTGGAACTCCCTACCTAACAGCACTGTGGGAGAACCTTCACCACACGGACTGCAGCGATTCAAGGCGGCAGCTCATCACCACCTTCTCAAGGACAATTAGGGATGGGCAATAAATGCTGGACTTGCCAGCAACGCCCACATCCCATTAACAAATTTTAAAAAATGTTCGCCATTGCTTATCTACCGTCATATCTTTTAATCTAATTTCCCAATCTCCCCCTAGCCAATTCGCCCCTCATACCTAAATAATTGGTTTTGTTCAAATTTAAGACCCTAGTTTTGGACTTAACTATATCACTCTCAACTCAACATGAAATTCTATCATGTTATGATCACTCTTCCCCAGAGGATCCTTAACTATAAGATTACTAATTAACCCTGTCTCATTACACAATACTAGATCTAAAATAGCCTGTTCCCTAGTTGGCTCAACAACATATTATTCTAGAAAGCTATCTCGAATACATTCCATGTACTCGTCCTTCAAAGTACTTTTGCCAATTTGGTTTTCCCCGTCTACATGAAGCTTGAAGTCCCCCACGCTTATTGCATTACCCTTGTTACATGCTCCTCTAATTTTCTGATTTATACTCCGTCCAACATTATAATTACGATTAGGGGGTCTATAAAGTACTCACACCAGTGTTTTCTGCCCCATGTTATTTCTTAACTCCACCCATACTGATTCAACATCCTGATTTTCTGAGCTAAGATCCTTTCTCACTACTGCCTTTATCTCATCCTTTATTATCAGGACTATTCCTCCCCCCTCCCCCTTTCCCGTCCTTTTCTAAAAGTCAAGTACCCTGGAATATTTAGTTTCCAACTCTGGCCACCCTGCAACCATGTCTCAGTAATGGCTACGAGATCAAACCCATTTATCTCTAATGGGGATATAATCAGGAAAGGCTGAACAAGCTGGGGCTCTTTTCTCTAAACCTGATAGAGGTCTTTAAGATAATGAAAGGGTTTGATAAGGTAGACATAGAGAAAATGTTTCCACTTGTGGGAGAGTCCAAAACTAGAGGTCATATACAGAAGACAGTCACTAATAAATCCAATAGGGAATTCAGGAGAAGCTTCTTTACTTAGAGTGGCAAGAATGTGGAACGTGCTACCACAAGGAGTAATTGAGACAAATAGCATAGATACATTTAAGGGGAAGCTAGGTAAGTACACGAGGGAGAAAGGAATAGAAGGGTATGCTAACAGGGTTAGATGAAGTAGGAAGGGAGGAGGCTCGTGTTGAGCACAAATGCCGACAAAGACCAGTTGGGCCGAAGGGCCTGTTTCTGTGCTGTAGACTCGATGGAACAAAAAAACGTTGGCCACTAAAAGCAACACAAAACAGGAGATATTGTAATTTGATATTTCTCACCTGAAGTTCTAAATTTCCTTTGTGGAACCTTATAAATACAAGCCACTTGATGGTAAGTGATCGAGGTTGTGAACTTTCACCATTGTGTTTTGTTTTTACACTAGAGGGGACAAGGAGTCATAATCCAACAAGATTCCAGCAAGGAAGAGGGGATAGTTGCTTAAAAAAAAAGTTTTAAAACAGCAGTAAGAGAGTCTATGCAACAAAGTCAGTTGTCAAGCAGACTGTTTGGGTTGGTTGGGTGTGGCGGGGGGGTTCAGGGGAGGCGGCGGAGTTTCCCAGTGTTTAAATACTGAGCGTTCATGGTACTCTCCATCTCTAGTTCCAGATCACCCATTTAATGTGAAGAAGAATTGGATTTATCTTCCTCATCACAAACCATCTGACGAGAAACTACAACAGCTGGGGAAGTATCTAACTTACATTGAGATAGCGAAGTGACCTTTTTACTCTTGTCGGTCTTCAGGGGAAAAGAAGCTTCCGTTACAGTTGCTGAAATTGCACAGCCCAAGATTACTTTTTTTTATTATTCGTTCATGGGATGTTGGCGTCACTGGCAAGGCCAGCATTTATTGCCCATCCCTATTGCCATTCGAGAAGGTGGTGGTGAGCAGCTTTCTTGAACCACTGCAATCCTTGTGGTAAAGGTTCTCCCACAGTGCTGTTAGGTAGGGAGTTCCAGGATTCTGACCTAGCGACGATAAAGGAACGGAAATATATTTCTAAGTCGGATGGTGTGTGACTTGGAGGGGAACATGCAGGTGGTGTTGTTCCCATGTGCCTGCTGCCCTTGTCCTTCTAGGTGGTAGGGCAAGTGGAGAGTATTCCATCACACTCCTGAATTGTGCCTTGTAGATGGTGGAAAGGCTTTGGGGAGTCAGGAGGTGAGTCACTCGCCGCAAAATACCCAGCCTCTGACCTGCTCTTATAGCCACTGTATTTATATGGCTCGTTCAGTTAAGTTTCTGGTCAATGGTGAACCCCAGGATGTTGACGGTGGGGGATTCCGCAATGGTAATGCCGTTGAATGTCATGGGGAGGTGGTTAGATTCTCTCTTGGAGATGGTCATTGCCTGGCGCAAATGCCACTTATCAGCTCAAGCCTGGATGTTGTCCAGTCTTGCTGCATGCGGGCTCGGACTGCTTCATTATCTGAGGGGTTGTGAATGGAACTGAACACTGTACAATCATCAGCGAACATCCCCATTTCTGACCTTATGATGGAGGGAAGGTCATTGATGACTGAAGATGGTTGGGCCTAGGACACTGCCCTGAGGAACTCCTGCAGCAATGTCCTGGGGCTGAGATGATTGGCCTCCAACAACCACTACCATCTTCCTTTGTGCTAGGTATGTCTCCAGCCACTGGAGAGTTTTCCCTCTGATTCCCATTGACTTCAATTTTACTAGGGCTCTTTGGTGCCACACTTGGTCAAATGCTGCCTTGATGTCAAGGGCAGTCACGCTCACCTCACCTCTGGAATTCAGCTCTTTTGTCCATGTTTGGACCAAGGCTATAATGTGGTCTGGGGCTGAGTGGTCCTGGCGGACCCAAACTGAGCATCGTGAGCAGGTTATTGGTGAGTAAGTGTCGCTGGATAGCACTGTCGACGACACCTTCCATCACTTTACTATAAATTGTCTTATATATTCCCTAGATATCAACTACTGCCAGTGGGATTGAGGGGTTTTTGGAAGACATAACGGACAATGGATACCAGCTGCATGAGGATTAGGTGGGGGTGGGGGGGAGAAAGAAATTTATAATACATACAGATATTTCCAGTCAAATTTCTTCTGTGATAAAATCTTAACCAGTAAACCTTTGCTTATTTTTCAGTCTATCAAATATACTTTTAAAATGAATGCAGCACCAGAGGACATTGAAAATTTCTGTTATTTTTTAAAAATGCAACATCTACACATATTGTAAAAGACATTTCTGCCTGGGGTGGGGTGAGGGGTTAAATAATATTTCACATACAATGGTCTCAATCATCCTGAAATTTCCAGAACAATACTAGGAGTTCCCAGAACCTCCTGTTTACGGCACCTATCTAGTTTCATCTTAGTTAGAAATGTACAGCAAACATAAACACAAAGAAATTAAACGCGATCCCACATTCAAGTAGCTTTTAATGCAAATACTCCACCCAAATACACAAATACCATCAGCGTCCTTGTATGAAATACTTTGGATACCAACAGTGTCTGAAATTGAGTTTTAAAAATTGGAATGTCTGCAGAGAACAAATATACCCAAATTTCTTTAGAAAAATACCCCAGGACACCAAAACTTTCTTTACTTAAACCTTTGTATCCAGAAACAAAAGGGAAACTAAAAAAGGCATACTTTCATACCCTGTAAATGTATGTGACATATTGAAATGCATCATCCTTTTCAAACAGGGTATCAGAATATTCATTTTACTGCAGAAGAACAGGCAGCGCATATAAATGAGAAACACTAATGAAATCAACTATCATCCTGCACCTACTATGTAGTATATTGGGGCCTCCATGTCATTTCCCTTTGCTAGCTTTCTTTCTCTGTTGCATCGTTTTCATAACCATTCAAATCGGTTTGTCTCATTCTAAGGCTTTAGACGTTCATCCAAAAGAAAATTGCAATGTATAATTAAGAGACTATCAGTCTTACACATATGCGCACGAAGTGTTTTGCAAGTACAAAATTCAGTTCCATTTTCAATTACACCATAGCTGCTCAAATGGCTTCATTCTTTACATCTAGAATGCATTTTCCCTGATGTGACAATATATTACAGTATCTGTAAGACATTATAATGCCATCTTCAACATATTTAAACAACAGACATTGCACCAGTACATGACTGGGTCTGTTTCACTTCTGATTAAAACCTTCATAAATCATTTTTGCTACATGGTGCAATATATTCTATTTATTCTTTGGATTTAAACATTTTAACCCTATGCACAGTGAGTTTCTGTGATCAAAATCTGCACGTTATATTCTGTAACCTCAACACAATTTTCTGATAATTTTGACTGCTGAGTACTGTCAGATCTAATTCTCTTTTGTCTCTTGATTCTGTCTGTAGTTTGCTCCCAATTGTACCACCACAACAAGCTCAACCCAAAATAAATACAGAATTTCCTACAAGCAAGAAACTGTACTAAGACTTTATAGATGGTACATTATTTCATTTATAGCATCAGAAACTGAAAGAACATGATCCTAATTAAGAATGGTACAACCACTAAGGAAACCAGACAAGACTAGAGGCAAGAGAAAAATAAGTTCGATAGAGCAACATCAGTGTAACTAACATGTATGCAAGAGACTTTACAGATTGAGGAAAGTCACTGTACAAATTACAGAGGCAATGCTGTTTACAGAACATAGGTTTGGAGTTTAGTGCAGCTCCACTTCTTGGCAGCACTATTTACTTTTGGAATTTTTTCCAGTTCCTATTAACAGTACAAAATAAAAATATCATCTCCTGCTTTGTCCTACTGAAGTTATTCAGTAAGAATATGTGAGAAACATGCAACATTTCTTTGCCAGACTCTCTTATGCTGCTAGCACCAGCCACAAATAATAGTCTATTGTGGAATTCATGTTTGACTGCTGAAATGCACAAGAGATAGACTGCAAGGAAGGCAATGCAGTAATGCAATGGTCACAAATATGCGCAAGAAACACATGATTTGTAACATATATAGAGCCATCCCAATATGTAAAACACAAAAATACATACCTGGATGAATTTTCCATTATCATTGGAGGAATACCCATAGTAAGAATGGTTAGTTAAGAGCATCAGACATGTGTAATGAGCATTTTACTGGGATTAATGCAGTTATACCTATTGAAGGAACAAATTACAGAAGCAATTTGATTTCAAAACCAGAAGAGCATAGGGCATTTAAAAAGGCACATGTACATACACGCCCTCCCATCAATTCAAGTGCACTGACTTCTGAAAAATCCAGCATCAAAAAATTGTTCAGTTTCTGTTCAGTTTTTATTTCTCATAATTACAGGGTGGCCATCCCCAAAACTGAACAGGTCACTCAACCTCTTCTAGATCAAGCTCAGTTGAAATAATAAAAGATAACTAAAATGACTACACTCAAAGCAACTATAAGCCAGAGAAGCAAAATATTTTTGCCACACTTACTCACTACCACAAAATGCAAGATTGTATCTATTATATAAAACATCAGTTGGGTGGGTGTGCATTACAAGCTATGCCACATCCCTGGGTTCTGATGACTGTGCAAAATTTCTCAAGCTTCACTCTCATGATTTAGGAACCCATTAAAAAATCTCAATTGTGGTACTGACTTGTTCTGCGCTTCCAGACAGCTGTCATTCTATATTTATTAGATCTTTCCAAACTTCAAAATAGAGGTATTGAAATTTCTAACCTAATGTTTTATTTATCAATAGTTGCTATGTGACTTTTTCTCATCAAGTTCCAGTATTCTTTAAAAAAAGGCAGTGAATTGTCTACGCATCTACTTATTTTCTGCAGAGGTTTTAAACCATTTCATATCACACACGCAGACTACACCGAGTCTGTGCAAGACATAAAATCGATTTTCCAGGTAGTGGTTTCTGATGTCATCTGTGTGACTATTGCCCCTCTTCCTCCTCCCTTTCCATTAGCTAAATTGAGGAATTACAAATTGGTGACAGCCCTCCAAAGGACACTACTTGTTAGCTAGCAGTAAACCATTATCACAATCAAGCTGATTAGGGGACATTAGTAGCTTTGCCACACCAGAGTCAGCAGCTGCAGGCAAATTGCCAAGTTGGACCTCACAGACAGAGATTTGAATTGTTTTTTTAAAGTTGGTTGATTTTTCAGAGTCTTTTCTCCTAATTTCCCATGTCTCGCATTTTGGATCTTTAACATTCACAGACAAAGAGAAACAAAATAGTGCTGACGGCTCACAAGAGATGACTGTGCACTTTGTAGTTTTAAATTTCAATGGGAAGAGATCAGGCTGTGAGCTGAAAAAGTGAAAATAAAAAAGATATTAAAATTAGGACGCAAATAAAAGCAAGAATTAATAACTTGAAACGGTAATTGACCTGGGCGAAAACAAGACGGCAGACACAGACTCCATAATTTTCCAGAGAGGCATTGTAAAGATGATGTCAGAATGGGCAGTGGCCAAGCTGTGTAATTATGGCGTGACAAGTTTATGCAAGCGTACATTATGAATGTAGACACAGGAAATTATAATGGAAAAAGTTGACACAAAAAGTACAACAAAAATGTGACAAGTCAAGTGACACAGACAGGAAGTGCATGCAGATGTAGAGTTTTTAATAATAATCTTCACACAGGCCAGGAGGTGGGGTTTTGAGTTTTCTTTTGATTATAGACGTGCAGCTAAAAGCGCTTTTTGAAAGTTATTATTCAACGTATAGTACTAGAGTTTAAGATGCATCAGTTCTATTGTGTAATATTTCCTCATTTCACAAATCTTACTGTATTGAGATGCACCAATTATGGAAAGATATTGACCAGCAACAAACACTAGAAAGTATATAAATAAAACAATAAGAGTGTGCCTTTAAAGAAACTCAAAGCTTAATCTTTTGTTTTTCCTTATCTATAGAAGATTATAAAGTCTGCAGGACAATCTACCAATAATTTTAACTTCCATACTATAACATCCATTATGTATATGATTGCAACATATGACATCATTAAGAGTGAAATAATAATTTCTCCTTACACAAATGCACTTGGTTGCTAGAGACAGTGCTGGTTCAGGGGCAAAGTTCCTAACTCTGAGCTGTATGAACCAAGAAGATCCAAGTTCGATTCCCAACTGGCACTGAATTAACTCTCAGCTGGGGCAGCAGTAAGGTTACTACAATTCACTAAAATGCCCCAGGTTACGAAAATAGAAAAAATATCAGGAATACCATTACTCTGAAGACTATCTGATCATGTCTACTGGAGGTAGTGTGCGTATGGACATCAGAAGAGGACAGGATCAGGTGCGAATGGAATGTCCTTTACTGCCAAATAACCTGTCAACAGTCATCGCCAAGGCTCAAAGATGAACAATGACCACTTAGGCAGGCTGCCAGAGGGTGATATGTGCCTGTGTAAACACAACCCAAAGAAACTGCCAAAGCACTCAGAAAAGGAAAGAAAATTGGGAAGAAAATTTGTACTTTTCTGTACATTGCAGAAAAGATAAAAAATATAATCAATGTTACTTTAAAAAGCATGGTTTTGAAGAAACAAGCTTTGTTTGGGCAAGGAGAATGATGCCGTGGAAGTGATGCAATAAGATACCATGACTGATTTCACAGCATACAACATTTGCAAACAAATATGGCTCTGCTGAGCATCTTTTTTTAAGATGATGCCCAATTAAAGTTTGAATATTACAGTGGGGGATAGATGAAGATAGAAATAATTCTGTCTATGTAATTTTAGATTGGATATTATACATCTATTTGAGAAGTATAGCACTCTTGTCTTGGAATCAGAAGAGCTGTGGGTTAAACCCCATTCCAGGACTTTCACTGGTACAACTCTGAGGGAGCACTGCATTGTAAGAGGTGCCATCTTTCAGGTGAAACGTTAAACTGAGGGCCCATTTGCCTGTTCAAATAGATGTAAAGTATCTCATGGCACTACTCAAAGTTCTCCCGGTAACCGAGCCAACAATTCTCCTTCAACTACTAAAACAGATTAACTAGTCATTTATTTGATTTGCTGTTTGTGGGATCTTGATATGTGCAAAGTAATTCATGGACTGTGAAATACTTTTAAACACCCTCAGGATGTGAAAGGTTCCATATAAATGCAAGATCTTTCTTGATATAAATGCAAATTCAATTTTCCATCTATAATCTATTAAAAACAGTGAGTGGTCTCAGGTTTCAGATTATGAGTTTTTGAAAATGATTCAGATAAAAACTGGACAATGAACTTCAATCGGTTTTCAACTAACCTTTTAAATAAAAGCCATTAATTTAATAAAGCTTGTTAAGTAAAGAGAGAGAGAGCATTATTGTCTATATTAACAATCTGAAAATAAATCAGTGTTTATACAGCTGCAATGGGTGAGAGTAACAGTAATTATTTGCTGTTGAGTAAAAAATCCCAGAAGCCATGTAAGGTTTTTTTCATATAGTAACCTGATGACAACATAAACCAGTTAGTCGTCATTGAGTTTTTACCCCCAACTCAGATAAATAATGTTTTCTGAGGTAATTTCTGGGAATGTTTAAGATTAGTCAGTTTTACAGTTAGAGGATGCTGGTGGCCCAAGCTACAAAAATTGCTGACTGAACTTTTCTGGTTGAAAGTA
Organism: Heptranchias perlo; assembly: GCF_035084215.1. Taxonomy (NCBI): domain Eukaryota; kingdom Metazoa; phylum Chordata; class Chondrichthyes; order Hexanchiformes; family Hexanchidae; genus Heptranchias; species Heptranchias perlo. The sequence continues at coordinate 43,241,889 of NC_090331.1, read as the reverse complement.
AAAAATTATTTCATTAAAGCAGCTATGTATTTATTTACCATTCCAGAGAGGCAGAGACAGAGACATGGAAAGTGGGATCAGTATATTTATTTATACAGCAATAGTATTTATCCAAGGAAACAAGAACCAATCATAAAACATTGAATGCTTGCAGAAATTTCTTACAAACTTATCCTGTACCCTTCCCCACTGCTGCTGACCAACCCCAGGAATTCACCAGTGAGCCAAACCGTATATTCCACCCACACCCATTCTTGCCAAACCCCAGGCAACTCCTCCACAGTGCTACCAAAGCTATACACCCTGCATTGCTAAACCCTCTGGTCCCCCGCACTGTAAACATTTGGCACCTACCTCCAATCTGTTACATCTTGCATATCATTTAACTGGATATGGGATTAAAATTAAATACATAAGTGTCTAATATATTAGATTTCTTATAATTGCAAATTTCCTGTTAAATACATAGGTGTCTAATATATTAGATTTCGTATAATTGCAGATTTCCTGTGTCAAACTTGACTTCCTGCGACATGATTTTTGGCACAGTGACAATGGTCAACACCCGAAAGTAACACTTATCTATCTATAACCTATTAAGAAAAAAATAAGCGGTTTCAAATTTCAAAGGTACTGCACCTATAGCTGGCGCTGTGACCATAATGCTGTGACTAATTGAGTACAATGGGATAGCACCTAACATTATGTGACAGCCCCCTACAGAACCACCAATAATCAACTGACACTCCAGTCTAAACAGAAATTTGTATTTGTTGCCACCCAGAAACAAGCGAACCAAACAGACATCATTTGAAAACAACCTGAGGCCCTGATGCGAAAGCTCTACGTTCACTTGAAAGCAACTGCGTGAAAGAATGCCATGTCTGTTAAAGTCTCGTTAATGAATTTTACGAAGATGGCCCCGTAATTGAACAGGCCGCCTTCATGGAGCAGAAAGTTGGAATAGCAACCAATTCCACCCACACACACAAAACGAGCAAAAAGCAATACAAACATACATGGAAAACATCAGTCCCACAGTGAACAGGCTTACCAGCAAAGGGTAGAGCACCCTATCTTAACCTCAAACTTCTTCACCTAACAAAAATTTCTGGGGGCAAACCACAAACGACAACTTCCACCACCCCCACCGAGCAAAGAAACTAACTGGACCCTACTCCCACTCGAGTTTCCCCCACTGAGAAGAGATAGCGTGCCCTCTCCCACACTTGGCCTCCCTCTCACAATAAACACAAATTTGTGGAATGACCCCTCGTGCCGAGCAAATATACACACCCCACTGACTGAGCCAACCACTTTGCTCTCCACCCTAGTAGATTGTAACCAACCCCCTTCAGCCAAGCATTACCCCCTCCCACACTCACTTGAGAACATCTCTCTAACCTCCGTCTACATCAACCACTTAGGTGATTGGAGCCCAAAGCTCTCAATGAACCACCCCACCCCCTATCTCCACTGAGCATTATGCAGGTGACCAGAACCTAGCCTCCTTACCTGAGCACATCTACCCCACCCCCTCCCTACCACAGAATATCACTTAGATGATTGGAGCCAACCGCCCTATCCTTCTTTCCCTATTGTAATCTTCCCCCTCCCTCTCTATCCTCCCCCCTCTCTTCTCTTCCACTCCATCTACCCCTTCTTCCTTACCACTCCCCCATCTTCCTCGCCTTCTACCTCCTTACTGTCTCTGCCTCCCACTTCTCTGCCCTTTCATGCTCGCCCGTCTGCCTCCATCCCCATCATTGGACCCAGTTATCTCCCATCCTCGTGCCCTGCTTGACCTGAAATGCCCCGGAGATTGATCAATTATATAATAAAAATGTTATCTCAAGGTTCCAAAGATACTGCACCTGTAGTTGTCTCTGTAAATGTAATGTTATGTGACTAATTAATTACAATGGGCCAGCACTTAACGTTACATGATACTCCTCATACAACACTCAGAAATCCTAATTCATTTGCCTCAGGGAAAAAGATTACATTCCTGGTCCCACAAAATATGCTCAACCGAGCAGAAAATAATTGCAAAACATAAAAGTGATAAAGCAATTGCGTGTACAAAGTATGGAAGCGGCATTCATTCAAGCCACTGTCCGCTGGCAAAACACAATCCGCCAATCGCACTGATAAGAAGTCCCATTGAATAAAAGGGCCACTTGAAAAACTAAATTGTAAGAGAAAAATGTCGGGAAAATAACTGCACTTTGCCGAAAGATGATGTAAAAGTGACCCGAAGCAGCACACCGGAATGATGCCAACACTCTTCTCAGTCATGCCACTGAAGCACTAAGCACACACCAATAGAGACAGTGTAGAAGTGAAGAAGCAATAAGCCAGGAAGATAGTCAGCCACCTGAAGAACTGCCAGCAATCAGCAACGACAACAATAATGTGAAAGTCTGTAGCCAACCCCCTTTATCTGCACCAGTGAACATGGAGCAGAAGTTTCCCTCAGTGAGAAGGAATCATCATCTGCCCAGAACCACCAACATAGCCGAACACAGAAAATGATCAGATCTCCTCCCTAGCCAGACCTTCTCTCTTCCACCGCCCGCCCCCCCACTCCCAACACCACCCTGTGAGCGTGTGACTGGCCAGTGGGAACTCCTCCCCCTTGCTTACCACTGAGCAGAGATCCCCCACAGAGCAGGTATTGTAGCCAGCCACAACCCACTCCCTCCCCCAATCCCCCCACATGAACAACTAACACTAGACACAACCTCTACCCCTTCCACTAAGATATTGTTCTCTACCAACTGAACAAATATTGCCTCCAAGACCCATTCTATCACTGTGCAGATATGGCTTCCAACCCCAGCACCGCTCGCCCATCCAACTAAGCAGAGGTGGCCTTTAGCCCCAACAACCCCCAACTGAGCACAGTATTTTAAACAACCCCAACCTCCCCCACCAGTACATACTGGGACCAGACTTTTCCCTAAGAGCTGAGCAGACATTCTGGCATCCACGTCTCCGGCAGCCAGAGATGAAAAACGTGATCCCTAAGGGTACACTGAAGTGACCAATCTTTGAAAATGAAGCGCACGAACTGGAGCAATAACTGTTTGGCCTGCACTACGAACGAAGGTAAGAAACTGAATGACATTGAGTAGTTAAAGTGACTGGAAAATCAACTGTAACTCTCCCCACTCCCCCACTGAGCAAACAGTACAGCCCGCTTAATCCTACTGAGGACAATTCCCAACCCCGCTGAGCAAAAGTGCAAGGCACCACACCACACCCAATCAAATTGCACCTACTCACACTAACTTGAAATCATGCCACCCCTACCTCCACTGACATGAAATCAAGGTGTATCCACCCCACCTGCCATGCATGAGCAGAAATCACCTCAACCCCGTCATGTAGGAATCTCTCCATCAACCACACCTACTGAGCAGAAATGTAGCCGACAACCTCCATCCACCAAGCAGATACGTGCACACCACCGCAAACCCCGCCCCCCCCCCCCCAAACTCATCAACAATTAGGCCAGAGCCCCCACACCGCAAAGCAAAAATCAGCACCTCTCCAAGAAAGCCACCAACACCCCGTCACCTAACAAAACACAGGCTACTAAGTCCCTCACTTGTCAGAAATTCAACCAAACGTCTCCCGCGCTCACCAACTGAAAACAAACTCAGCCAACTCCACCCCTGACTGAGACCAGAGGTCCTGTCACCTCCCCACCCTCACAGGGCACAAAGACACCCTTTGTAAAAAAAAATGTACTAAAATCCATTACAAAATCTGAAATTGCAATTACAAACTTAAGACATTGTACATACCATGAAATTTGCTGCTAATTTCACATTTCTACCAATTTCAGATAGGACAAATGACAGTTGATATTATAAATCTGTAAACTGGGTATGGAAGAATCAAAAGATTTGGAGATCAACAATGATATATACTTACATACATACCACATACACACACATTTTAATCCTCTGGACTTGCCCCACCAAAGAGGAAAACCACTTTATTGAATGATATGTACTTTCTGGAAACAGATCAATTTTCATATTTCTTTAAACTGTTCATATAGTTATACATCACAGTGTTCCTAGATAATGGAAGTTATGCTAAAGCAGTTCTTACTTCTAATTTGATAATAAAGACAGAAATATAGATGAAAGAATCTAACCCAAGATTAAATCATTTAATTCACATCACTATGTGTATCATAGCAAATATTTGTTAATACTGCCGCTCACCAATGTCAAATCAGTATGAATTAATGTGAGAAAAAATATCAACATGCAAACTAAAACATCTTACTCACTTCTGAAACACATTTTCCTTACTTCATTCCACTTACCCTATTCAATTACAAAACAGTTTCTCAAAGGAAAAAACAATCTTTGCTATGATGTAGTGAATTTCTGCAATTCAGAAGACTTTCACATCTCTTACTTAGCAATAAAATGAGAACAATTGATCAGAGGAAACCAAAGGCCACTGAACACTAGAAGGTCACAACCTGTGAGCTGAGTTGATAGCAGAAACAGCTCTGGTGCTCCAGAGCTGCCATTTTTCTTTCTTGACAAAGACTCCATCTGCCACAGTGCCATTTGTAACCTCAGAGTCAGAATATCAATGACTTCCAGCCATTCTGCAAGTCTGCTTTCACCTTGACATCACCTCTGTAAATGTGTGGAGCTGAAAGTACAAATATTTTCTCTACAGCACTACAAGCTTGGAAACCAGTTCGATTTAAGTGGCATCCAAGCCAGCCTCTGAAGTAATGTCTATTGACCTGAGCATTTTTAGTAAGGTTTTCACCGAATAAGGTAAAATACTCCCTAACCAAATTCTGAAGCTATAACGACACACAATATCAATGTCTTCAAGTGCAACATTTTCTCATACCATTTACTCTTTTTAAAAAAAGTTACTCCTAAGCACAAAAGATTCAATTTTTGTATTGTTAAACAGGGTCAGGAAAGAAAGGGAAAGGGAAATTTATATAGACACACTATATTTCAAGGATAAAGAGACTTACAACCATATTTGAGGACTTTGTACACATAATACACAATCTGTGATCCTTACGGACTTCTCATTGACATTAACCTGCACTACACTAAGCAACCCTTCCTGCGTTGTTTTATATTCTCAAAAAATGACCCGTCAGCCATGATAAGATCATCCCTATGCACCTGTACCCAACCATCCCTTTCCTGACCACTCTGATCCAACTGGAAAAATATGCAAAGCTATTCTGTCAATGTGCATTTACATGACGAAGATAATTCTTTAAATACTTTGAGTTTTATTTGAAGCCAATCAAACCCAATTTGGTTTCAAGTTGCTCTCAAGTTGAAAATGGATGGTAGTGTAGGAATGAGGAGAAAGATAAGGATTTGAATGTTTAATAAAAATAAAAATGGTTACAATCAAAAAGTAAAACAAACAGTAAAAGAGATTAGAAGGGATGGGGAAAAGTAGATCCGTTTACAGTTTAGTTTTTAATTAAAATTTTCATTTAAGACCTTGTTTTGTAGGTTGCGGTTATATTCCAGTAAAAAAGACTTCTGACATCTGAGAAGTTTTGTTATTGTAATATGAGTCTGTATTCCAGTATCATGGTGCAAAAGCTGAAAACATAAAAAGACCAGCTCATTGAAGATTCATTGCTCAGTGACACCTAGTTGAGAGAAAACCTAAGGATTTTATACCCAGAAAATAAATTAAAATGAATCTTTTTAAAAGACTTTAATTAAGTCAATATGCTAGATTACGGCTTGGTGTCAATTTAAAGAGTGAAAAGTTAGCTTTTTAGCTTGGCCAATTTCAACAGGTATTGTACAGGTATCTGTGACAAGCACTTATCAAATTTATTAGTGTTAACTTTGTGGTGAATTTTAATGAACAACTACTGTGAGTAAGTAATGGTGTAACTTAATTTGCAGGTGTCCCTTATTAAAAATGAATTTGTAAACTGAGAAAATTCCATCATAAAATGTTTACATAAGTGTTCTGCCAATATTTGGAACTGCTAAAATACAGAACTTAAATTTTCCAATTACAGTGCATTTCAATGAATTGAACAAGTCTTCCAATTGATTCACAATTTCCATCAGCACTGATATAATAGCTAGTCAGCATGTAGCATATACAAATCTCATTAAAAGATGCCCGGACAGATAATGCACAACAGTTATTCACAGAGCATCAGCCATCAGCTATACCAGAATGCAGCCCATAAAGGCATAAAAGTTTGACAACCTGGTGTACATCATCAAGTTTTAACACAGTTCATGCTAGAATCTTCATCTTTGAGTATAAAAATGATGCATATGTTTAATTTGGCACCAAAGCACACAATCGCCCTACTGCATACATTACATTAACCTTGGTAGAACACAACAAATTGAGTGTGCAGGATGAAGTAGAAATTGTGTCATGTTTTTGGCTATTTATTCAAAATTTAAGAACCTCATCTACAATGCAAGCAGAATTAGAAATGTAATGCAATTTAAATGTTAAATACTTAAAGTCTTATTTTCAAGAAACACTTCTCAAAAAATTAAAAAGCCAACAGTTAAAAATTATTCACTCTGATATCCCTTTGATTTTTCCCCCAAAATTATTCATTAATGAGTGCTTCATAGGAGGAGAGGCTGCCATGCACAACAGTGGATTTCTGTAGCGTTTTTCACTACCTCAGGACATCTCAATGTGCTCAACAGCCAATTAAGTACTTTTTGAAGTGTAGTCACAGTTGTAATGCAGGAAACACAGCAGCCAATTTGCACACAGCAAGGTCCCACAAACAGCAATGAGATAAATGAACACACAATCTGTTTTTAGTGATGTTGGTTGAGGGATAATATTGGCCAGATCACCAGGGAGAACTTTCCTGCTCTTCTTCAAAATAGTGCCTTGGGATCTTTTACATCCAGCTGAAGGTGGCAGACTGGGCTTCGGTTTATCGTCTCAGCCGAAAGATAGCAGCTCCGACAGTGCAGCACTTCCTCAGTACTGCACTGGAGTGTCAGCCTAGATTATGTGATTAAGTCGCTGGAGTGGGACTTGAACCCACCACCTTTTGACTCAGAAGCGAGAGAGCTTCCACTGAGCCATGATTAACATTGCAGATGTTGTTGCAGTGTCCTCGTTATTGAGATCACCTATTTCCGCAGTCACCTCCTGGTCTCCATTCAGCTAAGAGATCGGATTTCTTAAAAGGTCTCCACCTCCTTCCCCTTGGTTTGCCTTTCAACTCGTACAGGTACAGCATCATTGTTTGGGAGACTGATACGGTAGTTTTCAGGGTGGTCTCTGTGGGACGCACTGGTACAGTTACATAGTATTTTTCTATCGTATCCCTAGTCCCCAAATTCACAACCAGGGGTGGTCGTTTATATGCCTTGGGGAGTTGCAGTCAGCACTTGGTAATCCTTTGTTGTGGGCACTGCATCTTTAAAGTAAAGTTGAAAGGGGTGGGAGGGACTGTTAACAGCTTTTAGAGGTGGGAAGTGAAAGGAACAGCCCGAGTCTGAAGCAGCCTCAACAGACAGCCTGCAGTTGGCTGGATCTGCTTGGCCAGGATGGGAAATGCGGATGATATCATTCAGCTCGCTTTCCTCCAGAAATGAGTGGTGGGGTTGCGGAGTGAAGGAGAGCACGTTTGGGGAGAGGCGGCTTTGGTTGCCACACTGGCTGCTGTGTGTCTCCTTTCAGTTACAGTGTGGTTGCAATTTCACACTGATTTGTACTTTTAAATCTTTTGCCAGCAGATCAGCAGAGGCATCAGGCACCGAACCTTCCAGCTGGTTGATTTTAAATTTCATGTTTTCCCCACTCAAGGGCCTTATTGAAGTCAGGTCCTAACTGCATTTTTGGGCACCAAAGATTCCACTCTCTTTGGTTTTCTCTGTGCCATGCTTTCTGCCATGTACCTAGATGAACAGTCACTGAAATATTTAGGCGTTGGTGAGGCCTTCCAGGAAAACGTCAGCAGCTGGAAGGAGCTCTTCTCAAGCTGCTATATTCTGAGATATCAGCAGAAGCAGCACACACATCTAATGATGGCACCAAAAAATGTTAATTTTGTTCCCTTGCAATGTCAGAATCAGTAATTTCTCCAAGCTGTTATTGCCAATGACATTATCAGGACTCACTGTTTAAATAATATTTTAAAATACAGAATAAAAAGAGCAAGATCAAACAAGTGTCCAAATTAATCAATTATTTAGAATAATGTAATCTTTAAAAGGGGATCCTAATGGCGAGACGGCTTCTTTAAGGTGTTCGATTATTTTCTTACATTTATATACTAAACAGAAATTCATCCACCATTTCCAAAATCAACACTGCTTCCTGATCAACCAATGGAATAAAGGGGGCAGTAGCAACATGGATAGAGAATTGGCTAAGGGACAGGAAAGAGAGTAGTGGTGAACAGTTGTTTTTCAGACTGGAGAGAGGTGTACAGTGGTGTTCCCCAGGAGTCAATGCTGGGACCACTGCTTTTTTTGATATATATTAATGACTTGGACTTGGGTGTACAGGGCACAATTTCAAAATTTGCAGATGACACAAAACTTGGAAGGGTAGTGAACAGTGAGGAGGATAGTGATAGACTTCAAGAGGATATAAACAGGCTGGTGGGCATGGATGGACACGTGGCAGATGAAAATTAACGCAGAAAAATAAGAAGTGATACATTTCGGTAGGAAGAACGAGGAGAGGCAATATATACTAGAGGGGGTACAGGAACAGAGAGATCTGGGGGTATATGTGCACAAATTGTTGAAAGTGGCAGGGCAGGTTGAGAAAGTGGATTAAAAAGCATACGGGATCCTGGGCTTTATAAATAGAGGCATAGAGTACAAAAGTATGGAAGTCATGGTGAACCTTTATGAAACACTGGTTCGGCCACAACTGGAGTATTGTGTCTAGTTCTGGGCATTGCACTGCAGGAAAGATGTGAAGGCCTTGGAATGGGTGCAGAAGAGATTTATTAGAATGATCCCAGGAATAAGGGACTTTAGTTAGGTGGATAGACTGGAGAAGCTGGGGTTGGTCTCCTTGGAACAGAGACTGTTGTGAGGAGATTTGATAGAGGTATTCAAAATCATGAAGGGTCTAGACAGAGTAGATAGAGAAACTGTTCCGAAGGGTCAAGGACCAGAGGACATAGATTTAAGGTGATTGGCAAAAGAACCAAAGGTGACATGAGGAAAAAAATTTTTACACAGCGAGTGGTTAGGATCTGGAATGCACTGCCCGAGGGGGTGGTGGAGGCAGATTCAATCATGGCCTTCAAAAGGGAACTGGATATGTACTTGAAAGGAAAAAAATTGCAGGGCTTTGGGGAAAGGACAGGGGAGTGGGACCAGCTGGATTGCTCTTGCATAGAGCTGGCGCGGACTCGATGGGCCGAATGGCCTCCTTCCGTTTTGTAACCTTTCTATAATTCTATAATTGAAGACATTCTCTGTAAAGGTGAGATCTACACAAAGTTTTTTTCTCTTTCCTGCATAGCAATGAGGAATACATTTTACTGCTTTAAGTAAGAACTGTCACCCAGGAAAAGAAATTTAAAGTACAATTTTGTTTGGTAGATTGAAGTTTCAGCTGGCTCTGGTGCTCAAACCAACAATTAAAAGGGTCAAGCAGCAAAAACACATCCTCAGCACTACCTATGTGGTTAAAATTTGTATGTTTAATATGGTCATCTAGGTTAAATGAGTCATGCAAATATTTCTACGCTCATATATTCTCCAAATATTTAGAAAGTAAAAAACATTCAACATTGGCTACAAAAATAAAACTGCAATCAAATGACCATAGACCTCAAAAGGATCAAGTCTGACTTTTATGGACTCCTCCAGCACAATTGCACAATGTTTTTTTTTCTAAGGATGTTCACCATAATGTCACAGCATTAATTTATAAAAAAAGTTAAAAGTGTATGTTGTGCTACACATAAATATATATTAGCAGATAACCAAAGACGGATTGCTAAAATATCACATTGATGCACATGCTGGCAACATCCCAAACTTTTACTTGAAGAAAGTGTGGTCTCTACAAAATGTAGTACAGAATATCAAATCATGCATTGGTTTGTTTCTGAATTATCCATCAACAATACAGGCCCAATACTAGAGCTCATAGGCCTTTGCAATGTAGTCATTATAATTTATAATTGTATGGGTATAGATTTTCCTATAATTTATATTTTTACACATATATTTAATAGGAAAATCTGCACCCATAGAATTATAAATGTAAACTCTCCTTCCCATTTGAGAGAGCTGATAGTTTTCAGGTACCCTCTTCTTAATGCTCCTTGGTAGGCATGTGCTTAGCAGCAATTGGACTTAGGCATAGAGGGTATAATTTCAAAGTTTGCAGATGACATGAAACTCAGAAATGTAGTAAACAATGTGGAGGATAGTAACAGGCTTCAGGAGGACATAGACAGACTAGCGAAATGGGCAGACACATGACAGATGAAATTTAACACAAAGAAGTGTGAAGTGTTACATTTTGGTAGGAAGAATGGGGAGGCGCAATATAAACTAGATGGTACAATTTTAAAGGGGGTGGAGGAACAGAGAGACCTGGGGGTGCACATACACAAATCTTTGAAGGTGGCAGGACAAGTTGAGAAGGCTGTTAAAAAAGCATATGGGATCCTGGGCTTTATTAATAGAGGCAGAGTACAAAAGCAAGGAAGTTATTCTAAACCTTTATAAAACACTGGTTAGGCCTCAGCTAATTGTGTTCAATTCTGGGCACCACACTTTAGGAAGGATGTCAAGGCTTTAGAGAGGGTGCAGAAGAGATTTACTAGAATGGTGCCAGGGATGAGGGACTTCAGTTATGTGGAAAGACTGGAGAAGCTGGGGTTGTTCTCCTTAGAACAGAGAAGGTTAAGGGGAGATTTGATCGAGGTCTTCAAAATCTTGAACAGTTTTGATAGAGTAAATAAGGAGAAACTGTTTCCAGTGTCAGAAGGGTCGGTAACCAGAGGACGCAGATTTAAGGTGATCAGCAAAAGTGCCAGAGGCAGCAAGTTGTAATGATCTGGAATGCACTACCTGAAAGGGTGGTGGAAGCAGATTCAATAGTAAATTTCAAAAGGGAATTTGATAAATACCTGAAGGGAAAATAATTACAGGGTTATGGGAAAAGAGCAGGGGAATGAGACCAAATGGATAGCTATTTCAAAAGCTGGCACAGGCACGATGGGCCAAATGGCCTCCTCCCTTGCTGTACCTTCTATGATACTATGAACTGAACAAATCAAAGATAACATCAATAACAAACACAGATGCAGCTGTTTAAGTTCAATATCAAAAACTTAAAATTTAAGTTGAAATTGCGAACCATATAAAAGCTGTAACTTCAAATTCAACTGAGTTGAAGATTTGTCTCTAGTCAAGTCCTAAACCTTAGGACTTACGTTAGGAGCAGAATGAATCAGAGGGTTTGTCCAGCAGCTCCAGCCCCCTCTCACCAAACACCCAGCTCTAAGCCCAACATCTTGTTCCCAGGCACTGGCTGCTTAGCTGACTCCCAGCTCCACTTCCTTACACCAGTCAATTGCCACTCCGCTTCCACCTTCCTGCCTGTGAGCAAGCAGGAGGCAGAGATGCATGCACGTTTCTTAAAATTATATAAAAATCATTTAATTTTGTTCGCACACCCTATCCTAGTGTTTATAATTTTGATCAACGTCCAATCGTAGCGCCATGGTTTTCATTCTTTATCCCTGGGTACTTTTCTCTCTCCCCAATGCCAATACAAATCTCATGGCCAGTCGTGAGATTATTACTCACTGGTTGGTCAAAAATGTCATGAATGGGTTCTCTATAGGTGTTTAATTGATCTATATCAGATGCATTTATCCGATATTCTTTTGTAATTTTATAAATATATTCCGTAAATTGCCAGACATCAACAGCTTGTAGACAACATAAATATAGAACATATTTAAAACACTTGCAAATCCCTTTCCTAATATTCCACAAACATACCAACCAGTGTTTGATGCAACAGGGATGACATCTGGGTTGGTAATAGAGTCATCAGGTGACAAAGGAACAATGCATGAGAGAGGGAGGGAGCAAGTCTATGAGGGTGGGAGGAAGAGAGCAAACACCATAAAGGAGAGCATGAGGGAAAGAGCAAACGTATAGACAGAGGGAGTGTGTGCGTGGGCAAGGGAGCATGCAGGAGAGGATAAGGGAGCACGCAGGAGAGGATAAGGGAGCACGCACAGGGAAGAGGAGGGAGAGAAAGTGAGCACACATGGTTCGGGGAACGAGAATACACAGGGGGAAGACCACCAAACAGTATGGGGCAAAAGCAATTGAGCACACAAATGCGGGTGGTAGTCGAGAGGGGCGGAGGCCGGCGGTTGAGAGGCGGGGCAAGGAAGGGAGGGAGCACGAGAAAGATAGAAACGCACATGGAAATCTAAGAGTGCGTAAGGAATTCGAGGAGTCAGTCCATCATGGGGAAAACGTTACCAAGTTTGGCCTTGCCCTCCAGAATAATCCTCGATTTATAAACTATTTTTTTAAATTCGTTCATGGGATGTGGGCGTCGCTGGCAAGGCCAGCATTTATTGCCCATCCCCAATTGCCCGAGAAGGTGGTGGTGAGCCGCCGCCTTGAACCGCTGGAGTCAGTGTGGTGAAGGTTCTCCCACAGTGCTGTTAGGAAGGGAGTTCCAGGATTTTCACCCAGCAATGAAGGAACGGCAATATATTTCCAAGTCGGGATGGTGTGTGACTTGGAGGGGAACATGCAGATGGTGTTGTTCCCATGTGCCTGCTGCTCTTGTCCTTCTAGGTGGTAGAGATCGCGGTTTGGGAGGTGCTGTCGAAGAAGCCTTGGCGAGTTGCTGCACTGCATCCTATGGATGGTACACACTGCAGCCACAGTGCGCCGGTGGTGAAGGGAGTGAATGTTTAGGGTACTGGTTGGGGTGCCAATCAAGTGGGCTGCTTTGTCCTGGATGGTGTTGAGCTTCTTGAGTGTTGTTGGAGCTGCACTCATCCAGGCAAGTGGAGAGTATTCCATCACACTCCTGACTTGTGCCTTGTAGATGATGGAAAGGCTTGTGAGTCAGGAGGTGAGTCATTCGCCGCAGAATACCCAGCCTCTGACCTGCTCTTGTAGCCACATTATTTATGTGGCTGGTCCAGTTAAGTTTCTGGTCAATGGTGACCTCCAGGATATTGATTGTGGGGGATTCGGCGATGATAATGCCATTGAATGTAAAGGGGAGGTAGTTAGACTCTCTCTTGTTGGAGATAGTCATTGCCTGGCACTTGTCTGGCGCGAATGTTACTTCCCACTTATCAGCCCAAGCCTGGATGTTGTCCAGGTCTTGCTCCACGCGGGCACGGACTGCTCCATTATCTGAGCGGTTGCGAATGGAACTGAACACTTTGCAATCATCAGCGAACATCCCCATTTCTGACCTTATGATGGGGGTGGGGGGAGATCATTGATGAAGCAGCTGAAGAAAACTGAAGAGAGTGAGGCACATTGGACATTATAGTCAGGCCAGATCTGGCAATGAATGACTGAGCTAGTCATGCGCCAGGTGCACTCAAGTTTGCGGCTCTTGGCAGTGAATATGGGAACTGTACTGGGGATCGACAGGGCCGGTAGACAGATAGATTATTTGGTGGGAACAAGGTGTTAGAAAGCAGAGGCGCGAACAACTGAGAAAATCATTACCAGCAGAGTTGACGGTTGGAACCAGAGGAAAGGGAGTTGGGAGTTTTGGAAGAAATTTTTCAGGGAGCTGGAGGAGAGATTTTTTTTTATGGCTGTGTGGGGCAGGGGGAAAATAGTTGTAATGTTGAGGGAAGGTGGAGCATGCGAGTGTTAAAGGAGATGTGGACGTGGTGGGACACAGTCGTACTGGTGATCGAAACCTCAGATGTGAAGAGGCCGCGTAAGTTGACATGGTTGAGGGAGTGGCTAGGGATGTGGGTGCTAGAGATCATGTGAAGAGTGATGTTCAGTTAGGACAGGAAAGTCAGAGGAGAGAAGCCTCAGGGAGGTTGAGTGTATAATACCAATCATGTGATGTTATAAAGCTTCAGTTTTCACTTTCCCTGTATAGTATTTAGTGGATAATTTAAAGAATAGCAATTTATTAGAATTGTGAGCAAGCAGCAATTAAAGTCTTATTAAAATAATATCAAAACACTTGTAGCACAATCAAAATTTTTGCCAGTTAAGGAGAGGATTACACATTAGTAAATAAAATAAAACATTCATTCTGTTCCCCAAAACAGTCTTTGCACTTGAAAAGGAGAAAAGTCTGTTTCTTAACAGGTTATGCACCACTTTGAGAACGTGAAGAAAACTGGCTCCCATGAAATATTAATGTTTCTTGTGATTAAAAAATGATCGATTGGTTAGATGTATCATCAATAAAGACTATGGCACTGATGTGTATTACAAAACCCCAGGAAAGTATGCTCTTCATAATAAAGTCAGCACTTTCATGGAATGTCAACGGTAACAGAAAATACAGCAAGGCAAGAAAATCATTTTAATAAGCTTTGGACTCTTGTTGAAGGGGAAGGGAAGTCCAGCAAGATGTTTAGTTCAAAGTACCTCCCCTCCCCTTATAAATAAGAAAAAGTTAGCATCAGAAGAATTTTGATCAAGTTTTTTTTTAAATGATAATTTTTTTTTACCATCAAGTCTGGTCTCCCTCCCAACTATGCCATTCCAGTGACACCAACGGCGAGGTTTGTGAAGTGGCTCCACAGTAAACAACGAAAACATGACTTCCAACCAGCTTAAGCGTTGTTTCACAGAACTTGGCATCTCCAGCCTCTAATATAGTTTCCCAGGATCAGGTGGCGCCAGAAAGGCTCTCAGGCCAGTCAGAAGTTACAGTCCCTCAGTTTCCAAAGAAACTAATCTGCAACACTTCTAATCAGTGATGTCACTGCAGTCACCTAGCAGAAAACATGACTCAACTGGAGTGTTTTCATACCTATAAGAAAATTATTTTTTAAACTTTGATTTTCTTTGATCCCTTCTCTCTTCCCACCCCCAATACTTTCCTTCCTAAAATGTATTTCATATCTTATTTCCTTGTCTTTATATGCATCTAATTCCACCTCCACCCTTCCCCAAGGAAGCAACAAGGAAGCTGGATAGACAGCCTTTTATATATGCTACTGCCTGTGCAAGTTTGCATCACATACAGCAACAGGGTAATAGGTCCAGAAGTTACATGTAGATGTGAAAGAGGAGCGGACCAAGGGTGGATCCTTGGGAGACTCCACCACCTTTCCTGGCCTCCTCATCCAATCCAATCCATCCTTCTCCCCAGCCACTGCCTCAGGCTGACTCAGACTATTCACAACCTGAGTGGCCTATTTGACCCAAGCTGAGCTTCTGAGCCCTAACCCTGTCTGTCACAAGACCACCTACTTCTGTCTCCATTACATAGCCTGCTTCTGCCACTACCTCAGCCCATCTGCAACTGAAACCCTCATTCATACCTTTGTCACCTCCAAACTATTACTCCAAAGCTCTCCTGGCTGGCCTTCATAAACTTCTGCCATATCAAGTCATGCTAGCCCATTATTCCCATCTTTGCTAACCTGCATTGACTCCTGGTCCCCCAACACCTCAAAATTAAAATCATCCTTGCATTTAAATCGCTCCCTGCCTTTACCCCCTTATCTTTGTTACCCCCTCCAGGCCTACAACACCCAATCCATCTCTCCGTTCCTTTCACTCTGACCTCTTGTGTATTCCCTCCATCCGTTTGCCCCACTATTGGTAGCAATGCCTTCAGCTGCCTAGGGTCCCTTGCTCTGGAATTTCGTCCCTAAACCCCTCAGTGTCTTCACATTCCACTCTTCCTGCAAGACCTTCCTTAAAACCCACTGTTTTGACAAAGCTTTTGGTCAACCCTCCGAAACTCTCCTTCTTTGGCATGGCATTTGTTTTCTCACCCCTCTGAAACAACTAGGACTTTTTTTTTATATTAAAGCATTATATTAATCCAAGATGTTGTTGTTAATTATTAATATGTCTTAGGTGTGCATGCTTCCAAAGCTGACAATAAAATCAGAAGTGATCTTATAAACCCACCATCTATAAGAGACAACTTTATAGTCCCGAGTTCATCTCCTCCATCTATTATTTTGCATATCTGTACAATGACATTTTTCTTTTCTCTTGTCCATCGATCTGAAGTTTCAGCAGGTGATTTCTGATTGGTTCAGTGTCGGCTCAGGTATGACCTTTCTGATGGGTTTAGTAAATCTACAATTTGTGTTTGGTGTCTATTTTGTCATTTCTGTTAATTTTTCAATCGTGCAGTACTACTTTTTTTTGAGCACTTCCATGACAGATGCCTGCACCCCAGCCTCTATTATACAGATATTATAACATTTAGTTATGACTTTATACCATATATATATATAAATGAATAAACTACACACTGAAATTAATAAATCTTATTTTTAAAATGGATATCCACACCCCAAAAATTGTCTGCTATCACAGTCTATCCAACTCATTTACTCTCTCTCTAAGCAGGCTCCTGCTCTCCCCCCTGAGCTAGGCCCATCACCACTGTGCACTGCCCTGCTGTTGTTCCCCAACACTCCCAAATCTACACACAGTCCTCCTGTTGCATATAGCCTCCCCAGTATTTGTTTGCCACCTGACCACCCGTGGACTATAAGCAACGTCATGGGAGGATAGAGTTTGCTGCAATGGCCTGCCTACCCAAACTTCCAACCCCACCACAACTCACTCTACTCCATCAGAATTAGGCTTGGCACCAGCACTTTTGGTTTCCAGCCTAAATATACAGAAAGCCTCCCCCCTATTCAGTCACCGCTTGACTGCAATTGCCACCCATTTCAGGCAACGAACAATGCCATAGGAGATCCATTAATTATAAGAAAAAAAATCCGTCATTTCAGTTTGTGTAAACTTTACTGTCTTGCGATATGCCAACGGCAAGATGATTACAAATGGAACAAGGTTATTGATCAGGGGATTAAGAATGGATAAAATAATTATACTGTGACATACTTAGTGCGGTAAAAAATGTTAAAAGGCACCTCTTCTACATAAAAAAATCACTTGTATCAAGTGTGAGGGCATTTAATACATCTGCTTCAGTCAGTTCAATAATGGCAACATTTATGTTGGCCTAAATTTAAGTATTTACCCAGGTACTAGTTTAAAATGTGTTTATTTATATCAAAGATCTTTATGAAAATTGAAACTTAAAATTGAAGCTTCCAAAAACAAAAAAATACCTTGAATGTTGGATATATGAAACAAAAACAAACATTGGAAATGCATGGGTTAGTCAGGATCTGAGAGAGAGATGTTAACATTTCAGCTGATATCCATTAACTTTTCTTTCTCATTCGGATGCCGATTTGCAATTCCATCATTATTTTTATTTTAGATTGCAAGGTTTTTCCTTTCTCCTTCATTTTTCAAGTTATTGTTTTATTTTATGCTAGAAACTGGCCTTCTTTGCTTCCTTGCCTTCCCATTTACTATTTATAAATGTAACCTGTTTAAACGAGTTAAAACTGGCTCCCTCAATAGCTCAACAAGTTTATCACATGAGCAGCTGAGCCACACAGAGAAGGAAGTCCCAAAATCTGGTTCTGATCTGCACCGAGTTATCTGATCCAGCAGAGGTGGCAGCTGTGGGATCAGGTTCAACCAGGATGTCTCCAACACTCACTGTCAAGTCACACACACAAATAATGGCCACTTGGCAATCTGAAGGCAACAAATGGACCATGGAATTCATATCCCAAACAAGTCAATGCCTTCAGGACAAGATGGAAGAATATTGGAGAAAATGGGCAAAAATTAAAATGTTTTATTCTTTTAAAAGTACAGCAAAATTTAACTATAGTTTTAAGGATGTGGTCTCAGTTTCAGACTGTTTTTTGCTGAAGCTTGATAAAAGCTCTCCATACCTAGCATCCAAACAAGTTAACAATCTAATGATATTTGTAATTCTTGAATTACGTTCCAGTAGTAGCTTTTTGTGTGAATTTCAATTTTAAAAAATCCCTAATTTCCATAATGTTTCCAGGAACAAGATTAGTCACAAACAAAATGGCAGCATCTCATTTAGCAATACTTCATGTTACTGTTTTTCTACTGTTAAAATTATTGCCAAATTAGAAGAACAGCCTTGCTTACCTGCTGAGTTTACCAAGAGCTTTTATTTATATATAATTATATATAAAAAAAGAGTCTAAAATAGTCTGAAACTGAGACAGCATCCTTAAAACTATGGTTAAATACTGCTCTACTTTGAAAAGGATAAAACATTTTCATTTTTGCCAGTTTTCTCCAATATTCTCCCATCCTGTCCTGAAGGCATTGACTTGCTGGGGTATGGATTCCATGGTCATTAGTGTAAATATATAAAATCCAACATTTGCTTTCTGAGAATGTTTTAATTTATATAACAAGAGCTTTTATAAATAGTAACCTCTCGACACCCCCAGGCTGCACAACTGGCAAAATTAAAACAGACACTGCCTCATAGTCAAGGAATTTCAGCACTTTTTCTTTGACTTCCTCTTTGGCACAACCTCTGTCGGCATTACCGTCCATTTTATACTTAGCATCTCCATTCTCAGTCAGGAATCACTAGTTATAAATATCCTGAATCAATTTTAGCCCAGATAAAGAAAATCTATGTAGACTTTTAAATTATGATATCTAAACATGGGATACTTTCAGGTATTTCAAAACAAAGCCAAATAATAGTATTCCAACATTTTAAGAGTTATTTGAAATGCATGTAGAGTTGAAATAGATTCAAGTCAAAGTTAAAGAAGTTACATTTATCTTCTACTCACAATGTTGCAAAATGCTGCATTCAGAATTAAATATCCCTCTTACATTTATTTTTGTACTGTGAGTATTTAATAGGGGACAGTCAAAGACATGGATTTTATCCTAATGTTTGCTAGGAACACTAAAATACTTCGGAAAAATTGTGTGGTGTACCAACTGGTGAGTCATATACAACACAAAACTTAATTAATGCTCCAGCTACCTTGGATTGTTAATTGAAGTTGAGTTTCTGCATGCAAGGGACAAAGTTTCAGGTAATCACAGTGTGCCATAGATAGAAGTTGTGTGTGCAGCTTCTGTATTGGTATTTTATATAGATAATTAGTTCACCATCTATGTGTATAAACAACTGCCAGCTTTCTAGCATCACAACTACCCGCATGTGTTACCAGATGCTAAATCATGCAGTTCGAAGTGTTTGATCACTAAGCTACAAATTGTGAATTTATAATTTGGAAACCAGGGACAAGTTTCTAGAGGGTGTCGGCATACATTTTGCTCACCATCCACTTCACTCCCAAGAGAGTTTTTTTTCGGTCAACAGGCAGGTAGGGCCTGAGATTTGTGCATGTTATGCATTCTATCTGGTGTCACACCACAAACCTGACACATGGGGTATTTTCCTGCTACATTACTCTCATCAACTCAATACAGTTCCAGAATGATGACCATAGAAACCATAGAAAAGATACAGCACAGAAGGGGGCCATTCGGCCCATTGTGTCCACGCCGGCTTGAAGAACAACCAGGTGCCCATTCTAATCCCATCTTCCAGCACCCGGTCCGTAGCCCTGCAGCTTACAGCACTTTAGGTGCAGGTCCAGGTACTTTTTAATAGAGTTGAGGGTCCCTGCCTCTACCACCAATTCGGCAGCAAATTCCATACACCCACCACCCTCTGGGTAAAAAAGTTTTTCCTCATGTCCCCTCTAATCCTTCCACCAATCAGCTTAAATCTATGTTCTCTGGTTCTTGATCTCTCCACTAGGGGAAACAGGTACTTCCTGTCTACTCTATCGAGGCCCCTCATAATTTTGTACACCTCAATCAAGTCACCCCTCAGCCTCCTCTGCTCCAAGGAAAACAACCCCAGCCTATCCAATCTCTCCTCGTAGCTGCAATTTTCAAGCCCTGGCAACATTCTTCTAAATCTTCTCTGCACTCTCTCCAGAGCAATTACGTCCTTCCTGTAATGTGGTGACTAGAACTGCGCACAATACTCCAGCTGTGGCCTTACCAGTGTTTTATACTGTTCCATCATTACATCCCTGCTTTTGTATTCTATACCTTGGCTAATAACGGAGAGCAGGTGATCAAGAAAGCCAATGGAATGTTGGCTTTTATTGCTAGGGGGATAGAATATAAAAACAGGGAGGTATTGCTGCAGTTATATAAGGTATTGGTGAGACCGCACCTGGAATACTGCATACAGTTTGGTGTCCACACTTAAGAAAAGACATACTTGCTCTCGAGGCAGTACAAAGAAGGTTCACTCGGTTAATCCCGGGGATGAGGGGGTGGACATATGAGGAGAGGTTGAGTAGATTGGGACTCTACTCATTGGAGTTCAGAAGAATGAGAGGCGATCTTATTGAAACATATAAGATTGTGAAGGGGCTTGATCGGGTGGATGCAGTAAGGATGTTTCCAAAGATGGGAGAAACTAGAACTAGGGGGCATAATCTTAGAATAAGGGGCTGCTCTTTCAAAACTGAGATGAGGAGAAACTTCTTCACTCAGAGGGTGGTAGGTCTGTGGAATTTGCTGCCCCAGGAAGCTGTGGAAGCTACATCATTAAATAAATTTAAAACAGAAATAGACAGTTTCCTAGAAGTAAAGGGAATTAGGAGTTATGGGGAGCGGGCAGGAAATTGGACATGAAGCTGAGTTCGGATCGGTCAATGCCCTGTGGGTGGCGGAGAGGACCCAGGGGCTGAGTGGCCGGGTCCTGCTCCTACTTCTTGTGTTCTTTAGATTTATGGTTGGGATCAGATCAGCCATGATCTTATTGAATGGCAGAGCAGGCTCGAGGGGCCGATTGGCCTACTCCTGCTCCTATTTCTTATGTTCTTATGTTCTTATTCCATATGTCTTCTTCACAACCTTATCTACCTGTACTGCCACCTTCAGGGACCTGTGCACATGCACTCCAAGGTCTCTCACTTCCTCTAACCCTCTCAATATATTCCCGTTTACTGCGTATTCCCTTTTACTGTTTGCCCTCCCTAACTGCATTACCTCACATTTCTCCGGGTTGAACTCCATTTGCCACTTTTCCGCTCACTCCACCAACCCATTGATATCTTCTTGGAGTCTACAGCTAGCCTCTTCACTATCAACTACACGGCCAATTTTTGTGTAGTCTGCAAATTTGCCAATCATACCCCCTACATTCAAGTCCAAATCATTAATTTATACCACAAACAGCAAGGGTCCCAACACTGAGCCCTGTGGCACACCGCTGGAAACGGATTTCCATTCGCAAAGACATCCATCGACTTTTACTCTTTGTTTCCTGTTACTGAGCCAATTTTGGATCCAATTTGCCACATTTCCCTGTATCCCATGGGCTTTTACCTTTCTGACCAGTCTGCTATGTGGGACCTTGTCAAATGCCTTACTAAAATCCATGTAGGCAACATCCACTGCACTACCCTCATCAATCCTCCTCGTCACTTCCTCAAAGAATTTAATAAAATTTGTAAGGCATGACTTTCCCTGAACACATCCATGCTGACTTATCCCTGTTTAAACCATGCCTTTCCAAGTGACAGTTTATCCTATCTCTCAGTATTGATTCTAATAGTTTGCCCACCGAGGTAAGACTGACCGGCCTATAATTGTTTGGCCGTTCCCTCGTACCCTTTTTAAACAATGGTACTACGTTTGCAGTCTTCCAGTCCTTCGGTACCTCCCCTGTATCTAGTGAGGAATGGAAAATGATCCTCAGAGCATCAGTTATTTCCTCCCTGACTTCCTTCAATAGCCTAGGAAACAATCCATCTGGCCCTGGTGACTTATCAGCTTTCAAGAATTCCAGTCCCTCTAGTACTTCCTCTCGTTATGTTTACCTTATCCAATATTTCACACCTCTCCTCTTTAACTACTACATCCGGATCATCCCTTTCCTTTGTGAATACGGAGACAAAATATTCATTTAAAACCCTATCCACAAGTTACCCTTATCATCCCTGATAGGTCCCACATTTTCCTTAGCTATCCTCTTGTTCTTAATGTACTGATAAAACATCTTTGGGTTTTCTTTAATCTTACCAGCTAATATTTTTTATGCCCTCTCTTTGCTCTCCATAATTCCTTTTTTACATCATCCCTGTACTTTCTATATTCCTCTAGGCTTTCTGCAGTATTTAGTTTTCTGTGACAGTCATAAAGCTTTCTTTTTCTGCTTTATCTTGCCCCGTATACTTCTAGACAATCAGGGGGCTCTAAATTTGGCAGTGCCACCCTTTTTCTTTGAGGGGACGTGTCTGCACTGTACCCGTAGAATTTCACTTTTTAGTGCCTCCCACTGGCTTGCCACTGATTTCTCCTCAAGGAGTTGTGTCCAGTCCACTTCTGCCAAATCACCTCTTAGTTCTGTAAAATGTGTCTTCCCCCAATTTAAAACATTTACTCCTGATTTAACACTGTCCTTTTCCATAATAATGCTAAAACTAACTGAATTGTGGTCACTATCCCCAATATGGTCACCCACTGTCACTTCACCCACTTGCCCATCTTCATTTCCCAGGACTAAATCGAGAATTGCATCCCCTCTTGTTGGGCTTGTCACGTACTGGCTAAAAAAGTTCTCCTGGATGCCGATCAAGAATTTTGCGCCCTCTGTGCCCCTCACACTGTGAATCCCAGTTGGTGTTACGGTAGTTGAAGTCCCCTACTATTATTGTCCTCTTATTTTTGCACTCAGAAATTTGCCTACGTATTTGTTCTTCTATCTCTCTTTCGCTATTCGGGGGTCTATAGTACACTCCTGGTAGTGTGACTGCCCCTTTTTTATTTCTTAACTCTCTCCTGCCCTATGGCCTCGATTGATGATCCATTTAGCATATCATCCCTTCTCACAACTGTAATTGATTCTTTAACCAATAATGTTACCCCCCCTCCTTTTTTATCACCCACTCTATCCTGCCTGAAAACTCTATATCCAGGGATATTGAGCTGCCAATTATCCCCCTCTTTAAGTCAGGTTTCCGTTATAACAATGATATCATGCTGCCATGTGTCTATCTGTGCCCTGAGCTCATCTGCTTTGTTTGTAATACTCCTTGCATTGAAGTATATACCCTTTAACCCCGTCAAATTCCTGTGCTGAACGCTATTTAACCTTCGCTTGTTTTGCCTTTCTGAGTCGCTAACTACGTCACTAACCGCTTTTCTACTTCTTGTTTCCTGGTCTGAATTTGTCCTATCCATACCTGCCCTTTGTTCCCATCCCCCTGCCATACTAGTTTAAACCCTCCCCAACAGAACTATCAAATGCCCCCGCGAGGATATTGGTCCCGGTTCTGCTTGGGTGCAACCCATCCAGGTCCCGCCTTTCCCAGAATCGGTCTCAATGCCTCAGGAATTTAAACCCCTCTCTCCTACACAATCTCTCGAGCCACACATACACAATCTCTCGAGCCACACATTCATCTGGTCTATTCTCCTATTTCTGCTCTCGCCAGCACGTGGCACTGGGAGTAATCCTGAGATTACTACCTTAGAGGTCCAGCTTTTTAATTTATTTCCTAACTCTCTACATTCTGCTTGCAGGACCTCATCCCTTTTTTTTGAACCGATGTCGTTGGTACCGATATGGACCATGACCACTGGCTGTTCACCCTCCCCCTTCAGAATGTCCTCCAGCCGCTCCGTGACATCTTTGACCCTAGCACCAGGGAGGCAACATACCATCCTGGAGTCACGTCTGCGGCCACAGAAACGCCTATCTGTTCTCCTTACGATGGAATCCCCTATCACTATTGCTCTCCCATTCTTTTTCCTCCCCTCCTGTGCAGCTGAGTCACTCGTGGTGCCACGGTCTTGGCTCTTGCTGCATTCCCCTGATAAGCCATCTCCCCAACAATATCCAAAGCGGAATATCTACTTGAGGGGGAGATGGCCCCAGGGGACTCCTGCTCTACCTGCCTAGTCCTTTTACTCTGCCTGGCGGTCACCCATTTCCTTTCTGCCTGCGTAATCTCTACCTGTGTTGTGACCACCTCACTGAACGTGCTATCCACGATAATCTCAGCATCACGGATGCTCCACAGTGAATCCACCCACAGCTCCAGCTCCGGCTCCGAAATGCAGTTGGCCACCAGTTGCAGCTGGGCACACTTCCTGCACACATGGTCGCCAGGGACACCAGTAGTGACCATGACTTCCCACAGAGCGCAGGAGGAGCATATCAAGGGTGCGAGCTCTGGATAAAAGGCACAAAAGTGCATTCAATGACCACACAGATTTTTACACAAAGTACTGAAAGTATAAACTCTTCTCGGATGGATATAGCCATTATACTTGTGTGCCTGAAAATTCTAAAAACTATGCACCCTCCTTATTTCAATCAAAATATGTGTCAAGTTTCAAAAAGGAAGTCCAGTAACTTTCCTCCGCTGGTAGCAATTTGTAGGTTTGACACTGCTGTTTACAAATAAATCAAAAAGCAAAAGTAATGTTCCATTCACTTTACAGAGGCTGCCAATAGAAACTCAGACTTCTGCAGTAATGTTAAATGAATGGGGTGGCACTGCTGCATCCAGAGACTCCAAGAAACACTTAACCAGTTTATTTTCACCAGTACCTTCAGGGAAAGCAGCTCCCTTGGTAGCTACATAAAGAAATTTGCCATCATTTTTGGATACTGGTGGCTCAGACGATCAGTAGTTCAATAATATGATCTCTCACTGGTTGGCCTGTATGGACCTTTGGGTTGAACAATGGGGAAGGTATTGCAACCAGAAGCCAAGTGGCAAACTACTGTGCGTGTTTTGGTACACAGTTTTTCCCAGTGCTGTGCAAATGACCCAACAATATAAACTTAAAATATTCTGGAGGTGTATGCACCCTTATCAAACCATTTCTTAATCACTACTACTATGAAGCACTCCACCCAGTGGTTTGAAAGTGATGCAGCAAAAATCTGCCCAAATATCTGAACGTCGGTTATGCTTGCATTTTACATTTAGGGCCCTTTGAATGAAACGCCTTTGCTCGGCTATATTCTTAATCTCTCCTGCAGCTTTATATTCCTTTAATGAAAGCAGAACTTCCTACACTAGTTAATCTTCATACTCAGAATGGGCTAACGGATTTTAATGTGGATATATATGCAAGCCTATGTATATTGTAACGCCAAGCATGAAATGTGTACATGATGAAAGTTGGGTTGTCCATTAGCCAACTTGAAAAGGAAAAGAATTTGGGGGGGGGGTTATTGGTCATTTGTTCTATGTTCCCAGTCAATGTGAAATGGTTGTCAAGCAGATTAGCCAACTGTTAGGAATGATCTTGAGGTCATTACCCAAGTTGAAACAAGTAATTCTAACTTTGTTTAGATCAGTGGAAAGACTACATTTAGAATTTTTTTTAAACGTTTGTTCTTGGGATGTGGGCAACACTGGAATTGCAGTATTTATTGCCCATCCTTAGTTGCCTTGAGGACATTAAGAGTCAAAAACGTAGTGTGAGCCTGGAGTCAAGTGTAGGCCAGACCAGGTAAGCGTGGCAGGTTTCCTGGCCTGAATGTCATTAGTAAACCAGTTGGGTTCTGAGAACAATCGGCAGCATTCATGGTCATTCCTGGTGCCTGCCCATATTTACCAGATTTATTGAATTCGCTTTTACAATTTGCCATAAGGAGATTTCAACCATCAACATCTGCTTTCTAGTCCATAATCATTAGGCTACTGTACTCATATTATGTGCAATTTTAGGTCCCTTACCTACAAAAGAATGTTGATACATCAGACAGCATTATACAAAAATGCTTTCAGGACTTAGGGCTCTTAAGCCACAAACAAAGACTCAGAGAGCTGAATTTGTTTTTATTACAAAAGGTGATTGGGTTATGGGGAAAAATATAACCCAGGTCATTAAAAAGATCAACATGAGTAATGAAACCGTAGCAGATGGAAAGAAGGCCAAAAAATATAATTAAGCAATTTACACCACTCCACAAGATTCAAAATAGATGAGAGCCACTGATTAGTGATCCCTTGTACAATTCAGGGATTAAGTAACTCACAAAATTTTAGATAAACCGTGAGGAGAAATTTAGTTCTAGAATTCTGGAATAATTTCAGTTCTGTATGAAAGTTTAGCTTTTGAACACGTTATAATATGAAGACAGTTGAAAGCCTTGAGTTTTACTTGAACAGGTAAAACATTAAACAATATTTGCTTTAATTGAATTGAGACATGGAGTATTAAAGACAAATACTAATGGGCCATTGCAATTCAGAAACTCACCACTATTCAAGAGGCTCAAGTCTCAGTGTAGTTTAACACACATCACACCAATCACAACTGAATTGTCAGCTCTCATTTGGACTGCAAGATGGTCACCTTATAGATGGTAGTTTCACCTAGAAGAAACCCAAAAATAATTGACAACTGATATTTATTTTTAAGCAATTAATTAAAAATCAACATTGTCTGTTTCCTCAGCGAAGTACATTGGGCATTTCACTACTTTAAAGGCACTAATTAAAATTATCTTCTTGTGATTGATACATTATATCCTTTGTGAATATATTACCATGTGGATAGGTCATATTCTAACATAGGTATACTTACATTTACTGTAGAATGATTCACCATACTCAAGAATACTTCCAAAAATTACAACAAAATTTAAATGGCAAGTACACTCAACTGAATTGCCTCAATCCAAAGCCTCAATCCAAATAAAGGAAGATAACTGTACACTTCATGTTTCAGAATTTCTGATAGATATTTTATCCAACACTTTGCCCTTGTACTTCATGAAATTCTGCTCTAGTAACATCATAAATTGGGAATGCCACTCACAATCTATTGTCTCCATTTTTGTCATAACTGGAGCAGAACTAGATGTCATAATGCAAAGTGCAAGTTCTATAAAACCTCTGCCCTCAAGATACCAACACTTCTGAAGCAGAATTATGCAAGATGCCAGAGATACTGAAAAATGTACAGTGGCTTTTATAACATTTAGGATTATATATAGGTAGACTTTCTAAACAATGACTCTTGTAACCAATAACTTTCACGCTTGAAAATAAACTTGGATGCAATCACTGTCAACTTCCAATTTGTAGTTGTGCTTTGTAAATGTGTACAAATTTTGGGCTTTTTTGAATTAAACTTTTACAAAAAGCTACAAAGCACAACTTCAAAGTGTGCCCACCACAGCACCAAAGTGTCATACGAGAGGCAGGAAGAGTGATCCCAGATAACTTGCAGCAACGCAAGCATCAAGAGGGGCAGTTAATGACTGAAAATTAATTTGAAATGGTGTTTTCTATGAGCTTAGTCATAATCTTTTACTATCTAGGCATAGCTTAAGTGAGACAGTGAGCAAATTCTAATGTGTGTAAGGTTCATCTTCCACTCTTGATTTTATTATGTTCGCAATTATATTCCCAGTTACTGGCATTTCGGAACACGTGAACAGTCAGGGGGAGTTCAACTACCCTGAAGTAGACTGGAATAAGGCAAACATTTCCGGTCAAAATTGGGAGAGGCTCTCAGAATGCATCCAGGATTGTTTGCTTAATCAGCGTGTTGTCTGTACAACAAGGAAGGACGCAATGCTGGATCAGGGTAATGAATTAGGACAAGTGAGTAATTTGAGGGTAGAACATTTGCGAAATAGTGACCATAACATGATTTAGATTCACTTTGAAAACAGATAAAGAACAGGACAAGTCCAAGATAAAGGTGTTGAATTGAAAAATAACTAATTTCAGAGGCACAAGAGGGGACACAGTCCAGATTAATTGATTGGAAAAAAACAGATCAAACAATGAACCAGCAGCAGTGGGAGATATTTAAATACAGATCAGCATGAAGGACCAAAAAAAATGCTGATCAATGCAACTACCCTGCAGCCACTCACTGACAGACTCGTAACGGACATTAGCTTTTGAAAGATTTAGACATCCTACAGTGCTCCAGGAGGCTGAAAGTGAGCAGGTTAAACATAAATTTCTCTTAATAAGTACACCAATTAATTTTAGAAAGAAAACTGAAAGGGATTGCAAGTACATTGTCATGTACTAAGCATTGAAAGTACTCCCTCACAGTTTATAATTTCATTGTGAAAAAATACCAGTTTCAAAATATGGCAAATAGAACAAATTCTGTTTGTTGCACATCCGAAAATTGTAGTTTTCACAAGATGAAGGCGATAACTTCAAATCAGCTAGTTTCCTCCCTATCACAACATTATAGCTAAAGGAATGGAAAATCTAAAAATCAGCATCAACAAGCTTAACTTCTCAATTGTGGCGATAGGCTGTGCGCTGAATAAAATTATTGAAATCCCTCGAAGTTCAACCATTGTACAGAATGAAAACATTGTTTGCATTTCTTTTAAAAACAGATCATAAGGGCTCAATTTTTGGTAAAACTGCAGTATTCTTGAAATGAAACACAGTATCAGTTTACTTGTCCTGTTGCAAAAGGAATGTAGCAGGGCTTGTGTAATAAAAAAAAGAGTAGGAGCAATTTACATTTCTTAAGCAGTGCAAAAATGTAACCGCTTTGCTTTAATGTAGGGAAGCAGTGGCCATACTGAGAAATACAGTGACTGAATCTTGAAAAGGCATCTGACCACCAACAAAAATGGACCTGAAATAGCTTAAGTTAGGAAGAAATCATAGGAGATGTGTGACTGCCAAGGTCAACATGTAGAGAAGCAGTCCTGTCACTCTGTTCACATACAGGGAATAAATCAAATATTCCATAAACAGAAGTTTATTCAACTATTGTTAATGCCTCATGTATGCCTACAAGGTTCACTCAAAATGTCTTGGTGCGTAATGAAACAATGATGGCTCTGCAAAGTAGTGGTAGCAGTAAAAGGACAAAACAGTTTGCAAAAGCAGCAAGAATTTATACGGCACCTTTAACACACAAAACATTGCAAGGCACTTCATGGAGTAGTAATGAAGGATCTCTCTCTCTCTCCCCCATTCCCATGAAACTGCTGGCCACCCACTTCCCTTCCTAGCCCCCATGCTAGCTGACACAGTTCCCTATCAGGTACGGTTCCCCCCCCCTTTCAAAACTTCCACCATCATTTCCCTTCTCGAAAAACCTACACTCAACTCCTCTGTCCTTGCAAACAAATGCCACATCTTAAACCTCACTTTCCTATCCAAAGGTGTCACCTTCTAAATCCATGCCCATCTTTCCTCCTCAAGGTAGATAAATCTCCGGGACCTGATGAAATGTATCCCAGGACGTTATGGGAGGTTAGGGAGGAAATTGCGGGTCCCCTAGCAGAGATATTTGAATCATCCACCGCTACAGGTGAGGTGCCTGAAGATTGGAGGGTAGCAAATGTTGTGCCTTTGTTTAAGAAGGGCGGCAGGGAAAAGCCTGGGAACTACAGACCGGTGAGCCTGACATCTGTAGTGGGTAAGTTGTTAGAGGGTATTCTGAGAGACAGGATCTACGGGCATTTGGAGAGGCAGGGACTGATTAGGAACAGTCAGCATGGTTTTGTGAGAGGAAAATCATGTCTCACGAATTTGATTGAGTTTTTTGAAGGGGTAACCAAGAAGATAGATGAGGGCTGTGCAGTAGACGTGGTCTACATGGACTTTAGCAAAGCGTTTGACAAGGTACCGCATGGTAGGTTGTTACATAAGGTTAAATCTCACGGGATCCAAGGTGAGGTAGCCAATTGGATACAACATTGGCTTGACGACAGAAGACAGAGGGTGGTTGTAGAGGGTTGTTTTTCAAATTGGAGGCCTGTGACCAGCGGTGTGCCTCAGGGATCGGTGCTGGGTCCGCTGTTATTTGTTATTTATATTAATGATTTGGATGAGAATTTAGGAGGCATGGTTAGTAAGTTTGCAGATGACACCAAGATTGGTGGCATCGTGGACAGTGAAGAAGGTTATCTAGGATTGCAACGGGATCTTGATAAATTGGGCCAGTGGGCCGATGAATGGCAGATGGAGTTTAATTTAGATAAATGTGAGGTGATGCATTTTGGGAGATCGAATCGGGCCAGGACCTACTCCGTTAATGGTAGGGCGTTGGGGAGAGTTATAGAACAAAGAGATCTGGGAGTACAGGTTCATAGCTCCTTGAAAGTGGAGTCACAGGTGGATAGGGTGGTGAAGAAGGCATTCAGCTTGCTTGGTTTCATTGGTCAGAACACTGAATACAGGAGTTGGGATGTCTTGTTGAAGTTGTACAAGACATTAGTTAGGCCACACTTGGAATACTGTGTACAGTTCTGGTCACCCTATTTTAGAAAGGATATTATTAAACTAGAAAGAGTGCAGAAAAGATTTACTAGGATGCTGCCGGGACTTGATGGTTTGACTTATAGGGAGAGGTTAGATAGACTGGGACTTTTTTCCCTGGAGAGTAGGAGGTTAAGGGGTGATCTTATACAAGTCTATAAAATAATGAGGGGCATAGATAAGGTAGATAGTCAAAATCTTTTCCCAAAGGTAGGGGAGTCTATAACAAGGGGACATAGATTTAAGGTGAGAGGGGAGAGATACAAAAGGGTCCAGAGGGGCAATTTTTTCACTCAAAGGGTGGTGAGTGTCTGGAACGAGCTGCCAGAGGCAGTAGTAGAGGCGGGTACAATTTTGTCTTTTAAAAAGCATTTGGACAGTTACATGGGTAAGATGGGTATAGAGGGATATGGGCCAAGTGCAGGCAATTGGGACTAGCTTAGTGGTATAAACTGGGCGACATGGACATGTTGGGCCGAAGGGCCTGTTTCCATGTTGTAAACTTCTATGATTCTATAAATGCATGTTTGAACCTCTCCAATCAGGTTTCCGCCCCTGCCACATTATCAAAACAACCATAACCAAAGTCACAAATTCTGCACCCTCGCCACCAATTCCACCCCCCTTCCTGCCACTATCTCAGGTTGAACCAGACTGTTCACAACCTTGGGCTGACCCTGAGCTGAGTATCTGACCTCACAGCCTTTTGATCACAAAGACCACTTAATTCCACCGAAACATCACCTGTCTCTGCCACTACCTCAACCCGCCTGCACTGAAACTCTCATCCATGTCTTTGTCACCTCCAGTATCATCTATTCTAACACTCTCCTGGATGGCCTCCCAACCTCCATAAACATCAGCTCATCCAAAGTTCTACTGCCTGTACCCTATCCCACACCTTCCCACTCTTGCATCACCTATATGCTCGCTGACCTACATTAGCTCCTGGTCCCTCAACGCCTCACATTTAAAATTGTCATTTATGTTTAGTTCCTTCATGGCCTATCCCCTTCCTATCTCTAACATTCTCCAGCCCTTCAACCAACAACTCTGCATTCCTACAATTCTGGCTTATTCTGCACCCCCGCACCACCCCCCACGCCTCTTTGACAGCCGTACCGTCAGCCATCTAGGCCCTAAGTTCTGGAGTTCCTGTCCTAACCTCTGTCTCTCCACTTTACTCTCCTCCATTAACGGCCTCCTTAAAACCCACCTTTGGCCAAGCTTTTAGTCACACCTCCTACTAGCTCTTTCTTTGGCTCGGTGTCAATTTTCATATCATTACGCTTCGCTGAAGTGCTTTGGGACGTTTTTCTATGTTAAAGGCAGTATATAAGTGCAAGCTGTAGTTGTTGTTGGAACGTCAGGACAGGAAAGAGAGTTTGGGAGGACAGGGAAGAGAATTTGGGGGGGGGGGGGGGGGGTGAGGGGGAGGAACAGTTGAAGGCATAGACAGAAAGTATGTTTCAAAGAAGAGAGGAAAGGATGAGATGCAGAAAGGGTCAAGGGAAGCAGTTTGAGATAGCAGTGCCTAGGCAGCTGAAAGCTCTGTCACTGGGAGTGAGGTTGGGGGGGATGGTGAGAAAGAGGGTAAGAGTCAGAAGGGCATGGAGGGCAAAGTAAGGAGGTTGCAGACGTAGGGTAGAGCAAAGCCACGGAGGGATGTGAAGGTGAGGTTATTAATTTTAGAGAGGACTGAGCGCCAATTAAGATCCTCAAGGACAGAAGCACTGGGCAAAACAGAATACAGGCATCTGCATTTGGATAAGTTGGAGTTTATGGAGCTTGGACAAAGGAAGATCAGCAAGAACATTGGACTAAACAAGTCTGGAGGTGACAAACGCAGGGTATTGGTTTCAGTGGTGGAGAAGCGGAGGTAGCAGCAAAATAAAGCAACGTTGAAAGGGTGGAAATAAATAGTTTTGGCGATGGGGAAAATGTGGGTTAGGAAGCATAACTCGGGGTCAAACAGGACACCAAGGCTTCACACAGTCTTGTTTAGCCTGAGAGGCCAGGAAGGGGGATGGATTCGGAGTCGAGGGAGCCGTTTCCAATGAGCACCAAGAATGATAACTTCAGTCTTCCCAACATTCAGCTAAAGGAAAGTGACTTATCCAAAACTTGACATTGACCTCTGTCTGAGTGTATGGAGATGGTCATATGATCAAGAGAAGTGGTGGAGAGATAAAGTTGGGTGTCATCAGTACAAGTATAGAAGCTGACCACATGTTTAACTCCATCATGGCCGTGCCTCCATCCCATCTCTCTAACTTCCTCCAGTGCTACAACTCTCCTCCCCCCAAACTCTCCATTCTTCTGACTCCAGCTCCTTATACATCTCCTCCCTTCACCCCACTCATTAGCTCTCTGCCTTCAGTTGTCTAGGCCCCATGCTGTGGAATTCTCTCCCTAAATCCCTCCACCTCTCCACTTAACCTCCCCTCCTTTAAGACCGTCCTTAAAACCCATCTCTTTGACCGAGCTTTTGGTCACCGTGCCAAGTATCTCCTTCAGCTCGGCATCCAATTTTTTAATTACACCTCCGTTAAGTGCTTTGGGACAGTTTTCTACATTATAGGTGGGGGACGATAGTTGATAAACTAATCAAACTTGAAAGGATAAAACCCTGGTCCAGATGGATTGCATCCGCGAATATTAAAAGCGGTTAGGGAGGAGATAGCAGAGCACTGTTACATATATATAAAAATTCATTAGACAAAGGAATAGTGCCAGAAGACTGGTTGACAGCTAATGTTATTCCCATATTTAAAGAGAGACAAAGAACAAGTGCAGGGGACTATAGACCAATTAGCTTAACATCAGTGGTAGGAAAGATATTGGAAACTTCTCAAAAATGTAATAGAAAAACATCGAGAAAACAAAAATATAATAAAGAATAGTCACAGATTTCAGAAGGGAAAGTCATGCCTGACCAACCTTAATGAATTCTTTGAAGAAGTAACAGAAAGAGCATACAAGGGTAATGCAATAGATGTAATATATTTGGAATTCTAAAAGGCCTTCAATAAAAGGTACCGCATTGTAGATTCATGACTAAGGTCAGAGCACATGGAGTCAGGGGAATGAAGCAGAATGGATAGCAAGTTGGCTACAAAACAGAAGAGAGTTGGGATTAAGGGTAGCTACTCAGACTGGCAAAAGGTGGGAAGAGGTGTTCCACAGCGATTCATGCTGGGACCATTTACATTAACGGTTTGGATTTGGGAATCAGAAGTACAATTTCAAAATTTGTGGATGACAACAAATTGGTGTAGTTAATGCAAGGAGGAATGCGTCTAAATGCAAGAGGACATTAATAAACTTGCAGAATAGGCGTGTAATTGGCAAATAAATTTCAATATAGGCAAGTGTGAGGTGGTGCATTTTGGTAGGAAGAATAAGGAGACCACAAAAGGCATTTGATGAAGTAACACATGATAGACTTGTTAGCAAAATTAAAGCCCATGGGATTAAAAGGGACAGTGGCAGCATGATACAAAATTGGCTAAGGGACAGAAAGCAGAGAATAGTAGTGAACAGTTGTTTTTCAGACGGGAGGGAAATATACAGTGGTGTCCCCCAGGGGTCAGTATTAGGACCACTGCTCTCTGATATATATTTATGCCCTGGTCTTGGGTATAGAGGGTATAATTTCAAAGTTTGCAGATGATATGAAACTTGGAAATGTAGTAAACAATGTGGAGGATAGTAACAGACTTCAGAATGACAGACAGACTAGTGAAATGGGCAGACAGATGGCAGATGAAATTTAATGCAGAGAAGTGTGAAGTGATACATTTGATATGAAGAAGTTTGAACTTTCAAAAGGCAATTGGATAAATACTTGAAGGAAAAACTTTTACAGGGCTATGGGGAAACAGCAAGGGAATGGGACCAATTGGACAGCTCTTTCAAAGAGCCGGCACAGGCATGATGGACTGAATGGCCTCATCCTGTGCTGTACCTACTAATGTACATACTGCTTGGATAGTAAGAGTCTAAACAGGACAGAGGAGCAATGGGATCTAGGGGTACAGATACACAAATCGCTAAAGTAGCGACGCAGGTTAATAAGGCCATTAAAAAGGCAAATCAAGCACTGGGGTTCATTTCTACAGAGATAGAATTGAAAAGCAAAGAAATTATGTTAAACTTGTATAGAACTTTGGTTAGACCACACTTGGAGTACTGTGCACATACTATAGAAAGGGTATGGAGGCCTTGGAGAAGGTGCAAAAAGGATTCACAAGGATGATACCAGAACTGAGAAGATATACCCATCAGGAAAGGCTGAACAGGCTAGGGCCCTTTTCTCTAGAAAAGAAAAGACTGAGTGATGACCTGATAGAGGTCTTTCAAATAATGAAAGGGTTTGATAGGGTAGATGTAGAGAAAATGTTTCCACTGATGGGGAGTCAAAAACTAGAGGTCATAAATATAAACAGTCGCTAATAAATCCAATAGGAAATTCAGGAGAAACTTTTTTACCCAAAGAGCGGTAAGAATGTGGAACACGCGCTACCCACAAGGAGTAGTTGAGGCAAATAGCATAGATACATTTAAGGGGAAGCTAGATAAGCACATGGCGGAGAAAGGAATACAAGGGTATGCTAATAGAGTTAAATGAAGCAGGAAGGGAGGAGGCTGGTGTGGAGCATAAACGTCAACATAGACCAGTTGGGCCGAATGGTCTGTTTCCGTGCTGTAGTTTTGATGTAACTCGATGTAGGCGTTGTATAAATGCAAGTTGTTGTTAGTGTTGTTGTTGTTGTTGATGATGATGCACGCCTAGCAAGTAAACATAATTAACATCTAGAGTTTTTTTGTCTTCCATTTATAACAAAGTGCATTCAGCGCAGCAGCAACAAAATACTCAAAATTCTTAGGTTTCGTTATGAAAGTTTGTGGAATCTGGCAACATTTTCAAAAATAAAATCTGGCTAAGAAGTCCAATTTTCTCAACATAAAATTGTACATCTGCAGGAGATATACCAATATTCCAGTACTTGGTTTCCCATATTGCTTAACCTATCCTCTGTCAGCTTCCCAGCCCACCAATCTCTGTTATCATTTTTCAGCTCTGCTCCTTCCCTCTTCAGCAAGAAGGAACACAAGTGCATATTAGAAAGCAGGGTGATCCCATCCACCATAGCAACAGCGAAAAGGTTCCATTAACACAATAGTTCCACTACATTTAACAGCAGCTTTTCACTCGCCCTAGAGACTGGCCTAGTCCTGCAGAGAGCTGATAAACAGATATGAATTCTAACATGTGAAACTAACATCAGCCATTAGTGGGACACAGAATGAGAACGTTCACTTTATTACAATGAGAATCTTCACAACAGGAGTACAGGTTCATAGCTCCTTGAAAGTGGAGTCACAGGTGGATAGGGTGGTGAAGGCGGCATTCAGCTTGCTTGGTTTCATTGGTCAGAACATTGAATACAGGAGTTGGGATGTCTTGTTGAAGTTGTACAAGACATTAGTAAGGCCACACTTGGAATACTGTGCACAGTTCTGGTCACCCTATTATAGAAAGGATATTATTAAACTGGAAAGAGTGCAGAAGAGATTTACTAGGATGCTACCGGGACTTGATGGTTTGACTTATAGGGAGAGGTTGGATAGACTGAGACTTTTTTCCCTGGAGAGTAGGAGGTTTAGGGGTGATCTTATAGAAGTCTATAAAATAATGAGGGGCATAGATAAGGTAGATAGTCAAAATCTTTTCCCAAAGGTAGGGGAGTCTATAACGAGGGGGCATAGATTTAAGGTGAGAGGGGAGAGATACAAAAGGGTCCAGAGGGGAAATTTTTTCACTCAAAGGGTGGTGAGTGTCTGGAACGAGCTGCCAGAGGCAGTAGTAGAGGCAGGTACAATTTTGTCTTTTAAAAAGCATTTGGACAGTTACATGGGTAAGATGGGTATAGAGGGATATGGGCCAAGTGCAGGAAATTGGGACTAGCTTAGTGGTATAAACTGGGCAACATGGATATGTTGGGCCGAAGGGCCTGTTTCCATGTTGTAAACTTCTATGATTCTAAGTGTTGAGAACCTGGCACACACGGTGCTATATTACAGAAGTTCTCCCTTAAATTGGAAATTCTGCAAGTATTAGTAAGTTGCATCATCTGCACAAACAAAATATGTGGAATTATGCTAGTGTGCACAATTTATGGATATAGAACTTTTGACAGAACCCAGTTAAGATTTTAAAATGTATCCTGGAGCACTGCATGCTTATGTGAACCAGTATTTTAAACGCATGAACTGAAATCAAAACATTCCCTCAGTCTTTAAAAACCAGCTTTGAAAACTTCCTTGGTTTCTTAGGCTTTTAAGCTCAAGCATGGCTTCCATTCTGTAGACTTCTCAAGAGGTCTAAAAGAACAAACCCACAATGGTTTTGAAAACATATTGAACTGCTGGCAGTGAAATGAAAATGCAACTTAAGGAGATGCAGCGCCTCCCTTATCACTTGTCCAGGACCCCAAATACACCTTCCATTTGAGACAGCAATTCATATGTTCTTCCTCCAATCTGGTATGCTGCTCACAGTGCTGTTTCCTCTATACTGGGGAGACCAAACAGACTTCACTGAACATCTCAGTTCTGTCTGCAAGGGTGATTCTGATCTCCCTGTGGCTCATCACTTCAACTCAACCTCGGTCTTTGTTCTCCTGCATTGTTCCAACGATGCTCAATGCAAGCTTCAGAAGCAATATGTCAGCCTTCTTAACATACATTTCAGTAACTTTAGACCTTAGCTATATCCTTCATTTTCTTTAGAGCAAGAAGTGCTTATGATGAGCCGTGGATTTGTCAGTGTCTGAGGAAGGGAAGGCAGGTTGACATTTAGGTTGGAGACCCTTTGTGTTGAAAGGGTCTGTGCCGGTGATGTTGTCCTGTTTTTCTCTCTCCCTTTGGAATGGGTGGACTGCATTTTGACAGCATTTAATGTTTCAATTTCAGATCTGTTGCATTGGCAGCTTGCGTTTTCCCCTCTCTTTTTCTCCTTTTTGTTTATGTGGGCCTCTCCGATGGCTTTTTACTTTCCACTATTTGCACATTTTGATGTCTCTGCATCACCTCTCTGATGATCTTCCATATCATCTAACAGTCCACTATTAAGCACTTTGTGGGGCATTCCACCCATTCACTGTGATTGGCATATCTGTTGACTCTCCTTCTCTCTCCTGCCCTTTTGTTTTCATTTTCTTTTCAACCTTACTAAAATGTACGTCTACCTTTCAGTTCAGTCCTGATGATGGGTTACACACCTGGAACATCAATAACCCGGCTTTCCTCTTTACAGATGTTGACTGACCTGGTATGTGTTCCCAGCATTTTTTGTTAGCATAGTTGTTGACAGTACAATAAAAGAATCTGGAGGATGTCAATCATTTTGAATTTTCACGTGAAAAAATTTAATCTCGAAAGTCAAGAAGTTGCCAATCACGCTCATTTAATTGATTAAAATACATTATTTGCACATGCTTAGAGAATACAAACGATGGGCCAGATTTTACTGTAAAAACGGTGAGGCTAACAGCGCTCACCGTTATTTATGTGCAAATTGGAAAGCAACATCTGGTGACTGCACATGCGCAGTTAAAAGCGAAAATCTGGAAGTTGCTCTCCTAGATGCCTTGCTCTTCCAAAAGCTCCGTGAAAACGGCATCTCACTGCCTGGCTCCCCGGCATGGCATTCCTGTACTGACATCGCAAATATGGACTAAAGTTGCCAACAAAAGTTAAGTCAAGTCATTTTAAGTCCAAGTACCATTTTAACGGTATTGTAAGACTTAATTACCGCCAAACAACCTCTCTGGCGCTGAAAATTAACTTTTACAAGTGTAAAGCCGCATTATTTCAGATTTTAATTATTGTTGGACATTTTTTTTTAAATTAAATAACTTTTTAATAATTTTTCTTTGTCTCTTTATTTCACTTTCTGTACCTGATTTGACATTGAATTCACTATTCTAACTCAAACTTCCTGGTTCTGACTGCACTGTTATTAATGATGCTTCAATCTGATTGGTCAAGGAGACACACAGTTGCTTGGCCTGTTCACACAGGTCCCAGATGCCCTGTAGAGGGCGCCGTGCTGAATGGCTCTCTAATTTTCAAGAACTTGCCATGTAAAAGCTTACAAAAGTCCATGAGCAAGTGCAAGTCTAACAAACGGCTAGTGCCGTTCATTCGCTGCTCACAGCAAAATCTGGCCCAGTGTTGCTCCTTTTTTGCTTTTCCAATAGTTGACCATTTTAAATCACACTAAATCTTGAATAAAAAATTTGGCTTTAACAATCTTTGTATCTTAACAGATTTGGTTTTCTCTTCTGTGCTTTAGTTTCTAATTATAGGGTGCATTGCAGCAACTCACCAAGATTATTTCAACAGTACCTCCCAGCCTCGCAACCTCTATCACGAAGAAGTACAAGAGGCCCATCAGTTTAACCTCGGTAGTGGGGAAGCTTTTAGAAACAATAATCCGGGGCAAAATTAATAGTCACTTGGACAACTGTGGATTAATAAAGGAAAGCCAGCACGAATTTGTTAAAGGCAAATAGTGTTTAACTAATTTAATTGAGTTTTTTGATGAGGGCAATGAGGTTGATGTTGTGTACGTGGACTTTCAAAAGGCGTTTGATAAGTGCCACATAATAAGCTTGATAACAAAACTGAAGCCCATGGAATAAAAGGGGCAGCAGCAGCATGGATTCAAAATTGGCTAAGTGACAGGAAACAGAGAGTAGTGGTGAACGGTTGTTTTTCAGACCGGAGGAAGGTATACAGTGGTGCATCCCAGGGGTCAGTACTAGGACCACTGCTTTTTTTGATATATATTAATGACTTGGACTTGAGTGTACAGGGCACAGTTTCAAAATCTGCGGATGACACAAAACTTGGAAGTGTAGTAAACAGTGAGGAGGATAGTAATAGACTTCAAGATGATATAGACAGGCTGGTGGAATGGACGGACACATTGCAGATGAAAATTAACACAGAGAAGCACGAAGTGATACATTTTGGCAGGAAAAATTTGGAGAGGCAATATAAACTAAAGGATACAATTCTAAAGGGGGTGCGGGAACACAGAGACTTGGGGGTATATGTGCACAATTCTTTGAAGGTGGCAGGACAGGTTGAGAAAGCAGTTAGAAAAGCATATGGGATCCTGGGCTTTATAAATAGAGGCAGAGAGTACAAAAACAAGGAAGTTATGTTGAACCTTAATAAAACACTGGTTTGGCCATATCTGGAGCATTGTGTCCAATTCTGGGCACTGCACTTTAGGAGGAATATGAAGGCCTTAGAGAGGGTGCAGAAAAGATTTACTAGAATGCTTCCAGGGATGAGGAACTTCGATTACGTAGATGGACTGGAGAAGCTGGGGTTATTCTCCTTAGAGCAAAGAAGGTTACGAGAAGATTTGATAGAAGTGTTCAAAATCACGAAGGGTTTAGATAAAGTAAATAAAGAGAAACTGTTCCCATTGGCGGAAGGGTCGAGAACCAGAAGACACAGATTTAACGTGATTGGCAAAAGAACCAAAGGCAACATGAGGAAAAACTTTTTTATGCAGCGAATAGTTATGATCCGGAATGCGCTGCCCAAAAGGGTGGTGGAAGCAGATTCAATTGTGGCTTTCAAAAAGGAATTGGATAAATACTTGAAGGGAAAAAATTTACAGGGTACGGGGAAAGAGTGGGGGAATGAGCAGGCATGAGTTCGATGGGCCGAATGGCCTCCTCCTGTGCTGTGACCATTCTATGATTCCAAGAGTAGCAGCATCATGAGCGCACCTTCAACATCGCTCGATCAAAATCGTGAAATTCCCTACCTAACCCCATTGTAGGAACACCATCACCAAAAGGACTCAGCGGTTAAAAAGATGGCCCTTCATGGCATTCTCGTGGGAACAAGCACAGCCTTGCCAGTGTAGACCAATGTCCATAGAAAATTTTTAAAATGTATCACATGAAACACTTTGGAAACTCTAAACACTGATGTTGAATGTATGTCTTTTCACAGCTTTCCTTTCTCTTGTGCCAATGAGATTTATCCTAAAATTTATAAGACTTCAAAAACAATAACTGTCACCCTGGATCCATCACTATTTGTTGCTCAAAGTCAACAATCCCCCTATTCTCCTCAGAATCTGCTGCTTTCAGGAGTTCCTCCACTTCTTCTGCTCTGGGTAGACTAGACCAATTTATAGTTCACATTTAACCTGGTGTTTAGACTTTTTTTAGAAACTGCCAGTTCAAGGGCACAGCAGATTGATGTAGGCACGGTAGCAATAAGATATAGATCCACTACTCTCTATGTGGTAAAGATATATTTTCAGCCAGCTTGTCAGAAAGTTAGCAATTTGAGGTCTAGGCAGTTCCAAATAGGAGGAAAGAAAATTGCAGTCAGTTTGTTAGCTTATGCCACCCTTGCATACCTAGCAACCAGCTGCAAAACTCCTGAGGTTGGGAACAGTTGTATGTCATACCCCCGAAGAATTGCACATAGTGCAAGAAGACAACAGAGTCAATCTTGAACATCACATTCTTAATATCAAAGGTGGAAATTCTAAGTTATAGGAATCAGACTATGTTGTATAGCACTGATAGTGAACCCTAATAGAGCAATTTTACAGTATAGTCTGTCAACCCTTTATTAAGTTACCATTCTAACTGTCCAGACTGAACATATAGCATTGGTGAATGCAAGATACAGAAAATCTTTTCCTGCCGGGTCAAAAACAGAACATGAACAGTTCAATCCAGGTACACAACATGCCAGTTAAACAGGAATGTTAGCAGGGCAATTGAGTGGTGCACA
This sequence comes from Heptranchias perlo, assembly GCF_035084215.1. Lineage (NCBI taxonomy): Eukaryota > Metazoa > Chordata > Chondrichthyes > Hexanchiformes > Hexanchidae > Heptranchias > Heptranchias perlo. Next base: position 43,200,677 of record NC_090331.1, on the reverse strand, counting down.
GGGTTATACACTTTCAACTCAAGTTCAAATAAAGTCCAGACTGACAAGATGAAAGTCTCCTCTATTTGCTTATTCATAGAGGTCACAGGATGACTGGTGTGGGAAATGGAACAAAACTCACACTGGTGAAGTAGGGATTGCTTTTCTGAGGTCTGACCTGAGGCATGTTTTTGGGACAGAGTAGAGGGAGCTTTATTCTGCATCTAGCAGTGCTATACCTGACTTGGGAGTTCTTGATGCGGCAGTGGATGCCTGAAATGGGAAGCATTCCATTCCCCATTATTAATATCCTTCACCTCAATGAGTACAAAAATTTAGAGGAAAATATTTTAAAATTAACAGTTGCTCAAGCACTAATTCATTCATCTGTCCTTTTTTTCACTGTTGGCGTTTTATTGAACTTTTGAACTTAGGATTTTCCAGTAATTGGAAGAACTCCCCCAGAAGTACATCAAGTTTATTCAGTGAGTATCTGAGCCAGAGTTCGCTGGTTTACTCTTTGCCAGGATAACTGAGGTTTTCTAGGGTTGCAGTAAGGGCACTAAAAATGGCTTCAGCATTCCTGGGTTAAGGAAGATGAAAATAAGCTTGGTTCCTACTCTTGATTACTTTCAATTAAGCTGTTGGAAGTGTGGATTTAGGGAAGGATGGGATCAGGATCAGGCTCAGGCTCAGGCTCAGCTCAGATGTCATCCTTAATTGAGTAGCCTCCCAATGTTTACCGCCAAGGCTCATACATGAATGGCCAATTATGGTCAAAGTACCAGGGCACACCATGGGACTGTACCTCAGTAAGGAGTCAACACCATCAGGAGGAAGCGAAAAGTAGTTCATAAAAAAATTAATTGGATGAGGGAAAATGGATGCACAGTGATTCATTCATTAACCGTTGACTTCTGGGCCTTGGGTTAAAATCCAGCCCAGACTAATGTATGCCTTCATCCTTTGTTGTCGCAAAGACCGTGCGTGAAATAAGTTTGGGAAGCCTGAACACTAGTGGTTTCTAGTGGCATGGAATTTCATTACAAAATGATTCAGCAATAAATGAAAATCTCAAGACAACAGGATGGCTGATAGGAGTAATAATGATTGGAATAAAATCAACTAGTGCAGTACAGAATACTCTTCTGAGGCTGGAAAAGAGTAAGAAGAGCTTTGCTCCAAATCTAACATGCCATATCATATCTAATAGCAGTACCTCACCTTAGTGTGCTTAATTCTAAGATTGGATAAAATTAGCAAAAAGCACATTGATGTAAGCATGTATGCAATATTGACTTTGATGAGCACAAAATTCATCCAATACATTGAAAAGATTTCATTTTCTAGAGGTGTACTATTAAAAGGCTTCTACTGTGACAAAAAATTCCATCAAGAATACCTGCAGCATTCATTAAATAGTATCAGTTTGATCTTAATTTCTCTGTAATCTGCATATTGCTTAACTTTAACCAAATTCCAGAATTTTATTGAGCTACTTCAGACACACCAAAATACAGCTGATGATGCCTTTGCTATCATCTCGTTCACCCCGGAAAAAAAATAAGGTAACGTGGCACCTCTGAGCTTAAATTCTACCTTGTAGGCGTATAAACTCAGCTAAATCAAAAACTAAAATTTAACTTTCACTTACTAGAAAAATCCTACAATAATTAAAAAGACGAAGGAATGTTTTTCACTTAAAATATTAGAAAATGGTTTACAAAGCACAACTTCTAGAACAAACACATCCATATGCACTAATCTCAATGCAAATAGCCAGCATTGAACAAATAAAAGATGGATGCTTCAACACTATTATCAGTAATATAGATTACCAATGCTTTCATTCTCTCATGTTTACATTATAAAAATCTAGCCAAACCAACAAATTCATCTGAATGCATGTTTACTGTACTATACTACAATAACAGCGTTTCATATGTCCAGTCCAGGGTTACAAATTTTTTCTTTTGTTGGCTGACATGGAATGTGATCTACAATGTCTGCCTCAAACTGACCAGCACAATACTGAAAAAGTTTGTAATCAAAACTGGTAATCAGTTTTCAAATATGTACAGCTGTATTACTATTCAAGTCGGCCTGCAGTTGCATTTCCAGTGGCACACAAGCACAAGTTTTAAAATTAATATATATTTAATCTCTTCCGACAGAATTTATGCAGCAGTAAACTCTAGTGAAAGGCTCACTTGGTTCATAGTGATACAAACAACAGCGTACTTTAGCCTTTACTTTACTACTATAAGTGCTGTAGCACCTAAAGGCAGAATATTTATCTTGAGACAGTCCTTCTTTCAGATGTCCAAAGTACAATCTTCAACAAACTACTCAGACTTAAAAATAGCATCTGGTTTAGACCCTTTGTACCTTACAGAATTAAACATTTATTTAGCTTCAAGCTTTTTCCATTACCCAAGAAGCACAATTTCCCAAAAACGTGCGGACTTTGTGTCAGTCAACTGAAGACTTCTGCCCATTTGCTCCTTTACTAACTTTGTGTAACTTGTCTAGAAATCACTTTGCTTTCCTTGATTATGCCCCTACAAAAAACAAATTAATTGTTAGGCTCATCTTAACTAGTCCTCAGACAACATCCATCATTCAAATTACTCCTCTTTCTTACTACAATTTCACTATCTAGAAGTAGATCATTAGAATCATAGTTTTACAGCACAGAGGATGACTTCTAGCCCCTTGCACACATGTCAGCTCTCTAGACTGTCACTTCCAATCATAAAATCATACAGCACAGGAGGACGACCATTCGGCCCATCCTGTCTGTGCCAGCTCTTTGAAAGAGCTATCCAATTAGTCCCACTCCCCTGCTCTTTCCCAATAGTTCTGCAAATTTCTCCTTTTCAAGTATATATCCAAATCTCTTTTGAAAGATACCATTGAATCAGCTTCCACCACACAGAGACATAGAAAATAGGAGAAGTAGGCCATTCGGCCCTTCGAGCCACCTTCTGAGGCAGTGCATTCCAGATCATAACAACTCACTGCCTGAAAAAAATTCTTGTTTTCCCTCTGGATTTTTTTCCAATTATCTTAAATCTGTGTCCTCTGGTGTCCGGCCCTCTTACCAGTGGAATCAGTTTCTCCTTATTTACTAGATCAAAACTCTTCATAATTTTGAATAGCTCTATTAAATCTCCTCTTAACCTTCTCTGCTCTAAGGAGAACAATCCCAGCTTCTCTAGACTCTCCACATAACTGAAGTCCCTCATCCCTGGTAAATCTCCTCTGCACCCTCTCCAAGACCTTGACATCCTTCCTAACATGTAGTGCCCAGAATTGGACACAATATTCCAGCTGATCCCTAACAAGTGACTTATAAAGTTTTATCAAAACTTCCTTGCTTTTGTACTCTATGCCTCCATTTATAAAGCCAAGGATCCCGCATGCTTTTTTTAAAAACAGCCTTATCAACTTGTTCTACCACCTTCAAAGACTTTTGTACATACACCCTCAGGTGTCTCTGTTTCTGTACCCCCTTTAAAATTGTACCATTTAGTTTATATTGCCTCTCCTCATTTTTCCTTCCAAAAGGCATCACTTCACACTTCTCTGTATTAAATTTCATCTGCCATGTGTCTGCCCATTTCACCAGTCTATGTCCTCCTGAAATCTGTTACCATCCTCCTCACTGTTTACTACACTTCCAAGCTTTGTGTCATCTGCAAACTTTGAAATTATGCCACATAGACCCAAGTCCAGATCATTAATATACATCAAAAAGAACAGTAGTCCTAATACCAACCCCTGCGGGACACCACTGTACATTTCCCTCCAGCCTGATAAACAACCGGAACGGGAACTTAGTCCCATTCCCCTTTATTCATAGGGCATTTCAAGTCCTGACAACCTTCTGCTGAAGAATATTTCTCCTAACCTGTTCCTCTGATTAACTTGAACTTATGCCCTCTAATTATTGATTCACTGAACATGGGAAGTTCCTCTTGAACTCATCAAACCCCTCAATTTTAAACACCTCTATTAGATCTCATCTTGAGCTTCTTTGTTCTAATGAAAAAAGCCCCAATTTCTCTCGTCCTTCCTCTTAAAGCATTTCATCCCTGGTATTATTTTAGTGAATCTCTTCTGCACCCTCTCCATAGACTTGACATACCTCCTAAAGTATAGCACTCAAAACCTGACAATATTTTGTGGCCTAACCAATATCTTTACAGGTTTAGCACTTTCTCATCAAAAGATAACATGGCCCAATTGGGGCTACAACTGACATGCCACTGAGCCCAATAGAACATGAAGGTCCCAGGCTCAATCCTTAATGTGTCCTAATCAGTCAATCTCACCGATAACAGAGATAGGGGGTGATAAATCAGCCTTAGTATCTTTGCCAAGGGAGGCCAGAGTTTCCACTGCTGATCATTATCCAGCGATCCTGCTGGACGTTCAAACAAGTGGACATTGGGTGAGGCAGCAGTGTTAGGAGCGATTCCCTCCACAGCAAAATAGCTCACTGACTTACTGTTAGCAAGTGAATAGCCACTTAAACAAGATACCAGGGGGTTGTTGGCATCCATGAAACTGTATCCTAGGATGGTCCACTGCCTTCAGGAGAGCAGAACGGTAAGGTAAGAAAATAACTACAGCTGCTGGTACTTGGAGATCATCACCACAGCAAGCAATTTTTCCATGGTAAATAAAGAGAGATACTGCACTTAGTTTAGAACCAAGGAAGTAGAGAAGCAAAAAAAGGCACAATTTTAAGAGGTCCAAGTGAATGCAACAAAAAACTCTACACCATTCAAATGTTCACAATAGCTCTCCTACCTTCTTATTCTACCAGTAAAAAAGGAAATAAATGGGAAAGAAAATCCTGAACTTGCTGGGTCACTGGCATTTCATCCTTCGACTAATATTCAACTAATAAGTAGTCCAGTTATGCAATTGTTTTCATGTTGACGGAACACAGTTTTCTAATTGGAAAAACTGCAGTGTTTCCCAGGGAGTTCATTGTGCCAACAACTCCCTGGTATCTTGTTTAAGTGGCCATTCACTTACTAACAATAAGTGTCAACAAGCTATTTTTCCGTGGAGGGAATCACTCTTGGCACTGATGTTGCCTCACCCAACGTCCACTTGTTTGAACTTCCAACATGATCACTGGATATGATCAGGAGTGGAAATTCTGGTCTAATGAATCAGTAGCCAAACGGCAAATGTTCTGTTAAACGTGCATAGATCAGTTGTACCTAAACAGAACGGTGACAAAACGCGATGATATTGCTTAATTCTTCTGTTTGCAGTTAAAATGTAGTGGGTATGCACATGACAATATAAGGATATAAGCGCACAGAAAGAAAGTCAATTTGCTCTTATACAACATTTTCATCTAGCTCTCCTGACTTCTTATATTAGACTGAAAAAAACAACAGCTTTTCATACCCTCACCCAAGGAAAAAGAAGTACTAAACCAATGGGACCAAATGAAGGCACTTTCTACTTTACTTAAGTGTTGTGACTCCCATCATACACGAGTCTATCGATATGTCATCCGAACTACTGCTTCCCAAGGTGGCCTTCCAAACAAGTTGTGATGGTTCAGTGCATCAGCATAATTGCATCAGGACACATTATCCATTCCTGGCCTGCACTCCAGAGTTGTTTTAATGTTCAAGAGAAGGAATCAAATAATTTATACTACCACATTTCTCTGCTCTTCTACAGGCCTGTTTGGAGGCAGATATAGAAGAGAGCCAACCTTCAGGACAGCATAAATATTGGAGAGCAATGTATAGAGACGTATTTGACATCACTCTTCCAAAACCTGGGATAAGTGCAAAAGTACATCAAGAGTTAACCTCAGGACTTCATAACCTTGTCTCAACAACTTTGTACTTCACATTTAACATCTAAATGCTTAATAAACAGAGCTACTTCTTTTGGATAAGGAAGGACTCAAGACAAAATTTTCCTACATCTCTATAGTCACTGCACTTCAAAAGTAATTCATTGTGTGAAATACTTTCAAACACTGCAATATGATCATTTACTACATAAATGTAGTACTATTAGATGGGAAAAACCTTAAGATATTCAAAATTTGGACTTAGTATCTACTCCCTTAGTTCTTTAAAAAGATGCAGATGATTCAAAATTATTCAAAGCAATTTACTTTTATGTAGTACCTTTTATGTAACGAAACATCCCAGCTGCTTTACAAGAGCACCAGTGGACCAAGCTGGAAGTAGGAAAGCAGAGGCTTTTGAAGGAGGGAGATATAGGAGAGTCTAAAGGTTTAAGAGAATTATAATGCAGGGACATGGTAGCTGAAAGCTCCACCACCTGTGGCCCAGCAATGGGAGGGAAAGAAGAAAAAAAATGCACATTAGAGCAGAGGGTGTAACCTGGGATATAGGACTGGAAATTATGACTGAAGTAGGGTGGAGAAAGACCATGCAGAAATTTGAAGATGAAAAAGAGGATTTTGAGGACGTTATTACTGGGGGACAGGGAGCCAGCTAAGCTCAACAAGAAGGGTATGTGTAACATAGAATCATGTAAAATTACACAGAAATTACAACACAAACAGGCCGCTCAGCCCAACCAGTCCGCTAGAGTAGTAGTCCTAATCCCATGTGCCTGCCTTGTTTCCATTTCTTTTTATCCCCCTTTCCTTCCTATCTAACCTAGTCTTAAGAGTTGACATGCTCTCTGCTTCAATCTCTCTACAGCCTCACAACCCTATGTGTAAAAAAAAGTTTCTCCAGCTCTCTGTCATAAATCTCCCTATATTTAATCTTACACCTATGTTCCCTCATTCTCGACTCCTCAACTAGTACCGTCTGTTTCTATCTACTCTGTCCCATCCCTTAATAATTTTAAACCTCTATCAAATCACCCTGCAATTTCCTCTGTTTTAACAAAAACAGCCCCAATTTTTCAAGTCTTTCTTCATATTTATATTTCATCAGGCAACAACTTAGTGAATCTACACTGTACCTTCTGTATTTCCTCAACATCCTTCCTATGGTGTGGTGTCCAAAGCTGCACACAGAATATGAGTCGCAGAATTCTAGATGAGTTGGCTGTGTAGGCAATGTTCCAGAGGTGGAAGTAGGTAGTTTTACATCAGTATCACGATATGATGGTCTCTGCGGCCGTATTCTTGAAAGGCTCCCTAAATATTTTTTGTCCACTGCCAGAGAGGTTTCTCTTTTAAACAATTTATTTTATCTCTGGCCTGGATCACTCCATTCTTCGCCTATATTTGGGTATAGATTTGGTTTTCTTGCTGTTTGGTTCCAACAGCTGACTATCCAGTTTACATACAGCCCTGCAGCTTCCAACACTTCCTCCACAGCTTCTCCTGTTCCACTGGTCCCAATACAGGATATTTTATTTACTTAAAATAGATTAATAAAACTGCTGGTGTCTGATGGCTGCCCATATTCTCCTTCCTAGGCGGATGCACTATTGCCACTGCAGCACCAATCATAAGGCAGCACAGTCGCTGCAAGCAAAACAAGTCAGAACCAGAAAAAAATACTAGAGACAGAAAGAATGAGATGCAGCTAGAGGCAGCTGTACAGGGAAGAAAGTCATAATATATGAAACAAGGTGAAAGGGCACTAAAGGTGAGGAGAGGGAGAGGGGCCAGGGCGAGGTGGGCCGGGGAGAGACGGACGAATGACGAGAGGGGCCGAGAGGGGAGGGGGGCAAGATGGGCCCGGGGGGATTAGAAACTAAATAGAAATAATCCATGCTCCCACTGCATTGGCATCTGGCTGAAGTTTGTTGTCCTGCTGATTTCTTTGGCCCACACTTCTCTGCTCCTGAATTCCTACACTAATATCTTGGATTCAGGCTCTGCACCTGCCATTACCTCCTGGACTTTCAGCTTCTGCTGTGTTCTCTGGCCTCCTGTACTGAGCACCACTCTGCTTCTGGTTTTCACTCGCCTCCTAGATCAACCTTTTTCCACTGGATTAAGCTCCTGACACTTTTGCTGCTCCTTTAAAACCTCTGCTGCTCCTCAACTGGCCAATGGTCTGGTTGTCATCATTACTATCCGCTCCTAGCTGTAGCTTGATCCCTCATAGTTTTCCCAACCAGCTTCATTCCAATGTTACCTCTTGCTCAGAAGCTTCTTTTCCCCTTAATGAAGGGGCATAGGAACAGGAGTAGGCCATTTAGCACCTCAAGCCTGTTCTACCACTTAATGAGATCGTGGCTGATCTGTGACCTAACTCCATACACCCGCCTTAACAAAAATCTATCAACCTCAGATTTAAAATTAACAATTAAGCTAGTATTAACTGCCGTTTGCAGAAGACAGTTCCAAACTTCTACTACCCTTTGGTGTAGAAGTGCTTTCTAACTTCACTCCTGAAAGTCCTGGCTCTTAATTTTTAGGCTATGTCCCCTAGTCCTAGACTCCCCAACCAGCAGAAATAGTTTCTCTCTATCTACCCTACCTAGTCCTTAAGTTAGGTCTTTAATATCGGTCTAGGGTTACTTTCTCTGTGATCAACTCCTTTCTTTACTACCCTTGCTCACCGTGTCTAGGTCGCTCTTACTGGACCATGTCATTTAGATTCCATTCATTTCCTCTCACCTACAGACTTTGGTTGCCGTTTCAGACCGTTTCCCATCTCCCATTCTTTCTGTGCACAGCTGTCTCCGTTACTTTTCATTCGGCCATACCCCATTCTCTTCCCTCTTCCCCAGCACTATGCCACCCTCAATTATCCCTCCCACCTGTCACTATTTCCCAGCTTACCTTCTCTCCTACTGCCGTCCCAGTATTAAGTACTTCCTGAATGAGCCCAGCCTTCCTCTGCATCTCCCTTGGTATCTCCACTGTGACACAGTGCTGGATCCCAGAGCAGCAACCTCAAGTGCCTCACCCTCACTCCATGACCATCTCACCGTTCCCGCTTGCCTGGAGTTAACCTTTCTCTTTCCCATTTCACTCACCCCTCCTCTGATTTCTTTGCCCTCCATTTTATCCTTCACACTAACTCCCCAACCATAGTCAACCCCTCGATCACTATCTCATATCCTCTCTGCAGATGAGGTTCTGATCATGAATATGACTGGCTTTGATCACTTTCTAGTCTCATCACCCATATTCCCCAGCCTCCCCAATCCTATTATTCATTATTTCCCAATGGAAAAAGCTTCCCACTAACTGCCTCACAATTTCTCTCTCTACCTCCCAACTCACTCTCCTTTGGTCCTCTACCTGTCACAACTATCGACAAACTAACCCATTCTCTCACTTCTACCTTCAATGCCCTTGTACCCAGCAAGTCAATCATTGCGTCCCACTCACTTCACTCTTCTGGTACATGCCCCTTCCTCACCCTCAGGTCAGAGATTCAAGCATACCCGGGACCGAACCGCCCTGATCTTCAATTACTAGATCTGGCTTGATCACATCAAGCTTTACCATGCCTCACTCACCTCTGGCAAAAGCACATGCTATTCCAAAATCATCCTGGAGATCACAGGCTTTTCTTTTTGACAATTAACAAGCTCCTCAAACCCTCTTCACCTGCTCCCTCCAATACCAAATGCAAGGAGTTCATGGATATTTTTGAGAGCGAAACCATCCAGACCTGTCTCTGCTGCTTTCTTCCCCTCTGTCCCAGATCTCTCCCCTCCCCCCACTCCTTCTGTCTCTCAACCACTCCAGCCTTGATCCCTTTCCATTTTGAAGTTGCTCTGCCATCGCCCTTGCCACCTCCAAACTCATGTCTTCCATGCGACATTCCTGTTCATTTAATTCCTCCCCCACCCAATTTCTGATCAATCATCCCTATGTTATAGTCCCTATGATAGCTGACAATAACTGTTCTCTTTCCACAGCACTGCTCTACATCGTTCAGACCAACTGCCATCATTCTCCTACTCGAAAAACCTACCCCTAGTCCTTCCGTCCTCTCCATCGCCCTTTCTCTAACTTCCCTTTCCTCTCTACCACTCTTGAGCATGTCATCAACTCCAACTTCATTTGGGAGATGGAGGCAGTGGTTTGCGACGACAGGGAGGGAGGGGTGGAGTGGGAAGCTTGGAATTTATATATTGCCCTTCACGATTTCAGGACGTCCCAAAACACTTTTTTGAAGTGTAGTCACTGTTGTAACGCGCAGCCAATTTGGGCACAGAAAGGTCGCACAAACAGTAATCTCATTAAACCAGATAATCTGTTTTAATGTTGACGATTGACAAACATTGGCCAGGAGAGCTCCACTGCTCTTCTTTGAGTAGTACCAAGAGATCATTTACATCCACCTGATGTTATTCCAAAATCATCCTGGAGATCACAGGCTTTTCTTTTTGACAATTAACAAGCTCCTCGAAAGACAGCAGATCTGGCTGCGCACCACTCCCTCTACTAAATTTAAATGTCAGCCTAGATTATGTGGTTAAGTCTCTAGGGTGGGGCTTGAACCCACAACTTTCTGACTCAGAGGCGACAGTGCTACCACTGAGCCAAGGCTGACACCTAAAGGATAAACTTCATTAGGTGGCAGCAATTACTGCAGTTTGAGGGGAGAGGTTGGTGCTGCTGGTAATAATAGGGCCAAAAGCGCTATTTGAGTGGTAAGAAACTGAGTTAATAGGGAACTTGTGGTCAGTCTCAGAGCGGGGTATCCAACCCATGGGCACCCACAGCCCGTGGGCCAAATCTAGACTATTTCCCAATTTTGTCCAGTTTGCCAGAGAAATTGTCTCTGATCGCTTCCACTCCCAGCACATGTCACATTAATTAAGGTGATAACTATTTAAATTAAAAGTACTCATATCTGAAATGCCCACAAGTAGAAATATTTGATGTTCAAGTGGGAATGAAAATCTGACAGGTAGCACGGCTATCTCTCTCACCCAACTTACACCCACCTCCTGCTCCCAACATCACTGCTCTCTCCCTCTCATCAGACCTGTTTTACAATACTGAAAGTCCTAAGTAAAGGGGGAGAGCAGTGCTGCTGAGTGGAAGATGGGCATCAGTCAGATGTACTCCTGCTGAGAGAACCAGTATTGTCCCATGTCAAATTGTTTCATTCCCCATTTGCTATTTCCTCTGGTAGATTTTTTTTCCCCAAGGAGTCTTTTTCATTAAAAAACACTCACCTCACTCATGTGTGTCTCTGGTGCCAGGAGCAGGAAGAATTTTGTTTTTCTTTAAACACACTACATACAACTGAGGAGCTTAATGAGTGACCCAATGGAGGTCCTCAAGATTATGAAGGATTATGATAAAGTAAATAGTGATAGATTGTTTCCATTGGTCAGCGAAGGAGTAACAAGAGGGCAAAAATTTAAGATAATCATAAAAGGAACTGAAGGGGAGGTTAGAAAAAATGACTTTACACAGAGGGTGATTAGAATGTGTAATTCTTTGCTGCAAACTGTTGTTGAATCAGAGTCCACAAAGTGTTAAAAGGAAATTAGATGTTAAAGAATATTAAAGAGTGTGGCGAGCAAGTCGGAGAGTGGGATTAGATTAGGTGGTTCATGTGGAGAAAAACAGTGGCCTGCTTCGATACTGTAACATTCCATGAAAAAACATCCCCGCACATTAATATGGCAGCTAATCTAGATTAACAAGATAGAAGTGTAAGTACCATAGTACTACATATCAATTTTAATGCTGCAAGACTCTACAATTCTCTTTGCTATATTCTAAAACATTAAAATCAGCACTTAAATGGTCAGAAATTGACACGTCCAATAGCTGTGAGTAAATGCATTTCATGATGAGGCACTGAGCCATACAGATGAAGACAACTCCAGACTCAACTTCAGCTGGGTTATTGGTAGGAGCATTAGAATTAGTCTCAGTGTACTCAGAAGGGAAAAGATAACCATGATTCCCACTCCCAAATACTTCCAGGAACTCCTGCTGGAAAGTGCACATGTGGATCTCACATATGAATGCAGGATTGCACTCAGCTACGATGCCCCTTTCCACCCAAACTAATCTAAGAATAGAAACTTGGGCAAGATTTACGAGGCTCCTGGGACCTGTGGAGCTGCACCCAGCACCTGTCAGTGGTTCAGAAAAGGAAGATCAAAAGCAAATAAATTTGGCAGGATAGGGAGTGGGGAGACAGAAAGCATCAACAATGTATCTCTGAAGTAAGTTTTGCAGTGAATGATATTCTGTATTTTGAACACATTGCTAGCTTATCCTCAACCTGGAAGTGGGGGGGGGGGGGGTGGAGAGAGAGAGAGAAAGAGAGAGAGAGAGAGAGAGAGAGAGAGAGATAGATATGTTCATTTTTTTTAAAAAAGGGTTTCCTCAGTGAACATTGGGATTCTAAAGTGTATCTATCCTATTGGAGAGTGAGGAAAATTTACTCATATTATTCCAAACCAAATCAATGATGGACCATAGAAATGATGGAAGTAGCAGGTAAGAGTACATCTTGATCTGCATATAAACTGAAGCCATACAGACAATAGAGAGGTGTGGACAGGATGTGCCAAGCTATAAGCACCAAAGGCATTATTCCCATATCCTCCCCTCTCCCCCCAACTACCCCCCCCCAAAAAAAATTAAAGCGTTGTCTGAATTGATAAGATGTTCATAACCTCAAACTATTTTGGCCAAACAGACCGAATCACAATACATGGAGCCGAGGTAGCTGCCTCCAAAGCTATATTGTTGCAGTAGGCAAAATCTATATGAATGATTATTTTGGATGACACCAAAAACAAATCACTTAGTAACACGGGATAGTCAACCCAACTGCTAATATTAATACTGAAGGGGGTGGAGAAAACAGCATATAGTCTAGGAACTTTACGAAGAAGTCCCTCGCTATCAAAAGTAGAAGCATTAGTAAATGATCCAAGGCCCAGTTTGTGATTTTAAGCATCAGATGTTTCTGTGTCAGCATTCTATTGGCCAATGTAGTGAGTCAGAGCAACACTGCAAGAGGCCTGTGACAATAGCTGCATTCTTGCCCCAGGGCCTTGGTTAATGTCTCAGCTGAAAGATGGCACCTCCAACAATGCAGTACTCTCTCAGTGGTGCACTGAAACGTCAGCCTAAATTATGTGCACATGTGCTGGAGTGGGGCTTGAACCCACAGTCTTCTGAGTCAGAGGTGAGAGCACTACCACTGAGCCAAGGCTAACACTACTGTCTCATAGCCTTAGGCAAATCATCAGTGCCCCTAAAATGGACTGCTTCTCCATGTGCATGTTTTGTCTCTCTCTGTGACATGGAGCATTTGTTCCCCTTTTAGCTTGGACTATGGGCAGTTTCAAAGACAGACTCCAAATGCATTGAGCCAAACTACCAAAAGGTTACTTTCCAGTGTTTCAACACTGCCCAATACCGAGCATGCACCACAACTTTTTATCCTTGTTCAAAGATTTTGTTTTAAAAAGTCACACCAAAACTGAATCAAAACAAAAATGATGATAGCTAACATTAACAGATTGAAGACAGCAAATACTAAAGCAAAAGGTTTGTTCAGAAACTTTTTTTTTTTAAATTGGGAAAACAAGGAATTGAGGACTGCTCTGCAGTGACTTTTAGCCAGTGCAAAAATGGGACAAGATTGAATGACTCAAACAAATAGTATAAAACTTCTGGACTACACCTGTTACTCCTCTCCTCCTCTTTCCCTATGACAGTGAGCCTAAACTAAGACATAGAGAAGAAATGGCAAACAAGATAATGTTCTCAATATTGATACTGGAAGAGAACTTCTGAAATGCACTTATGAAGTACTGCAACTTTAATCTTTGCAATATTAATGAAGCAATGGGTCAGTCAACATCACATATCCAATCCTAGAGGACCTTGTGTGGACAAATACACAGGTAATCAAAATTAAGTATCAAAAAGTCACAATTTCATCATCACATTTAAATTTATTTTTAATTAGCTCAACAGGTAGCACAGTATTACCATACTACTGTGCAAAATGGGAAGAATGTCCACATCATGAGTTAAAGAAACTCACATACTACACATGTGATACAGTTGAGGCACATAATCAAAATGAAGAGCGGATATATTATGATCAGATAGGCACTGTTCCATCATACCGAAGAATCCATTGAAAATTTCAGGGTATTCTGTTTCCAGTGGGTTTTAAAGTAAAATTGTCAAATAAGTATTAAATATGATAAATAAATATTGTAACTTTTACATCCTGACCCAAGCAAAAAAAGTCATCAATTTTCAATTTCAATGACATCTAAGAGTAGTAACAATTTAATCAGCAAGCCCTCAACTGTGATTCCACAGCTTTGCAACAAACGATGATTTTCATGATGGAAGTATTTTGTGTAAACCGTTCCCTGCTTCAAGGAGTAAAATTCACTCTTCAAACTATCTGAAGTTTAAAAAAAATATATCCCCACCGGGCAATATCTGAATATTCCAGTGGAAACAGGAAAACTGGAAAAGAAACAGCTATATTAAAAAAAAGTGAGAACTGATTTGGCAAATAGCATCAAAGAAATAATTACTTATTCAAATGTGCACTCATTTGACTACTGTTGCATGACTGTAATATCAAGTTTGGCAGGCCTTTTACTGGTTTGTTCAAACTTTTCTATCTGTTCAATGTCATTTTTATCATTTATACATGACAATAATGCATTGACAAGATATACATCATTAATATTTATATTTATACAATGTATTTTTACATTGAAATATCTCAAAGCCCTTTACACAATTAATTACTTTTTGAAGTGCTGTAGCTCTAGGCAAACTATATTAAAGAGAGTTTGGCAGACACTTGCACCAAAAATTAGACAAAAACAGTCTTCTCACCAGACCTCTTATTCTGGATTCACACCTATCCATTTTTATCTACATATGTAACTGCCACATTTTACACTACTTCTCTCCCGTCCGCAACACCACAACTTAACATAATAAGAACATCAAGAACTGCAGTATACTGGATAGTTAAATTTTAAAAGAATGTAAAACTATTTTTTCCAAATGATTTCAGCTGAAGGACAATTTTATAAAATCAAAAATGAATACTAACGGCTGTACTTTTAAGATTTAGCTATTTCATAACTAATACTGAATTAATCTATTAAACTAATATTCCCTGCTTCAGAACATGCTTGTTAATAAAAATGGAACCATCACAATTTGACTATTTTCTATGTATGTAAATTAAATCAGTTAACTTCACAGACAGAAAGGTAACAAAAGCAGTTACTGAACAAGGGCATCAGAGAAATTCTTGACCACTGACCCAGTCAAAGAATAAAGGTTATGGAATTCTTAAATTATCATGGTTTTTGTATTCTTCTTTGGACCACTAACTACAATACAATGCATTCTGCTCCTCTATAAACGCCTCAATTTGTCTCGCCACTTTGTGCATTTAATCTACATTACTAATTCAAAATTGAAGCAATGCTGCCAGCACAGCAGAAAAGAAAGCCTATGTGACAGAAGTGACCAGATTCTTAAATGAAGATGATCAATAAAAGCTATTGCTACCCAATGCAGTTTTGATGTGCCTTTATGAAATCTGCAAATGGAAGTACACTTTCTATAACTGCTGTTAAATTATTAAGAGGCAACCATTCCTGCCACAGCCAAATTTCAATATTATTTTTGTAGCAAAATCTCAGTAGTTTATTCATGTAATACATGTTAGCTATGTTAAGAGTGCAAACAGCATTAATCTGCAGTACAAACAGGCAAAACTACTGGCATTTGAAACACCAGCCCCCATTATCACAGTAGGAGACGTCAATCACTAGGATGTTCTTATAACAGTACAGGCAATATGACAATGATCTCAGGGAAAATCAGCAATCTCTGCAGCATACTCCAAGGCCTCCCCTCCCCCTACACTTTGCAATTTGACCAATCAGAAGGTGTCATCCATGACCTACTGGAAGACTTGCATCTAGCTTCAAATCCTTAAAAAAACATCAATCATACAAAACAGAGAAAGGACATTGAATTATACAGTATTAACCTCTAGGGTTTGCATACAAAGACCTCAGATTTATTTATGCCCATCCTTTAAGAGCCTCAGCACTGTTCTGAACACCAAACCAACTGCCAATTTGATGAACCTCTCTGCCCTCAGCGGGAGTGCTGTTTGTTTGATTAATGAGTATGTGCTTGTGGAAAAGGTAAGAACAGAAAAACGGTAAAAACATAATTATCCCTGCACAAAAATACCACAGCAATAATTATCCTGATGCCTCTCTTCAGTGGTGGTGTGCTTGGTGCCCTGTTTATGATCAGTACACTGGTCCTAGACATTTGTGCTCGTTCATCTGCATTTTACATTGCAGCTAAGCAATTTTACATTTCTAACGCCCACAAATCACAACGACTCAATGTTTTCATGCTATGTATCAATATCAAGCTTGATATTAGAAAAATCATGCTGAAGGTACACTTTTTCGTTTGCCAGTTCTGGCAGTGATCAAATACCGGTACATTTCTACAGCAGCTGCTTTTGGATGTTTCTTCTTTTGTTTCAAAATTCTGATCAGTGAAAGTACCCAGAAGAATGCTATTCATTGAAGTAGCAAGCATTTTGTGCTAGACAAATATTAACACCTATGGTGTATTTGTATATTTATTATATTTAATGTAAGATGTTTCACCTGTTTGATTTTGCATCTCTCTGCCGAAGATCCAAGGACGGTTACATGCCACTGAAGATATGTAGTAAATGCAAAAGACAAACATAATATACTAGGGGCCTGTTATCCGAGCTAATACTGAGAAGTAGTGTCTACATTAACCATTGCCTACAATAAGTGAAAATCACCTCTGTCCCATCAGACTCTAATTTTCCCAGTTGGGAAAACAGTTTCAGCAGGCAAGCAAATTGCCCTGAATCATGGTTTTATTCATTTACCAGCAATTAATCAACAGAATAAAATCTAGGGATCTTACTTTAAAATTCAGCTATTGAAACTAAACCACAGCAAGTTAATCTACCTTTTATACCTCCAAACTATCAAAAATATATCCAAGAACCTTCTTCAATGTACAAGGACACAGCTTACAGTAAAAGTACACAAGATTGTGCATATTTTGGCTAATCAATGACAGAATCACCAATTTCCAGTTGCCTTTGCGATTCCATATTTACAATTTTCTAATATGAGTAGATCTTGTGACTGAACTAGAAAGATTTTTTTAAAATTTATTTTGATTTAGATTTAGTCCAATGAAAAGATAGGTACAAGACAATTTTATTTTGACAAATTTTATTCCTTTTCAGCTAAATTACAAAAGTTAATGCATAGCCTGCTGGTGGAATACCCCAACATACCAACCTCATAACACACACCCAGGCTGAAATTCAGTTAATCTGCAGAGCAGGTCAAACCTCAAAAGATGACAACTTGATTTTTTTTATATAAATGTTTTGAAAAAGATTAGTCCCAACTTTACAATAAGGATCAACTGTACCTTCATACTATAAAATAAACAAATCATACTTTCATGCTATTTTTACATCCACGAAATGTAACCTGCACATCAGTGCAACTTGCTCAAAGCAACACAGAACAGATCATACTTGAATTGTTCCTACCATATCTCAACAGATGTGCAAGTCTCTGTGGTAGAACACAGGAGAGAGTGCAATAGCAGCAAGGCAGTGTGCACATACTAATACATCTACAAGGGGCTGAGGTCCAAAGCAAATTCCAGAATGACCAATGCAGTGTGCGACTGGAGACCAACATCAAATGAGTGACAATCACATTAAGGAGAAAACTGACAATGTGGGATCAATATATGAAGGAAACCAGATTAAAGCTGGAAATAGATTTAGAGAGAAACCTAAAGTGTATCTCAAAATGAAGATGAAATACAATAGCTTCTGCTCACTATTATAAGTGCATAGATTACATCACCATACTTCCTGAAACAACCATAAAAAATGCAAAGGGAGGAGGCAGGAAGCAACTTGTATGCAGGTATAACCTTTAATCCTACTCCGCCAAAAAACAC
Organism: Heptranchias perlo; assembly: GCF_035084215.1. Taxonomy (NCBI): domain Eukaryota; kingdom Metazoa; phylum Chordata; class Chondrichthyes; order Hexanchiformes; family Hexanchidae; genus Heptranchias; species Heptranchias perlo. The sequence goes on along the minus strand of NC_090331.1, from coordinate 43,182,715 downwards.
CTCTAAAGGAAAGCAATAATTTTCATATCAATAGATACTGGACTTAAGAACTTAAAACTGCCAAGAAATTTTATAGCTAGAAGTTCTGATAATACAATCCTTCAGTACTGTAACTGATACAATGCACAATAGTTTGGGTATTATCAGGAATGTGCTCATGAGGCCAGAAATATCTAAACAGTTGATTTGGTTGCACAAATAATGGCACTAGGCATCAAACCCACCTTAATTTTCATAGAAATATTTGCACACAGTTGCAGTTTGAAATCACATTTAAAAAAGCTCCAAAAACATTATTTTAAAAGAGAAATAGTCGCACATCAGCCAACTGTTTCCAATCTAGTAATTTAAGAATACCCTTTTAAATGATTCCAGCAACGTAAGTGTTCATTCAGGTTTACAGTTAGTTCTGCTTTTCCAATGTATTCAACAATGTCTCCCAAACTGAAACTATTTTCTACTATTAAACACTCAAATAATTTTGAAACAATTTAAATATACAGGTGACAACACAAGTATACAACCCACATACCCCACATTCTGATCAAATGGTTTCAACTGTTACTCCTCATAATGATTTTGGCCCACAGATTTTTTTCTGTTAAAAGTAGGATTTTCAAAAAGGAACCGATCCAATTATTTCTGGTATAAAATACACAAGAATACTAGTGACAGCCTGCTTGGAAACCTTGTTCAATAAACTACAATGTAATTATTAACACCTGAATTACTAGCTTCACAAAGATTATTTTACAGTAATGACATCAGCCACTGTACAATTTCCATAAATCAAAATTATCATTTTATAATGCAAACACAAGCCCGTGCTTATTCTTTCCATCTCTAATGTAAAACAAGCATGTAGGGAACAGACCTCATCAAGATGTGATATTAAAATCTCTTGTGTTGCAAATATACAACAATTGAAGACATTTGGAATTACAATTCAAGCTGGGAGTGACTGTTCTGTTTCAATTCAATGACACCACTAATGGGTTCTTAGCAGCTCCATGAAATCAAGCAGCTGTCAACTCAATGCATCAGAAGAAAAAGTCATACACTCCCATAAGGAAACGAGCACATCAGGATGTTTGGCAAAACATCTGCTCCATCACATTTCATCTGACACAACAAAAACAGCTAAACAAAGAAATACAAGCACAGCCTTGCGCTTTTTGTTACTAAACACATTAACAAAATTTTTAGCAACAAAAGTGATTATTTACCTATACCACTATTAACACTGTGTGCAACATTCACACTCAAACATTTCTGAATGCGAATTAAAGCACTTCAGATAGGTGACAGAAAACTAATTATAGACAGATATTCACACAGCCTCAATGCATATTAATATTGCGCTATTGTAGAAAATGAGCAGGACTCAAGTGTAATGCTGGGTGACTAGCATTCTGTTGTTAAATTTTCAGTTTTTAAAATGATGAATAATGAATACTTCAAGCAAAAGAATTTTGCTTGTTCGGTTTAAGACTCAATATTTCAGAATTCATATTTACTCGTGTCAAACTGATGATTGACTCCAACTGGTGTTTCCAGTAGAAAGGAAGGTGAGCTATTGATATTTTTCTCGTTAGCAGAGATGTAGCACCCACATGAAATAAAAGCATGAATACATCACCTTTCAGCTGCAAAGTTCACCTCATAGCTTTAAGAAAAATATATGCATGTTTCTTTCTCAAAACATGGTTCTGATTCAAGAAACTCAGCTATAAAATTTGGATTATTTTACTAATTGACTTTAATTACCAAAAATCTTAGATCACATAAGCACTATATCAAACAATAATAGGGAAGTCTACTCATCAATCCTAAATGACACACTTCACTTAGTATCACCAATAGTAAAAATGTAAATAGAGCAATGAAAGAAACATCCAACTACAATACGAAATGCAGCATTTCAAGCAACTTTGCAGAAGAAATGCAATTATGATGCAAGCAATATTTTGTTTTTCTTTGATCTGCTTATCTCATCTGCCTAATCTGCCAAATCTTGCAGGCTTTTGTTGCATGTATAATTTAAAGCCATCTGCTGTTTGGGCTTTTGCATTTAAAAAAATTAACCCCAAGATCAGAGTAACTAACAGAATGGGTTTGTTACTAATATTTAAGTATCCTGTTACATATAAACACAAGAGAATGCACTGTAACTACTATTTTCACGATAAAAGCAGTTTTTCACTATGTCTTTACATTTCCCCACTACAAAGACTTTAAAAAAATATGGTAGCTCGTAAAACCACAAAACCACTTAAAAGCTCTAACAATATTTCCAAGTTAAAATGCTGATGATTCTGAGGCATTCCTACTCATTTTTTTCTATTATATTCTGCCAAGTGACTCACAGAACTTTGCACAATGAAAAGAGAAATCTATTGTTCACAGGTATATAAACTGAACAGTACCACTTTGTTTAAACTCACTAATCATGTACAAGAGAATATAGCCAGAGGTAATGATATGAGGATCTTTTTTAAACAAATTCAGATTTTAGAAGGTTTACAACTTTGCTCTCACTGCCAACTATGTTTATGCAGCTGGATTGAAATCAGCACCATAGTTAAAACGAGACAGTGTATACATACAGTCTTTCAAAATTAATACATAACCAAAGCTGAAGATATCACTAGAAATTCACTGTGGGCCTACCAGTATGGTGTGTACATTATATAAGTAAATCTATTTCCAAAAAGACCTTGCTCTGAAGAATTGTAAAAGGCCATATGAGAATCAATATCAATCTTGGACGTTTGAGAATCTCTTCAAAAATGTACTGTGTATATATTTTTTACCACTGTACTATTTACCTTTTTACTCGAGATTCTTACCTTTGTATTAGATATGTAGTTTGTAAAAGACTGCCACATTTTTAATAATCGATCTTTAAACTAAACCATATAAAAATGTCAGCAGATATATTGCTGAGTAAAATATTCACATTTCCATGGGTGTCTGTAGTGCATTGCGAAGTACTGGATTTCTAACATGTTCATTTTATAACCATATTCGTACATTTTAAGAAAACATCTCAAAAGTACTACATGAGACAATTTTCTTTTTAAAAAGCACACATGTACAGACTTTTAGTCGACAAAGAAACTGCAGTGGTCTTGCTCCACAAATTGCTCAGATTTACGATTGAATTTATTGTTTGTCACTCTAAGCCAACACATAATAAAGCTTATCTAAAGTTCCTTTATAGTTTCTATTTTAAAAAGGCTGTTGCAATTCAAGCTGCTAACAATCAGATGATGAAAGAAACAACGTCCTTTCAAGAACAGGATTAAAAAACAGCCATAAATACACGACGGGGTAAATTTCACCAAACTTTATATGACGTCACTGTCCCCAGAAACGTTTCCTAACTTTAGGGTTATTTTTAATATTTAAAAATCTTTCCTCCAAACAAAAGGCTTAAACAAAACACATTACCCAAGATGGCGAAGGGTTGTTGTTTTGAAGAAAAGAAAAATGGAGGATATTGTAATATACACAAAGGGATAAATTTCAACAACTCGCCTGCAGCCGGCTTGAATAAGGAAGCAGCGAAGATACAAAGCAAAGGGGGGGAGTGGGGCAGAGATGGAGAGAAAGCGGCAGAGGAAGAGGCGCAGAGCGGCTGGACACGGGCACGCAACCCCGGGGAGCCAGCGACCCGATATTTTAAAAGAGTTATCGCATAATTGATCTGAATGAATTATGTTGGTGTTTCTGTGCCCGAAACTGATGGGGAGGATGGGACGCAGCAGATGTGACGGGTGACGCCGGGGCCGTGTTATTTAGCCTGCTCCGGCCCGGCCCAGCCCAGCCCGCCTGCCGGCCGGACTGTCAAAGAGAAAGAAGGGAAAGGGGAGGGGGTGGGGTATGAGAGGGGGCCGGGACGAGCTGTTCGGGGGCCGGTTTCACACCACAAACCACACGCACACACCCCCGGGACACAGGCTCTGCCAGCGTCCTGCCCACACTTCAACCACCTCTCAGCCACACAGTCACTCGGCCTCGACTCTGGCCTGGCCCGCCAGCCGCAATCGGGCTCTGCCGTGCCCGTTTGTTTTTGTGTTTTTAAAAAACTACAAGACAGAAAGTGGATGGTAAACAGGGAGCGAGCGGGACACAAAGCGCCCGCTCCACTAAATAAAAGAGAAATAAAACCGCACGGTAACGCGGTTAATACAAGTTTAGTGCGAATGGAAATTTAAAAAAAGAACCTGCCCGTTGAGGTGTTTAAAAGGAAAAGTCCTTCTCTGGGGCGCTCTCTGCTACAAAAGGATCCAATTAAAGCGACATGTAAGACAGACGGTTAGAGACACAAAGTGAAGAGGGAACAGGACTCAGTCTCACCGGCTGTACATTACCGACCGGCCGGAGAGTTTCTCCGGCCCTGATATATTACTCATTCCCCCCCACTAACATTTATAAATTATTTTTCTTTTCCTCTCCGAAAAATACATAAACACGAAAAGAAAATGCAACTCACCTAGCTCGCAAATGTCATCGACTTCCCTTCCAGATACGTCGGGAGTTAGGGACAGATGGTGGAATTATTTGTTAACGTTCTTGTTTTCGTTTCGAAACTTTTTTTTAATTGAGGCGGGAGGAGAAAGTGGAGAATTCGTTAATTCACCAGAAGCTGTGAGGGAGACCGAGACTTTTTCGGCTTCAATGCATGTGGTTCACGAACTGGTGACGTCAGGCATGGCTCAAACAATGAAACTTGCTGCTACAAGAAACATTTTCCTAAATGAAACCAACAGCTATCATCTAGCGGCAGGGAAAATTGTAGGTTATAGTTCCCCTTTTTTTCGATTCAATCAACCGAGGATTTTTTTTAATATACTTTTGATTTTTTTAAGGATTATTCACTATATGAACACGTGAGAATTGCAAAGCCTTGTAATTCATTATAAAAGCTACACATCCCTTTTTTTTGCAGGCGATGCGAATGTCAGCTCAGCCTTACCGCGGTCATTTGTAACATAATAAGTGCAAGTACAATGATTGCAATCCATGCACACACATATGGGGGAAGGTGCCGAGTTTAACAATTCAAATCGTGAGTCGTTTTAAAAGAAAACATTTTGTGTTGAAATCATTGTATTTATTTTGAGATACATGGACGAACACTTTTTCCCCAAAATGCAGTAAAGACAGATGGTTCTGTAAAATAAACGAAGTGTCCAATTGGTTATATGGTATTAATTATTTTGATCATAAACTGACCAAAGGATCTGCATCAGACAGCTGCGCTGTGCTTGCAGTTATTGATTTTTCACGACTACATTCCGGGAATACAAATTTGATCGCTTCAGTATAACATACAGTAATTTCATTACAACTAAAAACAAAAAGTACTTTGAAAAACATTTAATTTGAACGGAATACAGTTTCTCTTTATTGGCATTAAATGGGTGCAATACTTAAGGTGAGAACTAATACACTCGGCACACTAGTTTGACTAATTACTGTAATAATGATAATTTCCACATGTTTTTCATTTACATTAAGTAAAACATTTCACAGTTGCACTGAGTACATAGTTTGCTTCAGTTTTTATTTTGACGATTCCGATATTTGTTTACAAATTAAGTATTTTTGTTAGTGAAACAGTGTAGATGGAATGTTTTCCCCTCATAAGAACTGGGAGCTCAATCAGTGACCGTACCTTGAATTACATTGGAATTAACCAACAATTCCACAAATTAGAATGCAACTTTAAATAAATAAGGAATGTAATATTTTATAAATGTTAATAGAATTGAAGTATCTCATAGGGAATCTCTGGTGGATGTTAAAAGTACAAAATAGAAGTAGAAAATAATGACATTTACTATAAAATGTATTTTAACATTAAAAATCATGGATATCCTCACTTGTAATGAAATGTTCACTTTTCATGCTAATTGGCATTGGCAGCAGTGAACATGGGATTATCACAAGAGATGCATTACTCGCTACTACTCATCTAATAACAAGTTTCAGTCAATGTAATGTTTGGGGCAGGAAAATGCAAATTTATACATGTTCATAAATTAGAGATGTACTACAGTAAACATTGCATCTGACAATTATGTTCACATATGAGATTGCCCATATAAGTGACAAGTAACAAGTGGGTTATGGTTACCTCAGGAATAGAAGTAAGTATAGTATATCATGCATGATCATGATATATTCTATTTATAGCATAGGTAATAGATTTTTATCTTGAAAAAAACAAGTATTTTTGTAATATCTATGGTTCAAATAAATAAGTTGAAGTTGCTTTGCGATACCACTGACGTCTTGTTCCAAGTCAAGTAAGTGTTCCTTCATTATTCCTCACAAAATTTAGTAAATAGAGAATATTAATTTAATTTTTGTGTGGTTTAACTCAGCCAAGATGGAATACTCAATTAAATAATGTTTTATTAATATATAGCATGCTATAGTTTACAAATTAATATCACAAAAAATGTGAGATGAAGAATGTAATGTATAAATCATTTTTGGCTGTCATTAATGTAGGTGAAATAGAGTATTCAATTCATTTAGCTATTAGTGATATGTAGATATAATATAATAGCATCTAATTTTCTGAACTTTTATATGTACATAGAAGTTGAAATCCATATAATTTTTGTACAAGTACAACAAGGAAGTGTTACTTGGGCTCTCACACTGGCTCAGTGAGTTTATCCAGTGAGTAATGCTCCTGGGTTAGGGAAAGAAAAAATGGCCAGGGAACCTTTTTAGAAGTGCATGTGTGTGGACGTTATGTGAGGGCAGGAATGGTCCTCCATAATATAATATTCCATTGACAGTCCTTAGCAAGATTCACATCTGAGTAATGGCCACTTGGATGAGGGTGCCTGGTGCCCATTAAACTATATTCCAGCAAGATGTAAGCACCTTCAGAAAAAAGGGTAAGGGAGAAAATTATCAAGAAACATATTTTTAAAAAGTATTACAAAGTCCAGCAGTATAGTTGGAACCAAATAATAAACATCAAATCTAAAGAAGGAAGTAATAGTTCATTGCCAAGAAACAAAAAGAGTAAAGGTGAGGACTAATCTCACCAAAGGGCAGTTTTACAACTAATTTCAGTTTCTATGCATTTGCAGCAGGATGTTTTGCTCCACCTTTTAAAGGTACATTGCCCTGGTCTCACACCAAATGCAACAACAACTTGCATTTATGTAGCACCTTTAACATAGTAAAACAACCCTAGGCGCTTCACAGGAGTGTTATCAAAAAGATTTGACACCGAGCCACACATGTGGAGATATTAGGACAAGTGACCAAAGCTTGGTCAAAGAGGTAAGTTTTAAGGAGCCTCTCAAAGGAGGAGAGTTGTAGAGATTTAGGGAGGGTGTTCCAGAGCTTAGGGCCCAGGCAGTTAAAGGCATGGCTGCCAATGGTGGAGAGAAGGAAATCAGGGATGCGCTAGAGGCAAGAATTGGAGGAGCGCAGAGATCTCTGAGGGTTGTAGGGCTGGAGGAGGTTACAGATATAGGATGGGGCGAAGACATGGAGCGATTTGAAATCAAGGATGAGGATTTTAAAATCAAGGCGTTGCCAGACCGGAAGCCAGTGTAGGTCAGTAAGCACAGGGGTGATGGGTGAACGGGGCTTGGTGCAAGTTAGGATATGGGCAGCAGAGTTTTAGATTAGCTCAAGTGCAAGGTGAGGGGCCGGCCAGATGAACATTGGAATAATCTAGTCTGGAGGTAACAAAGGCATGCATGAGAATTTCAGCAGCAGGTTGGGCGAAGACCGGCGATGTTATGGAGGTGGAGGTAGACGGTCTTGGTGATGGAGAGGATATTTCGTCGGAAGCTCAGCTCTGGGTCAAATGGGACACCAAATTTGCAAACGGTCTGGTTCAGCCGCAGACAGTGGCCAAGAAGAAGGATGGAGTTGGTGGCTAGGGAACAGAGTTTGTGGTGGGGACCGAAGGAAATGGCTTCAGTCTTCCCAATATTTAATTGCTGGAAATTTCTGCTCATCCATTACTGGATGTCGGACAAGTGCACAACATCATTAGAATTCCCAGACCACACCCTAAACACTTTCCTCCAAATTAATGCTATAATGAGGCTTATAGCATGGAGCAGTGCAAGCCTCCTGTGCCCTCAGGGCATGTCTATTGGAAAACCTGAGGCAAACACAGATCAGATGCATTGACTCTGAACTTAGTTTTTCACGCCCTCTGCTCCCAGTATGCACCTGCGTCACCAGTGCATAGGAGCAGAATTTCAGCCCCATTCTTAATGTAACAGTCAATCCTCAACTTAAACAGGTATTAATCTACATATTTAAAGGTTTTAATTAACACAGAATTAACTTTCATGGAGATCATTTTGCATACTCTTGTACTTTTATCCTTTTGTTCTGGGATCATAGTCTAAGTTAAATACCCTGCTTAAATCTATATTATCCATACTCTCATTTTAAAAACATATATCATGCCTTACCCTCAATTGTTTCTCCAAGAAAGCCAAGTTCAACTCTTCATAACTTAGAATAAAAGCCCCTAAATAATCCCCTCAATCTTCTTTAAACTATCTTCAATTTTCTTTTGATGGTAAAGTGCCCAAAACTATACGCAATATTCTAAGTGCAACTTTACCAATGAGTTGTATAGAGTTAAAGTCACCTATTTCAGCTCCTCATTGCACCCCAGTACTTGATTAGCCTCATTGATAATAGCTTCATGTTGACTCCATACTTTTAATGAATGGTCAATAATCACACTCAAGTTCTTTTCTGCCTTTGCTAATGACATCTACATACACTTTCATGTTTCCTGCTTCAAAATTCATTATCTTAACATCTTTACACTAAGATCCTGTTGGAAAGAATAAATAGAACTGTAGAAATGACTTTAAGTTAGTAATGGTGGGAGGGGGAGGATTCCGTGGATATAATAGTAATCTAAAGATAAGAGAAAGAAGGGGTGACAACAAAGGTCAGAGTACAAAAAGACATAAAGGTAGCATAAATACTCAGGGAACAGAAAAGGTTATAGGAAGTAATAGAATACCTGTTAAAAATAAAGCAGGAGTATTGAAAAATAAGAGTATATTAAATTGTCTGCATAGCGATGTACAGAGCATCAGCAACAAAACAGCAAAATTGGAGGCAATAATTAGAAGTGAGGAATTAGATGTAATTGGGATAACAGAAATATGGCTGCAGACAGGAAAGGATTGGCAATTAAATATTGCTGGCTATAATGTATTTAGAAATTATCGGGAAGGAAGAAGAAATGGTGGGGTAGCTGTGTTAATCAGAAATAACATAATGACAGTAGCAAGAAAGAACATAGCTAAAGAGACAGAAACAGATTCCATATAGATTGAGATAAAGGATAGGAAGGAATTGGTCACACTATTAGGTGTATACTACAGACCAGCAAATAGTGGAAAGGAAGTGGAGGGAGAAATATATAGACAAATCTATGAAATTAGTGAAAAACACAGAATCATAAGTATGGAGGATTTCAACTACCCCCCAAATAAACTGCCAGGAAGAGGGAGTAAATGGGAAGAAGGGAATGAAGTTTTTACAGTGTGCACAAGACTCCATTCTGACCCATTATGTAAGAACCACAACAAGGGAGGAAGCACTGCCAAACCTAGTAATGGGAAATGAACTGGAGCAGATAAGAAAAGTAAGCATGGGAGAACATCGAGGAAGTAGTATTCACAATATAATGAGGTTTAAAATAATGATTGAGAGAGATGTAGATAGTATAAATACCGAAGTAGGATTTTGTAAAAAAGTCAACTGTGAGGGAATGAGGATGAAGTTAAGGAAGATAAACTGGAGAAAAATATTGACAGATAAAGAGGTAGGACAAAAGTGGGCAATATTTAAAGGCAAGATCAATAGAGTTTAGGAAAAATATATTCCACTAAAAAAAGAAACAAGTCAACAATGAGACGCCATTGATATATAAAGAGATGAGGATAAGGTTGAATCTAAAGAAAAAGGAGTACGCAACGGACATAAACAATAAAGGAGAGGATGACAAAAGGGAATATGATGAGCTTGGGAAAGAGGTTAAAAAGACAATTAGGAAGGCAAAGAGAAAATATGAAATAAAAGTATAGAAGAATATTTTTTTAAATAGTAGTGTATTCTGTAGGTACATAAGTAACAAAAGGAGAATCAAGATAGGGTGAGTGTCATTAAGGGATGAGCAAGATAAACTCAAAGGAAATGATACTGAAATGACAGGGATACTGAATAGATACTTTGCCTCAGTTTTTACTGAATTGAGAAGATGCAACTATCAGGTAAGATTGAGCAGGCTGGGGCTTTTTTTCTGGGAAAGAGATTAAGAGGAGAACTGATAAAGGTCTTTAAAATTATGAAGGAACATAGGAACAGAAGTAGGCCATTCAATGAGATGGTGGCTGATCTGTGATCTAATTCCATATACCCGCCTTAGCCCCATATCCCTTAATACCCTTCGTTAACAATCTCAGATTTAAAATTAACAATTGAGCTAGTATCAACTGCCATTTGCAATAGAGAGTTCCAAACTTCTAACACCCTTTGTGTGTAGAAGTGTTTCCTAACTTCACTCCTGGCTTTAATTTTTAGGCTATGTCCCCTAGTCCTAGACTTCTCAACCAGCAGAAATAGTTTCTCTCTATCTACCCTATCAGTTCCCTTTAATATCTTGAAATCTTCAATCAAATCACCCCTTAATTATCTAAATTCCATGGAATACAACCTTGGTTTGTGTAATCTCTCTTCGTAATTTAACCCTTGGAGTCCAGGTATCATTCTAGTAAATCTACGTTGCACTCCCTCCAAGGCCAATATATCCTTCCTAAGGTGTGATGCCCAGAGCTGAACACAGTACTCCAGGTGTGGTCTAACCAAGGCTTTGTATAGCTGTAGCATAACTTCTACCCCTTTGTATTCTATTCCTTTAGATATAAAGGCCAGCATTCCATTAGTCTTTTTGATTATTTGCTGTACCTGTTCATGACATTTTAATGATCTATGTACATGGACTCCTAAGTCTCTTTGGACCTCCACTGTTTCGAACTTCTCCTCATTTAGAAATTACTCTGATCTATCCTTTTTAGGTCCAAAGTGGATGACCTCACACTTGCCTACATTGAAATCCATTTGCCACAGTTTTGACCATTCACTTAATCTATTAATATCTCTCTGTAATTTTATGCTTCCATCTACATTGCTTAGAATGTTGCCTATCTTTGTGTCATCGGCAAACTTAAATATGTGGCTCTCTATCCCGTCATCTAAGTCATTAATAAATACAGTGAATAATTAAGGTCCCAACACAGATCACTGTGGACACCACTAGTTACATCCTGCCAATTTGAGTAGCTGCCAATTATCCCTACTCTCTGGCTACTACCGCTCAGCCAATTTTCTAACCAAGTCAATAATTTGCCCTCAATTCCATGAGGTTCAACTTTAGCTTACAGTCTTTTATGAGGACTTTATCGAATGTCTCTGGAAGTCCATATAAACAACATCCATAGACATTCCCCTGGCCACTACTTTAGTCACCTCTTCAAAGAAGGGGTATAATAGGGTGGATGTGGAGAAACTGTTTCCACTTGTGGCTGAATGGAGAACAAGGGGGCATTAATATGTTAGCCACTAACATATCAAATAAAGATTTTAGGAGGAATTTCTTTTCACAGAAAGTGGTGAAAGTATGGAACTCACTGCCACATGGAGTGGTTAGAGCAGGTAGCATTTAAAAGGAGGCTTGGTCCATACATGAGAAAAAAGGGAATAGAGGGATATGGCGGCAGGGTGGGAAGAGGTAATTAGAATTGGAGGAGGCTCATTTGCAGTATAAACCAGCATAGACTAGTTGTTTCTGTGCTGATTCTATGTTTGTAATCCATTAGCATAAAGCTGCCCGATATCTTAGTGAGGAAAGGTCCCAGGTTGGATTCCTAGTTTGTATTGGGCTAAATGATCTCTGCCAGGGCACCACTTTGGCCATACAACTGGCCTTGATGCCCCTGTGCTAAGGGAGGAAAAAAAAATCAGCCAGGGTTCCTGTTGCTGATTGCTATCCGGTGACCTCTGCTGAAAAGTGTTCCTGTGCGTGGAGAGGGGGATGGGGGTGGAGGCAGGATTGGGTTTGGCTGTGATGTCATCCATGGTCAATATTCACCATAACACTTGAGTGAAGTACTGGAGGGATACAAGCAGCTGTTGGACTGTACCCCAGCAAGAATCAGCATCTGAAGGAGAGAACTGGAAAAAGAATAAACCATCTGCTCCTTAGTTCAATTCCCTTTGGTTGCTATCAATAATGTTTACATCTGTCACTTGGCCACACAGCTTGATTTCATCGTCAAATTTGATAATGTTTTATAGAAATACTCTCATTTTATAAAGTGCAAATTCCAGGGGATCAAACAGCCTCCTGTGGAACTCCACCAATTACACCAGGTCCCACCCCAGCCCCTTCAACAATTCCTTTTCTATGAGCTCCATGTCTATTTTTTACAACACAATTTCTCCCCTTTTGGGAGTCTCCCATTAATCTCCAGCTTTATTGGGATTGAAAAAAGACACTTTTGATATTTACCAATACTTAATTGGCACTAATTGTGAAGCACTAAAAGGTAGCACAAATTATTGCCTGGATTTTGCACTTTAAAAAAAAACTTGTGTATAACGTTTCCCATTTGTGCTGGTTCAGGACAAATTATTGTGGATTACTAGGTTCCTAATGTGTCCTTAAGCATTTCTTTTTCAATGGATTCAAAGTGGGCAAACCAGTCAGCTGAATCAGTATGCTACACTTTGCCAGTGTATTAAACGCATGATCCATTCAATTACTTTATATATACTGTAATTACGCCATCATCATTCAATTCGAGGCTCTTCAACACTGTTATACCAAAGTCTTTTGTTTACTTTGTTACATATTAGAATTATATGAGCATTCTGTGTTAAGTCATTGGACACTATTACACCTAGCAACTGATTTTTCAATTTGGAAGTAATGAATATTTAAATTTGGACAAGTCAAAAGCATACCATTAATTCTTTACTGTTGGATTGACTGCTGTGTCATTTATTTAACCCTAGGTATTATTGTTGGGATCATATTCTGTACATTTTCTCTTGAGCAGCTGGGTAACTTTATCTGTTACTGTAATGTTTTCAGCAAATGTTAAAGTTTTAAATAGCAACAACAACAATTTGCGTTTATTTAGCACTATTAGCGTAGAGAAACGTTCCAACGTACTTCACAGAGGCATAATTAGACAAAAATGGACGCTAAGTCAAAGATTAGGAGGCGTAACCAAAAGCTTGGTCAAAGAGCTGAAATTTAAGGAAGGTCAGAAAGTAGGTGAGGGAGGTGAAGAGGCTTAGAGGTTTAGGGAAGGAATTTCACAGTGTGGGGCCTAGATGGCTGAAGGCATGGCCTCCCATGGTGGGATGGGGGTGGGGGCCGGATGGACATGAGGCCAGAGTCAGAGGAACAGAGAGTTCAGGGGTGGGGGGGTGGGAGGGCAGTGATGAACTGGAGGAGGTCATAGAGATAGGAATGGGCAAGGCCAAAAAGGAATTTAAATATGAGGATGAGAGATTTAAACTGGAGATGCCGAAGTACTGGTAATCAAAGTAGCCCAGCAAGGACAGGAATGATGGGTGAGTGAGACTTGGTGCGAAATAGGATATAGGCAGCAGACTTTTGGATGAACTAAAGTTTCCAGAGCATGGAGGATGGGAAGCTGGCCCAGAGAGCATTAGAATAGTCAAGTATAAAGGTGACAAAGGCATGGATGACAGTTTCAGCAACAGATGAGTTGAGGTAGGAACGGAGGTGGAAGTAGGTGGTCTTTGTGATGGAGAGGTTGAGACAGTGGTTAGGAAGAAGGATGGAATCAGAGGCAAGGGTATGGAGTTTGTGGCGTAGGCCAAAGACGATTGCTTCGGTCTTAACTGGAGGAAAGTGTGGCTCATCCAAGATTGGATGACAGACAAGCAGTCCGACAGCACAGAGACGGTAGAGGGGTCAAAAAAGGTAATGCAGAGGTAGAGCTGTCAGTGTAGATGTGGAAGCTGACCCCATTTCTTCGGATGATGTTATTTAGCGGAAGCACGTAGATGAGGAAGAGGAGGAGGCAAAGGACAGTTCCTCGGAGGACTCCAGAGGTAATAGTGTAGGAGCAGAAAGAGAAACCATTGCTGGAGATGCTATGGCTACGATTGGTTAGCTAAGAATGGAACCTCAAGTGAGGGCAGTCAAACAAGTGCTAGATAACAGAGGGAAGCATTGGAAGAGGATGATGTGGTTGACCACGTCAAAGGCTGCAAAGAGATCAAAAAGGAAAATGCACTATGGTCACAGTCACAGAGGATGTAATTTGTAACTTTGATTAGGGCCATTTCAGTGCTGTAGCAGGGGCGGAAACCTGATTGGAGAAATTCAAATATGAAGTTGCCAGAAAGGGATTTAAGAGAAGACAGGGAGGTTGGTGATGAGGCGGTAGTTTGCCAGGACTGAGGGATTGAGGGTGGATTTTTTGATGAAGGGATGATGACGGCAGTTTTGAAAGGGAGGGAGAATAGTACCTGAGAAGAGGGAACCATTTACAATATCAGCTAGCATGGGGGCTAGGAAGGAAGATGGGTGGTCAGCAGCTTTTTTGGAATGGGCTCCAGGGAGCAGGAGATGGACCTCGTGGACAAGATAAGCTCAGAGAGGGCACGAAGGAAGATAGGAAACAAGAAAGACATGGGTTCAGGGCTAGGGCAGAGGGGTCTTTGGGGGAGGTTTAGTTTGGTGGGTATGGGAAAGGGGAGGAAGCGGCAGTGGCAGATGAATATACGGTCTCAATGTTCATGACAAAGAAGTTCATGAGCTCCTTACGCTTGTTGGAGGTGAGGGTGGATGTGGCAGGGATGATCCTGGAATAGTGAGTGGTTTTGGTATAGGAGAGCAAGGCCCGATAGTACTTGATGTGGTCCAGCCAGATCAGGTGATGGATGGCGAAACCAGTTGTGCACCAGATATGCTCGTCTGCACCCCTTGGACTTGAGGGATTGAAGATGGTGTCAACTGTGGCTCAGTAGGTAGCAATCTTGCCTCTGAGTCAGAAGGTTGTGGGTTCAAGTCCCAGTCCAGACACACGGAGCACAAAATCTAGGCTGATATTCCAGTACAGTATTAAGGGAGTGCTGCATGTCAGAGGTGCTGTCTTTTGGATGAGACATTAAACCGAAGCCCCATCTGAACTTTCAATTGGACATAAAAGATCCCACAGCACTATTTAGAAGAAGAGCAGAGGAGTTTTCCCCGGTACCCTGGCCAATAATTATCCTTCAACCAACATCACTAAAACAGATTATCTGACCATTATCACCTTACTGTTTGTGGGACCTTGCTGTGCACAAATTGGATGCCACGTTTCCTACATTACAATGGTGACTATACTGCAAAAAAGTACTTCACTAGCTGTAAAGTGCTTTGGGATGTCCTGACTTCATGAAAGGTGCAATATAAATGCAAGTTACTACTTTTAGGGGAACAACTAGGATGGGAGAGAGTAAAAAATTTACTGGGGACTACAAAGATGAGGGAGTGGTTGAGCAGATTGACAGCTGCAGGCAAATCATGGTGAACAGAGGGCCAAAGGTTAGGCAGTTGGCAACTTGAAAGTATGTGACTTTGGGGAAGAGTTTTTTTCAGGGTTGGACACACAAGGTTTAGGGAGGATGGGAGGGCAATGAAATCAGAGGAGAGAAGGCAAAGAGATTGAAATGACCGAGGATGAGCAGTCGCTCCGTGCAGAGGCTGAGCGAGTAAAAGAGGGAAGATATCTCAGTGAGAAACTCAGGATGGGGCTTGGGGGAGGCAGTAGAGAATAACAATTTTAAAGTAGAGGCAAGTGGGAACAAGGTGAGGTGCCCCAAGGAGGTGAAGGTACGAGAGGAGTTGGGGGAAGGCCAACGTTTGGTGATAAGGGCCACACCGTCACCTCAACCGTTTGGGCAGGACAGATGGTGGAAATTATAGCCAGGTGAGAAGGCTTCAGTAAGGGGCAAGGTGTCACCACCTATGAGGTAAGTTTCCATCAAAGCCATCATGTCAATGCAGTCGTCCACATGAATGCCAAGGGCCTTGTTGGCAAGTAAACAGACATTCTGGAGAGAAATGCAGAGAGGGGTGGTGACTGTTGATCTGTTGGCAGAGACTAAGAGGACAGTGGTGGGTGGGGTGAGCAGGATGGGAAGGAGGTTGGCAGGATCAGCCCCTAGCGTGTGCACTGGACAAAATGGTTGAAGAGAGAGGAGGATAGGACAGTTGGGGTTTCTGCTCATAAGGAGGCAGGGATGGGTGCCACGATGGGCCCTTCAAAGAATGCTGACAGATGCACAGAGGGTAGCTGTAGGCTTATCCAAGGACTGGGACATTGGCAGGAGAGTAGAGAGGCAGAAGAGTAGTGATGAGTTGAATAAGGATGGGAGGGGGGTTGGTGGGCAGGGATGGACCAAGTACCCAAGAGGGAAGAAATGAAAAATGGCATGATTGGGTGACAGGATGGAGAGAAAAAAGCAGGGAAGAGCCTGTGAGGGGCCAAGAGAAAAAAAAGGGAGATAGGAGTAATGGGCTCAGATCCAGAGCGGCAGCAAAAATGCGCACGCTAATGAACACAGAAGGAATTCAGGTTATATAGGCATGGCAGTGATAGGAGAAATGTGTCCTGGCTGTAAATATAAGACAGGTAGGAGACAATATGAGAGAGTCCAACGTTAAACTCTGAAGTCCAGTGAGGTAGTTGGTTTGAGGAACAGCTATAGGTAGGTGAGGAGCATACAAGATTAGACGCAGTAGTAGGACCTTAAAGAGTCAGTCCAACCCAGTCCAGCGAAGGGTGATAGAGAAGTTCTGAAGGTCCAGTGGAGTCAGCGTCCATAGGAAGCAAGCAGAAAGCAGAGATCATTCAGCAGCAAAGGAGCAGAAACCAGAATGTGATGGGAATCCGCAGGAACAGATCAAAGCTAGCTCAGTGTAAAGTGAAAAATTCCCAGTGGAGTACAGAAAACTGAGCTCATAGAAGACCAGCTACTGGAATAGAGGCAGTCCAGCAGAGAATACAGTCCTAGTAGAAAGCAGTGGCAAAGGTGGGGGTCACAATAAGATCCAGAAACCAGAGGAGAAATGGCTTTAAAAGTGTTTATTTGAACTAAGAATAATGTAATCCCAATTGTTCCTTTCAGGCATCAGTACAAATCATACTCCACTCAGATATTGTGTTATATGTTTTAACCAGTTGCTCTGTTAAGAACATGGAGGATTGTGTGATGGTGCAATGTATTGACATCATATCACACCATGGAAGGATGGAATGTAGGTTTATGCCAGTGACTTCTCATCTAATGGGCTTCAACTTACAGTATTGGATATTAGAGTGAGTTGGCAAATGGAAACAAAATACTTTTCCACAGACAGCGAAGTAAAATCAGAGGAAACCAACCTCAGTATTACTTTTCACATCACAATCAGTTTCACATCAGGACTGGCAAAAGCCTGGGTGCAGGACTACTCTTCCCAACTAGAGAGAATGGTGTGAGGATATGTAAAAAAAAGTTAGAAAAGCAATTAAAAATGGAAAGAAAAAATAAAGAAAACATTTTTCTAACTAGTGACAGGTAAAACCTAAAAGCTTTTGCATCAAGGGGTTGTGATTGGTCACGTTAAACCTTGACTATTATGGCCATAAAAATGTAGCAGCAAGAAACCCATTCAGCCCATTTAGTTTGTTCCATCATCAAAATTCAGTTTCAGGAACTCAATTTGTCCTCCTTTTCTTACGCTAAGTCCGTATTCCGTGCTGAAGCAGGCATCAATCCAATTCTCATCTGAATGCTTCAATTGATACGATAGTTGTGACACACCGGATATCTATCTTGTTTTGAATGATAAAATATGTGAAACGGATAGTTTCATGACGTTGCGCTTCCAACGGGGAACATCACCCGCAGGAGCACAGATCGTACTGCGCATGAGCACACATCTGAATTCCCGATACGCAGTCTGACAGGTGAGGTTCTCCAATGGAAGTTTAAAGTCATAAAATTACCACTTATATATTCTCAACAGATCGTTATGTTTCATTTTTAATAGTTGTGTCTAGCCTGCATTATGATTACTTTAAATTGGTTACTACACAGTTGAGAGAAGCCGATCAAATGTCATTTTCAAGAAGGATTTCATCAAGGATGTAAAGCACTAACGAGAACTGCTAAAGGCTTCCGGACTTCTATTTTTTTGGAAAAAAAACGGAGTTACGTGAGGCATTATAATCTTGTTGAATCTGCTATAATTTGCAGCTTGAGATACGTGATCTGTCAAGAGGGTTATTTGTTCACGTATGATAAATAATCGTATTATTTCCAGCGTACACCTCACCCTGCAGCTCACTATCCTGGATTACTTCACATTTTGCTTCGTAGGGAGTGTGAATTTACTTATGAGGTAAACCTTTCCATTGGGCCTCAAAGAAAGTATCAGGAGTTTACTCAAATTGTAATAATTGGTGGTAGGAAAGGTGTGATAAAATGACACCTGTAGACCTGAATTCAAATTTTTTAAATGATACAAACTACGTCGACAGCCCTCCTGACTGGAGGGAGTTTGTGATGAGCAACCTGCAGGGGGAAGGGACAGGAAATTTAGTTGCACTTGGTGGATACAGGCATCTAAATAATTTGATCTTAATACTGGATGGATGGTAGAGGAAATTCTTATAAAATAACTTCACTGTATTTGCATATACAAATTTTGTGCATATCCTGAAAGAAGACAGGTAGAGAAAAATATTTTTTTTCTACTTTACGAACAAACGTATCTGCTAAAATGTTCGTCGATTTTCATACTAAAGGGTCAAGTTTACACCCAAGTGCGGTTGTCCAGCAAAGAAGGCAACATGCTGTGAAATCAGATTGTTGCCGAGCAACAGAAGAGTGATAACGAACAGTGGTGACATGAATTCAGTAACTGATTCTATAGTGACAAGACTGGAAGCCAAAACAAAGCGGGAATTAGTTAGGCAGCAAAGGGAAGAAAGAATTTTGCAGCAAGAACAGAAAAAAGAGAAGTCTCTTGTACACCAGTCAAAACTGCTTATACTAGAGGCTACATAGGACCAGTGCAAGCATGAAGAGGAAAAAGAATAGTGCAAGCTCAAGGAGGGTACTGAACATCACAAACACTAGATAGAAGGATCTTGAAACATTTGCCTGAGGAAGGAGAAAATCTCCGAAAGCTTGTGAATTTAAAATAAAATTGCTGGACTATAACTTGGTGTTGTAAAATTGTTTACAATTGTCAACCCCAGTCCATCACCGGCATCTCCACATCATGACTACCATCGACACCACAAACTGCCGGCTCACAGTGGAAAGGATATCCAAGAAGATCGCGCATTTAGACACAGACATCAAGTTTTTACAGAGCTGCAAGAAAGCAGACAAGATCCCGAAAGGACTCCAGATCACGAACCCACTCAAGTCCACATACAACTCGGATTACGCTGAGAGACTCTGCCGCCGTACCTCTCGCACACTCCGCAACCATCTCATACACCAACTCTACAGCAGACGCCACAACCTCGAAACCAAGATAGAGTCCATACTCTCAACCTGTACTCAGGACACAGCAGACCAGCTACGTTATACCGCCAAACAGACGAGGCAACGGAACTACGCTGCCTACATGAAAACCAAGAGCAGGAAGCTTGAGAAACTCGGCATCACCACCAGCAACGACCAAGCTTCCCCTGGTACCACGGTTGCAACCACAGGGAAGTCTATTGTCAATTTATCCGACCACACCCTTCAACCAGACGAAATCGAAGTTCTCAGCCGAGGGCTCAATTTCTGCCCCACTACCAAAATGGACCCCACTAGTCTCGCGGCGGACACAGAGGAATTCATCAGGAGAATGAGGCTCCGGGAATTCTACCACAAACCCCAAGATTTCAGCAGCGAACCCAATGAGACAATCGACGATCCGGAACAGCAGACAGAGGGATCCGCGGTACAGCAACCGAAGAGGAAAGAGTCAAACTGGACTCCTCCGGAGGGTCGCTGCCCTCAGCTGGACATGTATGCTCAAGCTGTCAGGAAATGCGTCAATGCCAGATTCATCAGCCGCACTCAGAAGACAGTCCAGAATGTCACCCGAGCACAACGCAACGCCATCAACGCTCTCAAGACCAACCGCAACATCGTCATCAAACCAGCGGACAAAGGAGGAGCCATAGTCATACAGAACAGAACAGACTATTGCAAAGAAGCATACCGACAACTGGACAACCAGGAACACTACAGACGGTTACCCGCAGATCCGACCAAAGAACACACCCACCAGCTCAACAAACTGATCAAGACCTTCGATCCAGACCTTCAAAGCATCCTACGCATTCTCATCCCACGTAATCCCCGCGTGGGAGACTTCTACTGCCTCCCAAAGATACACAAAGCCAACACACCCGGACGTCCCATCGTATCAGGCAACGGAACCCTGTGTGAGAACCTCTCTGGATACATCGAGGGCATCCTGAAACCCATCGTACAGGGAACCCCCAGCTTCTGTCGTGACACTACAGACTTCCTACAAAAACTCAGTACCCACGGACCAGTTGAACCAGGAACACTTCTCACCACGATGGACGTCTCGGCACTATACACCAGTATCCCCCACGATGACGGCATCGCTGCGACAGCATCAATACTCAACACCAACAACAGCCAATCTCCGGAAGCCATCCTACAACTCATCCGCTTCATCCTGGATCACAATGTCTTCACCTTCGATAACCAGTTCTTTACCCAAACACACGGAACAGCCATGGGGACCAAATTCGCACCCCAATACGCCAACATTTTCATGCACAAGTTCGAGCAGGACTTCTTCACTGCACAAGACCTCCAACCAACACTATACACCAGATACATCGACGACATTTTCTTTCTATGGACCCACGGCAAGGAATCACTAAAGAGACTACACGATAACATCAACAAGTTCCATCCCACCATCAAGCTCACCATGGACTACTCCTCAGAATCAGTTTCTTTCTTGGACACACGAATCTCCATCAAAGACGGGCACCTCAGCACCTCACTCTACCGCAAGCCCACGGACAACCTCACGATGCTCCACTTTTCCAGCTTCCACCCTAACCACGTCAAAGAGGCCATCCCCTATGGACAGGCCCTGCGAATACACAGGGTCTGCTCAGACGAGGAGGAACGCGATGGACACCTACAGACGCTGAAAGACGCCCTAGTAAGAACGGGATATGACGCTCGACTCATCGATCGACAGTTCCGACGGGCCACAGCAAAAAATCGCATAGACCTCCTCAGGAGACTAACACGGGACGCAACCAACAGAGTACCCTTTGTCGTCCAGTACTTCCCCGGAGCGGAGAAACTACGCCATGTTCTCCGCAGCCTTCAACATGTCATCAATGAGGACAAACACCTCGCTATGGCCATCCCCACACCTCCACTACTCGCCTTTAAACAGCCACCCAACCTCAAACAGACCATTGTTCGCAGCAAACTACCTAGCTTTCAAGAGAACAGCGTCCACGACGCCACACAACCCTGCCACGGTAACCTCTGCAAGACATGCCAGATCATCGACACAGATACCACCATCACACGAGATGACACCACCCACCAGGTGCATGGTTCATACTCCTGTGACTCAGCCAACGTTGTCTACCTCATACGTTGCAGGAAAGGATGCCCCAGAGCATGGTACATTGGCGAGACCATGCAGACGCTGCGACAACGGATGAACGGACACCGCGCAACAATCGCCAAACAGGAGGGTTCCCTCCCAGTCGGGGAACACTTCAGCAGTCATGGACATTCATCCACCGACCTTCGGGTAAGCGTACTCCAAGGCGGCCTTCGAGACACACGACAACGCAAAATCGTCGAGCAGAAATTGATAGCCAAGTTCCGCACCCATGAGGACGGCCTCAACCGGGATCTTGGGTTCATGTCACGCTACACGTTACCCCACCAGCGAACAAATGTTATCTGTTTTTAATATAATGGGTCATTTGCTGGCTCTCTCTGCCTTCCGGATGTTTCTGCCTCTCTCTGTGTTTTTTTTTTCTGTTTTTTTTCCCTGTTTGTTTTTTTATTGAATGTGTATTCGGAGGTTCTGCAGGTAACACCTCTCTGTCTGAACACGGTGATTGCCTTGGCAACGGGCAGTTGCAGGGGCAGTCTGTAAACACCATTTATTATTGTTCAATATGTATAAATGCGTAGGCTTCAAGGAGATCTTGAAACATTTGCCTGAGGAAGGAGAAAATCTCCGAAAGCTTGTGAATTTAAAATAAAATTGCTGGACTATAACTTGGTGTTGTAAAATTGTTTACAATTGTCAACCCCAGTCCATCACCGGCATCTCCACATCATAGATAGAAGGAAACACAGAAGCATTGATATGCAATTAGCTGGCAGAGAACACTTATTGACAATCAGCCTGGTACATGAGGGTTCTAGTCCATAACTCCGAGTGGAATAATTTTACTGAATGCAATCTCATATCAAATTTTAGAGAATAAAATAGATGGATTCTTAAGGGCTTTTGAATTGTTTGCAAACCAAGAAATTTGGGCAGAAATTCTCATGCAATCACTTAGTGGTAAAGCACTTACTGTGTTTTCACTGACTCCAGCCCTCTCCCTGGCCACTGTGTGAGGCTGAACCAGACCATTCGCAACCTTGACGTCCTATTTGAACCTGAAATGAACTTCCGACCACATATCTGCTCCATCTCCAAGGCCCCTACTACCACCTCCGTAACTTTGTCTGTTTCCGCCCTTGCCTCAGCTCATCTGCTGCAAAAAACCCTCATCCATGCCTTTGTTCCCCCTGGGCTTGATTATTCCAATGCTCTCCTGCCTGGCCTCTCATCTTCCACCCTCCATAAACTTGAGCTCATCCAAAACTCTGCTGCCCGTATCCTAACTCACAACAAGTCCTGTTCACCCATCACCCCTGTGCTTGCTGACCTACATTGACTCCTGGTCCAGGAAGGCCTCAATTTTAAAATTCTCATCCTTGTTTTCAAATCCGTCCATGGCTTCATCCCTATCTCTGTAACCTCCTCCAGACCTAAAACCCTCTGAGATCTCTGCGCTCCTCCAATTCTGGCCTCTTGTGCATCCCCGATTTTAATCGCTCCACCATTGGCTGCCGTGGCTTCAGCTGCCTAGGTCCTAAGCTCTGTAATTCCCTCCCGACACCTCTCTGCCTCTCTCTCCTCCTTTGAGACGCTCCTTAAAACCTACCTCTTTGACCAACCTGTCCTAATATATCCTTATGTGGTTTGGTGTCAAATTTTATTCGATAATCATTCCTGCGAAGTGCCTTGGGACATTTTACTACGTTAAAGGCGCTATATAAATGCAAGTTGTTGTTGTTGTGGATCAGTGGACAGTGCATATAGTAAAACGTGCAATTCTCATATTATTTGATGTATGAAGCTTACAGGTAGAAATTTAAAAAGCTGTGGAAAGACCCATGCAGTACATTCAGAGCATTGTCAATAGAGCTGGAGGATATTTTTGCAAATTGTAGATAGAATGGGAGAATCTATCCACAATTAATTACTGTTAAGGGAGCATAAATCGTCCTTTAGAAAGGCATGGGTTAATCAAGGACAGTCAACATGGATTTGTTAAGGGAAGGTCGTGTCTGACTAACTTGATTGAATTTTTTGAGGAGGTAACAAGGAGGGTAACGCATTTGATGTAGCGTGCATGGATTTTAGCAAGGCTTTCGACAAGGTCTCACATGGCAGACTGGTCAAAAAAGTAAAAGCCCATGGGATCCAAGGGAAAGTGGCAAGTTGGATCCAAAATTGGCTCAGTGGCAGGAAGCAAAGAGTAATGGTTGACGGGTGTTTTTGCGACTGGAAGGCTGTTTCCAGTGGGGTCCCGCAAGGCTCAGTACTAGGTCCCTTGCTTTTTGTGGTATATATTAATGATTTGGACTTGAATGTGGGGGGCTTAATCAAGAAGTTTGCAGATGATACAAAAATTGGCCGTGTGGTTGATAGTGAGGAGGAAAGCTGTAAACTGCAGGAAGATATCAATGGACTGGTCAGGTGGGCAGAAAAGTGGCAAATGGAATTCAATCCAGAGAAGTGTGAGGTAATGCATTTGGGGAGGGCAAACAAGGCAAGGGAGTACAGAATAAATGGGAGGATATTGAGAGGTGTAGAGGAACAAAGGGACCTTGGAATGCATGTCACAGATCCCTGAAGGTAGCAGGACAGGTAGATAAGGTGGTTAAAAAGGCATACAAGATACTTTCCTTTCTTAGCCGAGGCATAGAATATAAGAGCAGGGACCTTATGCTAGAACTGTATAAAACATTGATAAGGCCACAGCTTGAGTACTGCGTACAGTTCTGGTCACATTACAAGAAAGATGTGATTGCACTAAAGAGTTAATAGAGGAGATTTACAAGGGTGTTGCCAGGACTGAAGAATTTTAGATATGAGAAAAGATTGGATAGGCTGAGGTTGTTTTCTTTGGAACAAAGGAGGCTGAGGGGAGATTTAATTGAGGTATATAAAATTATGACTGGACTAGATAGAGTGGATAGGGAGGACCTATCTCCCTTAGCAGAGGTGTCAGTGACCAAGGGGCATAGATTTAAAGTAATTGATAGAAGGATTAGAGGGGAGCTGAGGAGAAATATTTTCACCCAGAGGGTGGTGGGGGTCTGGAACTCACTGCCTGAAAGGTGGTAGAGGCAGAAACCCTCAACTCACTTAAAAAGTACTTGGATGTGCACTTGAAGTGCCATAACCTACAGGGCGACGGACCAAGTGCTGAAAAGTGGGATTAAGTTGGATAACTCTTTTTCGGCTGGCGCAGAAATGATGGGTTGAATGGGCTCCTACTGTGCCGTAACTTTCTGATTTTCAGGAAGTGCTTCCAGAAGCTTTAAAGGTATGTTTGCTTAACCAAGAGTGCATAAATCTGAGTTAACTTGCCCAGTGGGCTAATCGTTAAGTGCATGCAAACCGTTAAATGTATATGAGCACAGATGCCACATGCTTATTCAACTGGTGGGTAACTCATTGAGTGAGCTGACCTCCCTGCACCCTGAGAGTCTGTAACTGCACATGCAGATTGCAGAGGGCTGATACAAGGGAAGTTAAATGTTACAGATGCTAAAAGGTAGAACACAAAGGAATAAATTGTCGGTCTGAAAGGGGGCCTACTTTGTATTTGGGCAGAGCAAGTGTGTCCATGAGCTACAAGACTGCAGTGACCCCAAATGCAGCGAATTTGATGCCATGCCTATACCCATCTCAGCAACCCAGTGGCTAACAGAAGGCTTCTATCCCAGTCCTTGTCAGGTTGCACTGCATAGCCTCCCCTAGATGTCGTACACCACTTGGCACTCAGTGAGTGATTCGTTATCGTTCTGCATGTCTCTCACATGCTTGGATTTAAAAGAGCAGGTCCTGAGCCCAAGGACAAACTGGCTACCTGACTCTGCTCAGATGGGTGAAGCCTCTGCTCCTGCTACATATTGTCAGCATCTGTTGCATTTAACTACATTGGTTTGGCATAACCCAAGCTTTCAGAAAGGTAATACAAGGAGTAGACTGATGCTGATACCATTGCATCTGATACAGAGCAATCAGTATATAGACTGCAAGATTTTCTGAAATCATAATTTTTTGGGGACGTACCCCTGACTAAAGTATGACTAGAATATCCTAGGTGTAAAGGAAGTAGGAATTTCAGAATCTGTGCCATTTGAGATTTTGTTTGGGGATAATGAAGGAATTGTAGCCAACTTGCTTAATAAGGAGAAGACATCTCAGGACCCTTTAACTCAAGACACAGCAGCCTGTCATCTCCCATGCTCCAGTCGCTGAAGTATTAAGTGCTTGAAGCACTGAGTAGGCACTAGAACACTTAAGTCAAGCACCCAGCACAAACAGTGGGGTGGAAGCCATGTAGGCAAGAAATGAACTGACATTTCATTTGTATTGTATGCCAAGAATACTGTATAGTGGCTTTGTAGTTTGGATTCTGAGTGGAAATGAATGGTCATATTGGCAGTAGGTGTTGCTTATGGTGGGGAAGGCACATATTTACAGTCACTTTAGAAGATGGTTGGCAGGACCATTAATGTTGGGAGGAAAGGGTTCAAGGCCTCATTACTTTAAGGACTCATCAAATGTTGCCAAACAGCTGGCAGCTATTGGTCACCTGCAGCTTCCATGTCATGGATTCCTTCCTCTCATAAGGCTGAAGGCCGTAAACTAATGGCAGTTCCACGTTTATTCCTTGATGCACAGCAAAATTGTGAAGCATGCAGCGAACTACAATGATGTGTGGTACTCTGTTTGGATTGTATTGGAAGACAGCCCTAGACTTGTTGAGGCATCACAATCATTGTTTCAACACTCCAGTGCTTTGTGTGCATCAATGATGGCTCTTGTAGAAGCATTGATCTTATTGTACCTGTATTAAGGAGGTGAATGTGGATGTCATACAGGTATCATAAACTAGGCCTGCATTGGGTAACCTTGGTCTCCAAGGAACCAACATTGTTTGACCCTGGCTATTATGTACAATGGGGGAAATGGATAACTGGCATAAGATAACGGCAACAAGGTAGCTGCTGGAAAAGCAGACAGTGATCTGGCAGTTCTTGATAGAGTGGAATTCCCTTAGAATTCATGAAGACTACAGCATTGTAGATAGGTATGTGCAATCTGCGATGTCCTGGACTTTGGGAAATCATGCAATCTCTGCAAACCTGAGCCCTATCCTGCTTCTAGATTTTCAGGTGATATAAGGCAATAGTCAATTCCTGGATACTTGCATAGACTGCAGATTAGCTGACACTACTGCTATTCCCGGTAGCAGCCTGGAAGGACCTAGAGGCAAAAAATGCTCAGGGCTATAGTGACCTTTACTGCAACAAGTGTACCATGCTTACCCTGAGGTTGGCTACAGGTCATCTTGGAGTAGGTGATACATGGCTGTTACTGCTTTCTCCTGCATTGCTCTTCAGTTAACTGCAGGAATGTTGTCCTTGGTCAAGAGGTTGGGAGGGTAAAGGCAGGTGCAACTAGTCCTCCTCTTATATCCTGGCCCTCCAGCAGCATCCTGTTTTCTTCCTCCAAAGCTAGAATTAGGATTCCCAGAATGACCCCACAGAAAGAACTAGCCCACTAAAATCATTCAGGAAACCCCTTGGCATACTGTGTCTCTAATAATCAAGAAATCATGCTATGAAACCAATAAAAGCAATTTTAAATATTATCAGCTGCTGAGCCTTTTAAATGTTTGCTGTTTAAAACAAATACTTGACTTCAGCTACTACCCAGGGTGGTAAATAGGAACAAGTATCATAATAAGAGCACAAAAGCAGCAAAATAGGGCAGAAATCAATTTCCTTGTAAGGCCTGAGGCTAGCATTGGAAGCTTCATGTTTATATAATAATGCAGTCAAAGTCCATCATTAGGATGTTGATGCTTTTTTTTGCATCTTTCACACCTATTATGCTAGTTCCTCCTTATGCCATGGGCAATAGCTTAAAATAATCTTTACACAAAATATCTTTTTAACATCCATCAGATTAATTTCCTCCCTTGTTTATAAACTTAAATAAAATTAACTGGACATATTCTAATATATTTAGTTTCTTTAGCCTATCTTAAAAGTTCAACCAAAACTTTGTTGTTCTATGAACTTACTTGTGCATTGTAATATTTTATTTCACAACCAAACTGTCATAACACTTTCAATGTCGCAACAATTAGACTCGGTGTCCTGAGCATTCATAGGCAATCTTCTTCTTGGCTTGCCTTATTTAATAAACCATTTATTTTGTAATTACATTTGGTATTTTTTAGCACTAAGTATGACTTTACAATTTTTGCAATATTAAATAAAATTTACATCATCTGTTTCTGTAGGTCTCTGCACTTTAACAATATCCTCTCAACTTCTTGGTTTTTCACTAAATTCGGGGCCATCTGCAAATTTAATCATTCTATTTTTAGTTCCTTTGCCAAAATAATTTAAAAATATTAGTCGACCAAGTGTAGTCTTCAGGTGAAGCAGCGTTGAAGGTCAGGGGGATCATTCAAGCAGCAGGATACAGGCATCATTCAATCCCCATTTTAAAGTAATACATCCTGTCTTTATTTTTATATAATACATTGATGTAATAATGATACAGTTAAGTAAAATGAAACTTACAACAATTTAGAAAGCAGAGAAGTAGTCGGTTGAAGCATAAGAGTTTCTCTGCAGCACAAGCTAGGCTACTGGAAGATGTAAAACTGAAGCACTGCAGTTCCACCACTGGTTGGGGTGAAATTAGTGCATGACAAGTTTACATAGATATAATGGAAACTTGGAAACTGCCTATTGTATATTGAATTCTGTACATTGGATGCACATTTAATTGAAAACTCATTACAAGTGCCAGCAGTGTCTCGTAGGTCACAAAGTGATAGGTATTTGCAATGTTAAAGATGCCACACTGTATGTCACAATTAGGGTTGTCAATCCTCTCTATTATCCTAATATCTTCAGGAATGAAAAATTAACCTCCTGGACACTATTGTGAGCAACCTGGGAGGAAAAAAAAATCACAATTCTCAAAATGAGTATTGAATGGTGAATCAGATTTATCTTATCACATTTTTCCTTTCACTCTGACATTCTGAAGCAGCAACATGATGAGATTGAAGAGCAGGCAGTGATTACGGTGCTATCGTAAATTACAATGCTACCTTAAAGTCAGTGCTGTCTCACTTTTCTTAGCTCAGTCCTTAAAGCTATTACACCATATGGCGAAACCTCCCG
Organism: Heptranchias perlo; assembly: GCF_035084215.1. NCBI lineage: Eukaryota > Metazoa > Chordata > Chondrichthyes > Hexanchiformes > Hexanchidae > Heptranchias > Heptranchias perlo. The sequence continues at coordinate 43,153,795 of NC_090331.1, read as the reverse complement.
GAATATGTCCAACCAGAGTTGGCAATTCTATAGCTGCTATTTTATGGCCACGATATGTCACCCCGTGATTGCATAATTTGGCCACCGGGTAATCACAATTTGCTCAAAATATCTGACATTTTTTTCAATCACCATTTTTTCTTAGTAACTGAAATTTCTATGTCCAAATGAAGATGTAGGTACAACTTAAACAAATCAGAATATTACATATTTCACAATAACATGATTAAATTTATCCATTGAAGTGTCTTCTGTGTGTTTTCATGTCTTCAGTAAAGTTTTACTTGAAGAGCTCAGCCTGAGCATTTTTGTCCAGAGCTGTGAGAGCTGAATTTGGATTGTGTAGTTTGAGCATGGGCAGTCTGCATAATCTCCCAGGATGTATTCATACCAGACAGCTGTACCATTGGAAGACTTTTCTTCTAGCACTTTTTACTCAGTAGGTTTCATTCAAATAATTTTGAAAAAATAAGGACACATTTGAAAAGCTTTGAGATAAAATGTATACTTTTTTAAAAATCTGTAAAAATTATAAATCTGTGTGCATGAGATAGAAAATAACAGTATTCTGATAAAACAAAGCTAACAGGTGTGTAGAATACTCTAAACTTCAGAAAATGTATTAAGTTGAGGGGCAAGAGAGAATTTACCTTAATGTTATTCAATAAAAAAAGCTAATTATCTCATCTATGTTGTTGACAGTTAGAAAAGGTCAATACTAATTATTGCTTACACATGAGGGAGACACACACACACACTCTCTCTCTCTTTCTCTGACCCCAGTAAGAGAGGGTATATTTTTCATTTAATGTTACATCAATTAAAACAAAAGCACCAGTTGAATTTTGAAGCTAACTGATTTTCTCACCTGTGTTTTGTTAACAGTTAGAAAAAGTCAACGTTTACGACTTAGTGAAACCTGTACAGACACCCCCAAAAAGTAGACACCTGCAAAAAACACTTACTGACAGTCCCAAATAACTTACATTGTGATAGATACAAGCCATACCTTTAAACTACGGACACTCGCAAATTAAAAACTACGGACAGCCTTCAATGCACAAAGTCCATTTACAACTTAAAACACCAGGTAAGTGAGAGTCAACAGCGGGTGAAAAACAGCTTTTTTGTAATGGAAATCACTTTATCCAGCATGAGAAACCGCTCGCTCTCTGGGATTGAATGCTTGCACGGCTCTATCTCAGGAATACAGTGGTTTCTCTGCCGTTATGGATGCTGGGTAAAGAGATCTCCATTCCACAAAAGCTGGGAAATCCAATAACAATTTGTAGAAGTCATGTGATCTGATGTCATGTAATGATGTCACGTGATCCAATGTCACGTGGTCAAAGCATCACGTGATCAAACCATCAGGAATCCCTCAAGCCAGAGTTGGCACCTCTACTCCACCAGTATGTCAGATACTGATGAGCTACTAACAACCCTGTACCCACCCTCCAGCACTTCAAACATTAGCAGCTGCAACACACGGAGGAAGGGGGCCCTGGACAGAAGTCTGCAGGACATTAATTCCTCCCCCCCCTTCCCATTTGGCTAGAATCTCCCATGTGCTCCAGCCCTACAGCAGCCACCTCGCCCTCAATGGAAAAGGACCCCAGGATGGCAATGAACTGGGAAAACCAACAAACAGAAAATGAACTGAAATCATTCTGCTGGCAGGGCACCAGAATTAGCATGATCCCAGGTGAGGGCGAAAAAAAGAAACGCTGCAGGAGATACAACCCATGTTGATGTTTGGCTCATCCGTTTTTCTGCATATACAATGACCATTTTGAAAATAAGGACACCTGCAAATAAAGAACACCTGATGCAAGTCTCTTAAGTGTCCCTAATTTACAGGTTTCACTGTACTTCTGCGAGACAGATATTCCAATTTCTAAAACCTACGAGAAAAGGGAGTGAGAAAGAAAGAGAAAGGCAGGTTTTTTTCTCGCTCATTCTAATTCACTTTTTAAAAAAAAAGTTGAAATTTGAAAGCAAACAGACTAAGGCAAACCGATTGGAAAGGAATGGGAAAAGGTGGGAGGGGAATTGGTTGAAGGTGTGGGGCGTTCTGGGGAAGCAAGTGCTAGTTATAGGGACTGGACTGACAGTTAAGGGTGAGGTGAATGTAAGTGGAGCAGATGGGAAGAGAATGATATAGGGGTTCAGTGGTTAGTTCAAAGGAGAAGATGGGTAATGGTGGGAATAAGGGGCTGATAGAAAGGATGGTAGGAAGTGAAGGGTTAGGTGCCGTGATGGGAGCAAGACCGATTGAGAAGATGGGTACAGAACTGCTGAGGACCACATTTTCCCCACAACCTCAACTCCAAATGCAGCCTGCAGCCATTGGCTATGGTTACTTTCCCCGCCATACCATGTCATATCATCCACCTGGAAGGAAGGAAGATGAAAAGGACAGAATTTATAATGGCAAAAGTTGACACAAAAATGCAACAACAGGAAGTTAGTTTTGTAGGGAAGATACAGATGCAGATGTAAAATGTTTGATAGATTATAAATTATGAACAACGGTCCCATGAGTTATCTTTAGGTTTCTTTGCTGAATGACTGCTGTTGATTGCTAACCTTTCTTTCCTATTATTTAGGTAATTTATAGTTAATTTATCAAATCTTTTATCTCAGGAATCTTTACTTCAGTCACAGGTGAACCATTTTATCAAATGCTTTCTGTAAGTCTTACACAGCAATTACAGTATTTAAATCTTTGAAGGGGGCTTGGATGGCACACTCTTCTTTCAAATCTGGCACATGGGTTTGAATACAATCCCAACTAATAGATTTAAAGTCTCTTGTGTTTGCTCATTATAAAGGTTGTACATGAAATTATGTTGACAATCTCAGCACGGTTAATAACAGGTGTAGGCTCACTGTATAAAATTGGTACTAATTAGAAATCTGACAGAGACTATGAGGAAATGGGCTAAGCCACATTGTTGAGGCAAAGTAGAGGCAATTTACTCTGTATTTGACCTGGTTGTGCTTGATGCTGATACTAGATATCTGGAATAGGAAACTGTTCTATTTCCCAGTGCCAATATTTCTCATCTGGATGAGCATAAAAAAATTCATTAAAAAAAATTTAATCTACTGTCTTCAAAGACCACCATTTAATAATCCAGCATTCATTACCTCCAGAATGGATTTTTGAATGTGCTCCTCACTGGCCTCCTCTCCTTAATCCTTCACAAACTCCAGATAAACCAAAAACGCTACAGCCCGATCCCTCTCTCACACAGTTGTGCACCCCTATCACTACTGTCCTTGCCAGGCTACTCTGAGTCCAGTGTTTCAAATTTGAGGTACCAAATGTTTTCACATCATGTCATTCCACTTTATCTGAGCAATCTACTCTAGCCATTAGTTCCAGCCCACATCTCCAACTTTGGCTTACTGCTTAATCCCCATACAACTGAGGGTTAATCTTTCAGTACTATCTCCTTGCTCCTTGGAGTTCTTTCCCAAAAACATTTTGCCTTACTGCTCTCTCCCTTCCCCATGTTTTTGGTTCCCTCCCCCTTAATCTTTCCCATTTCCGGCTTACCATGTTCTGAGAAATATTTACTTGGTGGGGAGGGGGCTACATAAATGCAAATTATTATTAGCATATGATAAATGAAATAGTAACCAAGTTCCAATAAAACTGTGTACCTTCATGTATTAAGATTTATTTACTTTATTACATGCAGCTGTTCATGAACCACTCATTCCTTGACTTGTGTACTGCATGTATGCAGAAAATATTACTCAGCTAAATCACATTAAAACTGTCTTACGTAAGAAGTTGTGTTTGCATCACTTGCATCTTGTGATTCAAGTCTTTGAACTTGCTACTGGAAGCAATCATTTCGATAAAGATTCTTGTAACATACACTATAAAATCACAAGCTGGAAAGGTTGAAAAGGGATGGGAGTGCACGTATATTACACTATCACATCGCTCAAAAACATCAAAGTGTTTCACTTGAAATATAATCGTTATGCAGGCAAATGTGGCAGCCATTTTGTGCAAAGCAAATCAAACTGTCACAAGATGAACACTTTTGTTTTTAGTGAGGTTAGTTAAGGAAGGAGCCAGGATATGCAGGAGAACACCCTGCTTCTCTTTTTTTTTATTCGTTCACGGGATGTGGGCGTCGCTGGCAAGGCCGGCATTTATTGCCCATCCCTAATTGCCCTCGAGAAGGTGGTGGTGAGCCGCCTTCTTGAACCGCTGCAGTCCGTGTGGTGACGGTTCTCCCACAGTGCTGTTAGGAAGGGAGTTCCAGGATTTTGACCCAACGACAATGAAGGAACGGCGATATATTTCCAAGTCGGGATGGTGTGTGACTTGGAGGGGAACGTGCAGGTGGTGTTGTTCCCATGCGCCTGCTGCCCTTGTCCTTCTAGGTGGTAGAGGTCGCGGGTTTGGGAGGTGCTGTCGAAGAAGCCTTGGCGAGTTGCTGCAGTGCATCCTGTGGATGGTGCACACTGCAGCCACAGTGCGCCGGTGGTGAAGGGAGTGAATGTTTAGGGTGGTGGATGGGGTGCCAATCAAGCGGGCTGCTTTATCTTGGATGGTGTCGAGCTTCTTGAGTGTTGTTGGAGCTGCACTCATCCAGGCAAGTGGAGAGTATTCCATCACACTCCTGACTTGTGCCTTGCAGATGGTGGAAAGGCTTTGGGGAGTCAGGAGGTGAGTTACTCGCCGCAGAATACCCAGCCTCTGACCTGCTCTCGTAGCCACAGTATTTATATGGCTGGTCCAGTTAAGTTTCTGGTCAATGGTGACCCCCAGGATGTTGATGGTGGGGGATTCGGCAATGGTAATGCCGTTGAATGTCAAGGGGAGGTGGTTAGACTCTCTCTTGTTGGAGATGGTCATTGCCTGGCACTTATCTGGCGCGAATGTTACTTGCCACTTATCAGCCCAAGCCTGGATGTTGTCCAGGTCTTGCTGCATGCAGGCTTGGACTGCTTCATTATCTGAGGGGTTGCGAATGGAACTGAACACTGCAGTCATCAGCGAACATCCCCATTTCTGACCTTATGATGGAGGGAAGGTCATTGATGAAGCAGCTGAAGATGGTTGGGCCTAGGACACTGCCCTGAGGAACTCCTGCAGCAATGCCCTGGGGCTGAGATGATTGGCCTCCAACAACCACTACCATCTTCCTTTGTGCTAGGTATGACTCCAGCCACTGGAGAGTTTTCCCCCTGATTCCCATTGACTTCAATTTTACTAGGGCTCCTTGGTGCCACACTCGGTCAAATGCTGCCTTGATGTCAAGGGCAGTCACTCTCACCTCACCTCTGGAATTCAGCTCTTTTGTCCATGTTTGGACCAAGGCTGTAATGAGGTCTGGAGCCGAGTGGTCCTGGCGGAACCCAAACTGAGCATCGGTGAGCAGGTTATTGGTGAGTAAGTGCCGCTTGATAGCACTGTCGACGACACCTTCCATCACTTTGCTGATGATTGAGAGTAGACTGATGGGGCGGTAATTGGCCGGATTGGATTTGTCCTGCTTTTTGTGGACAGGACATACCTGGGCAATTTTCCACATTACATAGAATTACATAGAATTTACAGCACAGAAACAGGCCATTCGGCCCAACTGGTCCGTGCCGGTGTTTATGCTCCACACGAGCCTCCTCCCTCCCTACTTCATCTCACCCTATCAGCATTGTCGGGTGGATGCCAGTGTTGTAGCTGTACTGGAACAGCTTGGCTGGAGGCGCAGCTAGTTCTGGAGCACAAGTCTTCAGCACTACAGCTGGGATGTTGTCAGGGCCCATAGCCTTTGCTGTATCCAGTGCACTCAGCCGTTTCTTGATATCACGTGGAGTGAATCGAATTGGCCGAAGACTGGCTTCCGTGATGGTGGGGATATCGGGAGGAGGCTGAGATGAGATTTGAATAGTGCCATAGGATTGTAACATCCCCTAGAATAAGTGGTAGGATGTTGGTTAATTGTCTCATCTAAAAGATGGCACCACAATGATCACTCAGTACTGAAGTGAAATGTGAACCTTCCTAATGGGCTTAGGTCCTGAAGCAGGGCTTGAACCCACACTTTCTAAAATGTTACTGTATCTGTGCAAGTCCGCTGATGCAAGAGCTCCCAAACTTGTTGAATGATAGAATGTGGGTTTACCTCCACATGGCCTAAATAGGGGGGTTCCAATTTTAGCAGAGCAACTGAAAGGGGTATAAAAGAGGTGAAGTACTTCGCCACTGGGATGGTGGGTAGGGAGGGAATCAACTCATCTCACAGGTACATGAACTGGAGGCTGGTTCAAAGTTGTAATTGCAGAAGAGGGGGTGAAATCAACCAAATAAAAAAAATCTAACAGAAAATACTTTTAGAAAAATATTAGCATGTCAATTGTTTTGACTAAAAACTGATGTCATGGTAAGTCAATCTTCTAAAGTGATGAAAAATCATAGCTATAGACAGGGAGAGCTTTATTGCCTGTATCTATCACATAAGATTAGCGATTTGCCATTTGCCAAATAAAATTTGTTCAAAAATCACAGTTGTGGGTAGAATTGAGAAAATAATGTTGAATGTTAACAGCTGATTGCTATTGAAACACAATTCTGCATTATACAGAAAGCGATCATAATAACAAAGAATTTTAAGATCCAGCTTTCTGTGGAATCTTAAACTTATGTATTAGAATCAGCTGGAGTACTGTATGGTGTCAGATGGAGCTAGAGTTTGGTGTGCAGCCTTACTACCACTGATACAGTACAATAACGTATGTGCACCACAAGCAACCGCAGAGTTCATATTGAGATTTCTGCTGTCTTAAAAAGGTACAATTTGGTAAGCAAGTTTCTTGATACCAGCAGATTTTTGAAAAAAAAACATTACGGTCATTATGTTACCTTTCTGCTAGTGGATTAGCCAATTTCAACAACAATAAATTATTGTTTTTGAAACGTGCTCGAGGACCAGGAAAGCGTCAGCATAGCTTTGGTGAAATTTTTTAAAACATCTGCCTCCCTCAACAAATTTATTAAGTTGTACATTTTATACAATATTACAAACTTAAGACTCAAGTGCTGTGATCAGCTGCATTATCCACTGTCGTTCAGCAGCAGTAGTGCATCAGCTGTAGCTGTAATGTGCTTACACGCAAAAAAGTGTTTAAAAATAAATGACAAATGGAGATAAACTTCTTTTGACCACACTTCACCTGGGTTTGTACTGCCTCATGAAGGTCTTTGACGACCAGGAGTATTTGGGCCAGTACCCTCAAAAGTGTGGAGTGTCTTAAAGGAGGCGAGGGAGGTGGCGAGGCAGAGGGGTTCAGGGAGGGAATTCCAGAGCTTAGGGCCTAGACGGCTGAAGGCAGTGGGGCAGAAATTGGGTGATGCACAAAAGGTCAGAGTCAGAGGAATGTGGAGGTCTCAGAGGGTTGTAGGGATGGATGAGATTACAAAGATAGAAAAGGGGTGAGATGATGAAGGGATTTAAATATGAGGATGAACATTTAAAATTTGAAGTGCTGGGAGACCAGGAGCCAATGTAGGTCAGGAAGCATAGGGGCGATGGATGAGTGGTACTTGATGCGGGATAGAATATGGGGAGCAGAGTTTTGCAAGAACTGAAGTTTTGGGAGGGTGGAAGATGGAATAGTGGCCAAGAGCGCACGGGAATAGTTGAATCTGGAGGTGACAAAGGCATAGATGAGGTCTCAGCAGCAGATAGGCTGAGGTAAGGTAGAGTTGGGTGATGTTACGGAGGCGGAAGTAGGCAATCTTTATTAAGATATAGGGTTGGACACTGAGCTCGGAGTAAAATAGGACACTGAGGTTGTGAATAGTCTAGTTTAACCAGTCACCAGGGAGCGGGATGGAAGTGGTTGTGAGGGCACAGGACTGAAGATGATGATCTTGGTCTTCCCAATGCTTTACAATGAGTGTTTTTCAAGGAGTCTGACAACGCAGGCAGTGGAGAGGTCAAGAGAGATGGTAGAGCTAGGTGTCATTAGCATACATGTGGCTCCTGATCCATGTCTTCGGACGATGTCGCCAAGGGGCAGCACGTAGATGAGGAAGAGGAGACCAAGGATAGATTCATGTGGTACTTCAGAGGTAATGGTGTGAGGGCAAAAGAGAAGCCATTGAAACGATTCAATAGGTACGTGTGGAAATAAGCATGGATAATCCCACTCAGCTGGAAATCATCAAATCAGGATCCCATGACATCCGATTGCAAGTTTCAGGGACACATGGGCGGAACTTGCCTGTGCATACTCCACCCATGTGTCCTGGCATTGAGCAGCTATTCCAGGAGGTTTTTTTTTTTAAAAAGGGACTGTTGCTTGCCGCTCCAAAAATCAGCCAGAAAAGTTTCTGGGTTATACTTTTGTCAAGGCAGGAGGAACAGAAGAACTCATCCTGGCTCCACAAAATTATTGCAGAAGTCTAGTGGCCCAGACTAGCTCTTGCTGGGCCAGCCTGGAGCCAGGAATTGCAGTGCGATGCCCCTTTAGGCATTTTATGGAGGTAATTTATAGATATTTTGGGGAATTCATGTTTATTCAAGACTGGAGAAGCTGGCAAACTTACTAATGGTGCACTAAATGCTTTAAAACAGAAAACTAAAGATAATAACTAGTTGACCACCTAATGGACAAACAGGGCCATGGATGGATCAGCAGAAGAGTGCAACAGGTGGGAACATGGTGAGGGGTTTGTTCCTGATGCTCCAAAAGCAGCCAAGTAAAGTTTGGGTCTCCTTCCCCTGGGGTCCACAATGCTGCGAGATCCAAAAATGACAGACGCCCAGACCCTCTCCCCCGTTCACCCCAAACCCAGGACTATCTCTAGTGCTCCCACACATGTTTTTGCCCAATGCTCACAGATTTGAATATTTGTTGTGATCTCTAGACCCCGTTCCAGCACTTCCAGCCCCTAAAACGACACTTCAAAGTACTGCTAAACGTCTGAGTGCTCCCAGATTCCAAGGATGCCCCTCAATGCTGCTAAATCAGGATCCCAATACTACTTAGATATAACATTCTTGGTTTTTTATAAAAAAACCTCTGACTCACTATGTAATGCCATGGAGATTGCTGGTGACATTAAAATGTTGTGTATAGCCTACACTCCTTGTATATATCCACATTACTTCCTGTTCTCAAATTTTCAGTCACATATTTGCTGTCAACAGTTTCCCATCACACTGATGATTGGCTTAAGCAAAATAGCAACAAATCAGAACTAAAAAAAGGTAGGAAAAGTGAGGAAAGTAGACAGATAACTGCCACTGAAAAACTACTACGGTTTTATGAAAACAACTAGTCCTGAATCTCAAAAAATAAACCAAGTGAATGACTCAAAATTTTGAAAATAATTCATTTTTTCTAATGTCTAAAAACATGAAAAATTGAATATTTCACATGATTACAAAGGTAGGGGAGTCTATAACGAGGGGGCATAGATTTAAGTGAGAGGGGAGAGATACAAAAGGGTCCAGAGGGGCAATTTTTTCACTCAAAAGGGTGGTGAGTGTCTGGAACGAGCTGCCAGAGGCAGTAGTAGAGGCGGGTACAATTTTGTCTTTTAAAAAGCATTTGGACAGTTACATGGGTAAGATGGGTATAGAGGGATATGGGCCAAGTGCAGGAAATTGGGAATAGCTTCGTGGTATAAACTGGACGACATGGACATGTTGGGCCGAAGGGCCTGTTTCCATGTTGTAAACTTCTATGATTCTATTACATTTATCCATTGAATTATCTTTTGTATCTTAAGGCCTCAGACATTGGAATTGATATTTTGACCCACAGCTGTGACTCTTAGCTGAAGGTAATCCTGCAATCTGAGCATGTGCAGTGTGAATAATTTCCCAGGATGCAGGAAGGGGGGAGGGGGGAAGAAAATGGAGATAATATGGAGAAGAGGAAACAACATAGTAGGGAAAGGGGAGACACATGGAGGAGGGAGACAAGACAGGTGAAAGGGGATGAGCAGCAAAGGGGTGGAAGAGGTGATAAGGGAATGGAGGATACAGGGGAAGAGGATGAAGGATATGATAGAGAAAATTTAGAACTTGGAGAAAGATGCAGAGGTAGGGGGAAATGATGACTGAAACCAGGGGGATGAAGAGGGAAGATATGGGGAAGGGGAAGAGGACAAAAGAATGCAGCAGTGGGAGTCAAAGAATGGAGGAGGTGGAAGTAGGAAGTGGATGCAGGATATGGGAAAAGATTGGAAGTTATGGGAGAAAAAAAGGGTATGTAGAGAGAGGAGAAAATAGTGCAATAAAGGAGAGAAAAAGAGGGAGGGGATACAAGGGAGAACAAGACAGGGAATGTGGGGGTGGGAACAAGTGGGGACTACAAAGGAGCAAGCAAGAGGATATGAGAGTGGGGTGAAGGAGCATGGGAGAAGGGGTTCCATCCCCTTTACATTGCTTTCTGGTACAGCTGTGGGTAGATATGTTTCTTCCTTTTTGTCACCAGCAGCCCAAAAGTTGCACTGTGGCCCAACAAAGGTAGCCTGCTGCCATGTCCAATTCCTCCTCCCTATAGGGGATCTACTGCCCTGTGACCATGACTTGTTTCCTCCGCTGACCAGTGCCCTGCAATTACTCCCACTCTCCCAGGTGCTGGTGGGTTTCCCAATACGAACTTGCTGTTCTCACTTTCTCCAATGCTAGCTTGCTGGTTCCATGTTACAGAGCCTCAGTGATTAGTTTTCTATTTACACATTTACATTTCTTGCATTGTTGGTTTTGTCCATTTGAATTTGGTTGGGCTGTTAGTTTGGAAAGGGCTACTCCCTCAATGGTGCTCAAATTCTAAAATGGAGTCACTGTGATTAAGGACTTTATGGCCCATGGGCAATTGTTTCAAAATCCAAGATATACATGGCACTATGGAAAAAACAAATTCCATCATGCCAGGTCAGTAATCCAGTATTTGTCAGACACAGGCACCAGCCATCTCAGTCTTTATAATACAGCTCAGCTTTACATGATTAAATATAAATAAAATCTAAAACATATGTTTGTACCTATTAAGGTAAGGGATGTTACTGCTTGGGGCTGGAACTCTTTCTATTTCAGGCATTCTGTCAGCATGATAGAATTCTGCAGTACAGAAGGCCATTCAGCTCACCTGTGCCAACTCTCTGAAAGAACTATTTACTTAGTCCCATTCCCTTTAAAAGTTCTCTTTCAAATATTTATCCACTTCCCTTTTAAAATCTCTAATGCATTCTGCTTCCAACACTAATTCTGGTAGGGCATGACCCAACAACCCTCTGCGAAAAAGCAGCTGCTAACTTTTCATTTATCATAAGATTATGTCCACTAGTTACACTCACCGCACGGTAAATATCATTTTACTCTTACTTCATCAAATTTTGAACACTTGCATCAGATTTGCTCTTAACCTTCCCAGTTAGAGTGAAAAGACAGTTTTTCCTCAAAATTAAATCTCATCCCTGGTAACATCTTAGTAAATTTCTCTGTATCCCCTCTGGCCTTGACCTCCTCCTTAAAATAGTGTGCTCAAAACTAGACAAAATTCTAACCAATGATTTGTATGGGTTTAGCATTACCTCTGCTTCTGTACTCCATACCCCCCCCCCATAATTTATAAAACATAAGAATCATATTTTTTTTGGTCAATATTTGGAATTTTGCATGTGTGTGGAAGATGGCATTACAAAAAAAGCGCAAAATAATGCACATGCAGCAAGTCAAACAAAAGAAAGATTGATGTTGCAGACAAGATTCTGCCAGAAAGGATAACCTAACCTGTTTTCCCTTTGAAAATGCATTTTCAATATTTTCTGTTTTTTGTTTCAGGAGGACATATAGGTTAGCAGACTGGATGGATAGATGTTGGACAAAATTTGAAGTGAAGAATTGAGGTGATTCATTGGAGAGGAAGAATAAGGAGAGCTAATATACACTAAATGGGTAAACTTTAAGAATAGAGGAGCAGAGAGACAATGGTTCAGGTACACATCTTTAAAAATAGGACGATAAGTTGATAAAGCTGTATTTTAACAAGGGCATGACTGTTACACCTCTTCAATCCATTAACAAATCTACTGTTTCTTGGAAGTTAGCCAATTTCCTATCCATGCTACCAAATTCCTTTTGATGCTGTGTGCCTTTATTTCATCAACAAGCCTCCTGGGGCACTGTATACCTCCATCCAACCCACTTTAGCCAATATATACATCCACAATATTTCCTTCATCAAACACTTCCTTATTTCCTCAGAGAACTATTAAATTGGTTAGGCAACTTGCCTTTTACAAATCAGTGTTGGCTGTCGTAAGTTAACCTATGCCTTACTGCATATTAATTGTATCCTATATTATAGCCGTTAGAAGCTTACCCTCTATCAGCTTGGCTAACTGGTCTAATGTTACCTTGTTTATCTCTCTCCTTGACTTGGAGAGATGTTACACTGGCAACTCTCCAGTCCTCTGGTTTATTGATTTCCCAACAGTTTTTCTGTCTTTATTAGCCCTCTATTTTCTCCATCTGATTTTCCTTGTATTAACCCTAGATTTGTTATATACCTCTTTTTTGGTCTAATTCCTATGCTCATTCACAGATTATGGCCTTTACTGTACCTCTTCTTGTGGAAAGATGCCAAGTCAGTACTCTAATCACCTCTGCTTGTCCACAGTCTTACCTGCCAATTTCCCACCTCAAATTTATCTCTGCTAATTCACAGGGAGCGGAACAAGGCGAGGTGCTCAAAAGCAGCAGATGGTGCCACTGGAGTATGGGACAAGATCAAGATGTGAACTTGGTGATAAGGGCCACACTGTTACTATGGCAATTTGAGTGAGGCAGGCGGTGGGAAGTATAGCCAGATGTGGAGGCTTCAGTAAGGGGAAAAGGAGTTGCCATATGCGAGCCAAGTTTCATCCAAAGTCAGGATGCCAATGCAATGATTCACAATAAAGCAATGACCTTGTTCACACGTTCTGGAGGGAAATGCAGATGGGGTGGTGATTGATCTGCTGGCACAGTCTAAAGGGATAGTGGCAAGTGGGTTCAATGGAGGTTAGTTCCTAACATACATGCCAGGCAGGAAGGTTGGCAAGAGAGGTGGATAGGGTTGCTATTTGCAAGGAGGCAGTGACAGGTACCTGAATGGGCTTATCCAAGGGAGATTCAACCCTGGAATGATGGCAGAAGAGTACAACGGCAGAGGAGTAGTGATTGTTTGAGGTACGGATTAGGGCAGCAAATTGACCAAGACAGGAGAAATGAAAGGTGGCATAATTGGGTGACTTGAAGGGGAGGGGACAGAAGAAGGGGCCAAGACAAAGATGAGACATGTTCTGGTCATAAACAGAGGACCAGCCCCCTTACTCCAGGTGCCTTGTATCCAAAATTGTTACATGCGGTAGCTTAATGCTACAATAAAATGTTACAATATCTAATTATACCAACTGTCAACCCACAGGTGCAAACGTCAATAACCTCACCAAACACTAAAGCACTGCACTAAGCAACTCAAATTCAACAGAATTTGTCCTTTTTGTTTTTAAAAAAAGTGAATCTCCCTCTGCAGGTTCAATGGGTAAAGGCACCAATCCCTGGTCTGTCCTGATTCCCCAATGGTTTACTGAATAAAGGCACCAATCCCTGGTCTGTCCTGATTCCCCAATGGTTTACTGAATAAAGGCACCAATCCCTGGTCTGTCCTGATTCCCCAATGGTTTACGGAGTAAAGGCAACAATCCTTGGTCTGTCCCGATTCCCTGATGGAAAAAGGGTGAATTTTGCTTGTAGTAGGGCCTTCAATCAGAGCTAATCACAGTAAAAACTGAATTTACATCCCAAAGTACTTATATGTTGCTTTTCCTTTTCCACCTTACTTGTATGCAACCTGTACAGTGATCTGTGTCACTGGCACAACTAATTTTGTGAAGAGCAAATACCCTCAACTTCCCAGCTGTTTGTTCATGTGGATATTAAAGACCTCATCGTACTATTTGAAAAAGATCAAGATCCTGGCTGCAATCCACCATAAACCTATACAATACAAAAAGATTAATTAGGCGTTCATAGTATCATACAGCACAGAAGGAGGCCATTGGGCCCATCAAGCTGGTTGTGGGACTTCACTAGCACACAATGGTTCTATTTGCTTATAGGACTGAACTTCAAAAACAATTCATTTGGTCAGGTGCAGATATATTTTGAAAAGGTATTATATGAACAAGTATTACAACTTAGGTTCTAGCTCCAAAATGCCAGTCTCTGTTTTTAGCCCTAAAAAGAAAAAGAAAACCAGTCTGATTTTAAAAAAAAGGTTTTAAAAAAAATTTGCCTTACATAAAATACACTTACTTTCTACAAATGATTTTTTCCATGCCATAAACCAAAAGTCTCCAGTTCTTAAGCTAAATACTAATTCAGCTAAAATAAAGAGAGAAAACACTGGAAACATTCAGCAGGTCAGGCAATACCTGTGGCGAGAGGAAGGTAGGGTTAACATTTCAGGTTGTGGATCTTCCATCAGAAGCCTTACTTGCTCTCGAGGCAGTACAAAGAAGGTTCACTCGGCTAATCCCGGGGATGAGGGGGCGGACATATATGAGGAGAGGTTGAGTAGATTGGGACTCTACTCATTGGAGTTCAGAAGAATGAGAGGCGATCTTATTGAAACATTGTGAAGGGGCTTGATCGGGTGGATGCGGTAAGGATGTTCCCAAGGATGGGTGAAACTAGAACTAGGGGGCATAATCTTAGAATAAGGGGCTGCTCTTTCAAAACTGAGATGAGGAGAAACTTCTTCACTCAGAGGGTAGTAGATCTGTGGAATTTGCTGCCCCAGGAAGCTGTGGAAGCTACATCATTAAATAAATTTAACACAGAAATAGACAGTTTCCTAGAAGTAAAGGGAATTAGGGGTTACGGGGAGCGGGCAGGAAATTGGACATGAATTTAGATTTGAGGTTAGGATCAGATCAGCCATGATCTTGTTGAATGGCGGAGCAGGCTCGAGGGGCCGATTGGCCTACTCCTGCTCCTATTTCTTATGTTCTTATGTTCTAAGCCACAGACCTGAAAGGTTCACCGTCTCTTGCTCTCTCCATAGATGCAGCTCCCAGACCTGCTGAGTGTTTCCAGCATTTTCTCTATTTCAAATTCCCAGCATCTGCACTATTTGCTTCTTACTAATTCAGCGACATACTATGGTCACAATTTACAACCAGTACAAAATACTGTGTGTTATGTTACTTTGTACACCTTCTACAAAGTAACAGTTTTGCACTTTTTAAAAAAAAGGGAAACCAGAGTAGCAATTTATTCACTCTTCCCCCCCCCCCCCCCCCCCGATAAACCAAGATGGGCTGAATGGTCATCTTCATCCACAATTATCTTATGAATAAAAATTCTTCCCCACACCAAAATTTTTTTTATTTACTTCATAAATTTAAATATTTTGCATTCTTTGAAACAATCACAGTCCATTCTGTTGAAGATGCTAGGTGTAGCAACATAACTATAAAATAATGCATATTAAAAACTCAGCAGTATTTTGTAATTGCATTTTCTCAAACAAAAACAGTTCTAAAAGCCAAAAATATAACCAGAGAAAATTCATATCTTTTTAAGCTTAGTACCTTTAATAATTTTATGAACAAAAAACTGCAACTTAAGTCACCACATTTATGATTTGATAAGGCATATGATTTTACCTGGATTTCATAAAAGATTTAATGCATTTTATTGGAACATTATTTGCCATTGGAACAACCAGTCCCAACATGAAAGTCTGACCAATCAATTTCTCTTAAAATGGCAGCAAGATCCCAATTACAGGAATGATTCTCTGTATGCATGACAGGAAATATACTTGCAGAAAAATAGCCATTTAAATATAGAATTTTCTAATTAAACCTGATAACTTGTGGTTTTTGCATCTCCTGTAAATGCTGGGTTCAAACATTTCTTAGGCCTAAATTTCATTAATAAAGTAAGTCACACCTGTAATCTGATGCAAAACTTCAGATGACCACATTCATTCCAGGACAGGAAACATTACAAGTTAAAAGTAGGTTATACACAATGTGTTTCCTTTCTCCTTGGTTCCTAATGCTAATTGTTAAAATAAAATTTAAAGCAAAGCTTTTTATTTTATATCAAATTATAAAGCATGTAATCATTTCTCTAGTGTAGTCACAAAATTGAAAAACTGCACCTAAGGTTTCAGTATCTATTCTTTGATGATGTTCCACTAGCAATTTCTAGCAAAAGCAAAATTGAAATATGAATAAATGTTTTGCCTTTTGAATAAAGACTACAGGGGGTTTCCTCACGGTCACACTGATTCCATTTGTACTATACAAGCTCCATCGCAAGAGAGTCCATTAAGCAGAGTCTCCCAGTGTTCTACTGCTGTCAAAGCCATCCTGTTCGTCTTCGGAATCTTCATCTGTAGCTGTGAAGATTTAAAATAAAAATGAACTTTTCAAAAAAGTATTTTGACACACATGTAAAAGTGAACTGACTATATATGCGGTGCCTTTATGGAGCCCTTCACTCACCTGACTAAGGAGCAAAGCTCCGAAAGGTTGTGATTTTAAATAAAGTTGTTGGACTATAACCTGGTGTTGTAAGACTCCTTACATTTGTCCACCCCAGTCCATCACCGGCATCTCCACATCAAGTTTGTTTCAAAATACATTTCACTGGCCAATTTAAACTCCTGCTATGATTAACAAGTAGTTTCAGTTAGTTTACCAAATTTGAAGAGATACACTTGTTTCTATGGCCTACGAAAACGAGATACTAACTAGGCTCGTCACAGTAGGTGCAGTGCTGTGGCTGTGCAGCTATTTTTTCCCCCCTCAATTTTCCTGAAGCCAAGGCAAGATTTTAGTTGCAATACAGACAACTAATCAGCTAACCTGATGACCAAGTGACTACTTTTTAAACCCATCTTCTGGCAGGTTAAAAAGAAATCTAAATGTCAAATGCTCCTAAATTGTTGGAGCAGGTTTGCCATTCCATTGTAGTTTTCTACAAAGTAGGTGGTTTATAAAATTAGTCCCCTGCAAAGTCAAAGATGAATCTCAATAACAAAGTCACAAGGGCTGTTTTTGCACCGGGAACTGGTGTGAAGTGGGCGGCACGTTTGGAATGCGTGCTCAAAGATTGAAGTTAGAGTCTTGCTCCAAACTGGGAGCCACGGCTCATTTCCATAAAAACTGCGAGCCAGAGGCGTCAATATGCAGCTGGCTGGTCAGATCCTTTAGAAAATAGCCCAGCTCGGATGCCAATCCAGTCCGCAGGGGAGTCCTTGGAGGGAGGGGGTGCAGTCACGGCCAGCAATGGCCCACAGTAATGCTGTGGAGACAGGAAGAGCACCACTGCTCCTACTGGCTCCACAATGAAGCAAGCTCTTTAAGTTCTTCGGTGGCCTCAAGCAGTCCTTTTAGAATAATTAAATAAATTTAAAACAGAAATAGACAGTTTCCTAGAAGTAAAGGGAATTAGGAGTTACGGGGAGCGGGCAGGAAATTGGACATGAATTTAAATTTGAGGTTAGGATCAGATCAGCCATGATCTTATTGAATGGCAGAGCAGGCTCGAGGGGCCAATTGGCCTACTCCTGCTCCTATTTCTTATATTCTTATGTTCTTATGGTTAGGCTACATAGATCAAGAAAACTGAATGGAGCATGTTCCACCCAGTTTCTGCTGAATTTGGCATTGGGACCCTGATTAGCATATTCATGTGTTAGCACAGGGCATCCACCCCATTCACTATCTTAATGCCACTATTACATTGTAAATCTGTCTGACTATTTCCCACCAGCAATGCCTTCGGGTCATGCAAAAAAATGGTCCATTTTAAGGAATCTTGTGGAACAGCCGCAACAGTCAACACACCATAATAGACCCACAATGCCTAAGCTCAGAGAATCATAGAATTCTACAGCACAGAAAGAGGCCTTTCAGCCTGCTCTCTAAAAGAACGGTTTACTTACTCCCATTCCCTTCCTTACCCCCTATTCCTTTTAAAATTTTATTTTTCAAATATTTATCCACTTTCCTTTTAACAAAGTTACTAAGGATTCAGCTCTGTTTCTGCTAGGGGATTTCATGCCTTAACAATCCTCTACATAAAAAAAATCTAATGTCTTCCATCCTTCTTTTGGTGATTATTTCAAATGTATGCTCTTTGGTTATGGATTTGTTATAATTTTGAACAGCACGATCATATTTCTTAATCTTTTGTTCTAATGAAAAGAGCCCCAGTTTTTCTTCTCAATTCAAAAATGTTATCCCCATTATCATCTTACTGAATTTCTTCTGCGCTCTCCTCTGGATCTGGACATCTTTCCTAAAGTAAGGCACCCAAAACAGGCCACAATATTCTAGCTGCAGCCTAACCAACAGTGTGGAAAGGATTACCATTATTTCTTTCCTTTTGTACTCGATGGCCCTATTTATAAAACCTAGGATCCCATTTGTAATCTTTTAAAGAATTGCTTTGTCAAGTTTTCCCACTCAAAAGATGTGTGTGTCTACACACTCCTTTTAAGGTTTACCATTTAGTATATATGCCTCCTCCTCATACTTCCTCCCAAAATCACCTCACATTTCTTTGCATTTAATTTCATCAGTTATCCATCTATACCCAATCTACCAACCTGTATGTTTTCCTTGAAGCAGTTTATAGTCCTCTTCAGTTAACTATACTCCCTAATTTTATGCCAGAAAAATGTAACATTTTGTCCCCAAAAGTCCAATTTTTTTTTAATACATCTAAAAATTAGAATCATAGAAAGGTTACAGCATGGAAGGCGCCCATTTGGCCCATCGAGTCCACGCTTTCAAATACTTATCCAGTTCCCTTTTGAAGGCCATGATTGAATCTGCCTCCACCACCCCCTCAGTGCATTCCAGGTCCTAATCACTCACTGTGTAAAAAAGTTTTTCCTCATATCACCTTTGGTTCTTTTGTCAATCACATTAAATCTATGCCCTCTAGTTCTTGACCCTTCATGATTTTGAAACCTCTATCAAATCTCCTCTCAACCGTCTCTGTTCCAAGGAGAACAACCCCAGCTTCTCCAGTCTATCCACGTAACTAAAGTCCCTCATCCCTGGAATCATTCTACTCAATCTCTTCTGCACCCTCTCCAAGGCCTTCACATCTTTCCTAAAAAGTGGTGCCCAGAATGGGACACAATACTCCAGTTGTGGCCGAACCAGTGTTTTATAAAGGTTCATCATGACCGCCTCACTTTTGTACTCTACGCCTCTATTAATAAAGCCCAGGATCCCGTATGCTTTTTAAAACTGCTTTCTCAAGCTGCCGTGCCACCTTCAACGATTTGTGCACATATACCCCCAGATCTGTGTTCCTGGACCCGTTTTAGAATTGTGCCATCTAGTTTATTCTGCCTCTCCTTGTTCTTCCCACCGAAATGTATCACTCTGCATTTTTCTGTGTTAAATTTCATCTGCCATCGTCCACCCATGCCCACCAGCCTGTCTGTATCCTCTTGAAGTTGATCACTATCCTCACTGTTCACTACTCTTCCAAGTTTCGTGTCATCTGCAAATTATGCCCTGTATACCCAAGTCCAAGTCATTAATATATCAAGAAAAGCAGCGGTCCCAGCAACAACCCCTGGGGATCACCACTGTACACATCCCTCCAGTCCAAAAAACAACCGTTCACCACTACTGTTTCCTGTCCCTTAGCCAATTTTATATCCATGTTATAACTGCCCCCTTTATTCCACGGGCTGCAATCTTGATAAGCCTACCATGCAGTACTTCGTCAAACACCTTTGGAAAGTCCATATACACATCAACTGCATTGCCTTCATCTACCCTCTCTGTCACCTCATCAAAAAACTCTTATCGGGTTAGTTAAACACAATTAGCCTTTAACAAATCCATGCTGGCCTTTCCTGATCAATCCACCCTCGTCCAAGTGACTTAATTCTGTCCCAGATTATCGTTTCTAAAAGTTTCCCCACCACCAAAGTTAAACTGACTGGCCTGTAGTTGCTGGGTTTATCCTTACACCCTTTTTTGAACAAGGGTGTAACATTTGCAATTCTCCAGTCCTCTGGCATCACCTCTGTATCTATGGATGTTTGGAAGATTATGGCCAGTACCTCCGCAATTTCCACCCTTACTTCCCTCAGCAATCTAGAATGCATCCCATCCGGACCGGGTGACTTATCTACTTTAAGTATAGCCAGCCTTTCAAGTACCTCTATCAATTTTTAGCCCATCCAGTAGCTCAACAATAACTTCCTTTATTGAGACTCTGGCAGCATCATCTTCCTTGTTAAAGACAGATGCAAATTACTCAATTAGTATCTCAGCCATGCCCTCTGTCACCATGAGTAGATCTCCTTTTTGGTCCCGAAACGGCCCCACCTCCCCTCTTACTACCAGTTTACTATTTATATGCCTGAAGACGACTTTTGGATTCCTTTTTATGTTGGCCACCAGTCTATTCTCATACTTTCCCTTTGCCCCTCATTGCCTTTTTCACTTCCCCTCTTAACACAAGTGAGAACCAGGCAGAATATAGGAAGTTATCAACCTGACATCTGTCATACACCCCTTTTTTCCACTTCATCTTACTCTCTATCGCGGGTCATCCAGGGAGCTCTGGCTTTAGTTGCCCTACCTTTCTCCCTTGTACGAACGTACCGAGACTGTACCCGAACCATCTCCTCTTTAAAGGCTGCCCACTATTCAATTACAGTTTTGCCTGCCAATCTTTGATTCCAATTTACCCGGGCCAGATCTGTTCTCATGCCACTGAAATGAGCCCTCCTCCAATTGAGTATTTTTACTTCAGAGTGGTCCGTATCCTTTTCCATAGCTATTCTAAACCTTATGATACTGTGATCACTGCTCCCTAAATGTTCCCCCACTGACACTTGCTCCACTTGGCCCACCTCATTCCCGAGAACCAAGTCCAGCAATGCCTCCTTGCTCGTTGGGCCAGAAACATACTGGTGAAGAAAGTTATCCTGAGCACATTTCAAAAATTCCTCCCCCACTTTGCCCCTTTAACTATCCTAATATAGACTGGGATAATATAAGTCCCCTATTATCACGACTCTATAGCTTTTGCACCTCTAATTTCCCTGCAAATTTGTTCCTCTATATCCTTCCCACTAGTTGGTGGCCTACAGAATACACCCAGTAGTGTAATGGCATCTCTATTGTTTCTAACTCTAACCAAATAGATTCTGTCCTTGACGACTTCAGGACATCCTCTCTCCAGCGCTGCAATATTCTCCTTAATCAATACTGCCAACCCCATCCTTTCTTTCCTTCCCTATCTTTCCTGAACATCTTGTATCCAGGGATATTTAGTACCCAATCCCACCCTTTTTTGAGACAGGTCTTTGTTATTGCCACATCGTATTCCCATGTGGCTATTTGTGCCTGCAGCTTACCAACCTTGTTTACCACACTTTGTGCATTACACACATACACTGCAAACCAGTCTTAAACTTTCTTGTACTCAGTCTGATCCCACCAAATACCGTACTGTTTCTTGCTCTCCTGATCCTTTGTGCACCTTGTTTTTCCTTTCCAATGCTTCATCCTGGTGCCCATCCTCCTGCCAAACTAGTTTAGTTTAAACCCCCAGCACTAGCGAACCTCCCCACTGCATTGAGGTGCAACCCGTACAGCCTGTACAGGTCCCACCTCCCGAGAACTGGTCCCAATGCCCCAGGAATCTAAAGTCCTCCCTCTCTGCACCAGCTCTCCAGTCACACATTCATTTGCTCTATCCTCCTATTTCTATACTTGCTAGCTCGTGGTACCAGGAGTAATCCTGAGATTACAAACTTTGAGGTCCTGCTTGTTAATCTCTTTCCTAACTCCTTAAAATCTGCCTGCAGGACCTCATCCCTCTTTCTACCTAGGTTATTGGTACCGATATGGACCAAATTATATATCTCGATCGCAAATGGTCCCAACACTGCACATCATTCTAGTCCAAAAAACATCCATGATTCTTTTATGTCCTTTAACTAAATTCCAATCCATGCTGCCACTCTCTTTAATACCATGTGTCTTAATTTTATGACCAAGCCTCTTTTGTGGTACCTTTTGAAAAACCCATAAACATTTACTCCATTTCCTTTATCAATGCATTCCATTTATTTTTTGAAAAGAATGTTTTGTCAGACACAACTTGCCTTTCACAAATCCATGCTGGCAGTCCTGAATTAAACCTATGTTTTTCTAGATATTAATTTTATCTCTTTTTATAGGCTCTAGCTGCTTACAAATATAGGGCTATATATTTGTAACTATCTTTCTTGAACTTCTTTTTAAAAAAGTGTTCATAATATTGTTGTTACCTGCTAGTCATTCTTCATACCCGCTCAGCCATTCTAATAGTTTTTGTTTCTGTATATTTGCTATATGCCACTTGATTGTCTTTGTATTGTTTGCCCTGCATGTCACATGCCCCCAAGGAGAGGTGGAAACCAGGGAACTATAGACCAGTTAGCCTAACATCTGTTGTGGGGAAAATGCTGGAGTCTATAATTAAAGGATAGGGTGACTGAACACCACGAATTTTCAGTTAATCAGAGAGAGCCAGCATGGATTTGTGAAAGGTAGGTCGTGCCTGACAAACCTGATTGATTGTTTTAAAGAGGTGACTAAAGTGGTGGACAGGGGAATGTCAATGGATGTTATTTATATGGACTTCCAGAAGGCATTTGATAAGGTCCCACATAAGAGACTATGAGCTCAGTTAGAAGCCCATGGAATCAAGGGAAAAGTATGGACTTGGTTAGGAAGTTGGCTGAGCGAAAGGCGACAGAGAGTAGGGATAATGGGTAGGTACTCACATTGGCAGGATGTGACTAGTGGAGTCCTGCAGGGATCTGTCTTGGGGCCTCAATTATTCACAGTATTTATTAACTACTTAGATTAAGGCATAGAAAGTCTCATATCTAAGTTTGCCGATGACACAAAGATTGGTGGCGTTGTAAGCAGTGGAGATGAAAACATAAAATTACAAAGCGATATTGATAGATTAGGTGAATGGGCAAAACTGTGGCAAATGGAATTCAATGTAGACAAATGTGAGGTTATCCAGTTTGGATCAAAAAAGGATAGGACAGGGTACTTTCTAAATGGTAAAAAGTTAAAAACAGTGGATGTCCAAAGGGACTTAGGGGTTCAGGTACATAGATCATTGAAGTGTCATGAACAGGTGCAGAAAATAATCAAGGCTAATGGAATGCTGGCCTTTATATCTAGAGGACTAGAGTACAAGGGGGCAGAAGTTATGCTGCAGCTATACAAAACCCTGGTTAGACCACACCTGGAGTACTGTGAGCAGTTCTGGGCACCGCACCTTCGGAAGGACATATTGGCCTTGGAGGGAGTGCAGCGTAGGTTTACTAGAATAATACCTGGACTTCAAGGGTTAAGTTACGAGGAGACATTACACAAATTGGGGTTGTATTCTCTAGAGTTTCGAAGGTTAAGGGGTGATCTGATCGAAGTTTAAGATATTAAGGGGAACGGATAGGGTGGATGGAGAGAAACTATTTCCGCTGGTTGGGGATTTTAGGAGTAGGGGGGCACAGTCTAAAAATTAGAGCCAGACCTTTCAGGAGCGAGATTAGAAAACATTTCTACACACAAAGGGTGGTGGAAGTTTGGAACTCTCTTCCACAAACGGCAATTGATACTAGCTCAATTGCTAAATTTAAATCTGAGATGGATAGCTTTTTGGCAATCAAAGGTATAAGGGATATGGGCCAAAGGCAAGTATATGGAGTTAGATCACAGATTAGCCATGATCTTATCAAATGGCAGAGCAGGCACGAGGGGCTGAATGGCCTACTCCTGTTCCTATGTTCCTATGGAAGTCTCAGTTTATTTTTATTTTTTAGTACTCATCTAGGGAATTCCAAAAAATACAGGAACACCCCACTAG
Source organism: Heptranchias perlo (assembly GCF_035084215.1). Taxonomy (NCBI): domain Eukaryota; kingdom Metazoa; phylum Chordata; class Chondrichthyes; order Hexanchiformes; family Hexanchidae; genus Heptranchias; species Heptranchias perlo. The sequence continues at coordinate 43,129,829 of NC_090331.1, read as the reverse complement.
TTGGTGCCACACCCTAGTACAGATAACAGATTCCAAACATTCATTCCATACCACTTGCGGTTTTAGATTTTAAAAATTCTAAGCAAAACACAAGAAAGCCCAGTTTTAACCTTCGGGTGAGATTCAGACAGATGCAAATCTGCTCTGCTTGAATTACTAACCAAAGACTCTGATATTAAGGCCTTGAGATCATGGTAATAGTTATGCAATGCTGCATCCTGTATTCTTCCACAGCCACATTGCCATCAAAGGAGAACCAGATCAGGGAAGGCCTTATGCAGGCCAAAAGGTGAATGATTCAAATCACTGACAACAGACTGGTTATCTGACCCAATTTACCAATAAATGGGACTAAGAACATAGTAATCAACTGGACAGGTTACTGGCCAACATGTTGCACAAAAAACGAGCAAGCCATTTCAAGAGTATACTTTCAGAATGATCAGTCAAGAAATCTATTTTTAAGCCAATTCCACAAATTGGGGTGAACTGGTTTCAAGGTAGATTTTATTTTCCTTGCTTTTTTTTAATATTCATTCATGGGATATGGGCATCGCTGGAGAGGCTGGCATTTATTGCCCATCCCTAGTTGCCCTTGAGAAGGTGGTGGTGAGCCGCCTTCTTGAACTGCTGCAGTCCGTGTGGTGAAGGTTCTCCCAGTGCTGTTAGAAAGGGAGTTCCAGGATTTTGACCCAGCGAAGATGGAACGGCGATATATTTCCAAGTCGGGATGGTGTGTGACTTGGAGGGAAACGTGCAGGTGGTGTTGTTCCCATGTGCCTGCTGCTCTTGTCCTTCTAGGTGGTAGAGGTCATGGGTTTGGGAGGTGCTGTTGAAGAAGCCTTGGCAAGTTGCTGCAGTGCATCCTATGGACGGTACACACTGCAGCCACTGTGCGCCGGTGGTGAAGAGAGTGAATGGGGTGCCAATCAAGCGGGCTGCTTTGTCCTGGATGGTGTTGAGCTTCTTGAGTGTTGTTGGAGCTGCACTCATCCAGGCAAGTGGAGAGTATTCCATCACACTCCTGACTTGTGCCTTGTAGATGGTGGAAAGGCTTTCGGGAGTCAAGAGGTGAGTCACTTGCCGCAGAACACCCAGCCTCTGACCTGCTCTTGTAGCCACAGTATTTATAATGGCTGGTCCAGTTAAGTTTCTGGTCAATGGTGACCCCCAGGATGTTGTTGGTGGGGATTCGGCGATGGTAATGCCGTCGAATGTCAAGGGGAGGTGGTTGGACTCTCTTGTTGGAGATGGTCATTGCCTGGCATGAATGTTACTTGCCACTTATGAGCCCAAGCCTGGATGTTGTCCAGGTCTTGCTGCATGCGGGCTCGGACTGCTTCATTATTTGAAGGGTTGCGAATGGAACTGAACACTGCTACCATCAGCGAACATCCCCATTTCTGACCTTATGATGGAGGGAAGGTCATTGATGAAGCAGCTGAAGATGGTTGGGCCTAGGACACTTCCCTGAGGAACTCCTGCAGCAATGTCCTGGGGCTGAGATGATTGGCCTCCAACAACCACTACCATCTTCCTTTGTGCTAGGTATGACTCCATCCACCAGAGATTTTTCCCCGATTCCCATTGACATCAATTTTACTAGGGCTCCTTGGTGCCACACAGTCAAATGCTGCCTTGATGTCAAGGGCAGTCACTCACCTCACCTCTGGAATTCAGCTCTTTTGTCCATGTTTGGACCAAGGCTGCAATGAGGTCTGGAGCCGAGTGGTCCTGGCAGAACCCAAACTGAGCATCGGTGAGCAGGTTTATAGGTGAGTAAGTGCTGCTTGATAGCACTGTCGACGACACCTTCCATCACTTTGTTAATGATGGAGAGTAGACTGATGGGGCGGTAACTGGCCGGATTGGATTTGTCCTGCTTTTTGTGGACAGGACATACCTGGGCAATTTTCCACATCGTCAGATGCCACTGTTGTAACTGTACTGGAACAGCTTGGCTAGAGGCGCAGCTAGTTCTGGAGCACAAGTCTTCAGCACTACAGCCGGGATGTTGTCGGGGCCCATAGCCTTTGCTGTATCCAGTGCACTCAGCCGTTTCTTGATATCACGTGGAGTGAATCAAATTGGTTAAGACTGGCTTGTGTGATGGTGGGGATATCGGGAGGAGGCCGAGATGGATCATCCGCTCGGCACTTCTGGCTGAAGATGGTTGCAAACGCTTCAGCCTTGTCTTTTGCACTCACGTGCTGGATTCTGCCATCATTGAGGATGGGGATGTTTGCAGAGCCTCCTCCTCCTGTTAGTTGTTTAATTGTCCACCACCATTCATGACTGGATGTGGCTGGACTGCAGAGCTTTGATGTGCTCTGTCTATAGCATGTTGCTTCCACTGTTTAGCATGCATGGAGTCCCGAGTTGTAGCTTCACCAGGTTGACGCCTCATTTTTAGGTACGCCTGGTGCTGCTCCTGGCATGCTCTTCTACACTCCTCATTGAGCCAGGATTGATCCCCTGGCTTGTTGGTAATGGTAGAGTGAGGAATATTGCAGGCCATGAGGTTACAGATTGTGCTCAAATACAATTCTGCTGCTGTTGATGGCCTACAGCGCCTCATGGATGCCCAGTTTTGAGCTGCTAGATCTGTTTTGAATCAATCCCATTTAGTACGGTGGTAGTGCCACACAACACGTTGGATGGTGTCCTCAGTGCGAAGACGGGACTTGGTCTCCACAAGGACTGTGTGGTGGTCACTCCTACCTATACTGTCATGGACAGATGCATTTGCGACAGGTAGATTGGTGAGGACGAGGTCAAGTAAGTTTTTCCCTCGTGTTGGTTTGCTCACCACCTGCCCCAGGCCCAGTCTGGCAGCTAAGTCCTTCAGGACTCGGCCAGCTTGGTCAGTAGTGGTGCTACTGAGCCACTCTTGGTGATGGACATTGAAGTCCCCCACCCAGAGTACATTCTGTGCCCTTGCTACCCTCAGTGCTTCCTCCAAGTGGTGTTCAACATGGAGGACTGATTCATGAGCTGAGGGAGGGCAGTAGATGGTAATCAGCAGGAGGTTTCCTTGCCCATGAGATTTCATTGGGTCCAGAGTCAATGTTGAGGACTCCCAGGGCCACTCCCTCCTGACTGTATATCACTGTACTACCACCTTTGGTCGGTCTGTCCTGTCGGTGGGAGAGGACATACCCAGGGATGGTGATTTTCCTTGCTCCCTCTAAATGGTTCTTCTCTGTGCAGCACTAGCTGGGGTAATGTTCTGCAGGTAACAGCTGCATCTCGCACCTAGCTAAAGTGGCTATTCTTGATATGTAAGCTTAGCGTGTAGTTGCCAACAGGCTATGTGATCTTGGAGGGCACCACAGCCAAAATATAGTTATTTTCTGTCCATATATGCACACTTTCTAACAGGGATCACAAAAGTGGGAACCCCAGATTATAATTTCTCCTCCCTGGCCATTGTTGCTGAGGCTAATTGTACTTGCCTAATGCTGCCCAACGGAAATCAACTTTAATCAACAAAGCCATCAAGGATATTACTACTGAAGTTATTAATAAATGGTCACTTAAATTGGCACTCCTGCTTCCAGATGCAATTCACTACATTCAATTCACTCCACGTGATATCAAGAAACAGTTGAGTGTACTGGATACAGCAACGGCTATAGGCTCAGACAACATCCCGGCTGTGGTACTGAAGACATGTGCTCCAAAAGTAACCAAGCCCTTAGCTAAGCTGTTCCAGTACAGCTACAATACTGGCATCTACTTGACAATGTGGAAAATTGCCCATATATGTCTTGTCCACAAAGAACAGGACAAATCCAACCCAACGAATTACCACTCCGCCAGTCTATCCCAATCATCGGCAAAGTGATGAAAGGAGTCATCAACAGTGCTATCAAGCAGCACTTACTCACCAGTAGCCTGCTCACCGATGCCCGGTTTGGGTTGTATCAGGACCACTCGGCTCTGGACATCATTACAGCCTTGGTCTAAATATAGATACGGCCTGAATTTAAGGTGAGGCAAGAGTGACTGTCCTTGACAACAAGGCAGCATTCAAGTGTGTGGCATCAAGGAGCCCAAGTAAAATGTCACTAATGAAATGATCATTCTCTCAGACAACTGTTCAACAATGGGATGTACTGTTCAATGTTGCATCAGTGTTACATTCTCTCTTCTCCCAGCCAACCAACAACGAAGATGGTTCAGAGTGCAACCATCCAGCATTCATCAACTACAACACAACAGGGACTATATTTAGCACTCGTCTCCAAAGATGCTTTTTGCAAGGAGTGCAATCTCAACAACTAGCCAACAAGCTTACTCCAACTGTGAATAGCAGAATCAAAAAAAACACAGCACTAACAGACTGCAAATCACATATTGCAGTATAATTGGGAAGATGGAGATTCTTTAACTTTACATCAAGGTCCATAATATTTTCTCTCAGCTGGAGATTACTTTTTCTTGTAAGGTTATTGGCAACATCAGCAGATTGAGGGACCTGCAGCTATGCCTTTTTGAATACTTAGTGTACCCAGTTTCCCTAATCAGCAATACAAAACTGGTGAACTGAGTTAGAATATGGGTGCTCAGGGTTATTTTAAAATGGATCACTACTTTTTAGAAATACTACACAGGTTAATCCTTAAAATAAACTCCTTTAAATAAGGAGTCTTATCTTCAATAATAATTTGGAAGTACTGGTTACTGCAAAAGGGATAGGACGGGACGGGTGGGAAGACGAGGCAAATGAGATTTGGCTTAGAGAAAAGTTAGTGATACAACAGCATGAGCGAACAAAGGCACCAACAGTCCTCTCAGCTGGAACCTAAAGAGAAAAAAGTTAATTTTTGCTAATATTGTAGACCCATTTCAAATGCTTTCACATGTTTGTAAGTTTGTTCTTTTCACCAATTAAGTCTACCATATACTAAAGTGCTCCTGTCCTTACTAGAAGCTCAAAAGAAAAATGAACTGCTGACAAGTTAGCACAGATGCAACTTAAATCTAAGTGGATTTCTCTTGCCATCTTTCAGATGTGTCGTCAGTCTTCCGAACCATACACTGTTACCACTCATTGCTACAGAAGCTGCTTAAATACCATCAGCAACCGTCTACCTAAAATTAACACTACCTCACAAAAAAGCCAGGACTAGTTAGGTGGCACTACTGCATTTTATAACAGCTCGCCCAAAGTATTGTTCATGAGTTGGAGGATATGCTGTTTTACAACAATGACGATGTAATACACAATGTATTATTGTCAAGGCCGCTGATTTTATAGTGACTAAGTCAACTTTTGTTTTTATTACATTGTATATATTATGAGACTTCAATTGATGTTCTGAGCATAGAATTCTATCTATTTTTGTGAAAACTGAATAAGAGGCCTTGAATATCTGATTCTAGGATAGCCTGCAAGATAAAGGCAAAATGAAGTAGATTGAAAAAGTTTGTACATGGAGTTCAACAGTATTGGGAAAAAATTGTGGATGTTAACAGCAGTTATGGGGATTGCTAAGTTTTTATAGTTTGGGAGGGCGCTTCTGGGGTACAGCAGTACTGTGTAGGGTTAACCTGGGTTTGGTGGCAGCACACGGATGTGATGTGGGGCTTAATTTACTCATGATTGCTTGAATCTGGAAGTAATGAGGGATCCCAGGATGCGTCAATATTGGGGACGGGACCCGAGGAGATTTCAGCATTGGAGGAGTGGGGTTCTGTAGTCTGGGTGCCTCAGCAGAGGCAAATAGACAGGTGTCTACTGTTATTGGGGGGGGGGGGGGGGGGGGGGGGGGGGGGGGGGGGAGAAAAAAGAGAGGAGTTGGTGGCTACATGTTCTTCCTACACGCAACAGCACAGAGATCATCCTGGATATGACAGCACTAGGATAGGATAGGATAGGATAGGATAGGAGAAAAAAGTAATCCTCGAGCTGCCACTGAAGCAGCATGAGATTTTGGGTTGCAGATGGACAACTGAATGCAGACTGCCCTGTTCCTAACCCACCTCGTCTGTCAGCCCAGATCCCAGGCCGAATCTTTTTAAAAAAAAAACACAACAGCCACTGTTGCTATATGTGGGGAAACATAGCATATGAAGTGCTTAAAACCAGCTTCAGACCAGGATCTCAAGAGAATGGCCTGATGTCCATTAGCAGTTTGCAGCATTTTTCACTTGTACTCAATGTCAACTTTTCTCACTTGGTCTTTCCCCTCTCCCTGAACCCCGACATTTCTTTCCTCCTTTACCTCCCACTCTTACTCCTCTTTCACTTTTGCCATTTTCCTCCCTCCCCCGTTTGTCGTCTTTCCATTCACCCCTCTCTCTATACACACCCACCTCAGTCAGCTGAGAAAATTCTAACAATTTACCTCAGAACCACGAGGTAAAAGTTCAGTGGTAGCACTCTCACCTCTGAATCAAAAGCTTGTGAGATCAAGCTGCACTCTAGGACTCGAGCACAGAATCGAGACTGACTCCAGTGTAATGCTGAGGGAGTGCTACATTGTCAGAAGTGTCATCTATCGGATGAGACCGGAGGACCCACCTGACCTCTCAGATGGATGTAAAAGATCCCATCGCACTATTCGAAAAGCAGGGAAATTCTCGCAGTGCCCTGACCAACATTTATCCCTCAATCACCACAACATTTTAACTTGTCTTTTATCTTGTTGCTGTTTCTGGGACCATGCAGTGTGCAAATTAGCTGACATGTTTCCACACGTTACAACAGTGACTACACTTCAATTACATTTAATTCATTGGCTGTGAAATGCTTTGGGACATCCTTAAGTCATGAAAGGCACTATATAAATGCAAGTTTTCTTTACAGTTTACATTTGTTTCAGGTTGTTAATCCCATAAAAATTCAATTAGATCTTATATTCATTGCCCACCCCAGTTTTGAGAAGCCAGATTTGTACAGGCCTCAGAACAGTACAATCTACCTTAAAGATAGAGCTCAGAAGTCTGAAATAAGTATAACTCTAAGTTTTAATTGTGGCAGAAATGAAGTGTTTTACAGGAAGTGCATGCTAAAAGCAAGATTTTTATTATGTTAACAAGCAAATCACCTGTGGTGACGCTTAGAGAGTTGGAGCACGTTTCATCCAACACAATGTACAAAATACAAAAGGTCACTAACTTAGCTGGTGAGCAAATAAGTTAAATTACATTTTTATTAGAGTATTGTGGGAAGTTGGAATTCAAACTTAAAAATAAAAACTATGATTATGTGCATTTGCACATAAATGTGTTGTTCATTAAGGAGAGAAGGATTAAGTGGTTTAATGAAGAATAGAATACGGTGGGTATATTTTAGATGCTCAGAATAAAAGGGAATGTTGGTTAAAATGAATAAGTAAATGTAAAAATAGAGTAAATGGAGAGAAATTATTTACAAATTCAAATGTAATTAATTGAATCTGAAATTTGAGAGTGTAAAGCTTTTTATAATCATAGAGGTTTATGAATAAAGGGAATGGAATTGCAAATGAATGTGAAATATATTCTAAAGCGGGTATATGTGCACAAATCTTTGAAGGTGGCAGGACAGATTGAGAAAGCAGTTAAAAAAGCATATGGGATCCTGGGCTTTATAAATTAGAGGCATTGAGTACAAAAGCAAGGATGTTATGTTGAAGCTTTATAAAACACTGGTTTGGCCACATGTGGAGTATTGTGTCCAATTCTGGGCACTGCACTTTAGGAAGGCTGTCAAGGCCTTAGAGAGGGTACAGAAGAGATTTACTAGAATGGTTCCAGGGATGAGGGACTTTAGTTACGTGGATAGACTGGAGAAGCTGGGGTTCTCCTTAGAGCACAGAAGGTAGAGTGGAGATTTGATAGAAGTGTTCAAAAATCAAGGGTTTAGATAAAGTAAATAAAGAGAAACTGTTCCTATTGACGGACGGGTCGAGAACTAGAGGACACAGATTTAAGATGATTGCCCAAACAGCCAAAGGCGACATGAGGAAACACCTTTTTTTTCTTAAATGCAGCGAGTAGCTATGATTTGGAATGCGCTGCCTGAAAGGGTGGTGGAAGCAGATTCAACCATGGCTTCCAAAAAGGAATTGGATAAATAATTGAAGGGAAAAAGCAGGGGAAAGGGACTAATTGGATTGCTCTTGCAAAGAGCTGGCACAAGCTCGATGGGCCAAATGGCCTCCAACTGTACTGTAACCATTCCATGATTCTATATCAATGTATTTATGCAACTAGTGTACTTCTGTGGCATTGTTCATGATAATTTACCATCTCTTCCAACTTAAGATATAAAAGGTGGAGTGATGTCATCTGGGCAATTTATTTATTAAATGCAGGTACTGGGAATGGAATGTATAGATATTCAGATTGGGGCAATGTATCAAGTGAAAGATAACACTGGGCATGTATTTTATTGACATTTATTTTAAGATTGGTGGCAAAAAAGACAGGAGAAGGAATGAGGCAGGCCTGAAGTTGAAAGTTTTGGAGGGTAGCCAGTGTGGGGCTACAGGCCTGCAGTTTAAATTTCTTTTCAGGAGCATGGCTAGAGACCCAAGATATTTTTTTAAAAATAGCCAACAGGAAATAAAGGATGGGAGAGGCTGGCAAAATTGGCTGAGGCAGTGTGTGAGGCATGGTGTTGCAGGGAGGTGGTGGGGGGTTGGGGGTAATAGCAGGGAAGGCAATATTTTAAAAAAACTTCAAAATATTAAAAAGAAAAAATGTAAAAAGCTACCCAAATTTAGGCAGACAGGCTGAGGATAAGTAGACAGGCTGAGTTGTTCACATGTTGCTGGCTGTGCTTTGGGATTGGAAAACTGTATAGCCCAATATGGTGGTACAGCTGGATTTGCTGTGTGACAAGGACCTAAGACAACTCATTGCTTAGGTTAGTGGAAAATCCCATTAAAGCACCACCTACTGGCATGACAGGGAATCATGAAAACTAAAGTGACCGTTTAATATTTCAAAACCCACATATGGATTTTAATATACTATTATATAAACGACACACACGTTAAAGTTGGGAGACACTTCATAAACTCACTCCACAAACTTACCAAGTGCCCAGAGCCTGAAATTACATTGCGACAGGTGGCATAGCACAATTGAATGGAAAGTGTTGATTGCAATTTACAAATGGTAAACATTGACACAAAAGTGTGACCAAGAACCATGACAACCAAAGCTTCTGGACAGGAATTTAGCACCGTAGACAGAATCTTTAATGCAATATTTTTGCATTGATTAATCAGTATGATTTGTATGAGTACTTTGTATAGACAGACAATCAAAATTTATTACATTTTATACTTGTGCATGCATTTGGGGGAGGGCGGGGGGGCGGTGGAGATTGTGTTTTTGTTGGTGAGTGTCTAACAGTGGCCATGTTAACAGACAAGAAAATGGGGCATACTGGTAAAATTGACAATGTAGCACTCACAACATTGAACTTTGCACAATACAAACACCAAATTGGGCACAAAGGTTAGTGTACTTGCTTTGCAGCTCATTAAATGGGCAGAAAATTGGGTGACCCTTAGTGCTCGATATTCCAATTTACACTTATTGCACAAAGCTTGGAGTCCGGAGTACAACATTATAAAACCGGCCCCACAGACTTTACGGTGATGTGGTTGTCAAGGGCATGGGGTTATTTGGAGTTTGTTATGAAAGTATAAACAGTTTAATGTTGGATGGCAGAGGGGAAGGTATAAAACATTAGGAGCAAGCAGGAAAGGCCACAGAGCTTTCACCCAGCGTTAGGTCGCTCCTAATCCGTCATCGGTGTCGGAGTACAACGCACGCACGCACACACGCGCTGAAAGTATTTAGCTTGGCAGAGGGAAGAGAAGTATGTAGTGTATAGGTTCCTGGCCCTCTCCTACCAAAGCCCATGACCATCCTTGCCGTGTTGCCAGATCCTGCCCCAGCACTACCAGAAGCCAGGACCTTCACCTGTGAGCAAAACCCAATTTTGAGAATAGGGAGTCTGGCAGCATTGGAAGAAAAGATGGGAGGTCCCAAAATGTGGCAGCACAGTAAGGTCAGTCTTTGAGTCCAACAGTGTAGTGTAGCTGAACAGAGAATCTCAAGGATTCAGCCCCCACTATCCCATCAAACTGCCACACTTCAGAACTGTTTGCCCCCACCAATCACTTTCACTCACCTCCCAACTTCTTTCGCCATCTTCCCCCTGCTCCAGTCCCTCTTTGCTTTCCCTACACTTCCCTCCCACCATTCCATTCCTCTTGGGATGGTAATCTGTGTTTAGTTACCAAATCAGATTGTTTGCAAAAAACAAAAAAAAACAGCCACTGGAAATACAACCTTATTGGTCCCTGGCCCTCTCCTACCAAAGCCCATGACCATCCCATGAAGGAAGGAAACATTTACGCTCATTCAATAGTAAATTTAAATTGCATAAAAAGAGAAAAAAAAGTTTTAAAATACCTTCGACCACATTGGGGGCATGTTCAAACACAATGAAGGAATCATCCACACAAATGAGTATTGCTCAAATACAGGCAAGTCTGACAATTTTAAGAATACCCTCAGTTGACTAAAGAATGCAATTCAATAACTACTTGCATTTATATAGCGCCTTTAACGCAGGAAAGTATCCGAAAGCGCTTCACAGGAGCGTTAGCCAAAAATGGACAACAAGCCAAAGAAGGAGATATTAAGAAGGGGCGAGTAAAAGTTTGGTCAAAAAGGTAGGTTTTAAGGAGGGTTTTAAGAGAGGGGAGTGGAGGGCACAGAGAAGTTTAGGGAGAGACTTCCAGAGCTTAGGGTGTAGACGATTTAAGGCACAGCTACCAATGGTGAGACAAAGGGAGTGGGGAATGTGTAAGAGGCCAGAGTTGTTGGAGTGTTGTAGGGCTGTAGGGCTGGTTTTAGGGTGGGCAAGGCCATGGAGGGATTTGAAGACAAAGTCTGGTGACGTTTGTACATCTTGCCAACATCACACACCCCCAAGCTTTGCTTGAGCATTCAGTGCAGAACTGACATGAACTGAACTGGCATGAAAAGCTGGATAACTTGATCCGAACATAAGTATAGAGAGCATTACTACATAGTAACTACAAAGACATACCAGGATAGAGGTCCTTGAAAAAGACAGCAACCACCTCAGTATGATTTGGAACACTGTCTGAGACAAGACTGCATGCTTGAGTATCTCAGGATCATTCAGTGATATCGATCAAGACAATATAGAGATTGAGTCAGTATTAATCTTCAGGGACCCCCATCCTCACTGTTTGTGATATAAAACAGCGATTCTGGTGAGGTACTACTAATTTACAGCCTGATCTTTTGGTTTCTTTTACAATCAGGTGATGATTTTAATTGGGTAGTTATTGGATAGTATTTACTTGGCCTCATGAGTGATACCAACATAAATTCCTAAAGATGGAAGAGGCATCTCCAGAAGCTTATCAGCATATTGGAAAACTGCAAATGGGGGAGGGGGGCAGATGTAGATGTTTAAATTACTACTGCTCCACTGAGAATCATTGTTTTATGGCACAGAAGTCATTTAAAACTTGGAGGTCTCTGAAACCTGATGCACACATTTACTAACTGTTCAGTCAATAAAAATGCTCAAACTAAATTTCTTTTTTTTAAAAAAAAGACATCTTTACATGCTTTATAGTATCTATTTGCAGCATATGGGATCAAAACTTCTGAAATTTGCTTGTACTTGGACTACAACAACAGCTTGCATTTATATAGCACCTTTAATGTAGCAAAACGTCCCAAGGCGCTTCACAGGAGAGTTATCAAAAAATATTTGACACCGAGCCAAGCAAGGAGATATTAGGACAGTTGACAAAAGCTTGATCAAAGAGGTAGTTTTTAAAGGAGCGCCTTAAAAGGAGGAGAGGGAAGTGAGGTTTAGGGAGGGAGTTCCAGAGCTAAGGGCCTAGGAAGCTGAAGACACAGCTGCCAATGGTGGAGCGATTAAAATCGGGGATGTGCAAGAGGCAATAACTGGAGGCGCACAGAGACCTTGGAGGGTTGTAGGGCTGGAGGAGGTTACAAAGATAGGGAGGGGCAAGGCCATGGAGAGACTTGAAAACAAGGATGAGAATTTTAAAATCGTGGCATTCCCAGACAGGAGCTAATATAGGTCAGCAAGCACAGGGGCGATGGGCGAACGGAACTTGGTGAGAGTTGGGATACGGGCAGCAGAGTTTTGGATGAGCTCAAGTTTATGGAGGGTGGCAGGTGGGAGGCCAGCCAGGAGAGTATTTGAATAGTCGAGTCTCGAGGTAACAAAGGCATGGATGAGGATTTCAGCAGATGAGCTGAGGCAGGAGTGGAGATGGGCGATGTTACGGAAGTAGGCGGTCTTGGTGATGGAGCGCATATGTGGTTGGAAGCTCATCTCAGACAGACTAAAAATAGAGTACAGTTCCAATAATGGGCAACAAAGACCACTGGACCGATCACAGATAAAGGCCCTAATGAGTATATGAAAAACCTACTTTCAAGATCTTGTATGTGCTGCTGAAGGGTTCTTGCCAGGTGGATGAACTGAAAGCAAGAGTGAATAATGTCAAAACCACAAAAAAAATGATTAAAACCACATACCTGGCTTCACCCAATGTACCAAGAGGGGCAAAAAGTCAGTACAACTCAAATATATCATCCAGCTGGTAGATAACCTTATACTGATCTGCTGTGCTGAATTAGAAATGTTAATGTTTAGTATATGGTTGGTGCAATTTTGAACTTAAGTGCTGGTAATATATTCCATCACTGTATCCTTTTCCAATTTAGTAGCTGAACTAGTTCATCAAATACTGTGTTAGTGAAACTCAAATGTTGTACAACTTTCTAAATAAGGTATAATGAAGCTACCAAATAGTACTTAGCATCTTATTTATGCTTTTGAATCCCTTTGTTATTAAAAGGAAGTTAAATGATCTCTTCACTAGTTGCTCTCCTAGCATTGCAGATAGTTTTAGAACTTTGCTGCCCACAGTGACAAAGCATCGAAGTGACTTAATTACATTCTATCTACAGTTAAGCTGACAATAGCTCTGCAATCGTTTACTGAGAAAAGAGACAGTCACTTTGATGCCAAGCAGTTTGTCAAAAAGGGGAAAAAATGTTAAAAAATAGGAGGTGCTTTAAAGTTAGTCTAGTTTATTAGTTTGCACTATTCAGATTAACTATTCTTGTATTACACATTTCACTTATATGCTTACCCGAAGTCTAGTCCTCGTCTCACTTGTACCGCCCATCATGTCAGAAAATCTCTGCTCACACAGATGAAGTAACAGAACAAGGTAGAGACCAGAACTGATGAATTCATACTGTGCCTAAAACAGATCGTAAAGGATTTGAAAGTATACACACAGTATCTAAAAATTTAAAATCCTTACCACTGATAAGCGAATATGCAAAAATTCATGGGATTCAACCATCTTTTCCTGTTATGAATAAGAGACATTACACAAGTACATATATAGCATAGACTTGCAAAGCAAGAGTATTTTTCAGTTATCAGTCCTGTGAAACTCTGAACGGCAAAGTGATCTTATATAAAACGGTCTGCAAATTTCAATTTTAAACTTTTTGCATAGTCACAAAAAATTGCCTACCCCAGCCAAGTTAGAATAGAACCACACAAAGTCCTCATTGTAAACTACTAACTGTTGTGCATTCTATAAAATGTTTAATACCAGCACTGAGCATAACTCAATTATGGGTAGGTTCATGAAAGGTAGATCAGACTTAAATGAAGATAACCTCCACATTCCAATGGAAAGTTAGACAACTCAATAATGAAAGTTACAAAGGAGGCAACGCAAGACTTTCCAGCATTGTGACTTTGCTGCCCGTACCCCTTTGGTTCTTTTAAACCACACTGAAACTGATAGCAGGTGGAGAGGGTGCCTTGCTAGCAAACGTTAGAAGAGATCCCAGTGCAATACCAGGACAAAAGAGGAAGATTAGGAGAGTACACGTGGGTTATGCTAACGTCAGATTTTGGACTATCTAGGATGTCAAGATGAAGGTAAACCATTTGCCTTTCCTCTTCCAATTTTCTTCTCTTCGATCAATGCTGAAAGCATTGACTACTTGTTCAGTGAAGATTTCACTGTGTGGGTCACTCTCCAGAACCTTACCCAAGTGGCTCTTTTTCATGTGACCTTTCACAGGAAATGTTGGCAGGCATCACAACCAACCTGATCCTGTCCTGAGCAGAGATTTACACACCATACACTTCCAGCAGCAGTTGCTATGTACCCTAGGAACAGCAACCCTGGCCAATTTTTCGCTTCCTGACCCGGGGACATTGAAGCTAATTAGTGTCCCAAAGGGGCTTTGAGGCCAAGTGACGGTCACTCTGGCAGGAATTAGTCAACTCAGCACAGATCAGGCATCAAACCTGGGAGCTTCCTTACCTCTATGCCTCAGATACTCATTGAACAAACTCAGCGAGTCATCAGGGCACTTGAACATGCATTTGTGGTGGCTGAGTGATCAATTTTTTTTCCTCTTCTTTCCTCCCACCCTGTAAATAACACTCAAAAACACTATCTACTGCTGCATCTAAGGAATGGTACCACTTTCTGTGAAACAGTTTTAAAACTCTCACCCATCACTATTTCATTGCAAAGTGATTGTTCTACCAGTTAGTCTCATGCTAATGCTTCCAAACATCTATTTGGAGGATAGATGGCAGGGTAGGGATCGCATTAGAAAATAAAGTTGCAAAAAAATACTAAAATGAACACTAAAACAGATGCAACAAATTGGAGATTTAAACAGGGAATTTTCAAAATCTTGATTATTGCCCAAGCAGAACAAAGTCCTAGATGTACAAGAGGAAAAAAAAAGAACAAGCAGCCTTTAGAGCAGAAGTAAGAAGTGAAATGTGGTGCCTATAATCCGTCCTGACAATTGAAAGCCAGGTAAAGCTTTTCCCCCCCCCCCACAATAAGCCTCTGGAATCACAGGACAACATTAAGTTTGGTGGAAACCTGAATATTTTTCCAAAAATCAATATTACATAATTTAATGTCAAACACAAAATAATATTTACACAATATTTTGAACATGGCAACCAGCCACTCAAAAGCCCACACACACCTGTTCATCTGCATGTGTCCTGTACAATTCATGAACATCAAAATCTTCAAAGTCCAGCTGCAACTTCTCCTTACACAATTCACAGGTGGTTACAGCAGTCAAATCAGCACCTGCATTAAGTTCAGTAGACAATATCTATTTAATGTGTTTGGTTATATATACACAAGTTTGTTAATACAAGACCACCACCTGCCCTAACACACCTTTCCCATTCATTCTTTTTGCATACCATTCTCATGAGGTGTGTGGACAGTAGAACTATCAGCATGTTAATTAATGCTACTCCCTAGTCAACTTGAAATGATGGACAGGGATCACTCCAGGCTAGTTTTTACAAACTAACCTTAGACAAGACTAAAATCAAGATGCGAGGTGAATGCCAGTTGAGATTTGGTTCTCTTAGTTTAGTTAATCCAAATCAAGAGAGAGAACTTTGAACATGTGGTCTTTTCAGTAAATATTTGGTATTTTATTATTTACAGACTTATGTAGAAGCCAAACAGTAGTTTCCATTCTTGTATAACTTAAAAATTGCTCATTCCCATTATATTTTCAATCTTTCATCTAGGCTCTCCAAACCAGATCTAGGGAAATGGCAGGCAAACAATCTGCTCCATGGCTTCCATCAATGGTGCTCTGTAACATACAATTGAGATTTGAAATCATCTACAGTGATTTGCCATAGATTATCCTTCCTCAAATGGGAAGGTTTAGTTTCCATTCAGTCTCTGAAAGCCCAGGAGATCGAGAACTTACACGGGGAACGCACAGAATCCACATTTCAACACTGTTGGATCCAGACGCCAGTCTCGGGAAGGATAGGTACTTTTAAGAGTGGTTACGTTCTGAAAGCTTAATTAATAGAATGTGACCAAGCAAAAACAATTTTGGAACTATGTGGTTTATGGGCAAGTAACTTATCAAATTCAGTCCTAATCCAGGTTATTGACAAATGGACACCATGCAACTCAAAACCCTAACCCCTCCCACCCAACAGCAGGGAATAATTAAAACCAAGTATCCTTCTGGCTATGATACCACTCATCTAGATACCCACATTACCTGAATTTATTTTGGATTGCAACCATTTCTTCATGCACTCCTGATGGACATATTGCAAGCTGCCAGTGCAATTGCATGGCTGTATTAAAGGATTAGGAGGTGAAGTAGCTCCAGCTCCCATTTGGCAAATTCGACAGATATCTCCTTCTTCTTCATCAGAGTCCTCTAAAAGTAGGCTGTCATAGAAGCATACATTAAATACAGGTATATAATTTTGTATTGCTTCAGTATTAAGCAAAAAAGACAGGAAGGGTTGCTAGTACTGTGGAATTGATTGAATTCCCAGGTGACAAATTACCAATACTGGATAAGTTTCCTTTCTGCTCCAACACCCCAAAACACTTTATTTTCCTCCCTCCACAGAAAATAATGAAACTGGTGTTAAGAATTTTTAAGATTACTATGAAATCGTAAACTCAGCAGAAAGTATATTTTACTCTTTTTTTGTACAATTTTGAAGGAAAGCTGAGGAATGAAGGTGGGAAAACAGTATTTTGAGCTTTATGGAAGCTCACCATTTCAGGTCCCTGCTCTTCATCTGAGCTCCTCCAGTGCTACGGATTACAGAGGAGTTCCGCTGACTCAACTGGGGTGCTAACATCAGTATCCCTGGGCTAGCAAACAGGGGGGAGGGGGGAGGGGGGAGAAAAAAGTTTCTACTGCTTATCCAGTTATCTAGCAAAAATGCTGTGTGGGGACATCTGATCAGGATTGGACTGGGCTCATCAGTGATGCCTTCAAGTAGTCTGACATCATTTACTTTTAGGCTTGCACATCAAGAATGACCACTTGGTGAATGCCAAAAGACTGAGAGCGCCTGTATTCCATTAAGAGCCAAGTAATAGTCTTCAAGCAAGGAGGAGAGAAAATGAGAGGGATTGAGTTAATAGAGCGACTCCACGATGCATACAACCAACCTAGAAAATGTCATCAGAGCAGTCTCTTCTCCTCACCTTTCCTTTTCCCCAATGTTAAAGTGTGATCACTGAACTTACTGCTATGTGTTAGCCACCACTTATAATATTTCAGACTCCAGATTGGTGGTTATAAAAAGTCAAAAAAGGAGTGTGAAAAACTTCTAATATGGCATCAAAAGCAGTAGTGACTGCTGACAGTACTTCCAGTTATATGATATGGTTCTCCTCCAGTGACATTATTAACAGGGATCTTTGATCACAGCTCAATAGGATAAAGTGCATTCAATGATAGACAAAGGCGTTCCCTAATTATAAGGCATTTTACTGATAATCTTGTGTGGTACAGCACCATAGCAACTTGGGAGATCCTAGATTTGAGGGAACAGATCTCAACCTGGACAGTTGTAGTGGTGCTACAAACACCCTAATAGGGAGGAATGGAATGGAGGGAAAGTTGAAGTGTCCACTCCAGATTGCTCCTCAGAGGCATGCCTTGGTAGGTGCACTTAGTTTCTTCAAAAAGTCAATTATGTCTTCAAAATCACCAGAGCAGGATTGCCTGTAGAACCTGAAGACATGGCATGCCTACTGAACAGATATCCTTGGAATAAAGCATATCCTATGCCAAGAACAGCACTTCATCTTTGGAGTTTCATCCTGCAAATTATTTTTCATCAATGGCAATGAATTATTTCCTTAAAGAAAGGGACTCTAGCAATCCTGGCAAGATATGTGAGCAGTTCCACTTGCTAGTCAATATGTTTTACCCAGTGAATTTGCAAATAACTATTGTTTTATGTCTAAATTACTACAAATATACCTCTCTGCACAAGCATCCAATTTCTCAGTTTTGTTCTTTAGGGGCATGATGCTTCTTGCATCCAGTGTGTATAGACAATTGCCATTAAGCTTTGTACAGCTCTGATGTTAGGTTTGGCTCTCTGATGCCTTTAGCTTAGAGCATCCGAATTGACAGAATCTGAAACCAGAAATACCAGCCATGCAACAAGTTTTATCGAGCTTTCCCCTCTTCCCTCCACCCCACCTCAATTACCTACAATATACCCAGTCAGAGGAAGTTTCTTAGTAAACTTGAAGGGCACTATGGCTTGTCACTCTTCTCAGGGTTGCTTCAATTACCAAATGACATGAGAAATGCAGCAGGCAGTTCCTCGGCAATGCTATTAATCATCCTATTAAAAAATACCTTTCCCTGCAAATGCCATTTGGAAAAAACAAATTAATACTAAAAAAAGAGTAGAATCAATTGATTCAGTTTCTGAATGCTGTTTTCCTAGCAATTTCACAAGCTATTTCAGAGGTCAGAAGTGGTAATGGTGGAGCCATAACACACTGAATCACATACTGGAAGATACAAATATATAGGATCTTGCTTTGCATTTTCCTGTCCAAATGTTTCAATGCCAGGAATCACTGGCCATACTGATGTTTTGGAATCAGGCTAATAGGACCAAAAGTTGCTCTCTAAAACAGAGGTTCAGTTTTTATTGTGAGGTAGAATAACAAAGTTCATTTTCTGGTACAAACTAAGGGAGCTTCTCCAGAAAAGACAGCCAGGACATCAAATGGACAGTCAACGTGACTTGGTTCCTGCAGCTCCAGTGCAGATTGGGGAAGGGGGTGGAAATTAAACTTTGTGGGATCATTACAGCAGCCATTAGGATGACTTTGTCCTTTCAATTTAGAGTACAGAGGGAAAGAAATGCTACAAAACCATTACTCATTAAGTGTGCAGGTTATTTAAGCCTCAAGCTGCCTGTTTCCAAAACAAAAACTACTCAGTTCAGATATCTCCTGAAATTCAAGTTCAAAATCTCCTGGAGGACTACTTATTCTCCCTCTCTATGCCCTCCTCCCCATCATAAAAGATAGCCATTGCTTTCTTTTCCTGCCAAGTGTTGCAGTCTGGAGTGTTGTTTCCTCTATATACCAACACTTTTTTAAAAACTCATGCCACAACACCTGTTCCCAGCAGGAATGGAAATCTCCCACTAGAAAGACATGTAACAGTATATGTAGGTTAGCAATTCAAGGGAAGCTGGGGAAATCTGAATGAGGGGTAGTCAGAAATGTCCCTTGCAGGTTAATAAATTAATGCTAAAGAAAAACTGATATAGGTAATATAATGATCATAAACCACAATGTACTCAAGAAGTTATATTGAGGTATGCATTAAAAAATACCTTTCTTGTATTTTTCTGAGTTTTTCTGGATCCCTTGAAGATGCACTTTCAGCTTTTTGTTTTTCTTGCTGATGAGCCTCTACATGACTTCTAGATGGACTTGCAAAGTCTACTGTTATCAGTACATCATCAGAGAACTCATCTCCAAGGCCATAAGGCATAGAAAGGCGAATGACAGAATTAGGGAAGATCCCTGCAACTCCTGAACTACTTCTACTGTGAGGGATCTCTGGAACAGATGTTGCAGTGCCAAAGGTGGAAGAGGAGCTGCCTGTAGTGGCAGAGGTCAAAGCAATTGAAGCAGCTGCCGGAGCATCCTGGATAACATTTGGTTGTTCTATGCTCAAGTTTTCATATGTTCCAACTTCCCTTTGGAGGACTGGTGATCGGTCTACTCTAGCGTGATCTATGGTACTGTTAGATGTTACAGCCATTCTTGCAGTTTCATCTCTTCCTTCTCTTCTCCTTCTGCCGAAGAGAGGCGTACATCTGCTTCGTAATGAAGATGACAACCATGAAGCAGTATTTCTATTTTCAGAATCATCTGGCCTTGAACTTACTGAACTTTCTACCCCCACATTAAAGTTTTGAGACTGTGAAATGGTTGGTGCTCCTGGTCTTCTCCATCTCAAAAATCCAAATCCCTGAGAAGATTCTGAGGATTGATTATGTGAAAAATTAGTAGCATCAGGTCTGCCAGTACTACTAGCTTGTGTGGCATTTTCAGATCGTCCACCTAATGACACATTATCTGAATGCCCAAGAGAATGTGTTGTTTCAAAAGATCTTACACTTGAATGCCCCTGGTTGGATCGGCGGCTGCCAGAGAAAGTCGAAGACATACTGGATGCCAGACGTGACAACAGCTGCCTTGGTCTACACCTGCTGCCAGATTCTGTCGCAAAGTCATTCAGTGGTCTTGGCTGCAACACAGACATACTTCTCCTTTCTGAAGTTACCGATTCTGAAGCTCCAGTTCTACTGTGCATAAAACCATACTCTATACTTCTTTGTGGTATCACTTCAATGTCTGTTAAGGAACTGCTGCTATCAGAGGACCTGGAAGAATGTCTGCTGGAGTCTCTTGAGAATGTAGATTGACTCTCTGAAGGTGAGGAAAGTGCTCGACTCAAGCTTGACGTGGTACGTCGCAAAGATCCAAACAACGTGTGTCTCGGTCTTGCACCTTGTGCATAGGATGCCAAAACTCTATCTTCAAGATCTGAAGTAGGAAAATATATTAAAAGTAGTTAAACAAAAAAAATCAAAACTATCTGCTCAAATAGCTATATCTGTATTAAAAAAGATCCTTGAAGCAGGTTTTGGGTTACATGACAAAACCAAGATTGCCCAGTTGGTTGCTGACCTACTATGCCAGATACAGCAGTAGCAAAGCAACTCATGTTAATGAGGTTTTGTAAGGAGTGAAGGAAAGAAAGTGTTAATAGGGTATTTTCACCTGCCAGGTAGTTATCTAGCATATACCTCACCATGTTCAGTTTTAAACCTGATGTTTCAGTTACCCCCAAATGAAGAGCTCTTCTACAGAGTCCAGGAATCATTTTAGATACCCCTTTACAATTTATAGACACTCAAAAATATCAAGCAGGAAAGGAAAAAACCTGGCACACACCAACTCTTTAGAACTTTTTTTAAAAAAATGAAACCAACAGAAGGCTTTCTGTTCCTCCTTTAGTGTAATATTTATATATTTAATTTGAGCTGCTCTGATGGTTCAGAGGTAAAGTTCGCATTGCCGAGTTAATGGGTGGCCCCGGTTTTGACCTATAATCTGTGCTGTTAGTGGATCTCAGCCAGGGAACTGGTAGGGGTGCTAAAATTTGCCAGTGGTTTTTGGGTTCGTCAAGTTGAGACTGCCAGCATACAGACACCAGGTGAGAAGGGAATCAGGCATCCTACAGCCTGCTGACACTCAATACTCACATAAATAATGGCCATGTGAATGAGTTACTGGATGGCACTTGGCACCCATGGAACTGTATCCCCAGTAGGGAAGTCAACAAATAGAAAGCAAGGGAAAGAAAACTGGAGAAAACTAATTTGAAAGGATAGGCAACAGGTGTACAATTATTTACACTTTCAAATGCCACCACTTTCCTAATCAGAACAAATAAATGTGTTGTCAAGTTACAAGTGATATGTACATGAAAATTTGCTGCTAGACTTCATCTCTTAAAAAGTGAGGAATGCAAATTATCTTAAAAAGCTGCACCACAAGCTTCCATTTTGCTACTTCCAGAAAATAGGTGTACTCATCATTCCACAATTAGTGGAATGAATATTAATACAAATTGTGATTTAATTGAAAAATCTTCATTTTATTTCAGTTTAAAATACCCACTGAAGTAGAAAAATATGGTAGTGGTCGGACAACAAATTCACCAGTAATAGAGATCTAGATTTGACTTTTATCTAACCTTCAAGTTCAGTCAACAAGTCAAAATCAAAATTAAGTTACACAGATAAGAAAATAAAGAGTACAAGATACCATGATACTTAGTATCATAGCACAGAAGGCGGCCATTCGGCCCATCGTGCATGCACCGCTCTTTGAAAGAGCTATCCCAATTAGTCCTACTCCCCTGCTCTTTCCCCATAGCCCTGTAAATTTTTTCCCTTCACATATTTATCCAATTCCCTTTTGAAAATTACTATTTAATCTGCTTCCACCACTCTTTCAGGCAGTGCATTCCAGGTTATAACAACTCGCGGCATATGAAAAATGTTTCCTCGTGTCACCTCTGGTTGTTTTGCCAATCACCTTAAATCTGTGCCCTCTGGATATCAACCCTTCTGCCACTAGAAACAGTTTCTCTTTAATTACTCTGTCGAAACCCTTAATGTTTTAGAACACCACAATCAAATTTCCTCTTAACCTTTTCTGCTCGAAGGAGAACAACCCCAGCTTCTCCAGTCTCTCCAAATAACTGGTGTCTCATCCCTGGTACCATTCTAGCAAATCTCTTCTGCAACCTCTCCAAGGCCTTATCATCCTTCCTAAAGTGTGGCACCCAGAATTGAACACAACACTCCAGCTGAGGCCTAACCAGTGTATTATAAAGGTTCAGCATAACATCCTTGCTTTTGTACTCTATGCCTCTATTAATAAAGCCAAGGATCCCATATGCTTTTTTCAAAAAAATAAAACCCTTCTCAACTTGTTCTGCCATCTTCAAAGGTTTGTGTACATACACCCCCAGGTTTCTTTTGTTCCTGCACTCCCTTTAAACTTGTACCATTTAGTTTACATTGCCTCTCCTCATTCTTCCTAACAAAATGTATCACTTCACACTTTGGTCTTAAATCTCATCTGTCATGTGTCTACCCATTTCACCAGTCTGTCTACGTCCTCCTGAAGTCTGTTACTATCCTCCACATTGTTTATTACATTTCAGAGTTTCATGTCATCTGCAAACTTTGAAATTATACCCTGTATACCCAAGCCCAGGTCAATAACATATCAAAAACAGCAGTGGTCCCAATATCAACCCCTGGGGAACACCACTGTATACTTCCTTCCAGACTGAAACAACCAACCATTCACCACCACTGTGCTTTCTAACCTGTAGTCAATTTTGTATCCACACTGCCACTGTCCCTTTAATCCCATGGGCTTTAATTTTGTCAGCAAGTCTATTATTTGGTACTTGAGGAAAAAAACATACAAAAAATAAAAGGGAGAAATTATCTACTTCAAAGTTTCAGTAATTACTGAACCGTACATTGCTAACAATGTAAGTATGCTGCTGCATTCATCGTCATTTTTTTTATTAAAAAGGAATTTACACTATGCCATTCAAGTTTAGTTTAGACTAGCCATGAAATGTTCATCTGCAAAAGAAATATGTAAAAATATTTTGAATGAGTGAACTGCAATAAGTATATACACTATGAACGGTCATTCCTATGACTATAGTCATCACCTTCTTCAACATTGGATTCTGTTCTCCTTTCCATCTCTATTCCTTCACAGAGTGTAGTTTCAGCTCTAGATGCCGAATTGAATTGCACCGCTGATGATCTTGGAAATTGACTACACCTCCACACCGAATCTGAGAAACAAAAGCGATCTGTTTGACAAGTTTCGAAACTGAATGTGGAATACAAACTAATACAAGATATAGACAACTTTTATATAAAAAAAATGAACTGCACAACTAGCCAATCTGTCTCCTGTTTAAAGCTGCGATATGCAACTACTATACGCACTGACCAGTGTTTACTATCCCAACCTAAAAATTACAGATTGAAATTATGAAAAATATTCACAGCTGACAGTTCTCTACCATGCAATAAATAAAATGCATAGTCAGCTATGCACTGGGCTATGTGTATAGATATGCAGACAAAGGAGCTCCTCAGCAATTGATACTCAACCCAATCAAATTAAGAACCATCATGGAAAACAATAAATTAACCCACTCGACTGACCAAAACAACTCGCTTGCGGCTTACAAGGCATTTGATCTTCAGGACTTATGGGTTACACGACAGGTGAAACGCAATGCCATTCTGAATCCACGTCAAAATGCGATACTTGAGACTCCACTTTCCCAGCTACTATATAGGCTCAAAACTTTTCAACCCAACTTTCATTATTCTTTAAAAGGAAATTAAAGCAAATAATTTTTTCAGCACTCACTATACCTATTGTTAAACTGTTAATTTTCTCATCAGAACTTTTGCACCATCTTTCTCTCATCTGTCAGAACAGAGTCCGTTAAACCCAGACTGTAGAGAATGTCTGTTATTTGCCAATTTAAGAGGTGCCACAAATGCTTAATAAATCAAATCAATCAGTGGCTGTACTAGAAGTAAGGTTTTGAATTCAGTATCCTGCCACTGTATATCTTGAAAAACTCCTTTAGTAAAATGGGTGAGGAAGAATGCATCTTTACCTGTGGCCGCTGCTTGAGAAATACCAAATGCCATTGGCTTCAGAGTAAATAACCATCCAACCTCTTTTATTCTTTCGGGGAGGGTTTGGGTAGAGAACAAAACTGTTAAAACTATTTCTCATTGTGCTAACTGTATAACACTTCAATTAGCTGAGTTACAGACGTGTGCGCAGAACTTGGACTAAATACTGAGATCAATTCTGAGTTTTAAATTTCATATTTAAAAGCTTTGATAAATGAAGCAATTATGAGTTTAAAACACTGACTGTCCTAGGAGAACAACTGTTTTAGCCTGTTCCTGGCTCACTGAAATAGATTCTTTGTTCTTGCACAATCTATATCCATGACTCCTCCAATGACCGCCACCACTTAACAATTTAAGATTCTCTAGCCCCTATTATGTCTTTTTCATCATGAATGTCCAATCTCTCTACAATTCCACCCTTCACTAGGATGATCTCCAAGCTCTCCACTTCGTACAGCGGTCCAACCAGTCTCCATCCACCAACATCTTCCCCTACTTGGCTGAACTGTCGCACTTTGAACAACTTTTCTTAACTCCGCTGACTTCCTCCATATACAAGGAGTCACTAGGGCAACTCACTAAGCCCCTACCCGTGCCTGCCTTTTTGCAGGTTATATGAAATACTCTTTGCTCCAATGTTACTCAGGCCCCCTTATTGACTTCCTTAGTTATGGTGTGGTTTCCTGTTCTCATTTCGACATGGAGAATTTTATTCATTACACTGCCAATTTCTAACCATCCTTTCCCTTCATGGGCTTCTCTCCCTTGCTCCTCCCCACCACCATCTCTGGCAATATGCTTTCCACTGATATCCATTACAAGTTCACTAACTGCCACAACTATTTTGATTATGTTTCTTCTCAACCCACCTCCCTCTCTCAATTTCTGTCTCCATCACATTTGCTCCAATGACTTCACCTTCAACACCAGAGCTCCTGAAATGTACTACTTCCTCATCCAAGGCATCCCCTCCACACTGGTCAACATATCCATGACCACGTTCACTCCATATCCCAAGCCTCTATTTTTGCCACCCCTCACCCACAACCACACCCCACCCAGACAACGACAACAGGATCCACCCTTCTCCTCATCTTACACCCAACCAGCCATCACACTTGTAGGTGGAGGATGACCTAGAAAAACGATCCCACAGCCAAGCAAATTGTTACTCCACTCCCCTACATCCAGCCATCCTACCCCAGCACCTTCCTATAAAACTGCAGGTGATGCAACACTTGTCCAGAAAATCCTCCCACCCCAATCTCCAGGGCCCCAAATACTCCTTAACATGTGAGATGGCAAGTCACATATTTATCTTTACTAGACATAGTCAAAGAAGGAGATATTAGGAGGGGTGATCAAAAGCTTGGTCAAAGAGGTGGGTTTTTAGAAGGGCCTTAAAAGATAGGGAGGTGAAGAGGTAAAGGGGTTTAGGGACAAACTTCCAGAGTATGGAGCCTATGTGGTGGGAGGGTGGAGTGAAAGGGAGGGAGTGGGGATTGTATGCTCAAAAGGCTGGGGTCAGAGGAATCAAAAGTTTTTTTTTTGGGGGGGGGGGGGTGGTGAGGAAAAAAAAGAGGTGGAGAGAATATAGTACTGGAGGAGATTGCAGATACAGGGAACGGAAAGGATGAGAATTTTTAATTTGTGGCACTGGGGGAGTGGAAGCCTATGTAAGTGAGCCATGATGTGGAGATGCCGGTGATGGACTCCTCCTGACGAAGGAGAAAGCCTCCGAAAGCTTGTGATTTTCAAATAAAACTGTTGGACTATAACCTGGTGTTGTAAGATTCCTTGAATATGTAAGTGAGGACAGGGGTGTTGAGTAAGCACAACTGAGTATGGGACAGGATACGGACAACAGAGTTGGAGGAGTTGAAGTTTACGAAGTTGGAGTATGGCAGGCTGGCCAGTAGAGCACTGGAATTGTTGAATCTGGAGGTGACAAAGGCATGGATAAGGGTTTCAGTGGCAGATGGGGGGAGGCAGGCAATGTTAGAGGTGGAAGTAGGCGGTCATGGTGATAGATATGAGGTAGGAAGGTCAACTCAAGATAGAATACGACACCAGGGCTGCCAACAGTCTGATTCAGATAGAGTTGGTGACAAGAGTATTTAGTTTGTTCTGGTGGCCAAATAAGATAGCAGTCTGACAGCATGGAGGTAATGGAAAGATCAAGAGAGATGGCAGAGAGGCAGAGTTGGTCAGTGTACATGTGGCAGTTGACTTCTTGTCTGTGGATAAAATCACAATTGGGCAGCATGTAGCTGAGAAGGAGGGGGCCAGGAAGAGACCATTCGACCCATCATGACTGTGTTGGCTCTTTGCTAGAGCAATCCAAAACTAATCCTACTGCCCTGCTCTCCCTGCAATAGCCATGTATTTTTCTGTGCTTCAAATATTCTTTGTATCTTACGAGAAAAATTGGTGGTCCCTGCTTGCGGCAAAACATCCATTCTTCAATAACCCTCTGTGTAAAGAAATTTCTCCTAACCTCTCCTCTTCGGAGAGGATTTTAAACTGATCAGAGTAGGTACAGCATAGGAGAAGGCCATTTGGCCCATCATGCCTGTGCTGGCTCCTTGAAAGAGAAATCCAATTAGTCCCATTCCCTTGCTCTTTCCCCATAGCCATGTAAATTTTTCGCCCTTCATGTATTTATCGAGTTGCCTTTTGAAAATTACTTTTAAATCTGCTTCCACCACCCTTTCAGGCAGTGCAGTCCAGATCATTATAACTCGCTGCATAAAAAAGTGGTTCTTTTGCCGATCATCTTAAATTTGTGTCCTCTGGTTACTGACCCTTCTGCCATAGGAAACAGTTTCTCTTTATTTACTTTATCTAAACCCTTCATGATTTTGAACACTTCCATCAAATCTCCTCTTAACCTTCTCTGCTCTAAGGAGAACAACCCAGCTTCTCCAGTCTCTCCACATAACTGAAGTCCCTCATCCCTGGCACCATTCTGATGACCCCTGATCACCAACTGCAAGACAAGAAATTATCTTTCTCTATTCACTATTAAAACTCTTGATAGTTTGAAAAAGCTTTATAAAATTTCCTCTTGGCCTTTTCTGCTCCAGTGAAAATATTCTCAGCATCACAAAAGTTTCTTCATAACTTCCCATTCCTGGCATCAGTCTGCCACATTTACACTATACACTGACTTTAATATCCTTTGTTTTTTTTAAAATTCGTTCATGGGATGTGGGCATCGCTGGCAAGGCCAGCATTTATTGCCCATCCCTAATTGCCCTTCAGAAGGTAGAGGTGAGCCGCCTTCTTGAATCGCTGCAGCCAGTGAGGTGAAGGTTCTCCCACAGTGCTGTTAGGTAGGCAGTTCCAGGATTTTGACCCAGCGACAATGAAGGAACGGCGATATATTTCCAAGTCGGGATGGTGTGTGACTTGGAGGGGAACGTACAGGTGGTGTTGTTCCCATGTGCCTGCTGCCCTTGTCCTTCTAGGTAGTAGAGGTCACGGGTTTGGGAGGTGCTGTCGAAGAAGCCTTGGCGAGTTGCTGCACTGCAGCATAGTGGAGTTTCCAAAACTCCACAGTACTCCAACTGACGTAACCATTCTTCGCATAAATTCATCATTACTTCTTCACTTGTGCTCTATGCCCCCATTTATATAACTCTGCTGTACTTCACGGCTTAATTTACCTGCACTCACTTTCTGGGAATTATGTGATTGAACCCTTAAATCTCTGTCGATCCACATCCTTCAGTGCCTTTCCATTAAGTGTATACTTCCATTTCTTGTTTATTCTCCCATAATGGATTACTTCACGATTACTTCACATTTATCCACATTAAAATGCATCTACCACCTAGTTGCCTGTTTTGCTAACCTGCCCGTTTTCTTGGTCTACTATATCCCTTCTCCCCCTTGCTGTTTGCCAAACCTCCTAGTTCTAAATTTCAACATGGTGTGCCCTATACCCAAGTCCAAATCATCTATAGACCAAAAACAAAAAAAAGTTAACCCCATACTCAGTGTAGTTTTCATTCTTTTGTTGTACATGGACCTCGTGTCTTTTCATCATCCCTCCCCTACTTTTGTCCAGTCCATAGGTCTGCATTAACTCAGTGATGATCTATTGTATCACTTTTTAAAAAATTTAGCAGTTTACAAGTCATTTAACACAAACTCACTCTGTGATTGATGTATCTATGTAGCACTCTCGCCTCTGAATCAGTAGGTTGTAGAATCAAGTCCCACTCCAGGGACTCTAGCATGAAATCTAGGCTGACATTCCAGTGCAGTTCTGAGGGAGTGTTGCACTGTCAGAAGTACAGTCATGTCTCAGGTGGACATAAAAATCCCATGACACTTCTTCGAAGAGCAGGGGCGTCCTGGCCAATATTTATCCCTCAACCAACACATTAAAAAAAAATAATTTGGTCATGATCACATTGGTGTTTGTAGGACCTAGTTGTGCGCAAATTGGCTGCCATGTTTCCGACATTACAACAGTGACTTCATGAGCTGTAAAGCGCTTTGGGACATCCTGAGGATGTGAAAGGCACAACCTAAGCTCTTTCTTGCTTTATTGGTTGGTTCTCCCCTCTTCTATTTTGCCCAACTTTACCCAATACCTGTTTATCTCAGACTTCAATCTGATGAAGGATACACACTTGAAATGTCATAACCTGTCTTTTCTTGATGCTGACTGACCTGTTGTGTTTTTAATTTTAAAACACTGACTGCTTAGGTATGCTTCAATAGCCACCTAGTCCAAAGAACTAAAATCCATTTATTTCAAATCAACTTCTGATTTGATGAAACATGGAACATACAAGTAGGTTACATTAGAAAATGCTCATAAGCTTAAATGCCAAAACTAATTTCCTTTACAACTTCATGTTTTATGAAAATTTCAAATTACCATTAGGGATATGAAGACATTATGTATGCCCCAAATTACAGTCTTGCATCTAAACAAAATCATGCAAGTACTTTTCCCTCTTGGTTTCAGGTGAAAGTTAAGACAACTAAATCTTAAGTTTTCAGGAATACTAATGTATAGTGTTAACACAGTAATGTATGAAAATATTTAGATAAATGAATTAAATGCATACATTTTCTGGGTTTAATTTACCACCCTCACCCATTTCTACATTCTTAGCTCATACTCAAGTGTATCTAGTACCATTAAACACCACACTTTCCTACTAAGGAAAGCCTAAATTAGTGTCTCTCTCCAAGGCATGCTTTAATAATATTAAAATGCTTGAGAACCCATTTCCTGTTCTGATTTGTTATTGCCTCTAAAAACATTAATGTTTAAATAACAATTGTTCATATTGCTTTTAATAGGTAACATTAATGTACTGAAAGTAATGCCTGCAATACCCATTTTGTCCCTTTTCTAACCTGACATTGCTGTTAATCCCACATACCTGCAATATCTATTTTCTCCATTAGTGACATGGTGACGATTCCCTCACCCTCTCTCGGGCTAATTCCTCACTATCTGCTCTCCAAAACTCTGAGGCAGAGGCACCCCTGCAAAGTAGTACAATATAAGCACTCATTGCGCTTTCCAAATTATGGTGCTGGTTTAACAGCAAAAGATGAAAGAGGCGGCAGAGGGCAGTGGGGGAGCAAGGAAGCCAGCAGGATGCCAACAGGCAGGCCAGACGAAGATGCTGGCCTGGGGTGGGGTTGGAGCCAGGAAGCAAGCGGAGGAAGGCTTGAGCCAGCATAAATGTGGCGGCAGGCCCTGGCCCAACAACGGAACAGTGGTGTGGGAAGCCTGGAAGCAGCAAAAAACTTTTTAAAAAAAACGTTTAAAACCTGCAACCAAATTCTGAATTTCAGAAAGAAGCAAAATAAAAATGGCGGACAGAACTCAGTGGCTGGAGGCCTGCAACTACATGATGGGCAACTGTTTACATACGAATTCCCATTATGAATGTTTACTCAGCATTTTACATTGTAAATGTTGAATTATATATTTAATCTTTCACTGGTTCCAAGATAATAAAAGTAGACTCCAGATAAGCAAACATGATCCATACACAAAATCCAGCATTCAAGACACCTTTGAATAATCAGCTAGGTACCCAAATTGGTCTGTATTATAACAAACATTTAATTTAAGGATACTTAAAGCAATCAAATTCTGCATTTTTCCAAAGAGATCATCTGAATAGATCATAGTACTTCTAACTGCAAGGAAAGTAAAATGAAGAATGAGTAAATCTACAAGGTGCAGTACTGTGCAAAAAAAAAACCCATAGGAACCCCAACTTTTATCCCTGGTCTGCATAGTGTTAACTAATCTCAATTGGGGCAATGTAGACCACAATATTTATCTCAACATTTCCAGATTATGCAAAAAACAAAATAAACAGCAGTGTTCACTGTGCTGACTGCTATGCGTACATGTAGATATCAGGCAAGCACTGGATCAAGCTCAAATGAAAAGCTTCCTTACCCTTTTCCTGCTCCTCCCCTTCCAACAGAGCAGCCCACCAATACTCATTGTTCAGGCTCACATATGAAAAATAACCTGCACAGTGTATTGGAGGGCTGCTACCACTCATGGAACCTTACTTTACTACAAGTCGCTGCCTTTAAAAAAGGAGGGGGAAAAATAAATAGAAATCCATAGAAGTACACTTAAAGTTCAGGCCGTGACTCCAAATTTACATTACAACCTCATAGCATTGGTTCCTGAGAATAGATAAGAAGTTGACTGAAGGGTAGACAATGGAGTAGTGAAATCTGTAAATTAGGGACACCTAAGGTACTTGCATCAGGTGTCCCTATTTTCAAAATAGGGATTGTATGTACATTAAATTATTTGGGACTGTCAATGAGTGTCCCTTTGTACAGGTTTCACTGTACTTGTTAGAGGAATTAAGTCAGGGTGAAGTGGTGTTAGTATGAGTGGGGTGCCCCAAGGCTTGGTGTTAAGCTTTTGTTTCTAATTTACATAAATAATGGGTGCAGTTATTTAATACAAAAAATGGTCAAATTTGAAGATGATGCCAAGCGAGGAGGGACAGTGGAATTGGAGAAGGCAGCTCAGAAATTACAGAACGAATTGAACAAAATATGTAAATAGACAGATGAAACTTAACGCAGACAAGGCAATGTACTGTGCATGGATCGAAAAAAAAGCAAACACACATACTCCACGAATAGTGCCGAAATAGCTAAGAATGAACCTGAAAGATTCAGGATGTAGGAACTTAGCAGACTTCATGTTCAACAAATCAACTAATCCAGAGCAGCAATCAACAAAACTAATAGATTGGAGAACTACAAAGCTAGAACAGTTGCATACAAGTTAAGAAGTTGTGACAAAACTGTATAGTACTCTGGTCAGATGAGACCTCGAGTACAGCATCCAGTTCTAGACAACACAAAAGGAGATATTCAAACAATAGGAGTGCAGAGAAGAGCCATATGGCTGATCCCTAGTGTCAAAGGTCAACGTTATCAGGAAAGACTGAGCTCTTCAGTCTGGAAAGGTGGTGTCTGAGCAGTGATCTTAGAGATATACACAAGATATTTCTAAGGGAATAGAAAAGGTAAATATTACTTTGAGTTGAACTATGGGAGTAGAATAAAGGGACATAGATGCAATCTAGTAAAAGGTAAATTAAGGACTGAGGTCAGAAAATTCTTTGCACAAAAAATTTGATCAAATGTATGGAAGAGACTTCCAGGAAGAGTAGTGGAAGTGAAAACTCTGGAATCTTTTAAGAAACAATTGGATGCTGAAATGGAGGGGACTTTAAGATCTTTCTGGATAGATGAACCAAGATGGGCCTCCGCATCCATAACTATCTTGTGATACAAATCCACTTTTCACTGGCAGCTGCACTGTAAATATGGCCTAAAACATGGTAATTGGGTTTTCACATGCCAAGGCACTCAACTGATAAAAGCAGTTTCTGGTATTCCAAACAAGATTGACCAAACGTTGATATAACATAAGAAATAAGAGCAGGAGTAGGCCATACAGCCACTCGAGCCTGCTTCGCCAGTCAGTCAATCAGATCATGGCTGATCCTCTACCTCAACTCCACTTTCCCACCCTATCCCCATATCCCTTTATTCCCTTAGTGTCCAAAAATCTATCAACCTCAGTTTTAAATCCTGGGTCAAAATCCTGGAACTCCCTTCCTAACAGCACTGTGGGAGAACCGTCACCACACGGACTGCAGCGGTTCAAGAAGGCGGCTCACCACCACCTTCTCAAGGGCAATTAGGGATGGGCAATAAATGCCGGCCTTGCCAGCGACGCCCACATCCAGTGAACGAATAAAAAAAAATATATACTCAACTACTCAGCATCCACAGCCCTCTGGGGTAGAGAATTCCAAAGATTCACAACCCTGAGTGAAGAGATTTTTCCTCATCTCAGTCCTAAATGGCCGACCCCTTACCCTGAGACAATGACCCCAAGTTCTAGATTCTCCAGCCAGGGGAAACAGTTTCTCAGCATCTACCCTGTCAAGCCCAAGAATTTTATTCATTCAATGAGGTCACCTCTCATTCTTCTAAATGCCAGAGAATATAGGCCCATTCTACTCAATCTCTCCTCATAGGACAACCCTCTCATCCCAGGAATCAATCTAGTGAACCTTCATTATACAAGGCAAGTATATCCTTCCTTAGATAAGGAGACCAAAACTGTACACAGTACTCCAGGTGTGGTCTCACCTAAGCCCTATATAATTGTAGCAAGTCTTCCTTACTCTTATACTCCAACCCTCTTGCAATAAAGGCTAACATACCAATTGATTTCCTAATTGCTTGCTATATCTGCATGTTAACTTTGTGATTCACATACAAGGCCACCCAAATCCCTCTGAATACCAACATTTACTAGTCTCACCTTTTAAAAAAATATTCTGCTTTTCTATTCTTCCTACCAAAAGAGATAATTTCACATCTCCCCACATTATACTCCATTTACCCATTCACTTAACCTGTCGATATCCCTTTGCAGACTCTGCGTCCTCCTCACTGCTTGCTTTCCCATCTAGCTTTGTGTCATCAGCAAACTTTGATACATTACACGCTGTCTCATCGAAGTCATTGATATAGATTGCAAATAGCTGAGGCCCAAGCACTGATCCTTGTGGCACCTCAATAGATCCAGTCATGACACTGAGGGCACCATCCAATGTGTTGTGTGGCACTACCAGCGTGCTAAATGGGAGTTTAAGAACAGATCTAGCAGCTCAAAATTGGGCATCCACGAGGCACTGTGGGCCATCAGCAGCAGCAGATTTGTATTCCAGCACAATCTGTAACCTCATGGCCCAGCATATTCCTCACTCTACCATTACCAACAAGCCAGGGGTAAAACCCTGGTTCAATGAGGAGTGCAGAAGAGCATGCCAGGAGCAGCACCAGGCATACCTAAAAATGAGGTGCCAACCTGGTGAAGCTACAACTCAGGACTACATAAATGCTAAACAGCTGAAGCAACATGCTATAGACAGAGCTAAGCAATTCCACAACCAATGGATCACATCAAAGCTCTGCAGTCCTGCCACATCCAGTCGTGAATGGTGGTGGACAATTAAACAACTAACGGGAGGAGGCAGCTCTGTAAACATCCCCATCCTTAATCATGGCAGAGTCCAGCACGTGAGTGCAAAAGACAAGGCTGAAGCATCTGCACCCATCTTCAGTCAGAAGTGCCGAGTAGATGATCCATCTTGGCCTCCTCCCGATATCCCCACCATCACAGAAGCCAGTCTTCAGCCAATTCGATTCACTCCACGTGATATCAAGAAACGGCTGAGTGCACTGGATACAACAAAGGCTACAGGCCCCGACAACATCCCGGCTGTAGTGCTGAAGACTTGTGCTCCAGAACTAGCCGCGCCTCTAGCCAACCTGTTCCAGAACAGCTACAACACTGGCATCTACCAGACAATGTGGAAAATTGCCCAGGTATGTCCTGATCACAAAAAGGACAAATCCAATCCGGCCAATTACCGCCCCATCAGTCTACTCTCAATCATCAGCAAAGTGATGAAGGTGTCGTCGACAGTGCTATCAAGAGGCACTTACTCAACAATAACCTGCTCACCGATGCTCAGTTTGGGTTCCGCCAGGACCACTCGGCTCCAGACCTCATTACAGCCTTGGTCCAAACATGGACAAAAAGCTGAATTCCAGGTGAGGAGAGAGTGACTGCCCTTGACATCAAGGCAGCATTTGACAGAGTGTGGCACCAAGAAGCCCTAGTAAAATTGAAGTCAATGGGAATCAGGGGGAAAACTCTCCAGTGGCTGGAGTCGTACCTAGCACAAAGGAAAATGGTAGTGGTTGTTGGAGGGTAACCATCTCAGCCCCAGGGCATTGCTGCAGGAGTTCCTCAGGGCAGTGTCCTAGGCCCAACCATCTTCAGCTGCTTCATCAATGACGTTCCCTCCATCATAAAGGACAGAAATGGGGATGTTCGCAGATGATTGCAACGTTCAGGTCCATTCACAACCCCTCAGATAATGAAGCAGTCCATGCCCACATACAGCAAGATCTGGACAACATCTAGGCTTGGGCTGATAAGTGGGAAGTAACATTTGCACCAGACAAGTGCCAGGCAATGATCATCTCCAACAAGAGAAAATCCAAGCACTTCCCCATGACATTCAACGGCATTACCATCGCCGAATCCCCCACCATCAACATCCTGGAGTGGGGGGGGGGTCACCATTGACCAGAAACTTAACTGGACCAGCCACAAAAATACTGTGGTTACAACAGCAGGTCAGAGGCTGGGTATTCTGCAGCAAGTGACTCACCTCCTGACTCCCCAAAGCCTTTCCACCATCTACAAGGCACAAGTCAGGAGTGTGATGGAATACTTGCCTGGATGAGTGCAGCTCCAACAACACTCAAGAAGCTCGACACCATCCAGGACAAAGCAGCCCGCTTGATTGGCACCCCATCCACCACCCTAAACATTCACTCCCTTCACCACCGGTGCACCGTGGCTGAAGTGAGTACCATCCACAGGATGCACTGCAGCAACTCGCCAAGGCTTCTTCGACAGCACCTCCCAAACCCACGACCTCTACCACCTGGAAGGACAAGGGCAGCAGGCACATGGGAACACCACCACCTGCATGTTCCCCTCCAAGTCACAAACCATCCCGACTTGGAAATATATCTCCGTTCCTTCATCATCGCTGGGTCAAATTCCTGGAACTCCCTACCTAACAGCATTGTGGGAGAACCTTCACCACACGGATTGCAGCGGTTCAAGAAGGTGACTCACCACCACCACCTTCTCAAGGGCAATAAATGCTGGCCTTGCCAGCAACGCCCACATCCCATGAACGAATAAAAAAAGTTACATCCTACAAACCCGAAAAAGACCCGTTCATTCCTACTCTGTTTTCTGTCCATCAACCAATCCTCAATCTGAGAATATATTACCCCCCCCCCCCCCAATCCCATGAGCCCTAATCTTGTTTAGCAACCTTGTTTGGCGCTGTATCGAAAGCCTATTGAAAATCCAAATACACGACATCCACTGGCCCCCCCCTCAAAAAACTAAGATTTGTCAAACACTATTTCCCTTTCATAAAACAGTGTTGACTTTGCTCAAGAACAAAGACTTGTGCCAAGTCACTATCCACTAGTTCCACCCAATCGCTGGTAGGATGTGCTACATCTGCTGTTGCATTACCTATTGCCATGTTAAGTTAACACTTCATGGTCTACCCATGCAGATGTATGTTTTGGCAAGATCATAAAAAACAATTTCATCATGGAACTGATCTATTGAGAACATCAAGTAGGCCCCTTGCAAATTCCTAGTATAAACTTAAACCCAGGTGTGACAATATAATTCAGTGTCAGTTCAGTGCAATGCATGTTGGAATCCCATGCCTCTGTTGGGAGGCACAACAGAACCAAGAGGTATCCTTGGCCACTCACATCCCATTCCAGTTGATGTCTTAAAAGTACAGAGGAGGTCACCCACCTAACCCTCTCAGCTATACAACCTTTGGGAGATGAGATAGAAAAAAGCTCATTGCAAATGAAGTTCAGGTGGGTGAGAAGAAAAATACCTGAATTGTTGCTCAAGTAATTGGCGCTATTACTAGAAGAACAAGTCGATGCTAGTTTAGGCCTCTTGGAATCACTGTTCTGAGACTGGGTTAAAAATCTTGAAGATGCTCCTGGAAGTCTTTCTGTTTCATTATATAAAGTAGAATGCAAAGGTGCAGATAAATGGGAAGCTTCAGATGTGGAAAACTGTATATAAAGAAAAATTAAAAAGTGTTAGCTGCTTCTGGAAAATTAATGCCTACATATCTTTAGTCAGCTAAGCATTTAAGTGAACAATGAAACTTAATTTCTGAAACAGATTACCATTCTATTTCGATTTCCTGAAAAACCCATGGACCATGGCCTTTCACATCCTCGTGAGCTGCGAGCTGAAGCAGTCGTCGATAGTTTCAACAAATGTTCACCGTGGTCTGGTTCAGAAATAGGAAAGTCTCTGTGGGAATTATAGTGCAATCTAGAACCCTGCAAGAAAATAAAAGCCTGTGTAAGGCTGCAGCAATAAATGGGAAGAGGCAGCAAATGCAGAGGAAGGAATATAAAATAAAGTCTGCTGAAATCGAAGTTGTGAAACAGCTGCAAAGCACACTTTATCCCTTGCGTAGAAAGAGATAGCACTAATAAATACATCTTCAGAGCAGGAAGTAGTTCGAGGAAAAAAAGGAATACAAAAATACCGATTTTTGCAATTTCTATGAAACATGCCATTCAAAACACCTCAAGATCAGACAGTTAGAAATTTTAACATTTAAGATATTTGACACTACTCAATGGTAGTTTCAGAACTAGAAATCTTGTGTCATGTTTAGCAGCTAATCTGTCCTGTGCCTTTGAGGCCATTGCTCTAAATAAGCAAATCCAGCCAAGTGCAGCTACTTTTAAACTGCCAAGATTAGAGGGTAGTTGCAAATGCTTGTAAATTTTAGCCTCCACATCCAAGACTGGCTTTCTTCCTTAAGCACTTCTCTAACAAAGTGTGACATGTGCTAAACACAAGATTAAAAGATATCTGCTAGGCATGACTAATATATAAAATACAGACACACACAATGATCTCCCATGTCAATACTCATGGTAAATTGAAAGATATACCATTTTGTAACAGGAATCTTATACCATGTAATGCACAATGCATTATTCTGCTGTTAGGGCAGATCTGTATTTAGGCTGGTCTGTCCAACACAAGGAAATAATCTACTTGACTTCATCTTCACCAATCTATCGGTCAGACAAGTCCGCCAACAAAGCACTGGTACGAGAGTCCACCACACCTGCACAAGTCCTTGTGAAGACAAAAGCACATCTTCACAGTGAGGATCCCCTCATTATGTAGTGTTGACGGATTAACAATGGATACCCAGTTTTGGCTGGCAAGATCTATGAGGGGCTGTAAGTTTGTGACCTGGCACATCCCTCACTCCATCACTATCAAGCCAAATCAACCTGGATTCAATAGGGACTATAGAAGGGCATACCGGGAGGAGAATTAGGTAGAATTTAGATCAACCTAGTGAAGCTACAACACCAGGTTACCTGCATGCTGACCACCAAAAGCAGCAGGCTAAACACAGAGCTAAGTGAGCCCACAACCAACAGATTACAGCAAACCTCTAACAGACAATAGGCAACTAACAGGAGGAGGAGCCTCCTTGAACACCATATTCAACCATGGCAAAGCCCAGCACGAGTGCAATTGAGAAGGCTTTATTGTCTGTACACATATTTAGCCAAACTTTAGGAAGGATGTCAAGACCTTAAATAGGGTGCAGAGGAGACTTACCAGAATGATACCAAGGATGAGGGACTTCAGTTATGTGGAGAGGCTAGAGAAGCTGGGATTGTTCTGCTTAGAGCAGAGAAGGTTAAGGAGAGATTTAATAGAGATGTTCAAAATTATTCAGGGTTTTGATAGAGTAAGTGAGGAGAAACTGTTTCCACTGGTAAGTGGGTCAATAATCAGAGGTCACAGATTTAAGATAATTGGCAAAAGAACCAGAGGGGAGATGCAGGGCTATGGGGAAAGAGCAGGGGAGCAGGACTAATTGGATAGCTCTTTCAAAGAGATAGATATAGATTATAGATATATAAAAATATCACACACACACACAAAATATCTTCAACTAGATTTTTAGTAATTGATTCTCTCATTCCAAAATGTTCCCTACCACAACTGTTAAATTAACTCAAGCACCATTCCTCTCCCTTACAAATTCATCAATTCCTCATCCATCCATTCCAACTACCGCCACATCTCATCTCACTTTCCAAGATCCCTAAATATGTTGCACCTTTCAGCTCCATGGCCACTTCTCCCAGAACTCCCTGTGCGGCTTCATCCTGCTCTTGCATTGCAATCACCCTAGTCAAAATCACAAATGACATGCTCAAATTGCAATAGACACAGGTTAGCTCTCTCAATCACACTGCAGCCGTTAACAAAAGAATTCTCCTCCACTGCCAGTACAGTAGACTACCTTTGTGTTGTTTTACTCCGATCTGTCCCAACTCAGCCACTGCATCTCCAGCAATGGCTTCTCTTTCTGCCTTTGTACTGTAACCTGTAGAATTACCAAGGACCTATCCTTAGGCCCTTCTCTTCCACATCTAAATCTGCCAGTCTCAGCCATTATCCACAAGCACAGAGTCAGCTTCCATATGTATGCTGATACTCAGCTCCATTTATCCACCACTTCCCTTGACAACACCTGCTATCAGAATGCCTGACAAAGTCATGGATGAGTCAATATTTCCTCTAATTAAATATTGGGCTGAATAAAACCATAAGTTTATGGTGGGGGGGCTGAGAACTAAGACTGACCCATCTCCAGCTACTTACTCAGGCTAAAATCAGGCCATGTAAAACTTCAGCATCCTTTTCAACCCAAAGCAGAATTTAATACCTCACATCCTATCCTTCAAGGAAGTTTACTTCCACTTCTGCCCCTAACTCACCTTCACCAAAACCCATGCATTTTTTTGTCACCATTGGACTTAATTCCTACAATGTCTTCCTTGCTAGAAACCATCCACAAACTCCAACTCATCCAAATTCACTAAATCATGGTCATCCATCTCATCCTCATTGACCTACACCATTTCCTTGTCCACCAACACATGGATTTTAAAATCCCTTCACAGCTTTATCCCCTCTGGAACCTCCTCCAACTTAGTGTCCTCTCCCATATTCTTCAGTCCTTCAACTCTGACCTTCCCTGCATCCCACCACTGGTAAAAGAGCCTTCAACCATCTCAGCCCTAGTTTCCAGAACTCTTCCCTTAATTCCTTTTGTCATTTTTAAAAAGGCTTTTGAAGGTACTCACCTTTTCGACCCAGCCTTCAATCATCTCCAAACTCTCCCACCATGGCTCCCTTTCCTCCCTCTAAAGCAACTTATGTATTTTTCTACATTAAAAAGGTACTTTATAAATGCAAGTAGTTGTTGTAGTAGTAATTATTTCATAGCTAGTTACCACAAAGGTGATTGAAGTAGTTGTTACCTGAAATTCAGCTTCCAATTTCTTTGGCGTTTCTCTTGTTGCATATGAGTCACCTAGGCCATTTGATCTACCCTCAAGCAACTTTTTTGTTCCCGATGAAGATGCTGATAAAGGGTTGTGTGCTTCAACAGATACTCTTCTGGGTATCCTGGAGGGTTTGGGGTCCATCTTCACAAAACACTACATAAAAAAGATTAATTAGATGCTCTTACATTTGAAGATTAGACAGAAGATGCACTCTGCTACTTCAATGTGCTGTAATTCTTTAGTGTTAAGATATCTGTACAATTATTAGTCACTCCTGGTTACCATGTTGATTAAAAAGGTAGACAAAGCAGATATTTTGTGTAGACTATCTGCTAATATGACATAACGAAGTCCCACTCCTGTGACTTCATGAATGAGAATCGTCAGACGTGTGCAGGCCACCAATTAACACAAGACAAAAAGCTTAACACATCAGCCAAGCAAAATATTTGTTGACTCAAAAAAACAAAATGCTGGAGAAGCTCAGCAAGTCAGAACTAACGAAAGGTCCTCGACCTGAAACATTAACTGTTTCTTTCTCCACAGATGCTACCCAACTTGCTGAGCTTCTCCAGCATTTTCTGTTTTTATTTCAGATTTCCAGCATCCGCAGTATTTTGCTTTTGATATTTGTTGACTCTGTAGCTAAACCATTCATTTCAAGGGGGCATTTGTTCTTGGCATTAATGACACTTAAATCTGTAGATCACCTTATTCCTCAA
The DNA here is from genome assembly GCF_035084215.1 of Heptranchias perlo. Lineage (NCBI taxonomy): Eukaryota > Metazoa > Chordata > Chondrichthyes > Hexanchiformes > Hexanchidae > Heptranchias > Heptranchias perlo. Next base: position 43,089,314 of record NC_090331.1, on the reverse strand, counting down.
TTAGGTGGGAACAACAGAAAACTTAAATGCCATGTACAGAAGGTACAAAAAAAAGGCATAATAGACTACTCTCCTTGTTGAAAGGGTCCAAAAAAGTTACAGCCAAGAGACCTGCATTTACCAACATATGCCTAAGCAGAGATGGAGGCAGTCAGAGACAAAAACACATACTAATCAAGGCACTTACTTAATCACTACTATAATGAAATCTTGTATCTTCTAGTTATTCCATACATGACGTCTAGTAATATTGGTGTGGCAGTTTTATTGCTCCAGACTTTTTGGACCACTTGAATGATTTGCAGAGGCAGTCTTGTTCAGTAAACCACTGCAGACATAATTGATGATAGCTATTGTGGGTGGCATAATGACATTTCAACATGGTAGCACCTAGGTTAACATCACAATTCCCACAGGACATGATCCCAATCCCTAATGCGCTTGGGGGGGGGGGGGGGGTACAAAGAACAGAAGTGTTTTCCCACAGGCAAAACAGGAAAGTTAGAAGAAAAGCCATTACAAGCCACTCATACCCCTAACAGCATTGGGATCAAGAACAGCTTTTGTTAAAAAAAATTGCAGTACATTACATGCTCACCCACAAAATGGTGTTAGAGGTTGAGGGAGTCCGAAGCAGAAAATAAAACAAATAATAGCTTTACAATGGGGTGGGGTAAATGAGAAGAAAATATATGTTAATAGATGTTAATATGCCTGCTGTGCTATCAGCATCAACATCAACATAATTTCACACAGTGACTATTTCTATGAAGTGACATTAAGTCAATGACCAATCGCCAAGTGAACAGTTTATGTCTGTCAAAGCAAACTTAAAACAGACGGGACATAATTCAAATAAGTGTGCTAATTTCCATCTGTGAACATCCATTGACCTGATCAGGCATATCATGTACAATAAAAATAAAATTTCAGTAGCTTAATGAAAAACTACAGTCCTCAAGGTGGATATTATTCACTTTTATCTCCGTGCATTTCTCTGCAAATAATTTACCCCAATCAAGAAATACACTACTTTAGCAATTGCTGAAATAATGTTTCCCTAAAATAGATCAATTCACAATCAACAATTGCTAAACAGATACAAGAACGTAAGAAATAGGAGCAGGAGTAGGCCATAAGGCTCCTCGAGCCTGCTCCACCATTTAATCAGATCATGGCTGGTCTTCGACCTCAATTCCACTTTCCCGCCCGATCCCCATATCCAGTGATTCCCCTAGAGGCCAAAAATCTATCCATCTCAGCCTTGAATATATTCAATTAATCAGCATCCATGGCCCTCTGGGGTAGAGAATTCCAAAGATTCACAACCCTGCGAGTGAAGAAATTCCTCATCTCAGCCTTGAATGGCCAACCCCGTATCCTGCGATTATGCCCCCTAGTCCTAGACTCTAGTCAGGGGAAACAATCTCAGCATCTACCCCATCAAGCCCCTTCATAATCTTATATATTGCAATGAGATCACTTCTCATTCTTCTAAACTCCAGAGAGTATAGGCTGATTCTACTCAATCTCTCTTCACAGGACAACCCTCTCATCCCAGGAATTAATCTAGTGAACCTTCGTTGCACCGCCTCTAAGGCAAGTATATCCTTCCTTAGGTAAGGAGATCAAAACTGTACGCAGTACTCCAGGTGAGATCTCACCAATGCCCTGTACAATTGTAGCAAGACTTCCTTACTCTTGTACTCCAATCCCCTTGCAATAAAGGCCAACATGCCATTTGCCTTCCAAACTGCTTGCTGTACCTGCATACTAACTTTTTGTGTTTCTTGTACAATGACATCCAAGTCTCTGAACACCAACATTTAATAGTTTCTCACCATTTAAAAAATATTCCGTTTTACTATTCTTCCTACCAAAGTGAATAACCTCACATTTCCCCACATTATACTCCATCTGCCACCTTTTTGCCCACTCGCTTAACCTGTCTATACCCCTTTGCAGCCTTTGTATCCTCCTCACAGCTTTCTTTCCCGTCTAGTTTTGTATAATCAGCAAACTTGGATACATTACACTCGGTTCCTTCATTGAAGTAATTAATATAGATTGTAAATAGCCAAGGCTCAAGCACTGATCTTTGCAGCACCCCACTAGTTACAGCCTGCCACCCTGAGAATGACCTGTTTATCCCTACCCTCTTTTCTATCCTTTAACCAATCCTCTAGCCATGCTAATATTACCCCCAACCCCACAAGCCCCTACCTTGTGTAACAACCTTTTATGTGGCACCTGATCAAATGCCTTTGAAAATCCAAATATACTACATCCACCGGTTCCCCTTTATCTACCTTGCTAGTTACATCCTCAAAAAAACTCAGATGTTAAACATGATTTACACAGGAACATAGGAACAGGAGTAGGCTATTCAGCACCTCATGCCTGCTCTGCCATTTGATAAGATCATGGCTGATCTGTGATCTAATTCCATATACCCGCCTTTGGCCCATATGCCTTAATACCTTTGATTGCCAAAAAGCTATCTATCTCAGATTTAAATTTAGCAATTGAGCTAGTATCAACTGCCGTTTGCAGAAGAGAGTTCCAAACTTCTACCACCCTGTGTGTGTAGAAATGTTTTCTAATCTCACTCCTGAAAGGTCTGGCTCTAATTTTTAGACTGTGCCCCCTACTCCTAGAATCCCCAGCCAACAGAAATAGTTTCTCTCTATCCGTTCCCCTTAGTATCTTATAAACTTCGATCAGATCACCCCTTAACCTTCGAAACTCTAGAGAATACAACCCCAATTTGTGTAATCTCTCCTCATAACTTAATCCTTGAAGTCCGGGTATCATTCTAGTAAACCTACGCTGCACTCCCTCCAAAGCCAATATGTCCTTCCGAAGGTGCGGTGCCCAGAACTGCTCACAGTACTCCAGGTGCGGTCTAACCAGGGTTTTGTATAGCTGCAGCATAACTTAACTTCTGCCCCCTTGTACTCCAGTCTTCTAGATAGAAAGGCCAGCATTCCATTTGCCTTATTGATTATTTTCTGCACCTGTTCATGACACTTCAATGATCTATGTACCTGAACCCCCAAGTCCCTTTGGACATCCACTGTTTTTAAACTTTTTACCATTTAGAAAGTACCCTGTTCTATCCTTTCTTGATCCAAAGTGGATGACCTCACATTTGTCTACATTGAATTACATTTGCCATAGTTTTGCCCATTCACCTAATCTATCAATATCACTTTGTAATTTTATGTTTTCATCTACACTGCTTACAATGCCACCAATCTTTGTGTCATCGACAAACTTAGATATGAGACTTTCTATGCCTTTATCTAAGTCGTTAATAAATATTGTGAATAATTGAGGCCCCAAGACAGATCCCTGCGGGACTCCACTCGTCACATCCTGCCAATGTGAGTACCTACCCATTATCCCTACGCTCTGTCGCCTTTCGCTCAGCCAACTTCCTAACCAAGTCTGTACTTTTCCCTCGATTCCATGGGCTTCTATCTTAGCTAAGAGTCTCTTATGTGGGACCTTATCAAATGCCTTCTGGAAGTCCATATAAATAACATCCATTGACATTCCCCTGTCCATTACTTTAGTCACCTCTTCAAAAAATGCAATCATGCTGGCTCTCTCTGATTAACTGAAAATTCTTGGTGTTAATCAGAGAGCCAGCATTTCCCTTTCATAAAACCACGTTGACTCTGCCTAATCATATGATTTTTTAAATGCCGTTACCAGTTCCTTAATGAATTCCAGCATTTTCCTGACGACCGATGTCAGGCTGACTGGCCTGTAGTTCCCTGTTTTCTCTCTCCCTCCCTCCCTTCTTGAATAGCAGGGTAACATTTGCTACCTTCCAATCCACTGGGACCGTTCCAGAATCTAGGGAATTTTGGAAGATCGTAACCAATGCATCCACTATCTCTGCAGCCACCCCTTTTATAACCCTCAGATGTAGGCCATCAGGTCCAGGGGATTTATCGGCTTTTAGTCCCATTAGTTTGTCCAGTGCTTCGTCTCTAGTGATATTAATTGTTTTAAGTTCCTTACTCTCATTTACCACTTGGTTCCACACCAATTCTGAATTTTTTTGTGTCTTCTACTATGAAGACAGATACAAAATATTTGTTTAATGTATCCACCATTTCCTGATTCCCCATTATAATTTCTCCTGTCTCAACCTCTAAGGGACCAACATTTACTTTTGCTATTCTCTTCCTTTTTACATACTTGTAGAAGCTCTTACAATCCATTTTTATATTTCTTGCTCGTTTACTTTCATACTTTATTTTCTCCCTTTTTAATCAGTTTTTTGGTCATCCTTTGCTGGTTTCTAAAACTCCCCCAATCCCCAGGCTTATTCGTCATCCTGGCAACATTTTAGGCCTCTTCTTTCAATCTAATACTCTCCTTACTAAAACCTGGTTGCAAGCATGTTGGGCCATCCATTGCAAAAGGAAATAGGCAATGTTAGAAGAAATTAGCCCTGAAAGCGCACAGCAATTTCACAATTGAAATTCAAATAGTATCTTGGTTAAGTTTAGAGTTCATAATGCAAGACTAAATCTTAAAAACCAACCAAGAGGCCTTTTGCCCATCAATGTGGCATTACAAAACAGATCCAAATCCCTCCACATCTGTCTAAACCTGGACAATAAGCTTCATGCTGATGCCACCCTATCTATAAGTCAACTTCATCCCACCACCGACTATAATTTTATAGTCTGTCTTAATGTCTCCTACCTAGTCTCAGTTTACAACCAGGACATATCTATTCTAATCTTTGCCATGCCTATGTAACCTTTGTGTCCATTCATGCACACATTTTGGCTGCCGCTCTGGATCCAAGCCCATTACTTCTAGCTCCCTTTTTTACTCCGCCCAAACCAGCACAGTGGGTGCGGCCCTGATCATGGTCAGTTCCCTTACAGCTTGGCACCTTCTCCTCCTTTGAGCCACTCACCTTGTTCAACTCCTCTCACCTCCTTTAAAATCCTCATTCTCTACCATCCACCCAAGCTCCATCCCAGTTTCTGACAGAGATATACTCACTCCTTTCCTCCTCCAAACCTGAGGAACTTCTCACCATCTGTGATCGCTCTCTCCAACCCCACCCCCGAGTTCACTGCCCTCCTGCACTCCCTCTCCATATAAACTCTCCTACTCATATTCTCGGCCATCCCCTCAATCTTGCTATCTCACGTGACCGCAATATTCCCATTACGGACAAGGCCATCTCTGATCACTTCCTTGTATCCCTCACCACTCACATTCTCCTTCCCTCTTCATCCACCACTGGGAAAAAAAAATCTCCAAGTCAGTTACAACAGCAATTTCAAACTCCCGACTGTCTAGCCTTCGGCCCGCCGTATACCACGATACTTCTGCAGCTGTCGATCCCTCACCTCTGCCTTTGATGCCCTTGACCCCAGTAAAATCCTTACTCTGTCCCACCCTAATCATTCCCCCTAGTACGGCCCCCATCTTTGCTGTCTTAAGGCCATGGGGCGCAGACATTTGGCACAACGGGTTTAGCGATTCATTGCCAGATCTGGTTTGATTACAAGCACTATTGGGCCCTGCTCTCCTCTGCCAAAACTGCTCACTACTTCAGGATCATCCTGGAATGCAAAGATAACTCCAGCTTCTTCTCTCCATGTTTGAACCTCTCCAATCAAGTTTCCATCCCTGTCACAGCACTGAAATGACCCTAATTAAAGTCACAAATGACATTCTCTGACTGTGACCATGATGCATTATCCCTCCTCATCCTTCTAGACCTCTTTGCTGTCTTTGACATATCCTCCAACACCTCACCTCCCTGTTGTCCAGCCCTTGACTAGTTCCACCATACGGGATCTCTTACAATGGCTACTCTTCCCACCCCATTACTTCTGTAGTTCCTCAAGGATGTATCCTAGTCTCCCTCTGATTTCTCATCTACATGCTGCCCATCAGTGACATCATCCGAAGACATGACATCAGGTTCTACTTGTATGCTGACGACATGCAGCTCTACCTCACCACCACCTCACTCAACCCTCCACTGCCTGTCTGACATTCAGTCCTGGATCAGCCAGTTTCCTACAATTTAACATTGTAAAGGTGAAGCCATTGTCTTCGGCCTCTGCCTCAAACTGCATTCTCTCGCCATCAATTCCATCCCCCTCCCTGGCCACTATCTCAGGCTGAACCAGACTGTTTGCAACCTCTGTGTCCTATGTGACCTTGAGCTGAGCTTTCAACCCCATAATCCTCTCCATCACAAAGACCACTACTTCCACCTCCGTAACATTGCCTGTCTCTGCCGCTGCCTCAGCACATCTGCAGTTAAAACCCTCATCCTTGCTTTTGTTACCTCCAAACTCAACTATTCCAATGCGCTCCTGCGTGGCCTCCCATCTGCCACCCTCCACAAACTTGAGTTATCCAAAGTTCTGCTCTCCGTATCCTAAGCCGCACCAAGTCCCATTCATCTATCACCCCTGTGCTTGCTGACCCACATTGGGTCCCAGTCCACCAATCCCATGATATTAAAATTCTCATCCCCATGTTCAAATCCCTCCATGGCCTCACCCCTCCCCATTTACGTAACCTCCTCCATCCCTACAACCTTCCAAGAACTCTGCATTCCTCCAACTCTGGCTTGTGTATCCCCCACTTGCTTCGTCCACCAGTAGCAGTTGTGCTTTCCGCGTCTACACCCTAAACTCTTGAATTACCTTCCTAAACCGCTGCTCTCTCCTCCTTTAAGACCCTCCTTAAAACCTACCTCTGATCAAACTTTTAGTCACCTGTCCTAATATCTCCTTCTTTGGGTCGGTCAATTTTTGTCTCATTACACTCCTGTGCAGTGCCTTGGGACATTTTCCTATGTTAAAGGTGCTATATAAATCCAAGTTGTTGTTGTAGTACATAGTTTTGTGATGATTCTGAATCATGGTGGTGGCATTTTTCTCAGAATTGAGATTTAATTTGTGGAAGAATAGGTGCCACAGTAGGACTTGTATTTGTGCTCTCCATACTGATGAGTTTCCATTATTTGGGAAAGTGCAAGTGGCAGCTTCAAAATCTAAGATGTCAGTCATTTTTGGCAGAGCTAGATGCATATGGAATTGGGCGAATGGCCATGCAACTGCAAAGGCAGATTGTATAAAGTTACTGGATCATGGGTACAATGTCTGTTCATGGTAAGTGCTATGAAACCACTGAAAGGGAAAAATGTTGCTCTTAAAATCTAGCACTGAGTTTCTGATATCAGCCATGTCACTGGGCAGGTGCATGAGGAGGCTAAATCCTTCCCTTATACAGATGGACAACTAGGGCAGTCCTCTTCAGGTTCCTTTTCAACAACTTGTAACAAACATTTGCATTTATGTAGTGCATTATCACATTCTCAGAATATCTCTAAGTGCTTCAAGCTAGTGAACTACTTTTGAAATGTAGCTACTGTTGTGTCAACATTGGTAGAAATGTTGCTGCAGGTCATCTATCCTTTGGTCTATCTTATGGACCGGATAGAAAAGTAGAAAAGTGTTGCCCGCAAGCATATTTTTTTTTTAAACTTGGTTTTATTTCAATTGGGTGTGGGGGAAAGAGAGAAAAAGGAAGCAGAGGATAGAGATGGAGCCTGCTGCTTGCTTGAATTTTTCTGTCAGATTGTGGTAGATGTTTATGCTAAGGAAGTGGACTGAATTTTCTCTCTCAGCATAAGTGTGAGGAGTAATAAAAGGCCAAAAAACTTGCCTCACAGGGGAAGTGTGAACAGCCAGCTTCCTGTTTGCAAATTGGGTGATGCCAAGAGTAACCATTCTTTGTTGAGGCCTATTAATAGTCAATCATAATATATTTTTAATGTTCTAACACCATTAATCTTTAGGGCTTTAAGTGCACTTAATACAAAACATGTATGTTTTGTGATTCTAGCCTCTGTTAATGGACAGTCAAATCGAAGGCACAACGTTTAACTTTTTGGTTACATAGGTTGTTAAATTTATTTTGAGAGCCAGTCAGTAATTCTGCAATGTGCAGCACCATGACTGATCGAATCTGTCTGTAACTGTGATTTCCTCACATGGCAATTCCCTTTGGTAAGCCAGAAACTTCTTTTTTTTTGCCGGGGGGGGGGGGGGGGGGGAGGAGGGGGGAGGAGGGGGGAGGGCGGTGTTGGGTGGAGAGAAATGAGTGAAGGAGAGCTGATCTTGGGCCACTTGTGTTTACCTTCTGGCAGTTATTTATAGAGAGATATCAGTAAAGGCCTGCCTGGCACCAGTTCTCTAGCCTATTGTTTTATTTCCTTTCACCAAGTGGGTGTCTTCTTTTTCTGGATTCTTGTCTATTATCCCCCTCTATCTTTTCTTTAAGTATTAGCTTAACTCAGAAGATTCCTAAATCAGAAGATTGTGGGCTCAAGCCCCACTCCAGGACTTAAGTTAGTTGATAATCTAGGCTGACATTTCAGTGCAGCACTAAGGGAATACTCAACTATTGGAGGTACAGTGCCATCTTTCAGGTGAAAAGTTAAACCAAGGTCCCATCTGCCTATTCAGGTAGCTGTAAACAATCCCATGGCACTATTTGAAGAGCAGGGAGGTCTTCTGGTTTCATTAACAACAGTCATCCCTCAACCAATATGCCAAAAACAGATTAACTAGTTATTCATTTCACTTGCTGTTTGTGGGATCTTGCTATATACAAATTGGCTGCTTTGTTTGCCTATACAAGAGTGACTGGACATCAAAGGTAATCAATTAGATGTGAAGCACCGTGGGACTTCCCGAGGATATGATAAAGGTGCTATATAAATGCAAGTTCTTTTTTTCTTCTTTGTGCCCAATTGTGCAATGTTGCTAGAGCTAGGTTTCAGTCATCTTCCTACAACCATTTCAAGGGAAAGCAACAGAATTACAATAAGACGTACTTTTAATCAAATGCTTCCACTACGGGTGATAGGATGGCCAACCTCATAATATTCTTGGTTTTTCTTGCTGGAGCGCAAGGGAAGAGGGCACAGAATCCTAACTCTAGCAACATGTCACAATGGATATGCCGCAAGCAGAAGTCAACAGCAATTCTATGGATGCGATAGGTAAGGGGAAGGCAGGGTGCAACTGCCCAACTGGTATATTATGAATATTACTGTTTATAAAAGAAGGCTTGTGTAGCATTCCACTGGCCTTTTTGGTCAGGCACACTGCTGGAGGTTTTCCAGTGGAAAATAGGAGCACCGTGAATCAACCATGAGCCAACATAGATTGATCCAAGGGGCCAACAGAGATGAGTGGTAATCAAATAGTGTTACTTACATTGCAGGACACATTACATAGTAATAGTGCCAACTGTGCAGTCATTTTAAGAAACCAATATCAGAAAATCTTATAAACATTTTCAAATAATATTTGAAAATGTTTATATTAAAAAAGCTACAGCAGAGACAACAGTTTCCTTCTTCACCCTCCCTTCAACTTTTTACCCATAATCCAATTTATTCACTGGAATTAATCAACTTTTTGATGAAAGTCAGATGAACCATAAAATACTTCAGTATCAAAATATATTCATGCTATAATCAGGTACTATAAATTACAGTAAAACAGCTACCACATTGCACAAACTAGTCAATCAGGCTAAAATGTTGAATATCAGACAAGAAACCTGACAAAACATATAATCGTGCATTTAGACCTTAACACTAAACTAACGCATACTTTAATAAAAACACGAGTCCCAGATTACAACGCCTCGAACATGTATGTCCTTATTGCCAAAAGCGATGCCATTTTCTGACAAGTTTCCTTTAGAGAAGTATTTTTTAAAAAAATGCTAAACACAATGTTAAACCAGCGAGCGAGTTTCAGATATTCTGTTCCAACTCAACAAATGTTCATACTTTTGCTGTGATGTATTCCACCATTACGAAACTACTAGTCCTAATTGTTACGATTAGACAAAGATATTTGAGCGTATTGGTACATGGCCATGTCAAAGACGAAAGTTACAAATGCGAACATTTTCATTCACACCAATTATATTATACTTCCTCCAACATCAAAAAAGGTGAACAGTTTTATCATCGTATTTTTCACAACAGATCAGTAAATGGCATACTCTGCTCTAGTACAGTATCTGAAATAGCTACTCTGCTGCTTCCTTCCCGACCGTAGGCCCAAACTGAACATTTAAAACACCTCTTGGAGCCCGACGTTTACAGTACCAATGGTGTTAAAACTTTAAAGCATGCAAACGCTTCTTTAAGACAACACAATCAGGGAGAAACTTACGTTACCTCCACGTTCAAGGCTGATCTGTTTACAAAAAAAAGTGCGGATATTATGCCTTTTAAATGTTAACCAACGATCAGACGGACCATTTTTAATGGCGTCCTGATATAGGGTCACAAGCTCAGCCAGCCGGAATCATATCAGTATGTCACTTCCGGCTTCAGCCATTCTGAGGTCATGGTGGAAGAGTAATGGTTGCCGAGCTTGCGGACAGACTTTGGACGGTAAATGGGGCGAGCAATGTCCACATAGTGATCGGTGGGCAGAAAGGTGCGGCCGAATTTTACATTGCTGATTACAAAAATTCAGTTATTATTAATACTTTCAAGTCAGTAGACACAGAAGTTGTCAAATTGGGATTTATTCCCCCTCTTCCCCCAATGGAATAAAAACAGAAAATGCTGCTAAACACTCAGCAGGTCAGGCTGCATCCGTGAAGAGAGAATCAGAGTTAACGTTTCAGGTCGGTGACCTTTCATCATTTCTGAATGGAAATTGAACATGTGGACAATATCGATTGGGCTGTGATGCCTTTCTTGCCTGCCAGCTCGAGGCACCAAAAATCTCGTATCAGGGCAATCAGTCTTCAGTGCCCCACCTTATTGCATCCATAATCAAAAGCAAAATACTGCGGATGCTAGAACTGTGAAATAAAAACAGTATTTCCAGCATTTTCTATTGGTATTACAACCATTATGTTTTATTTCTCATGAATCAACTTACCTTTCCACCCTGCTCCAATGTCCAATGTCTCCCTCTCCAATGTCCCTCTCAGCCCCGATGTCTCCCTCTCCGATCTCCCCCTCTTCCCCCCGATGTCCCTCTCTGATGTCCCTCTCAGCCCCCGATGTCTCCCTCTCCGATCTCCCCCTCTTCCCCCGATGTCCCTCTCAGCCCCCGTGTCCCTCTCCGATGTCCCCTGATCTTCCCCTCGATCTTCCTCTCTCCCTCCCGATGTCCCCCCGACCTTCCCCTCTCCTCCCCTCCGCCCCCCCCCCCCCGATGTCCCCCAATCTTCCCCTCTCTCCCGTGATCTTCCCCTCTCCCCCCCCCCCATCTTCTCCTACCTCCCCCCCCCCCCCCGATCTGTTCCAGAGCCGGATGACGTCTCGCTCTCTTTTTCTCCCCCCTCCACCTCAGCGTTGCAGCTCCTATCGGCAGCCAGCCTGTCAATCAGGGTTTGCCACGTGCACCTTTACGCCCCTGCTGCCAACCTGCCACCATTTCAAAATTAAGCCCATTGAGTTTCCGACTCAAGGAATCAAAGGATATGGGGATTGGGCAGGAAAGTGGAGTTGAGGTTAAAGATCAGTCTTGATCTGATTGAAAGGTGGAGCAGGCTCGAGGGCCATATTGCCTACTCCTGCTCCTATTTCTCATGTTCTTAATCGCCCACCGGTTCATCAATGTGGGACCTTTGCTTATTACTCACTTGTTAGCTCCCAGCCCTCGTGGGGCCACAAAATTCTCAGGTACCTGATTTAGCCTTGTGTGGCCTACTTCAAGTAATCATATCCTTACAGTGTCTAGAGTCACTACTCGAAATGATTGCTTAATAGTAATTCCCTCTCAAACCACAATTTCAATACATATTTCATGATAATCAGCACAGAGTTTAAGGTTCCCTTGAGAGAAGACAGTGAGGGCAGTCCCACTGTGTGACAGTTTTCCTGCCCATGCTCCAAGATCCCAGTTATGATGACTAGCTAACAATTCAAACATCATTAAGAATCCATCTATGTAATCCTCTTCCTTAACATTTGAAATAAGGTTAAATGTAATAAAGTTATTTTGTACAGAATTATGGGAGGAATCAATTGTACCCGCACTCACCTCGTTCGCAGCCATTAAACCTCTCTCTGCCAATTCGAGAGCTGCTTCACCCTTTCCTGAAACTCATGTTGGCATTGTTCAGGCAAGTGCTGGTGCTGCTGTTCCTTTTCCTCCTTGTGCTAGCACTGTTGCTCCTCTACCACCTCCAACATGTTAGCTTGGTTCAGTTGATCACACTCTTGCCTTTCAAGCTGCATTAACTTGAACACAAAATCTGGGCTGACACTCAATGCAGTACTGAGGAAGATTATCCTGTCTTGTGGACTGCTCGAACTTACTGTTACATTCCTATTATCACACTTACTTCCTAATATCACGATTTTATGTCATGCTTCTGTCTTGCCGAAGTAACACACTCTTCTATTACTTTTAATGGATATAGCCTGCTTATCCATTCCTTGCATTATACTTACTTTTCAGTCCTCCAAACACTGGGTGGTGCTGTGGTCTTCAAAATTGTCCCAGCAGCCACTGATTAGAAATAAAAAATAAAAACCATGCCGCCATTGCAGCTGCTGGGTGCTCATCCCATTTTCTAAATTGATCCTTGCCCTGTTGATTTAATTTTTAAAATTCTGTCAGCCTTTCCTTGGTTGGCCAGTGTGTTTACTCCTCTGGAGGGTTGTCACAACTATAGAATAAAACATCCAACACACGGGTGCTGAATAGGGACCATCCATTGGAAAGTATAAAGATGGCCAACAGTGTCCATCAGGCGCCATCAATATCAGACCAGGAGCACGGCAAGATTGGCAGCAAAACGTTAAGATACCTCATCATGAGAGAGCTCCACTCTGCAAAGCCTACAGAACAGCATGGAGGTTCACGGATGAGGTAAACAAAGAGGACTAAGGATCAATAAACTTATTTTTATTTGTACAAATAGGGTAGTAGTAGTGTGCCCCTTGTACTCGAGGATGAGAGTGTCAACAATGAAGGCAGCATAAGTTCATCATAGATAGGTGTGTTGATGACTGCAAGCTGATATATGACTGACATTGTCTATCACAAGCCTCATGGCCACGTTCCTGGAAGGGAGGGGTTCTCCTTTTGAACCCTCTGACGTTGCCAATCTTTCCACCTCTTGCATCCTGCCTCCACTGTAGCTCAAATCTCTTCTCTCACTTCAGCATGAATTACTGGAATGTGCTGGCAGTACCAGCATTGAGGCTACGATAATCAAATCTCAGCTCTGTTGGTCTGGACATGTTGTTAGGATGGACTACTTACAGCTGCTGAAGCAAGTCCTTAATGGGGAATTAGTGGATGGCAGAAGAAAGAAGGACGGACAACAAAGTCGCTACAACGATACTCTGAAGATTCACTTGAAGCAGTACAACACGGTCATTGACTCTTGGGAAAACCTGATCATCGATAGACGGCAATCGCGTATATTAATAGGGTAGCATAAGCAGAAATATCTTTTTAAAAGGGACAGCACCTGAGAGAAATTGATATTGAAAGGGGGTAATGGAGAAGAGCTAAGCTATAAGAGAGCACCTGTATGAAACAAATAATAAAAGGTGCTACAGAAACAAGCCAATATCAAAAAAGATACCCAAAATAAATACATTTTTTCTAAAAACACCCGAGAGAAGCAAAAATGAAAAGGGGACACTGGAAAGCAGTATAACCAAAATGGTAACACCTGAGACAATAAAGTAAAACCAAAGGAGGGCAAACAGGAGAAAGAAGACTAAATGGGCAGCATCTGACAGATGTAAAATTAAGATGGAGGCTATGAGGTGTGCTTGCTGTGAGATGTTCACAAATAAGATAGACAGATATAATAGAAAAGTGAAGAGGAAGAAACAACTCTAATCAGTAATCTTAAGAAAGCATTATGACCTTAGAGAGAAAGGCACAGTAACTTATAAAGACAGTCAAAAGTGGGGGGATTTTTTGAGGGCAATCAAGTATTAGACTAGGTAAGCAAGCTGTCACAACTCAGTGAGATGGCTATACAAACTTTGGAATTGTGAGCAGACCATCAGAGAGTGAAGTTGGAGACCATTATAACTAGGGACTATATAGCCATGATATGATGATAAATGTTGAGCAACTGCAAATAAATTAATACAGGATGAATTAAAGTTCGAAAAAGAAATTAAAAATAAGAAAGCTTGCAAAGCTAACCATGAGATTACAATAAGAAATAGATGACAGGCACTGCAGTGGTATCAAGGTCCTGGAAAAAAAGGTAGCTGGAATATTTGTACAAAGTCAGATTTTGCAGATCACAGAGAATATGGTTGAAGGAGATGTTTTGCTCAGGTAAGCAGAGCCATGAGTGTAGTCAAGCCAAGGCCTACAGGATAGTGGGCTGTCTACCTAAAGCTCGAGCAGTACACATTGAAGAATGATTAGAAAAGATATTCAAGGGGACATGACCAGGTCCAGTTCTCAATAAAGATTCGATTTGACTCCAATTGAATAGAGTGATACTTTATTAACTTCACACAAGGATCAATACATGCAAGTGTCTAAGCAGTAGTTAACAGTACAGAACAAGAATTATATTACCTGTTCCATTCTGGGTAGAGAGTGTGTCTGCTTTTCGCTTTCTCTCGTTTCTACTTTCTTTTCTCTCTACTACTCTGAGTTGATTCGGAGTTGCCTCCTTGTACCCTGAACAGTGATCCCTTTGTTATCTCACGTCCACTTCCTTCCCCCATTTCCTTGGTTCGTGATGAACATTTTACAATACTACCCCAGTACACACGACTCTGACTAATAAAACATCTTTATTGACATCTTCATGTCTCAGCATGTTTCTCTTTGTCACCCACAAGATCTAATAACAGGATGCACCTAAGCACTGCTTCCAGAGTTTCCCTAATTCTGGGGAGTTCGTGCTTTACAGACCCATTCAGGCTTGTCTGTTTAGACAGGCTTATCTGTGGTCTCATTTGCTTGACCTCGGACACTCACGTTAGGGTAGCTTTCTTTATCACTGTTAACCCCTTGCTATCCTGCACACAGCATTTTGGTCAAAGAACAGTATATTTTACAGGACAGCAGTTCCAACAGAAGTTTTAGCTATTTAATTCTTTTGAGCCTAACCCTTCTAAGTTCCCTCTAAGCCTATATTTCCTTATAGTCCCCACCTTGAGGCCGAGAGAGTCTGACTGTCGAGTCCTCACACTAATCCTATTTTCTTCTGAGTAAAGCTGTGGTTTCTAAGGTCTGCTGTCTATGATTGACTTTCTTCAAGGTCCGCTTCACGCATATTAGTAGTATGATTAAAACGATCATGATCCCCAGGACGAGCAGAAAGCCATATTAGAGTAATCTTACCCATGGATTCTGCCTGACATTATATTCTGTTCCCCATCATTTATGATGCATGTCCCCTTTTCAGTGTCAGCATTGCTATGTTTCATATCAGTCTTTCAGTCATAATCTCCAACAGCTACATGGCCTTATCTAACGTTCTCATCTTGTCAGCATCACATACCTATCTGAGCCATTTGCTCTTCTGGTTTGAGTGGGCTGTGGACTTCCAACTGTCCCAAGAGCTCAAACTTTTGGATGCAGAGTGCCCTATCTTTATACTATTCGGCTGTCGAGGTTGCACACACGCACCTCTGGTCTTATCTCCTGGTTGTAAATGATCTCAGTCTCATGTTGGTTCTGTATTAAACAACTTCAGATGCACCGTACCACGTAGCGTGACTACCTCATCCTTTATCTCCTGCTGTGTACTTACAAGCTGCTTTTGTTCACACAGAGACAGCAACTGGTCTCCCTCAGCACCGCCATCTTGCTAAATACTTAGATGCCATGTGGGATGGGATAATTGACGATGCTCAGTTTAGACCATATTCTTACATCTCCCTCTCTTTGAACCTGAATGAAACCTCTCTGGGTCAAATTTCACCTTACCCCGTAACTTTCTTCTTAGTCTTGCCTAAATCACCTTGAGTTACATTTTATTACATAAACACACCACATAGAGATATACATATTACTTCTCAGTTTCATTTGGTTAATATCACACATCTTGATATAGACAAAGAAAATTATAATACACTGTACAGAAAACTACAGTGTACCATATTATCAAGAAATCATGGATTTAAAAGATTCTCCAACTCTCCTTTTACTAATATCCATCTTGTGGATATTTTTCTTCAGTTGTCCCAATTTCATTGTTAACTGAAAGGAAACTAACCCTGAATTTTGGAAATCCAAATTACTATGTCCCTCTTTATTTTAATTCCAATCCCTTTGATAGGTACCAGTGTTCAACTCTATTCTGATTGTCTCATTAATTAGTCGGTTTCTCCATGGGGCATGTGTCAGTACTTTGTTTAAAAAGGTTCTTCACTCTCCTGAGCCACATTAACCATTTCATGTTATGCTCTTCTCAAGTAACTGAGCATGTCTGAGACCCATTTTTCAATGCATCTTCATCATGCATTTCCATATACTAGTTGCCTGACACGCAACATGTCAGAGATAATACTTTCTGCTGGCCAGTCTCTTTTTCCTCGTGGTATTTCCAAATGTGTTTTCCATGGCACACGTCATATGTCCGATCAGATTCAATCCCGTAAGAGCAGCTGCTCTGCTTGAAGAGTGGTTCCAATAGCTCACCAGGCCATAGGCCTTTGTAATCATGTTCTCCATCCTTGTCTCCATTTCTAATTGATGGCAAGATACACCTGTATTTTTCATGTCCACAGTAGCCATTCTTGGGCTTTCAGGTTATTTTATCAAAAGATTGGGGAGTGTCTGGAGGTCTTTGCTTCTCTCCCCCTGCAGTGTCCCGATGTCTCAGGTAATGGCCAGGCTGTCAAATGCAGTTTTCTCATTGTTCAGTATAGGCAAGGACACAAATATCTCCAAGAGAAAGCTATCAATTTACTATTCTCAATTACACTTTCCTGACTTTCACTGGATTGTACACTTATACCAGTTTGATATCTTTAGTAAATCATGCCCGGGTGATTTATTCCCATTTGGTGGTGTAATTTCTCTGTTTCTATACTTTAGTTCTCACTTCCTCTCATCCAATTTTACACATCCCATTATGTTACCATTTCATCTCCTTCATGACCCCTGGAGGAACTTTACTGTCCAATACAACATTTACCATCTGGTCCAATATCAATATATTTTTGAGGTTTATTTTACTTAAATTCTTCTTGGACCGCTCTTCATTTCCCAAAATATTCCGCTACATTGTGCCTGAATCCATTCCATCATTTCAAAATTATCCTAATTCCAGACAGCCGTACTGTTGGACTGACAGGACTTGTCAATGTACAATTTTATTTCCCCCCAAAATACTTTCTCCCTTGATACACAGCATTGGATAGGAACCATTCAGACTGGACTCATTTTATTTTAAAATATAATGTGATTATCCCCCTAAACTACAGGTAAATTTTCCCTTCTTGAGTGCTTGAACAGCAATTCATATCAATTTATCTTATCAATTCCAATTTCAGAAACAAATTATGCCCAATCTTAGTGGTTTTACGGTGGAGACAGAAGTGCTTGTAATTACTTTTGGATGTGATTCCCATATCTCCCCACCTCGAGCACTCTGTCTCGAAAGACAATAAATAACCTTGAATGGGTTAAAGCGAGTCTTTGCAAGGCAAAGTCTCAGTCCAAATTGTCACCATGCTGTGATATTGGATATCTGCCGATGTCTGCAGATAAGATCCTAAATTCTTCACACCACTGAATAGTTTCCTGCATCAACACTTCTACAGCAAAGGTTGCTGCGTAATTTTGTGAAGCCACTTATATGTCAAAGAGCTATTCTTGGTAATCCTGCACTATCAACACTTAAGCGGTCACGAAAACCACAGTTCCGTGTGTAAAAGAAACTAACAGGAAATCCATTGTGGCTGTTCTTGAGTGCCCAAGGGGTTAATTTGTCATTTTATGATTTAATTCTGTCACCGTGGGGAATTTTCCACTCAAATTAGGAAAACATAGGAGAGCCTATCTTCCAACTTTTTTCTCTCTCTCATTAAGGGACAATAAAACTGCTTATGAGTCAGCAAATGGGCATGCTGGAAGCTCAGGGGGTGGGGAGGAGTCAATCATAATATTAGCTTTTTTTTTAGCTGTAATGTCATTAAAACAAAAATGCTTTGAAGAAATTCAAATTGATCTTTTTCCAAAAAGTATTTGTGCTTTTATAACAGTGATAACTTGCACAAAGATCCTTAATTGAAAATCTGTTAAAACATAGAATCATAGAAAATTTAAGGCACAGAAGGAGGCCATTCAGCCCACTGTGTCCGCGCCGACTGAGAAATGAGTCACCCAGCCTAATCCCACTTTCCCGCATTTGGTCCGTAGCCCTGCAGGTCACAGCTCTTCAGGCGCACATCCAGGTATTTTTTAAATGAGTTGAGGGTTTCTGCCTCCACCACCTTCTCAAACACTGAGTTCCAGACCCCCACCACTATCTGGGTGAAAACTTTTTTCCTCATTTCCGCTCTAATCCTTCCACCAAACACTTTAAATCTATGCCCCTTGGTTATTGACCCCTCCACTAAGGGAAATAGGTCCTTCCTATCCACTCTATTTAGGCCCCTCATAATTTTGTACACCTCAATCAAATCACCCCTCAGCCTCCTCTGTTCCAAGGAAAACAACCCCAGCCTATCCAATCTGCCATCATAGCTAAAATTCTCCGGTCCATGCAACATCCTCGTAAATCTCCTCTGTACCCTCTCTAGTGTAATTACATCCCTCCTATAATGTGGTGACCAGAACTGTGCGCAGTACTCAAGCTGTGGCCTAACTAGTGTTTTATACAGTTCCAGCATAGCATCCCTGCTTTTAAATTCTGTGCCTAGGCTAATAAAGGAAAGCATTCCATATGCCTTCTTAACCACCTTATCTACCTGTCGTTACCTTCAGGGATCTGTGGACATGCACTCCAAGGTCCCTCACTTCCTCTACACCTCTCAGCATCCTGCCATTTATTGTGTATTCCCTTGCCTTGTTTGCTCTCCCCAAATGCATTACCTCACACTTCTCCGGATTCAACTCCATTTGCCACTTTTCTGCCCATCTGACCAGTCCATTGATATTTTCCTGCAGTCTACAGCTTTCCTCCTCACTATCAACCACACGGCCTATCTTTGTGTCATCCGCAAATTTCTTAATCATGCCCCCTATATTTAAGTCCAAATCGTTAATGTATACCACAAAAAGCAAAGCACCTAGTACTGAGCCCTGCGGCACCCCACTGGAAACAGCCTTCCAGTTGCAAAAACACCTGTCGACCATTACCCTTTGCTTCCTGCCACTGAGCCAATTTGGATCCAATTTGCTACCTTCCTTTGGATCCCATGAGCCTTTACTTTTTTGACCAATCTGCCATGCGGGGCATTTCAAAAGCCTTGCTAAAATCCATGTAGACTACATCAATTGTGCTACCCTCATCGATCCTCCTTGTCACCGCCTCGAAAAATTCAATCAGGTTAGTCAGACACGACCTCCCCTTAACAGGAGCGGATAAATTAGGGCCCGGGAGCGGGAGAGCTGAGCTAAGCGAGATCGGAAGCGGATAAATTAGGGCCCGAGAGCGGGAGAGGTGTGCTAAGCGAGATCAGAGGCAGATAAAGGAGGGCCCGAGAGCGGGAGAGCTGAGCTGAGCGAGATTGGAGGCGGATAAAGGAGGGCCCGAGAGTGGGAGAGCTGAGCTGAGCGAGATTGGAGGCGGATAAAGGAGGGCCCGAGAGTGGGAGAGCTGAGCTGAGCGAGATTGGAGGCGGATAAAGGAGGGCCCGAGAGTGGGAGAGCTGAGCTGAGCGAGATTGGAGGCGGATAAAGGAGGGCCCGAGAGCGGGAGAGCTGAGCTGAGCGAGATCGGAGGCGGATAAAGGAGGGCCCGAGAGCGGGAGAGCTGAGCTAAGCGAGATCAGAGACGGATAAAGGAGGGCCCGAGAGCGGGAGAGCTGAGCTAAGCGAGATCAGAGACGGATAAAGGAGGGCCCGAGAGCGGGAGAGCTGAGCCAAGCGAGATCAGAGATGGATAAAGGAGGGCCCGAGAGCGGGAGAGCTGAGCCAAGTGAGATCGGAGACGGATAAAGGAGGGCTCGAGAGCGGGAGAGCTGAGCCAAGCGAGATCAGAGATGGATAAAGGAGGGCCCGAGAGCGGGAGAGCTGAGCCAAGCGAGATCGGAGACGGATAAAGGAGGGCTCGAGAGCGGGAGAGCTGAGCTGAGCGAGATCGGAGACGGATAAAGGAGGGCCCGAGAGCGGGAGAGCTGAGCCGAGCGAGATCAGAGATGGATAAAGGAGGGCCCGAGAGCGGGAGAGCTGAGCCGAGCGAGATCGGAGACGGATAAAGGAGGGCTCGAGAGCGGGAGAGCTGAGCCGAGCGAGATCGGAGGCGGATAAAGGAGGGCCCGAGAGCGGGAGAGCTGAGCCGAGCGAGATCGGAGGCGGATAAAGGAGGGCCCGAGAGCGGGAGAGCTGAGTTAAGCGAGATCGGAGGCGGATAAAGGAGGGCCCGAGAGCGGGAGAGCTGAGCCAAGCGAGATCAGAGATGGATAAAGGAGGGCCCGAGAGCGGGAGAGCTGAGCTGAGCGAGATCGGAGGCGGATAAAGGAGGGCCCGAGAGCGGGAGAGCTGAGCTAAGCGAGATCGGAGGCGGATAAAGGAGGGCCCGAGAGCGGGAGAGCTGAGCCGAGCGAGATCGGAGGCGGATAAAGGAGGGCCCGAGAGCGGGAGAGCTGAGCTAAGCGAGATCGGAGGCGGATAAAGGAGGGCCCGAGAGCGGGAGAGCTGAGCTAAGCGAGATCGGAGGCGGATAAAGGAGGGCCCGAGAGCGGGAGAGCTGAGCCGAGCGAGATCGGAGGCGGATAAAGGAGGGCCCGAGAGCGGGAGAGCTGTGCTAAGCAAGATCGGAGGCGGATAAAGGAGGGCCCGAGAGCGGGAGAGCTGAGCCGAGCGAGATCGGAGGCGGATAAAGGAGGGCCCGAGAGCGGGAGAGCTGAGCCAAGTGAGATCGGAGGCAGATAAAGGAGGGCCCGAGAGCGGGAGAGCTGTGCTAAGCAAGATCGGAGGCGGATAAACTGAGACCAGCGGCGGAGTTCCAGAGGTGACGTCACCAGTGAAAAAATGACGCAGCGCAGGGGAGGCAGCTGATTGGTAAGTAGGTTCAGGTAAGTATTTCTACTATTCTACAGTGCAGTGACTAAAGTAAAAAGAAAGGTAAGGTCTGCAAGTCTTATAGCAAGTAGCATTTTTTAGTGAATCAAGGTCCCTAGTGTAGATAACATTCTCTAAATTAGGAGTAATTTAAAGGAGTAAACTCCTTAAAGGGAGTAACTAACTAGCTTAATCTAAGTCAAGTCATGGCAGCAGAGCTCGCACCCGTGTTATGCTCCTCCTGTGCTATGTGGGAAGTCATGGACACGACCGGTGTCCCTGGCGAACATGTTTGCAGGAAGTGTGTCCAGCTGCAGCTACTGGCTAACTGCATTTCGGAGCTGGAGCTATGGGTGGATTCACTGTGGAGCATCCGCGATGCTGAGATTATCGTGGATAGCACGTTCGGTGAGGTGGTCACACTGCAGGTAAAGATTACACAGGCAGAAAGGAAATGGGTGACCGCCAGGCAGAGTAAAAGGACTAGGCAGGTAGAGCAGGAGTTCCCTGGGGCCATCTCCCTCTCAAACAGATATTCCGCTTTGGATATTGTTGGGGAATATGGCTTATCGGGAATGCAGCAAGAGCCAAGACCATGGCACCACGAGTGACTCAGCTGCACAGGAGGGGAGGAAAAAGAATGGGAGAGCAATAGTGATAGGGGATTCCATTGTAAGGGGAACAGGTGTTTCTGCGGCCCCAGACGTGACTCCAGGATGGCATGTTGCCTCCCTGGTGCTAGAGTCAAGGATGTCACAGAGCGGCTGCAGGATATTCTGAAGGGGGAGGGTGAACAGCCAGAGGTTGTGGTCCATATCAGTACCAATGACATTGGCAAAAAAAGGGATGAGGTCCTGCAAACAGAATATAGGGAGTTAGGAAATAAATTAAAAAGCAGGACCTCTATGGTGGTAATCTCAGGATTACTCCCAGTGCCACATGCTAGCGAGAGCAGAAATAGACCAGATGAATGCGTGGCTTGAGAGATGGTGTAGGAGGGAGGGGTTTAAATTCCTGAGGCATTGGGACCGATTCTGGGAAAGGTGGGACCTGTACAAGCTGGATGGGTTGCACCCAAGCAGAACCGGGACCAATATTCTCGCGGGGGCATTTGCTAGTTCTGTTGGGGAGGGTTTAAACTAGTATGGCGGGGGATGGGAACCAAAGGGCAGGTACAGATAGGACAAACTCAAACCAGGAAATGGGAAAGAGAAAAACAATTAGTGACGTAGTTAGCGATTCAGGAAGGCAAAAGAAGCAAAGGTTAAATAGTGTTCAGCACAGGAATTTGACGGGGTTAAAGGGTATATACTTAAAAGCAAGGAGTATTACAAACAAAGCAGATGAGCTAAGGGCACAGATAGACAGATGGCAGCACGATATCATTGCTATAACGGAAACCTGGTTTAAAGAGGGGGATAATTGGCAGCTCAATATCCTTGGATATAGAGTTTTCAGGCAGGATAGAGTGGGTGATAAAAAAGGAGGAGGGGTAGCATTATTGGTTAAAGAATCAATTACAGTTGTGAGAAGGGATGATATGCTAAATGGAACCATCAATCGAGGCCATATGGGTTGAGCTAAGAAATAAAAAAGAGGCAGTCACACTACTAGGAGTGTACTATAGACCCCCCGAATAGCGAAAGAGAGATAGAAGAACAAATACGTAGGCAAATTTCTGAGTGCAAAAGTAAAAGGGCAATAATAGTCGGGGACTTCAACTACCGTAACATCAGCTGGGATTCAAACAGTGTGAGGGGCACAGAGGGCACAACATTCTTGATCAGTGTCCAGGAGAACTTTTTCAGCCAGTACGTGACAAACCCAACAAAAGGGGATACAATTCTCGATTTAATCCTGGGAAATGAAGATGGGCAAGTGGGTGGAGTTCCTATGTTCTTATATTGGGGATAGTGACCACAATTTAGTTAGTTTTAGCATTATTATGGAAAAGGACAGAGTTAAATCAGGAGTAAATGTTTTAAATTGGGGGAAAGCAAATTTTACAGAATTAAGAGGTGATTTGGCAGAAGTGGATTGGACACAACTACTTGAAGAGAAATCAGTGGCAAACCAGTGGGAGGCACTAAAAAGTGAAATTCTACGGGTACAATGCAGACACAGAGAAAAAGGATGGCACTGCCAAATCTAGAGCCTCCTGGTTGTCCAGAAGTATACGGGGCAAGATAAAGCAGAAAAAGAAAGCTTATGACTGTCACAGAAAACTAAATACTGCAGAAAGCCTAGAGGAATATAGAAAGTACAGGGATGACGTAAAAAAGGAAATAAGGAGAGCAAAGAGAGAGCATGAAAAAATATTAGCTGGTAAGATTAAAGAAAACCCAAAGATGTTTTATCAGTACATTAAGAACAAGAGGATAGCTAAGGAAAAGGTGGGACCCATCAGGGATGATAAGGGTAACTTGTGGGTAGGGTTTAAAATGAATATTTTGTCTCCGTATTCACAAAGGAAAGGGATGATCCAGACGTAGTAGTTAAAGAGGAGAGGTGTGAAATATTGGATAAGGTAAACATAATGAGAGAGGAAGTACTAGAGGGACTGGAATTCTTGAAAGTTGATAAGTCACCAGGGCCGGATGGATTGTTTCCTAAGCTATTGAAGGAAGCCAGGGAGGAAATACCGGATGCTCTGAGGATCATTTTCCAATTCTCACTAGATACAAGGGAAGTACTGGAGGACTGGAAGACTGCAAACGTAGTACCATTGTTTAAAAAGGGTACAAGGGAAAGACTGTACAATTATAGGCCAGTCAGTCTTACCTCGGTGGTGGGCAAACTATTAGAATCAATACTGAGAGCTAGGATAAACTGTCACTTGGAAAGGCGTGGTTTAATCAGGGATAGTCAGCATGGATTTGTTCAGGGAAGGTCATGCCTTACAAATCTGATTAAATTCTTTGAGTAAGTGTCAAGGAGGATTGATGAGGGTAGTGCAGTGGATGTTGTCTACATGGATTTTAGTAAGGCATTTGACAAGATCCCACATGGCAGACTGGTCAGAATGGTTAAAGCCCATGGGATACAGGGAAATGTGATGAATTGGATCCAAAATTGACTCAGTAACAGGAAACAAAGGGTAAAAGTCGATGGATGTCTTTGCGAATGGAAATCCGTTTCCAGTGGTGTGCCACAGGGCTCAGTGTTGGGTCCCTTGCTGTTTGTGGTATATATCAATGATTTGGACTTGAATGTAGGGGACATGATTGGCAAATTTGTGGATGACACAAAAATTGGCCGTGTAGTTGATAGCTGTAGACTCCAAGAAGATATCAATGGGTTGGTGGAGTGGGCAGAAAAGTGGCAAATGGAGTTCAACCCGGAGAAGTGTGAGGTAATGCAGTTAGGAAGGGCAAACAGTAAAAGGGAATAAGCAGTAAACGGGAATATATTGAGAAGGGTAGAGGAAGTGAGAGACCTTGGAGTGCATGTGCACAGGTCCCTGAAGGTGGCGATACAGGTAGATAAGGTTGTGAAGAAGGCATACGGAATGCTCTCCGTTATTAGCCAAGGTATAGAATACAAAAGCAGGGATGTACTGATGGAACTGTATAAAATGCGGGTAAGGCCACAGCTGGAGTATTGTGCGCAGTTCTGGTCACCACATTACAGGAAGGACGTAATTGATCTGGAGAATGTTGCCAGGGCTTGAAAATTGCAGCTATGAGGAGAGATTGGATCGGCTGGGGTTGTTTTCCTTGGAGCAGAGGAGGCTGAGGGGTGACTTGATTGAGGTGTACAAAATTATGAGGAGCCCAGATGGAGTAGACAGGAAGTACCTGTTTCCCCTAGTGGAGAGTTCAAGAACTAGAGGACATAGATTTAAGCTGATTGGCGGAAGGATTAGAGGGGACATGAGGAAAAACTTTTTTACCCAGAGGGTGGTGGGTGTATGGAATTCGCTGCCGAATTGGTGGTAGAGGCAGGGACCCTCAACTCTTTTAAAAAGTACCTGGACCTGTGCCTAAAGTGCTGTAAGCTGCAGGGCTATGGACCGGGTGCTGGAAGGTGGGATTAGAATGGGCACCTGGTTGTTCTTCGAGCCGGCACGGAGACGATGGGCCGAATGGCCCCCTTCTGTGCTGTATCTTTTCTATGGTTCTATTGTTCTAAATCCATGCTGACTGTCCTTGATTAGTCCATACTTTTCTAAGTGACAATTTATTCTGTCACTCAGAATTGATTCCAATAATTTGCCCACCACCGAGGTTAGGCTGACTAGCCCGTAGTTACTCGGTCTATCCTTCGCTCCCTTTTTAAACAATGGTACAACATTAGCAGTCCTCCAATCCTCCAGCACTACGCCTGTATCCAGTGAAGTTTGGAAAATGACTGTTAAAGCCTTTGCTATTTCCTCCCTGGCTTCTTTTAACAGCCTGGGATACATTTCATCTGGCCTTGGTGATTTATCCACTTTCAAAGATGCTAATCCCCTTAATACTTCCTCTCTCACAGCAGAAGTCAATAGTATTTCCTTCTATTAACTTTAAACATTCTATGAAACAATTCTGCAATACAATCTCACTACTCCAGATCGTTATCACAGAGATAGCAGAGATCCTTTAACCATTCTTTTTTCCTTATTCATGGTCACTTTGGTTTGACCACCATCAATCACAAGATCAAAGGGTGAGTTTGCAAACAGCTATCACATTTCAGTAAAACATGATTAAACAAATAGAGTTACTTCAAAATGTCCCAATGTTTTAACACATCAATTCACACTCACCAATACTCAACACAACTTAAACTTCAAATCACTCGACATTTACTTCAAATCATTAAACATTTAAGAAATTCAAAATGCCAATTTTTATGTGATGATCTCATGTTCGGAATTTGAGACGCTCACATTTTTATTTATAAGAACCAGAATTTTATGGCTAACGTTTAAGGAACGAATGCATGAATTGCAACAATTATATATTCCTTTCTGGTGCAAAAACACAAAAGGAAAAGTGGCCCAAACATAGCTCGCAAAAGAAATTAAGGATAGTATTAAATCCAAAGGGTGGTAGAAGTTTGGAACTCTCTTCCGCAAACGGCAATTGATATTAGCTCAATTGCTAAATTTAAATCTGAGATAGATAGCTTTTAGGCAACCAAAGGTATAGAGGGATATGGGCCAAAAACAGGTATATGGAGCTAGATCACAAATCAGCCATGATCTTATCAAATGGCGGAGCAGGCACGAGGGGCTGAATGGCCTACTCCTGTTCCTATGTTCAAAGAGGAATCATATAAAGTTGCCAGAAAAAGTAGCAAACCTGAGGATTGAGAGCGGTTTAGAATTCAGCAAAAAAAGACAAAGAGATTGATTAAAAGGGGGAAAATAAAGTATGACAGCAAGAAACATAAAAGTGGACTGTAAAAGCTTCTACAAGTATGTAAAAAGAAAAAGATTAGTGAAGACAAATGTAGGTCCCTTACAGTCAGAAACGGGAGAATTTACAATGGGGAACAAGGAAATGGCAGAGCAATTAAACAAATACTTTGGTTCTGTCTTCATGGAAGAAGACAAAAATAACTTCCCAGAAATGCTAGGGAACCAAGGGACTAGTGAGAAGGAGGAATTAAAGGAAATTAGTATTCGTAAAAAGATACTGCTGGAGAAATTAATGGGACTGAAAGCCGATAAGTCCCCAAGGCCTGATAATCTGCATCCTAGAGAACTAAAAGAGGTAGCCATGGAAATAGTGGATGCATTAGTTGTCATCTTCCAAAATTCTATAGATTATGGAACAGTTCCTGCAGATTAGAGGGTGGCAAATGTAACCCCATTATTTAAAAATGGAGGGAGAGAGAAAACAGGGAACTACAGATCGGTTAGCCTAATATCAGCAGTAGGGAAATGCTAGAGTCCATTATAAAGAATGTGATAACAGGACACTTAGAAAATATCAACAGGATTAGACAAAGTCAACATGGATTTATGAAAGGGAAATCATGTTTGACAAATGTACTGGAGTTTTTTGAGGATGTAACTGGTAGAATAGATAAGGGAGAACCAGTGGATGTGCTTTATTTGGATTTTCAGAAGGCCTTTGATAAAGTCTCACATAAGAGGTTGGTGTGCAAAATTAAAGCACATGGGACTGGGGGCAATATACTGGCATGGATTAAAAATTGGTTAACAGACAAGAAACAGAGAGTAGGAATAAAGGGGTCTTTTTCGGGGTGGCAGGCAGTGACTAGTGGGGTACCACAGGGATCAGTGCTTAGGCCCCCGCTATTCACTATATATATATATCAATGATTTGGATGAGGGAACCAAATGTAATATTTCCAAGTTTGCTGACGACACAAAACTAGGTGGGATTGTGAGTTGTGAGGAGGATGCAAAGAGGCTCCAAGGTGATTTAGACAAATTGAGTGTGTGCTAAAATACATGGCAGATGCAGTATAATGTGGATAAATGTGAAGTTATCCACTTCAGAAGGAAAAACAGAAAGGCACAGTATTATTTAAATGGTGATAGATTGGGAAATGTTGATGTACAAAGGGCCTGGGTGTCCTTGTACACCAGTCACTGAAAGCAATACATGCAGGTGCAGCAAGCAGTTAGGAAGGCAAATGGATGTTGGCCTTCATTGCAAGAGGATTTGAGTACAGGAGCAAGGATGTCTTACTGCAGTTATACAGGGCCTTGGTGAGATCACACCTGGAGTATTGTGTGCAGTTTTAGTCTCCTTACCTAAGAAAGGATATACTTGCCATAGAGGGAGTGCAGCAAAGGTTCACCAGACTGATCCCTGGGATGGCAGGACTGTCGTATGAGGAGAGATTGGGTCGACTCGACCTGTATTCACTCGAGTTTAGAAGAATGAGAGGGGATCTCATTGAAACATATAAAATTCTGACAGGGCTAGACAGACTGGATGCAGGGAGGATGTTTCCCCTGGCTGGGGGGTGTCCAGAACGAGGGGTCACAGTCTCAGGATATGGGGTAGGACATTTAGGACAGAGATGAGGAGAAATTTCTTCACTCATAGGATGGTGAACCTGTGGAATTCTCTACCACAGAAGGCTGTGGAGGCCAAGTCACTGAATATATTTAAGAAGGATCTAGATAGATTTCTAGACACAAAAGGCATCAAGGGGTATGGGGAGAGAGCAGGAATATGGTATTGAGATAGAGGATCAGCCATGATCATACTGAATGGCAGAGCAGGCTCGAACAGCCGAATGGCCTTCTCCTGCTCCTATTTTCTATGTTTACATGGCCACAATAAAAGTCTGGTTAGGCATCTCTAATGTGGAAAAATCCAAGCTAGCTCTAGGGGCATACTATGGACCACCAAGTCAACACAAGAAGACAATTCACTCTCTGAAGAGATAATAAGGGTATATGAGAACAGAAAAAAATAATTTAATGGGAAATCATCCAAATATAAACTAGGAAAACCCAAATGGTTTAGAGCCATAGTTGGTGAATATAATGCATGATTACTTCATGACTCAGTGCATAAAGGAAGTCACAAGAAGCAGCGCTCATAGAACAGGAGTTGGCCATTCGGCCCCTTGAGCCATTCTATTAGATCATGGCTGATCTGTACCTAAACTACATTTACCCGCCTTAGCTCCATATCCCTCAATACTCTTACCTAACAAAAATCTAGCGATCTCTGTCTTGAAAGCTCCAATTGTCCCAGCATCCATAACGTTTTGGGGAGAGAATTCCAGATTTCTACAACTTGACATGGTAGTTATAACTGACACAGATAATTTATAGGAGATGAGAGTCATAACTCTCCTGGTGGAACAGTGACCATAAAATGATTGGGGGTTAAATTGGGTAACCCTTGAAAATGGGTGTGGGGATCGCGGTACACGATTAACCTGCACCGGTCATTGCGATGCAGGCAGCACGTTACATGTGCGCTGCCTGTTGATTTAAATGATCGCTGCGTGCAGCCAGCGCTACCTGCACGCATCAGCAGGGGCCCCTGCCTGATATCACGAGTGGCTTGCACTTCTTAAAGGCAGCCTGCACCTCTTAAAGGGGAGGTGCATTATGGCTACAAGAAGCGGTGGGTGTCGTTTCAAAATTGAATCTGTGCTGTAATACTTTACGCCTGGGAGAGAGCATGCGCCAAGGTTCTCTGATGATGCACTGGTAGCCTTAGTGCAAGAGATGGAGAGAAGGAGGGACATCCTGTATCCACTGAAGGTAGGAGGCCCTCCTGACATATGCTCAAGAGGTAGTGAGAGGAAGTAGGGGAGAAGGTAAATGCCAGGAGCATAGCTCCAACAACATGGATGTAGTGCTGGAAGAAGTTCAATGATTCAACATGAATTGTCAAGGTGATTGAGTTCCAGCTTAGGTAGCATAGCCTACCAACTGCACCACTAGCCTCATCCACTGCTCAATTCACTACACCCCCATCACCCACCCATCAATAATCTCTTTCAGTCAGTACCCAACCATTCAAATCGTATGTTTTAACTCACCCTCACACACTTAGCACTGTTGGAAGCCTCACACCCACAACTCACAGTTCACACACACTGGTAGCTATTCGACCATGACAGCTACATCACCCAAATATCTTGCAGGACACTCCTGACACACTTCCCTCTTTCTTGCAGGAGAAGGTGGCATATAACAGGAGGCAGCAAGTGGCAGTGGCTCCATGGAACACGAACCTGCTGTCCTCTCTCAGGATGACAGCATTCCTGTCCCACCCCTGCCACTCCGCCAGTGCCCTTGCTGTTGCCTGTCAGCCAGCCAGCCCACTCCCTGTAGAGTATTGAAACTTTATCCAAGTATAGGAAACCTCCAAAAACACATACAAGTGCACCAGCAGCTAGAAGAAATAATCCAGCAACTAACCTGTAACTCCTGCATGATCGCTTTAAATACCACTGGTGGTTGGGTAGGGGCGGGGATCTTTCATGCTTTTTAAGGGATGCTCAACTGTGCGAGCTGAAGAGAGTGCGTTGGATGTGTGTGGAGTTCCAAAATAGCAGCGGTCCCTTTAAATGAGCGTTGCACACTGATTCGTGTCATAATCTCCCTACTCTGGCTGCTGCCAGCGGTCGTTAGATGTACGCGTGCAAACCCCTTTACCAAGTTGGCGTCCTGCGCACTTCCCATCGGGTGCTAAATAGCCCAATTTCACCCTCATTAAATTTAACATGAGCTGCGATTCTGTGTAATATGATTGGTGAGTAAATGAATGCTTAGAAAGGAGAAAAACACCAAAACTTACTGCACCTAACCAATGAGGAAGAAGAAAATTGACTATTCGTATTGCAACATAAAAGTTTCAACACAGAAGATAGACATCGATTTTATTATAAAGATTTTATCTGAGCCAAGATAATTGACCCAGAATTAACACAGAAAGAAGAGAGCTCTGAAACTGTAAGGCTTTGTTGGCAGCACGTGAACCAGCTTCCAAGTTCTAAAACCGTTTTAAAATCACTATTGATAATGTAAACACTTCAGAACTTCGAAACTGGTTTCTGGCAAGTCCAGCAATGTGGCTTTTGCCACTCCAGGTGGAGGGGAGCATCAAGGTCAGGGTCATCCTATCATGGGTGTGAATGGCCACAATTGGTATATTATTTTAAATAGGAAATTGTTTTAAGAAATCCCTTTCCCCAGCAATCAGACTCCAACACCACTGCAACTGCTTCCCGAGCCCCGACACCCATTTGATGCTAGCTTACGGTTTAGTTGTTGCTGAGCAAGGGGGCAGTCATGATAGGGAAGGAAATGGTGGTTTCTTGAATGCAGTGATGTGGGGATACCTGTATTATTTAAAATAAATACTCAACTGTATTTTAAATAATTACTGGTTTCTGTAACTTACTGTTCAGGAAATCCTTTTAAGAAATCCCTCTTCACTACTGTGACGGATGTTCTGCTCTGAGCACCCAAACCTTTCGTCCCTCCCTGATTACAGCTCCCACCCACCTTCACATTGAGCAATTCTGCTTTCCTTTCCAAACTGCCCGAGAAAAGTTTCATTCCTGTGTATTTGACAGCGGCACCCTGTAACTCTCTTGCCAATGCTCTCATCTCCCACCAATGCCATCCCAGTGCTGCCATACTCAAAAATCCACCCTTTCACTGTTGCCACACCCTAAACCCTCTCCCAGTGCTTCCACATCTCAAGATCTCTCTCCGCATCCCCACTCCGCAGTTCTGCCATACCAGTCTCCTGTTTCTGCCATAACCTGGTAACCCCATTCTGCAATGTTCCTCCCAGTTCTTCCAGATTCTTGTACACCCCCCACCCAGTGCTCCCATACCCCATGACCTCTACACAAACCCCAGTACCACCCTCCCAACATTGCCAACTGACAGCTTCCCCATCTTCCTTGTACTGCAACATGCAGTTCTAACAAACTACCAGGAATATCTTCCCCACCATTTTCCTCTGTATCTTGGGCTTTAAAAAAACCTAAGGGATAAAGTTAACTACACTGTTAAACTAACTTTTAATAGTAACCAAGACCACTCACTGATTTATAGCTTCTGTGCAAATATGCACATAATCATAGAAGTTGAGGCTGAAGTCACTATCAGTTGCTCCCAGCCCAATTTGCAGGCCTGAAAATACCATTGTGCCGTTCCACCATCAAGGATATGCCATAAACAATTAATAAATTCAGACATATGTCTTTATGTAGCTGTTAAATACTTTTTACGGTAACCTGAGTTTCTTTATATAATTAAAGTAAAATTGTTACAACATTTACATATTTTAAAAGACAAACATTTTAATCTTGTAATGTTAATCAGTGGTCAAAACTTGTAAAAAAACAGAAAACATAGCTCAATATTCTTCAAAATCCAACGAAACGATTGAACTTGCATAGGAGAATCTTATTCATGCACAACAAAGAAGTATGTGACAAATAACTCTATTTTTAGGTTACAGGCTTTCTTTTCCTATTGTTTTTAATCCTTGTCTTTAGTATGTAACTTTAAGGAAATCACTTAAAACAAATGTTCATAAAAGTTGATGGTTGCTGAATTATTTGGATTATGCAACTGGTTAAATATATTAAAACAGCCAGGTTTACATTCCAAGCTATGCTTTTTTTGCCTACTTTTTAAAAATCCTTGCCTTTAGTAAGTAATTAAGAAAGCATGGACTATACAAAAATTGTTAATATTTAAAAATTCAATCAAACTATAGTTAGCCAATGGCAATGGAGCTTTGGTTAATCATTTGTTGCACAATTACATTTCTTAGCATTTAATATCATGATTAAAAGGCTATGCTTCATATTCCCTTTCTTCATTCTCTACCAAAACACAGTCATCTGTAACTTGATCTGTTGGATTGTACTGAATAGAATTAAATCCATTTGCAGTGAGATTTTTCCTTTTGTATGCATACCAGGAAACTATTGAAATGATCACCAAAATCGCAGCAGCTGTAATGATTAATGCTGTTGGTAATACATTATTTTTGCTGCCTGCAAAAAAACAAGAAATACATTCTTAACGGTTTGGATCCAATAAAACAATATGTTATTACAGTATTTCTTGCCCAAGAGGGACAAGATGGTATTATCACTGTTAACTGGTCATCTGAAATAATGAAGTGTCAGAGATCATTTTTTGATACCATGGATGTGCTATTTAAGTTTATGAGTCAAAACAGAGTATCCTGTCTGCGGCAGTTTTTGCAGTCTGAAACCAACCACATTCTGAGAGGGAAGCAAAAGCTTAGAACATAAGCGAACAAGGCTCCCTGAATATAAAGAGCGAAATGCTAAAACCTTTTCATGCCAGTACTATTGTAGTATTTTGTACTGGTAAAGTGCAATTTTTTTGTATGCCAGTACATCATGGGGCCAGAAATTGCTGGGATGTTGCATCATTATAATGACGTATTAACGACGCTCGCCATTATTCGTAAAAAATCCAGGAATTTGTGGAGTAAAGGAGATAAGTCATGAGTTCCAATTCTCTGCAAATTGCTGAGCAATTTGCGTCACTCCACTGTTAGCATCGCCAAAGCCGATAAAAATCCCTTGTTGTCGTGAGGCTTCCCATTGAACTTAATGGTGATCGTAAAATTGCTGGATTTGTGACGTTATTACGAATTATTCCCACAGAAGCCATTTTGAGCTGGTAATTAAAGTTATAGAGGGCCCCTGTTAATGATGTGATTTACGGTCTTGATATCACACTCAATCTTAGGGGCCTAGAAAGGGAGCAATGAAGCTGTGGAGTCTCACTCAAGCAGGTAGTGAATTGTTCCTAGAAGTTTTTTATCCTTTTTATCAGTCTTGGCAGTATTTTTGTGTAATTTTGCCATCCACATTCCTATTAGTATTGGAAGGCAATAGATTTCAGGACGTAAAGCTGTTTTGACTCTCAGAAGAGGGTCACTCACTCAAATGCAAATTAGATAGATTTCTTTCAGAAAATAACATTTTGGGATACAGTATATGAATAATTTGAGACATGACATTTGGTAAGTGTAGCATGCTTGAGAGGAAGAGGTGACTTTGTACCTATGGTTCCCAAAGCTCTCCACCGCTGGGGTTTTCCTTGTGTCTTGGTCAGTTGTAGACTAATTGATAGAGATTGATTTCTATGATTAGTCAATAACTCCATTATCATTGTATCATGCAACACCTGGGTGGTAGAAGGTGAACTAGATGGACCATGGTCTTTTTTTAATCTTGCATTCCTATGAAAGCAGTGCAATGATGTACCCATTGGGTGTTCCACTGTTCCTGATCATGATGGACGGATGGCTGATTCTATACTTCATGGGTCAAAAATGTTTGTACATTTCACACAACTACCTGCTTTTCACTCATTAACTTCTCAAGAAAGTTGGTCTCTGAAATTGGGCCTCATTGCGCCCGTATTTTAATATTAGACAGTAGTAAAAAGCAACATTTAAGTTGTTTTAAAGCGAATGCAAAATGATCATTTTCAGATTATTAGAGATTTAAAAAGTTGTTGATTGACTCATACACTTACCTCTTGAGCATTTTTCTCCATCAGGTACAGCTACTAGAAAAGAATATAAAACTTATATGAGTTTAAGTGTGAGGTTACATGCTGGATGCACAATAGATGCTAGATTTTTCAATAGTGACTCTGAATGGGTGGCAAGCTAGCCTGTAAAGCTGGGAAAGAAATTTAGGGCTCTCTTAGTTTCCTCTTTGCTAATTTTGGCAAAAAAGTAAATGCAAAGAAAAAGTGATGTAATATTGGGAGAAAATGACAAGATGATTCCTCAGTTGTTAGCATTGACGTGAGCAAAAAAAATTTAAAAATCAAGTAAAAAGTGAGAAAAAAAATCTAATTTTTGCTTATTAAGGCTTTGTTAAAGTTTATTAATGATGAACTGATGCAGCATCAGTATCAGCCTTTGCTCACTGATAACACTCGCCTCTGGGTCAAAAAGGTTGTGGGTTCAAGTCCCACCTCAGGATGTGAGCACATAATCCAAGCTGACAATTCAGTGCAGTACTGAGGGAGTGCTAGCACTACCAGGGATGCTGTCTTTCAGATAAGATGTTAAACCACGGCCCTGTCTGTCTGTTTAGGTGGACATAAAAGATCCCTTGGCACTATTTGAACAGCAGATAAGTTGTCCTGACCAATGCTTATCCCTCAACCACCACCCCCAAAAACAGATTATCTGGTAATTTATCTCATTGCTGTTTGTGGGTTCTCGCTGTGTGTAAACTGACTGCCACATTTCCCTACGTCACAACAGTAACTACACTCTAAAAGTATATTTCATTGGCTGTGAAGTGTTTTGGGTCATCCTGAGGTCATTAAAGGCCTTATATAAATGCAAGTTCTTGCTTTTCTTTCTTAGCATTCTGCAGCTCCCAGGATCAAACTGAAAATCAATATTTTACTCCAAGTCAGAAATGGATTTAGTGATTTCAACCATAGAACCATAGAAAAGATACAGCACAGAAGGGGGCCATTCGGCCCATCGTGTCCGTGCCGGCTTGAAGAACAACCAGGTGCCCATTCTAATCCCACCTTCCAGCACCCGGTCCGTAGCCCTGCAGCTTACAGCAGTTTAGGTGCAGGTCCAGGTACTTTTTAAAAGAGTTGAGGGTCCCTGCCTCTACCACCAATTCAGGCAGCAAATTCCATACACCCACCACCCTCTGGGTAAAAAAGTTTTTCCTCATGTCCCCTCTAATCCTTCTGCCAATCAGCTTAAAAAAGGGGAAGATTTTGAAGTAATACCACAGCAGTGAGAGAAGTGAATACTGAGTATATTGCAGTAGAGCAGGGGATGGCAGGAGCAGGTAGAGCATAGCTCACATTTGGACCTGTCACAGGATCCTGCCATCTCGTAACATTCTTCATATGACAAACGATAGTCCTTGACCAATTCATACTTCAAAATACTTTTCTTTTAATTCACTCCCCACAAAGTCACTCTACAGTTCCTTAGGCAACACCTAGTGCACTTTCCCAGTCCACAATACCTTTGGCAAGGCCTAGTACACTTTCCCAGTCCCAGGCTCTTTCAGCTGCCCTCGACTGCCTTTCAGCTCATCAGCTTCTTTCAGGTCTCAGAGCCCAGGCCAGCCCCTGCTGCCTCCCAGATTCTTCTTCAGGGGCTCTGTTCAGGAGTTCTCACTTCTCTTCACCTCACCCTTTTACTCTCACCTGACTGGAGAAGCTCTCCACCCACTCCAGCCTCAATTACTTCCTAAAGGTGAGGTTTCTTAAAAGGGCCATACCCCTCCTCTTATGGGTGAGGTTTCTTAAAAGAACTATACCCTTCTTTGGGGATTAGGGCCCTCAGCAGCCTACGGCTGACCTACCGGCCTTCAGTCACCCTGCTACTCACCGTCTAGTTGATTTGCCTCACCATGAAATAGGAGTACTGCATGAGGAGGCACAGGCTCACCAGGGAGGTGTGTAATCTGGTGCACAAGGGCCTGTGAGGAGTGTCAACCATCTGCAATCCACTGCCAGTGATACATGAAGGCACAGAACTGCCATTGACATGGAAGCCAACCACATAATTCTGTGCTACTTCACACATTCCAGAGCTGAAGGATATCTCCACATGAAGCCCACTGATCTGTTTGAGCAGAGAATAGTGGACATCTATGATGTTTCTGAATCCTTCTGGCATGGGTCCCTGTTCCCATTTTACAAGTGGGTTCCAGCAGCTGTAACAACAATGCAAGCATTCAAGAGAGAGGCTTCTACTGTAAATGCAGAAGCCAGGTGGTTTCAATGTGGGCAGTGCACCCATGATTTCCTGATATGCATAGTAGGCAGTAAAGACCCCGGCCAGGCATATGAACTCATAATACCCCCACTATAAATTAGTACCTGAAGATGAGAATCCCAGACTTACATTTAACCTGCCCCCAGCCTCCCCAGGTTTCTTCACTGCAATATAGAATCATAGAATCTTACAGCACAGAAGGCGGCCATTTGGCCCGTCATGCCTGTGCCGGCTCTTTGAAAGAGCTGTTCAATTTTGTCTCACACCCAGCTTTTTCCCCGTAATACTGCAAATTAGTCCTCTTCAAGTACATGCCCAATTGCCTTTTGAAAGTTCCTATGGAGTCTGCTTCCCACTCCCTTTTCAGGTAGTGCGTTCCAGATTTTAACAACCCTTAGTGTGAAAAAATTTCTCCTCATTTCCCCTCTAGTTTGTTTGCAAATTATTTTAAATCTATGACTTCTGGTTACCAACCCACTTGCCAGAGGAAACAGTTTCTCCCTATTTGGTCTATAAAAACCCCTCATAATTTTCAGTACCTCTACTGGGTCTCCCCTTAACCTTCTCCGCTCGAAGGAGAACAATCCCAGCTTCTCCCATCTCTCCACATAACTGAAGTCCCTCATTCCTGGTATCATCTTTGTAAACCTCCTTTGTACCCTCTCCAAGGCCTTGACATCCTTCCTAAAGTGGGTGCCCAGAATTGTACACAATACTCCAGCTGAGGTCGAACCAGTGATTTGTAAAGGTTTAGCATGACTTCCTTGTTTCTGTATTCATTCCCCTATTTACAAAGCCAAGTATCCCATACGCTTTCTTAACTGCCTTATCAACTTGCCCTGCCACCTTCAGAGATTTGTGAATATGCACCCCCATGAAAATGGTACCATTTAGATTATACTGTCTCTCCATGTTGTTCTTCCCAGTGCATCGCTTCACACTTATCTGCATTAAATTGCATCTGCCATGTGTCTGCCCATTTCACCAGACTGTCTGTGTCCTCCTGAAGCCTGCTACTATCCTCCTCACTATTTATTACATTGCCAAGTTTTGCATCATCCGCAAACTTTGAAATAGTACTCCTATACCCAAGTCCAGATCATTTATATATAACAAGAAAAGCAATGGTCCTAATACCGACCCCTGGGGAACCCCACTGCATACTTCTATCCAGATGGAAAAAGATGGGCCCGATATTAGCGTGGAGGCGGGATGGCAGCGTTGGGGTGATTGGGTGCATGGGTAATGGGTAACCCGCCCAATAAAAAATGTCCATTTTCCACGCGATCGCGAGTCAATTGGGGCCACTTAACATGGCTTCCAGGTTTGCCGTCCGAAAGCTGCGCACCCACATCACAGGCTGTCAGCTGGAGGAGCTCTATTTAAAGGGGCAGTCCTCCAATGGCTGCTCCTGGAGCAAACACCCACACACCACAATGGAGCAGCAAAGGGGAAGACCTGCCGGCCTTTGAGGGTGCACAGTCACATCTGAGCAAGCCATCCACTAGCGCAGATACTCACACCTCAGTGGGTCCTAGTCTTCAGTTAGTTGGGTTCGCACCTGGTGAGTTACCACACACATGAGCACGAGCAGACACTGCTGCTCCAAGATTTAGCGATGCCTCATTCCAGGTGCTACTGGATGGAGTGAGGAGGAGGAGGGATGTCTTCTATCCGGAGGATGGGAGGAAGTGCCCTGCCTCTACCACCAAGAAGGTCTGGCTCGAGGTGGCAGAGGAGGTCACCAGCAGCAGCATCTCCCGCACCTGGGTCCAGTGCAGGAAGCGCTTCAATGACCAAACTAGGTCAGCCAAAGTGAGTACACTTACTCATTTTTCTACATTCTGACTTCCACATCACCGCCCCCACCCCACAACTCATTCTGCACTGCCAACACTACTGTATCACATCACTCCTCACACCCACTTAAGGCTCATCTTCAACTTACCTGCACTTCCTCACCTCCCCATTACTCACCCCACCACTACCACTGAACCCAATCCTCATACAGTGTCATGGCTCTGTCTCATACTCACCCTCTGATGCATCTCTGTCACGTTGAGCCGCACCCAAACCAATGCATTCATCGGTTGGCCACGTCAACATCACTCACTCATGCGTCTGTACTTTCTCCCCTTATTGGAGAAGAAAGTCCAGAATGCACGGGAGAGGGCGAGGACCAGAGGGGGGCTGCAACAAATCGTCGTCCTTACAGACGCGAAGCAGGAGGCGCTGGAGCTCAGCAGAACCCTCGAGTGCCTGTCTGTCGGGGTCGCCGAGACTGGCACCCGAAAAACGTCTGGTGACACAACTTTAACATTCAGCACACACAATCTGAATTGATGTTAACATGCCTTGCCAGCCTTTGAGGGTGCACCGTCACGTCTGAGCGAGCCATCCACCAGCGCAGATACTCACACCTCAGTGGGTCAAGAATTTAGGAAATAATACTTGGTAAAAATTCTCAGTGAGTTCTAAGAACCGCCCTTCAGAATGCTACATCAAATACCGCTGACGTAGAAGACAGATTTGCAATTAACTAACTCTGCAAGCTGAAACTAAGTCTTTCATGTCAGAAATTTAGGGCTCTATAGGACCATGGGCAGGGCATATGCTCGCTGCTCCAACCCCGGCCTATTTTGCCGAGTCAGAGGTCAATATGCATTCTTGGCGTGCTTTCATCAGGATTCCCGCCACTGTAAGGAAATATAGTTTCCACACAAATATATGAGGAATTCAAAGAGTTAGACTTAATAAGGTATGGGTGAGAAACTACAGGAACCAGCCCTAGTGCAGTAATAGTGGTTAAAAACACACAACCATGCTATCTGAGGCAAAAACAGTGAAACGAAGGCCTGTATGTCCGAACTTGTCGCTAAGCAACTACATTCCAGAATGTTGGATGGGTCCCTAGTATTGATAAGGGAACCATCTATGAATGGCTTAAATTTGCTGCAGAAAGAAGGGGGGTTAGGGGTTAACTCAGTGTATAAGAAGCCAGCCCCCATAAAACCTAGTTGTAGAGAAGAAAGGAAAACAAAGTTAAAAGTTGTAGAAAAAGTTAGAAAGAAGAAAGAAGTTAAACGATCAGGACCAAAAGTTACAATCTCTACCCAGAGGACAACAGGGTAATAGGATTCCTTGTTTTCTGATAATTACTGTTTAAATACTTGCATGTATTGATCCTTGCTTTTCTTCAAATAAAAGATCATCACTATAACTAATAGGTGTCAGGTCGAAATCCATAATTCTCACACTAGCAAGCGGAAGCCCGCCAATGGCACCCAGGAAATTTCCAGTGGTGCTGCAGTGAGATTGATGCTGCAGCACCTGAAGTGACGGGAACCACATTAAAGGGGCAGACAATCCCTGAAGACATCATCAAATCTCTTAATAAAGGCCTGAGCAAAGGTTTTCAGCAGGTAAGTGCTGGGGGCTGAAATGGAGGGAGAGGAGGCCACTACATTGCCCTCTCCCTCCATTAGGGCCTTTCTGCCACTACCCCGGGGACTATTGACAGTTTCATCTGGTAGTGCTGGGGAGCTGCAGGAACTGGAGTGAATGAGGTCCTGCAACCTACCACCTCCCCCGGCATTTATATGCGGTAAGCAGGGAAGGAATAGCCATCACCTGTCACTGAATAGTGGGTACATTAACTTGTGAAAAAACTAAATTAAGGTCCCAACTGAAAATGAGTTGTGTTATCATGTTGAGGTAATGAGCATGTTACAAATAAGCCTGAGCATAAGCAACCATCAATGGGTTTTGAATTTTGCACTATATTTAAAGCCTTTAGCAGATGTTGGTGCAGACATGCTAATCAACTTTAGAGGCATTTACTATATTTTGATGCGGAGCTAGTGTTGACATGACCATATTTGTATAAATCTTTGTTTTTTGTTATTTGCATTCCACTAACAAAAAGACAGGAACATGTGGTTTTGAAATGCACGATTATATTGAATGTAAATTGAACAGTGGGAATGGAAAAAACAGCCAATCATGACACACCCTCAATACTAACCAAGAACAGTTCTCAAGCAACTAAAAAGCGATTTAACTGGCATAAGTGTCAAAATTCAGTAATTCAGCTGTAAAATGTGCAATAGGTTTTGCGAAATGGCTGAATAACAGGTTTGGAAAGCTTGCTACTCCGATGATGGCTACTCCTTTGCGGGACTTAACAAAAATGCACAAATGTAAAACAAGAATATTACTGTAAAGTAGCACCACAGGTCATGGATTGAGATGTAGGAGAGTCATAGTTATTAAAGATATATGTAAAAATCACTACACTCACAGGGAAATCTTTACAAACATAAGATTGGAAGTGAATACATCAAAGTTATGCAAATTATATTTTCTACACCAAGATGGCAAAGATAACGGCTCAGAATTTACTGTGAAAATAACAGTGAGGCTAACAGCGCTCATCGTTATTTATGCGCAACTTCCGGCGAGCACACACGCGCAGTTAAACGTGAATATCCGGAAGTTGCTGTCCGAGATGCGGTGTCCCTCCATCAGCTTCTCGAAAACGGCATCTCGCTGTCTGACTCATCATTCAAATACATTGAACGGCGTGAAGTTCCTGTACTTACATGGCAAAACTCGTCACAAAAAGTTAGGGCTTGTCCATTCCAGTCTAAGTATCCTTTAACGACTGTCAAACGACCTCTCTGGCACTGATAATTAATTTTTACAAGGAGTCTCATTCCTTCAGCTTTTAATTGTTGTTGGAGATTTAAATTAGAAACATTTTTTTTACTTTTTCTTTCTGTCTCTTTTATCTCTCTTAATCCAATCTTTCTTTCTCTCTCTTTATTTTTCTTTCTGTACCTGTTTTGACAGTGAATTCACCATTCTAACTTACACTTCCTGGTTCAGACTCTGCATTGTTCATTAACGATTCTTCAATTTGGGAGAGACACAGTTGCTTGCCCTGTTCACACAGGTCCCAGATGCCCTTTAGAGGGTGCCGCACCATTTGGATCTCTAACTTACAGCAACTTTCAGCGCAAAAGCCTGGAAAATTTATGGGTAAATGCAAGTCTAATGAACAGTGAGTTCACAGCAAATTCTGGCACAACATGTTGCAAGAAGAAATATCCTTGGGCCAAATCATCTGGCCTTAATCATCTCTGCTGTTATGTTTAACAACTAAACTTGCTTGATCGAAGGGCACAGAGTGGAACTAACCATTGGTGCTGAACCATTATCAGGTGAAACCTCTCACTGAATAGCAGGAGAACACAGTGGATTTATTCAAGGTGAGGCTCTCAAAGGCCTTGGGGGTTGTGTACATTGAAGGGCCGTGCAGATCAAGTGGTATGTACCACATTTTTCATGCTATTTCACATCATCATGTGAACATCAATTGTGCACAATTACACAACATGAATGATAGTACAGTACCCCAAATGCCGACTTAAAATGTGCCATCATCACTTTTTACAGAGCAAATAGAAACCAGGTACACCAGGGTACTGGTACAGTCAGTGGTAATCTGTAGCCTCTGCAGCAAGCCAGTTAGTTAGATAACACTCATGATACCATCCACAGGATGCACTGCAGCAACTCACCAAGGCTTCTTCAACAGCACCTCCCAAACCCGCGACCTCTACCACCTAGAAGGACAAGAGCAGCAGGCACATGGGAACAACACTACCTGCACGTTCCCCTCCAAGTCACACACCATCCCGACTTGGAAATATATCGCCGTTCCTTCATCGTCGCTGGGTCAAAATCCTGGAACTCCCTTCCTAACAGCACTGTGGGAGACCCTTCACCACACGGACTGCAGCAGT
Source organism: Heptranchias perlo (assembly GCF_035084215.1). Lineage (NCBI taxonomy): Eukaryota > Metazoa > Chordata > Chondrichthyes > Hexanchiformes > Hexanchidae > Heptranchias > Heptranchias perlo. The sequence goes on along the minus strand of NC_090331.1, from coordinate 43,047,062 downwards.
TCAAGAAGGCGGCTCACCACCACCTTCTCAAGGGCAATTAGGGATGGGCAATAAATGCTGGCCTCGCCAGCGACGCCCACATCTCATGAACGAATGAAAAAAAATACTCCTTCAACTGGGGGAGCACATAGTAGTAGCATACAACAGCAACCAACACCCAGAAGTTCAAAGCACACAAGAAGGAAACAAAAACCCTTGCAGCCTGTCATTCTTTTTATGCAGGAAATACAGCATCAATTGTCCAAAAGTAAACCCTACAGAACATATGCAGTTCTCTGCAACAAATCTAATGGTAAAGCAAATATAAGTCTATCCTTGTTAATATATGGTAGCAGTGCCCATTTGCAGAGCTAACTGGAAGAACTGGGCTATGAAATCTCACACATTTGTCTCCTTAACTACAGTTGTTGTTGTTGTCAATCCTCCTCCTCCTCTCCCCCCCGCCCCCGCCATGGGTTGCAGCTGGTCATCATCCAACCCCCTGATGATGCCTCTGACCATAGCAATATGGTACACCATGCAGCATGCTCCTACCACTTTGCACACCTTTTCCGGGGAAAACTGAAAGCCTCACCAACAACCCCCTCCCCCCCGCCCTTTACAGGTCCAAGCAACTGAAACATTCTTTTGCACCACAAATGAGGGGTTGATTACCTCAGAATAAAAAGCATCAAGTTCTGCCCTGACGCCCCCCCTCCATGAAATATATGTGGCCTTTACTTCTGTGGATTTCTTATGATTTGTATACTTATGTAATTATAGCCTTTCATATTGAGGTATGTTATAGGATTGATGATAAATATACAAGTGGCTACCAACATACAGTCACTGATGCCTTGAGCTTTGGGGAAGGCATCAATTTGGAAAAGCTTTAATTATCTTTGCTGCTGGTCAATGCTGAGGCTCCTCCCATTATCCCCACCATCACAGAAGCCAGTCTTCAACCAATTCGATTCACTCCACGTGCTATCAATAAACAGCTGAGTGCACTGGATACAGAAAAGGCTATGCGCCCCGACAACAGCCCTGCTGTAATGCTGAAGACTTGTGCTCCAGAACTAGCTGCGCCTCTAGCCAAGCTGTTCCAGTACAGCTACAACACTGGCATCTATCCGACAATGTGGAAAATTGCCCAGGCATGTCCTGTTCACAAAAAGTAGGATAAATCCAATCCGTTCAAATACCGCCCCATCAGTCTACTCTCAATCATCAGCAAAGTGATGGAAGGTGTCGTCAACAGTGCTATCAAGCGGCACTTACTCACCAATAACCTGCTCACCGATGATCAGTTTGGGTTCCACCAAGAACACTTGGCTCCAGACCTCATTACAGTCTTGGTCCAAACATGGACAAAAGAGCTGAATTCCAGAGGTGAGGTGAGAGTGACTGCCCTTGACATCAAGGCAGCATTTGACCGAGTGTGGCACCAAGGAGCCCTAGTAAAATTGAAGTCAATGGGAATCGAGGAAATCTCTCCAGTGGCTGGAGTCATACCTAGTACAAAGGAAGATGGTAGTGGTTGTTGGAGGCCAATCATCTCAGCCCCAGGACATTGCTGCAGGAATTCCTCAGGGCAGTGTCCTAGGCCCAACCATCTTCAGTTGCTTCATCAATGACCTTCCCTCCATCATAAGGTCAGAAATGGGGATGTTCGCTGATGATTGCACAGTGTTCAGTTCCATTCACAGCCCCTCAGATAATGAAGCAGTCCATGCCCACATGCAGCAAAACCTGGACAACATCCAGGCTTGGGCTGATAAGTGGCAAGTAACATTCACGCCAGACAAGTGCCAGGCAATGACCAACTCCAACAAGAGAGAATCTAACCACCTCCCCCTTGACATTCAAAGGCATTACCATTGCCGAATCCCCCACCATCAACATTCTGGGGGTCACCATTGACCAGAAACTTAACTGGACCAGCCACATAAATACTATGGTTACAAAAGCAGGTCAGAGGCTGGGTATTCTGCGGCGAGTGGCTCACCCCCTGACTTCCCAAAGCCTTTCCACCATCTACAAGGCACAAGTCAGGAGTGTGATGGAATACTCTCCACTTGCCTGGATGAGTGCAGCTCCAACAACACTTAAGAAGCTCGACACCATCCAAGACAAAGCAGCCTGCTGTAATGGCACCCCATCCACCACCCTAAACATTCACACCCTTCACCACCGGCACACTGTGGCTGCAGTGTGTACCATCCACAGGATGCACTGCAGCAACTCACCAAGGCTTCTTTGACAGCACCTCCCAAACCCGCGACCTCTACCACCTAGAAGGACAAGGGCAGCAGGCACATGGGAACAACACCACCTGCACGTCCCCCTCCAAGTCACTCACCATCCCGACTTGGAAATATATCGCCGTTCCTTCATCGTCGCTGGGTCAAAATCCTGGAACTCCCTACCTAACAGCACTGTAGGAGAACCTTCACCACACGGACTGCAGCGGTTCAAGAAGGCGGCTCACCACCACCATCTCAAGGGCATTTAGGGATGGGCAATAAATGCTGGCTTTGCCAGCGACGCCCACATCCCATGAACGAATAAAAAAAAGGCTTATGTGACTATGTGCATTGCAATACAGGGCTTCAGTTACCTTCTTAGTAGAACAGTGCCTGGCAAAGTGGCAGAGTCCTGAAACGTCCCCTGTGGGCAATTCAAATAATCTTGTGGTACAAAAGTTGAGGGCATTGATAAGCTTCACTGCTGCTATTACTGATAGTGCAGATTATAGCCATCCCACCAGATCTACTTTGGCCAGATTACAGCCTCCCTGTTAAGGCTAAACCTACTCATTCACTGCTCCTTTGTCATGTTTATGCAGCTGACTCTGTTACTGCAGACCCACTGCCTCCAGTAGTGCCTGCTACATCAGGCACGTATTTTGCCCTCTGCATTCTTGGGCCTCTCTCTCTTTCTCCTCCACCTCCTCCTGCAGCTGTACTGAAATGGCTGCTATAGCCATGCTTTCTATATTCTGACACTGCTGTGGTGATAGTTTGAGATTTCAGCCTTTGTTGAATTCATTAATTCCAGATCTGACCTGGAGTTAAATATCCACTTTTCGATTTTCTCCTGTCCTGCATAATTCTGCACGGTTGACCGTTAACAAGTAAAAATCTGCTGTTTCCTCTCACTTTTTGTTAATCTTCAGAAAATCATATCATGGTAAACAGGGCCAAAAAGTCATTAACATTTCTTATCAGAAGTGTATTACTGTTTACACATGTTGACTTTTCCCCTAAAATGATCCAACAAAGGAAAATATACCCTAGAGTGAGATGGACAAATTCATGTCAATTTGTTTAATGGACCATGTGATCATTGGAAACTTTGTTGAAACTGGCCAAACTAATTTTGGAGCCTTATAAACAAAACGGGGAGAGATTTTCATTCCATCTTTCTGGATCAAATCCAGGTCATAAATGTGGAAGGACAAAGTAGTCTCTATTGTGTCCAATCTCATTATGTGAGTTCAAAGTTTCCCATGAAGTAGTAAAATATCAAATTTTATTTCAAATAAAAGTAAAATATATAGGTTATATGTAGACTGGTAAAGTAAGCTGTGAGGAGGACACAAAGAATCTGCAAAGCGATATAGACAGATTAAGCGAGTGGTCAAAAAGGTGGCAGATGGAGTATAATGTGGGGAAATGTGAGGTTATTCACTTCGGTAGGAAGAATAGAAAAGCAGAATATTTATTGAATGGTAAGAAACTATTAAATGTTGGTGTTCAGAAAGACTTGGGTGTCCTCATACAGGAAACACAAAAAGTTAGTATGCAGGTTATAGCAAGCAATTAGGAAAGCAAATGGCATGTTGGCCTTTATTGCAAGGGGGTTGGAGTACAAGAATAGGGAGGTCTTACTACAGTTGTATAGGGCTTTAGTGAGACCTCACCTGGAGTATTACGTACAGTTTTGGTCTCCTTATCTAAGGAAGAGTATACTTGCGTTAGAGGCAATGCAACGAAGGTTCACTAGATTAATTCCTGGGATGAGCGGGTTGTCCTATGAAGAGAGGTTGAGTAGAATGGGCCTATACTCTGGAGTTTAGAAGAATGAGAGGTGATCTCATTGAAACAAATAATATTATGAGAGGGCTTGTCAGGGTAGATGCTGAGAGATTGCTTCCCCTGGCTAGAAAGTCTAGAACTAGGGGGCACAGTCGTAGGATAAGGGGTCTGCCATTCAAGACTGAGATGAGGAGGAATTTCTTCACGCAGAGGGTTTTGAATCGTTGGAATTCCCTACCCCAGAGGGCTGTGGATGCTGAGTTATTGAATACATTCAAGGCTAAGATGGATAGATTTTTGGACTGTAGGGGAATCAAGGGATTGGGTGGGAAAGTGGAGTTGAGGTTGAAGATCAGCCATGATCTGACTGAATGGCAGAGCAGGCTTGAGGGGCCGTATGGCCTACTCCTGCTCCTATTTCATATGTTCTTACGTACTATAACTAGAAACAGCTTCCAAAACAAAGTCACAATGAAAATAGCCAATATGTACCAGTGTCAGAATTTAATTCAGACAAACAACTAAAGTTGTAAGTAAATAAAAACAGAAAACTTTGTTGAAACTGGCCAAACTCATTTTTGAGCCTTATAAACTAAAGGGAGAGAGATTTTCATTCTATCTTTCTGGATCAATCCAGGTCACAAATGTGGAAGGACAAAGTAATCTCTATTGTGTCCAATCTCATTATATGAGTTCAAAGAACTTTCTGACGAAAGGTCTTCGACCTGAAATGTTACCTCTGTTTCTTTCTCCACAGATGCTGCCTCATTTGCTGAGCTTTTCCAGCATTTTCTGTTTTTATTTCAGATTTCCAGCATCCGCAGTATTTTGCTTCTGATTTCAAGTTGCATGTATGCTGTCATTTATCACCCTCTTTAGGATCAGTACAAACGAGGCAACAATCCAAAGCAAACCTTTATAAAGATTCTCAATATATATTGAATGGAACCAGATGTCAACAGAATGGAACAGAAATTAACATTGCACCACTCAGGATCACCAATATATACTGAGATGATAAATATAACAAAGGAATTTTTCTTAATCTACTTGGTGATGGAAAACAAAAATATGGAACTAATGGAGGACTATGCAAAGATTAGTTCAAATCCTACTCACTTGTTGTCGTTTCACAGGTGACTGATCTTCCAAAGTCTTCATCACAATTAACTGTTTTCCACTGTCCTGACTTTGTGTCCATGACAGTACATGTGTCAGCATCAGGTGTCTCTCCAGGTGGCTCCCCACGAGCCCAGTTTGAGTAATTTACTGCAGACTGATCAAACCATCTTAAGGTATTACCTGAACAACAACAAAAGTCAGTTCACGGTATACGGAAGGAAGAAATTCATGGCATAAATTCATGGGATATTTGAATAGAACTAGTTATACTTCAATTAATTTTTATGCTCATCAGAATAATACAACACTTTTCCACTTTAAGCACCCAAAAATCAACACCAAGCTCTCTGAGATAAGGTACTGCACAAGATCAGTATCAAGCTCTCCGAGATGAGGTACTGGTCAAGTCCAACTGCTGCAGAAAAGCTCCTACTCTGGCCCAACAATATATAATTCAGCACTAACTGGCATTAAGTTGTACTTTCACTCAGAGACCAAAAAAGGTTGTTGGCATGAGAAATGGAAACGATTCACACCAGTGAGATTGGGGTTATTTCAGTCTACCTTACCTCAGAAGACAATCCTGTACTAAAATCAATGTAAATTTTCCATTACTCATGCCAGTAATTTTTTTTTGGCTTGTTGTGAGTGAAAATGCAAATTCAGTGCCAGTTAGTGCTGAGTGATAGGCAGTTTGTGCCATGGATTTGCCATCACTAAAAAATAGTTAAAGACCACCCAAACTAATTTAACATAGAGCTCTTGCAACTTGTTGACAGAAATTTTCACCCTCCCCCATTAATTTGGCTAGATTCAAAACCAAGTCCCAGAGATGAAAGGGCACTGTTTCATTTTTTTGCAGTGGCAACTGGTTGACCAGTTTGGACCTGATTTGTATGGAAAAGGTTATAAAGTGTTATAATTTAGTATCAATTACTGATTTCAGATAATTTACTTCTTCCTCCCCATTTTTCTTGTCTCACAACCCATCTTCTCCAGCTCTGTGGGCAGATGACTCTTAGTCATGAACTTCTCCACAGCCACTGCAAAGTACTATTGTGTGAGCATGAAGCAGTCTTGATTTAAGTTGGGTGAGATAACCAATTAGTTTTTTCTGCTCTCTTCCTTTAATGTAGTACTCCATTTAGTTCCCTATTTGAAAGTTGACAAAACTCACTGTTAGCAACACAATTTTGTGCACAATAGTGAACTCTAGTACTCAAATTCAGGAGCCATTGGTTGTGAATCAATTTTATCTAGAAGGCTACTGATTAAATGTAGATTTTAGCACTAGATCATTGCTGTGAGGAGATAGCCAGTTAAATAATTTTAATAATTTAATTTAGCAGATGATCATTTTTTTTGTTTTATGCCTACTAAGTCACTGTTGACATCATGAACAGATTTGTTTACCAACCAAATAACCTCGTTATATGATGACATCAGTAGATTAAGCATCTAACCTTATGTTGTTTATAGTACATTGTTAAACAGTGGCAAATTTGACTTTGGTATGTATATTGTGGAAACATCAATGTAGACCAGAGGAATAGCAAACTTTAAAAATCCTGGAGTGGCAGTGGATAATGGGATAATATTTCAACACAACTTGTTACTTTCTCATTATACATATTGAGAGAAATGAGATAATAGTGAGGTTTACATACTAGCAATCATGTTTGACAAGGAACAGTGAGCCCGCTTTATATGTCAGTTAAGGAGTGCTATTTATTCTTGTTTCCTAAACTGTGGAAGGGTCCTCCTTAAAAGATAAATATTGTTAGAGTGAAGCAATGACTGAGAATAATGTACAGACTCCAATAATAATATTCTATAGATTTATTTTTTCTGATTTATATCAATAACTTTAACTTACATAGTATTTAATATAGTGAAAATAGCCCAAGGTTCTTTATTGCACGAAGAAGCCCTAGCAAAACGCAGGTCAATGGCGATCAAAGGGAAAACTCTTCAGTAATTGGAATCAGACCTGACAGAAAGGATGATGGTTGTCCAAAGCCAGTCATCACAGCCCCAGGACATCACTGCAGGAGTTCCACAATGAGATGTTCCAGCAGTGCCTTGTGTAACTAATTATTTGGGCGACATGGACATGTTGGGCCGAAGGGCCTGTTTCCATGTTGTAACTTCTATGATTCTATGATTCTATGTCCTCGGCCCAACTATCTTCAACTGGTTCATCAATCACCTTCCCTCCATCATAAGGTCAGGAGAGGGACTGTTTGCTGACTCCATCACAGTGTTCAGCTCCATTCACAACTCTTTCGATAATGAAATAGCCCAATGCAGCCTACAGCAGGACCTGGATAACATCCAGCCTTGGGCTGACAAGTGGCAGGAAATGACTATCTGAAACAAGAGAAAGGCCAGTCATCTCCCATTAACCTTCAAATGGCACCACTATTGCCAAGTTCCCTACCATGACCATTGACCAGTGGCTTAAGCAGCCAGCCATGGCTACAATAGGGCAGAGGCAGGGTATTCTGCAACAAGTGGCTAACCTCCCTACTTTTCAAAGCTATTCCCTCATCTACAAGGCTCAAATTAGGATTATTGTGGAATATTTACCACTCACCTGGAAGGATGCAGCTACAACGATATTCAAGAAGTTCGACTCCATCCAGACCAGAGCAGTTTACTTGCTCCTGCCACTGGACTCAATATCCATCCCCTGCAACACTGGCACACTGTGATTCCAGTAAGTACGATCTACAGAATGTACTGCTGCATCTTCCTCTTCTGCAACCTCTGCCATCAAGAAAGGCAAGAGCAGCAATAGCAGGGAAACACCATCACTTCCACGTTCCCATCCAAGTCATATACCATGTCTTGGACATGGACTGCCATTCCTTCATTGTCACTGGGTCAATATCCTGGAATTTACTACCTAACACCACTTTCTCAGGACAACCAGGAGCGGGCAATAAATGTGACCGTGCCAATGTTGCCCATGTTCTGAGAACAAATTTTAAAAATTGCAGTTAAAGTCCACGTGGAAAAAAAATCAATTTCTCTTCCAGATTTGACTTTTACTACTAAACAACATCACAGATTAATGGCTGAAAATTAGTCTGTACTTTGTTCTTCATTCATCGACTTGGCCCAGATTATTTTCCTCAGGTACATAGGGCAGAAAATAAGTAGGCAGCTTGCTTTGTCCAGCAATAAATGCAGGTTTATTGTATTTTAAAATAGATTTCACAACCAGTGTTGCTCAGCGAGAAAAATAATGAAATAATTTTCAGAGGGGAGCCAGGTACAAGCAGGGAAAAGATAGAGAACCTAGGAACATTAAGTTTTACCATTCAATTCCTTTTGGGGTTGAACATGTATATGAGCATCAAACATGGACCTGACTGCATCTTTCATCATATCAATCTTCGGAATCTGAGTTTTTGTTGTTTGGAAAGTCTTTTTAAACAAAAACATATTCCTTTCTCTAAAATAGGCAATAAAAGCAGGGAGACAGGATAAAGAGAAGTGAAAGCTTGAAACTTAAAAAAAGAAAGATCAGAAGAGGTTGAATAGGGTACATTATTCGGGAAAAGAATGAAAATGAAGTTAAAATGAAAAAAGGACAGAAAAATTAGGGACGAGGAAAGGATGATGGAGATAACAATTACAATGTTCTTATGTTTTTTTATGTAAAATTGTGTTTCAAGTGTTTAATTTAGTGTTACTATTATAATAATAAAGCTATTTCCGATGTTTGAGTATCTTCATTATTATAATATTACTGCTGTTGCAGTGTCAAAATGCATAAGCTGAAAAAGTCATCCCAGGGAGATGGTGGTTGCCTTGAAAATAGATAAAACTAAACTGAAGCTTAAAACGAAGGCACATGATAAATTAGGATTAATCATGAGAAATATGGAAACTGTCATTTTGAGGTGTACAGGGAGATGAGAAGGGCTAAAAGAGAATATGAAAAAGGCTAGCAGATAATAAAAAGAGCTTTAATAAGCCTATAAAAAGTAAATATATAGTTAGAGAGAGGAAGGACCGCTCAGGGAGAAGGAAGTCTAATTGTGGAGGATGAAGATATGGCAGAGATAATAAATAAATATTTTGCATTTTTTTTTTACAAATTATGGTAGAAGTGAGAATGTAAGTGTATTAGAGGATGGAACAACGGTTCAGTGATAACTGTAGAAAAGGAATTAGTTCTGAAAAAGTTAGCAGAACACAGGGTGAATAAAGCACCAGGCCATGAAGGCTTGAAGTCAGAGAGGAGATAGCAGAGGCACTGGCCACAATTTTTCAATCCTCAAATATGTAAAAATTGACCAACAGGACTAGAGAGTAGCCAATGTAACACCATTGTTCAAGGACAGAAAAAAAGGATAAATTAGGTATTTATAGGCCAGTTAGTCTAACGTCAGTTGTAGGCAAATTCTTGGAATCCATAATTTCAGATAAAATTAGTGAGCATTTAGAAATTCATCACTTAATCAAGGACAGCCACATAGGGTTGTCAACCCTCCAGGATTTACCTGGAGTCTCCAGGAATTGAAGATTAATCTCCAGAACACTACTAGGAGCAACCCAGGAGAAAAATCAAAAGGACATTAAAAAAAATTGTGAGATTTTTTTCATTTTCTTTGAACATTTATTAGTTATAAAAATATTGGAGATGGGATGAAAAGACTGTTTGACAGTCGAGCATCATTCAATCGGGTAACAAAGAGTCTGTTCATTTCTGATTGGTGTGGGAAGGCGGGGCACAGTGAGAATGGTCGTGTTGGGCGACCAATGGCGGGAGCGTGGAAGCAGGATGGTTGGAGGCAGGAGGTCGTGTGATGAAACCTCCAGGAATACGTCCAACCAGAGTTGACAACCCTATAGCCACCACGGAATTGTTAAATTTGTCAAATGCAACCTGCCTTTAAGAGAGCTTTATGAAGAAATAACTGATTGGATAGTTAAAGGGACTGCAGTAGATGTATATGGATTTTTAGAAGATGTTCAATACGGTGTTTCACAGGGGCTTGTTAGAAAAATTCAAGCCTATGGTATAAGAGGAAATGTAGTGACAGGAGTATAAAGTTGGTTGACAGACAGGAAACAGAGTTTGGGTAAATTTGTGTTGCTCGGATTGGTGAAGGGTTGGAAGTGGTATGCACCACGGGTCAGTGCTGGGTCCACTTTTATTTTCAGTATAAGTAGATGATTTGTACTCTGAACACAATCTCAAAACTTGCTAAAGACCATAACAGTAGGACAGTGGAATTTGTTTTGGATTTGAAAAAGCCAGCATAGACACCATGGCCCCGATATTAGAATGGAAGCGGGATGGCAGCAGGGGGGGGTTGAATGGGTACGTGAGTAACCCGCCCAATAAAAAATGTCCATTCCCCATGCGATCGCGATTCAATTGGTGCCACTTAACGTGGCTTCCGGGTTTGCCATCCGAAAGCTGCGGAGTGGGCAGACTATGCACCCGCATCACAGTCTGTCAGCTGGAGGACCTCTATTTAAAGGGGCATTCCTTCAATGGCTTTGCCTGGAGCAAAAACCCACACACCACAATGGAGCAGCACAGGGGCAAGGCTGCTCCAAGATGCAAGGATGCCTCACTCCAGGTGCTACAGGATGGGGTGAGGAGGAGGAGGGATCTGTTTTACCCGGCCGACTGGAGGAAGTGGCCTGCCTCTGCCACCAAGAAGGCTTGGCTCGAGATGGCAGAGGAGGTCACCAGCAGCAACAACATCTCGCGCACCTGGGTCCAGTGCAGGAAGGGCTTCAATGATCTAACTGGGTCAGCCAAAGTGAGTACACTTATTGATTCTCCTACATTCCGTCTTCCACGTCACCGCCCCCACCCCACAACTCTTTCTGCACTGCCAACACTACTCTATCACATCACTCCTCACATCCACTTAAGGCTCATCCTCAACTTACCTGCACTTCCTCACCTCCCCTTAGTCACCCCACCACTACCATTCAACCCAATCCTCATACAACGTCATGGCTCTGTCTCATACTCACCCTCTGATGCATCTCTTTCACAGTCAGCCGCACCCAAACCAATGCATTCATCAGTTGGCCACTTCACCATCACTCACTCACATGTCTGTACTTTCTCCCCATATAGGAGAAGAGAGCTCAGAATGCACGGGAGAGGGCGAGGACCGGAGGGGGGCTGCAACAAATCGTTGTCCTCACAGACGCAGAGCAGGAGACACTGGAGCTCAGCAGAACCCTCGAGTGCCTGTCCGTCGGGGACGCCGAGACTGGCACCCGAAAAACGTCTGGTGACACAACTTTAACATTCATCACACACAATATGAATTGATGCCATCTTCAGCACCTCAATATGCTCATCGCAACATGACACATCAGTGATGATGCTTAATATTGCCTTCTCTCTTACAGGGCCTTCAGCGACTGCTGTGACAGAGGGCAATTCCTCAGAGTACCTGCCAGCCTCTGAGGGTGCGCCGTCACATCTTAGCAAGCCATCCACCAGCGCAGATACCCACACCTCGGTGGGTCCTAGTCCTCAGTTAGTTGGGTTGGCACCTGGTGAGTTACCACACACGTGAGCACGAGCAGACACTGGTGGCAGGGGCAGCTGCGGAGAGTATGTGTCAGTGGGAGCACTCCTCTCCCAGCTCTGCTCAGCTGGACTCAGATGCTGAACCCTGGGTGCCATCCTTTAAAAGGAGAATGATCGAAGAACAGCAGCATATTAGCGAGGTACTGGAACAGGTGCCACGCGCACTCTCCACAATCGCGCAGAGGATGGAGGAGTCCAATTCCTGCATGAGTGGAATGGTGGCACAGGGACGTGAGGGCATCTCTGAGATAGTGTCACAGGTAAGTGCGGGAACGTCTGCAATGGAGAGGCGGCCAGCCTCTGTTGAGCTTCAAGCACGGCTCACAAATGAGTCCATTCAGGCCCTGACAACGGCCGTTCAGACTCAGGCTGAACAATGTGCTGCCACCTTAAACAGGCTGACAGATACACTAGCATTGGCCTCACAAGGCATCACACATGTCCTCCAAATTGTTGTCCAGCAGAGTGGTAGGAGTGATGTGGCCCTGGCACAGGGGAGCGATGATGGCGAAAGTGGACACAGAAGTGGGGACTCCACTCAAAGCGCTCCCACGTCTCTCCTGTTGCCCCCCTCTCAACCAGTACCCGCAATGCTGCCTCCTCTCCAGGTGGCCGAGTCTGCACCTGCACAGGTGCAGGTGGAGCAGTCTTTGGAGGGGCCCTTACAGGCTCCAAAACCCAGAGGGCATAGGCTCAAAGGATCTAAGCAGTCAGGGCATGAACATGAGCAACCTGCCATTACATCTGCTGCAGCCACAGGGGATGCACCACGTAGAAGTAGTCGTAAGAGAAAGGCGAAGGTTTTGAGAGCACAAAGGGTATGCAAAAGGGTGTTTTGACAGACTGTCATGTTTTTCATTTATATTTAGTTTCTGTTAAAGTGACATTAAATTTTATGATTGTCACCACTGCTGCCATGTCTTGCCCATTCTTGACTGGCTTTTGTGATAGGGCCCTTTCATGAGGTTCACCATGAACGGCGATAATTGATGCCACTCATTGGGTCACTTTACAGTGGGTATATGTGTAGTTGCAGGACTGTTTTATGCAAAGAAGGGTGGGTGGCCTGGTGTGGGCGCTGCTCTTTCCAGGTGGTGTGAGGACTGAACTGTTCATACTTTCTGACGTTAGGAGAACCGTTCACATATCAGTGACTCCGTGGCCTCACGAGCAGCCAGGTGAGCCGCTGCTCTGCCCATGGGTTCCTCCTCCTCCTCCATGTGGGTGGCAGATGTTGATGAGGCCTCCTCAAGCGGCACCCCTCTGTGCTCTTGTGCAGGTGCCTGTGGCGCAGCACTGTGTTGTGGAGCTCCAAGTGGTGGAGGTGGACGCCGTGCCTGGCGAGGCTGGTGATGTTGCTTGTCCTCGGATGTAGTGGTGAATGCAGCCATGGCGCCCCCCCCCCCCGCCCCCCCATCCTGATGGTGTGAGTTCGAAGGGGTCCACAAAGTAGTTAAATATGTGTGAACAGAAGAATTTTGAGTGGAAAGTAAGAATTTTCAGTGAAATCACAAAGATCTCGCAGTCAAAACTTTGTCTGAAAGAACTGAGTGCCCTGCTGCAATAAGTGAACTTTTCTCCCCATCTGTCAAAGAAGCATTTGCACCTCCAATGGCTGCTGGCTGAAACACGTCTGTTGCAACATGGAGGGTGTTTCCCACAGCACGGGAAACACGCTGAGGATGCTTCAAAATCGCACCCCTGCCTCAATGTGGAGAAAATTAAGTAGTTCAACTACTTAAATTATCTCAACAACTGTGTCAAGTATCATCCCGCCAGCTTTAATTGCCGGTGGGACTTCCCATTCAGGAGGCGCGCGCGCATCCAGACGTGTCAGTGGGGAACCCGGAAGTCTGTGGGTTGGAGCCGGGTTCTGAACCTGAATCGGGATTTCCCCAATTTTCGGAGGCCCCCCCGCCCCCAATGCACCCGCAATTTCCCGGGAAAATTGAGCCCCAGGGGTCAAATGGCCTCCTTCTGTGCTGTAAGCATCGATGGAATCAAAGCTCTTATATTGTGTATTTGACATAGTTAATGTTGGACTTTACATTCTTTGCTGAATTTTTAATCAAAATGTCCAGCTCCTAAGGCACGCAGTCAATTTTTTTTGTTGCTCTGTCACTCCACATCAAACTGAGGAATTCTTGGATAATCAGCAGAGATAAACACTTGGGATTTAATTAACATTGCAAATTGTTGGCATAACTACAAATTTCTTGTCAGAACAATAAGTTAACAGAACATGCCAAAAACATGTTACACTGAAAATTCAGTTTTGTCATGACATTTTGCAATTATGTGAAAAAAGCCTCAGTTATTAAATTTATACTGAAACAATCACATGCTTCCTTTGACAATGTAAACAAATCTTATTGAAGTGTTTATGATTAACATGACATGCTTCCTACACAAAAATGATACATGAAAATAAACCAATAACTGCTCAATATAGAAAAGCACCCAAAGAAACCAACTGACTAGTGGTATACTCCATTAAGTCGGGTGAATGAATCTAGGATTATGCTTTACTATTCAGTAATTCTAAATGTGAGATATAATTAATCAAAACTGAAACGAAACCATTGCAAAATACAATTGTTGTAACTTTACTTTTTTATATGTTACAAAAACAAAGCAGCTGATACTTACTGTCTGTATCAAAGACCATGCCCAACCAAATTGTTCCAGGCTGCACCATCTTTTTAAACTGATCAACAATGAACTTGTTTTCCTTTTCGTTAAGTATTCTGACAATATCAGCACCTGGGGCTAAGGGAAAAGTAATTAGTCACAAATGAAATACGTAGTATTCACAATTAAAGATTGAATGTTAGGTAAATTTAATTACTTCAAAAGATACCTTCAAACCCATATACTGAAAATGGGATTAATTAATGAACATGTTTGCATTCCTTAATATCATAATAAATTTCTCAGTTAACTTGAATCATACATGTAATTGAATTGCCTTTCAAGACTAAAAAGTTAAATATGAAAAAACATCTCTGGAAATAGGTTGCTTTTCCATCATATTCTGTATTTTAAACATTATTTATCAATTCAAAACAGGTATTTTCTTTTACCATAATAACTAAAGTGGTGTTCCTGTTGAGAAGATATTCATTTTACAATGTGTTTTTAATTCTTCAAGTCATCAGCTATCTTTAATAACACCACAAGCATTTATAAACTACACCATTATGCAAGCTATATACGAGGTAAAACCTGTTCAATTGTTAGCTTTCTGGTACAACTCGAACGTTTAACAGTAAGGTTACTTTCCTAAGCAATTCCATCCCCCTCCCCAGCCACTGTCACAAGGTGAACCAAATTGTACACAATCTTAGCATCTTATTCGACCCCAAATTGAGCTTCTAACCTCACATCCTCTCCATGACAAACACTGCCTACTTCCACCTCCGTAACATTGCCCATCTCTGCTCCTATTTCAGCCCACCTGATGCTAAAACTCTCATCCATGCCTTTGTCACTTCCAGCTTTGACTATTTCAATGCTCTCCTGGTTGGCATGCCACCCTCCACACTCCGTAAAGTTAAGCTCATCCAAACATCTGCTGCCCGTATCCTATTTCACACCAGGTCTCACTTACATATCATCCCTGTCCTTACTGACCTACATTGGCCCCCAGTATCCAAAGCTTCCAAATTTAATGATCATCCTCATGTTATATCCCTTCATAACCTCACCCCCCCTACTTCTGTAACATCCTCTAGCCCCTCAAACTCCTCCCAAACTCTCCGTTCCTCTGACTCTGGGCTTTTGTGCATCTCCCCTCTCTTCGACCCAGCATTGGCGGTCGTGCCTTCAGCTTTATAGGCCCCAAACAGTCCAATTCCCTCCCTAAACCCTTCCTCCTCTACATCTCCCTATCCTCCGTTAAGACTCTCCTTAAGCTTTTTGTCACCCTTACTAATATCTCCTTCTTTGTTTTGGCATTTTTGTCTGATTTCACCTCTGTGAAGTGCCTTGGAATGTTGTTCTATGTTAAAGGCACTATAAAAATACAAGTTGTTGTTCAATCAGTAACCAAATCTGAAATATTTCATACTATGTGACACACGTCACATAGTATTTTGTACAAAATATACATTCAACAAATATTAAGAAATATTTTAAAAGGAATACAATACCACTGTCTTTGCAGATTTCTTGTGCTTTGCTCATTTTGTAGCCATTTCCTGCATTTGGAATGAAAGTGTACCATTTGCTTTCAAATGGAATCCATGTGACATCAGAATCAAAAGCACATCCTTTAAGAGGAGGAGAGAAGACTTTGTTATATCCAGCTTTCAAATTCAGAGATTTTCAACAGATAACATTTCAGGTAACCCACTATACTTAATAATAAATTAGTACTGTAAAAGTCAGCATCAGTAAATTTTGTAAGATTGTATGAAACACTTATTTTAATTAATTTATATCCTCCATTCCCCATTTTCTCCTTGTTTGCCATCAGGCGTCCATGTTAATGGAGGGGACGCTGCAATTTCAGTGACTGCATTCCAAGGATACAATGCAGAAACCAGCAATCAGCAAGACCAGTAGCTGACAAAATTCCTTTGACCTGCCTTAAATACTACTGGTTCACTGACAGAGCAGAAAATAAAGCTGTACTTATGCAATTACAGGTGCTTGTTGGATATGGTTTCTGAACCATAGACGTTAACAGCAAAGAAGGAAGCCATTTGGCTCATCAGGCCTGTGCTGGGTCTTTGCTAGGGCGATCCAAAACTAGTCCCATTGCCCTGCTCTTTCTTCATATTCATCTATTTTCCTCTGCTTCACATGCTTATCCCCTAAAAATGGAATGGATTGCTCAAATACATAATATATTAGTCTTAGCATAGCAGTGCAGTTTTAATTTAAACTTTTTTTGCATTCCACATTAGCTGGCTTTCAGTTAGAAGAAAGAAAAAGATTGCATTTACGTAGCACCTTATCACATTGTAAAGATGTCCCCAAGTAGTTTACAATCAATGAATTACTTTTGAAATGCACTGACTGCAAATGTGGCAGCCAATTTGTGCACAGCAAGGTTCCACAAACAGCAAGTGACTGAATGACCAGTTAATCTGTTTTTGCTTATGTTGTCTGAAACATAGAAAATAGGAGCAGGAGTAGGCCATTTGGCCCTTCGAGCCTGCTCCGCCATTCAATATGATCATGGCTGATCCTCTATCTCAATACCATATTCCTGCTCTCTCCCCATACCCCTTGATGACTTTTGTGTCTAGAAATCTATCTAGATCCTCTTAAATATATTCAGTGACTTGACCTCCACAGCCTTTTGTGGTAGAGAATTCCACAAGTTCACCACCCTCTGCGCGAAGAAATTTCTCCTCATCTCAGTCCTAAATGTCCTACCCCGTATCCTGAGACCGTGACCCCCTCCTTCTGGACCCCCCAGCCAGGGGAAACATCCTCCCTGCATCCAGTCTGTCTAGCCCTGTCAGAATTTTATATGTTTCAATGAGATCCCCTCTCATTCTTCTAAACTCGAGTGAATACAGGTCAAGTCGACCCAATCTCTCCTCATACGACAGTCCTGCCATCCCAAGAGTCAGTCTGGTGAACCTTTGCTGCACTCCCTCTATGGCAAGTATATCCTTTCTTAGGTAAGGAGACCAAAACTGCACACAATACTCCAGGTGTGGTCTCACCAAGGCCCTGTATAACTGCAGTAAGACATCCTTGCTGCTGTACTCAAATCCTCTTGCAATGAAGGCCAACATACCATTTGCCTTCCTAACTGCTTGGTGCACCTGCATGTTTGCTTTCAGTGACTGGTGTACAAGGACATTTCCCAATCTATCCCTTTGTACATCAACATTTCCCAATCTATCACCATTTAAAAAGTACTCTGCCTTTCTGTTTTTCCTTCCGAAGTTGATAACTTCACATTTATCCATATTATACTGCATCTGCCATTTATTTGCCCACTCACTCAACAGTTGGCCAAGCCACCAGGAGAACTCCCATGTCTTCTTCAAAAGGTGCCATGGGATCTTTTACATTGACTTAAGCAGGCAGACAGCCTTAGTTTAAGGTCTCATCGAAATGATGGCACCTTTGACAAAACAGCACTCACTCAGTGCTGCAATGCATTGTCAGTCTAGATAATTCACTCAAATAACATAGTGGGACTTAAATCCACAACCTTCTGGCTCGCAGGCGAGAGTGCTACCAACTGCGCCAAAAAGGGAGAATACAAAATTGCTACAACAGCAACTTCCAAAGGAGGATCTGAATGACCAACTTAAAGGGCTGAGTAGTCCAGCAAAGGTGAATGGCTATTTACTAGCTTTAAAGGAGGGTTTAAAATAAGCTAAGAGAGAACAACCAAACAAACTTGTGGTTAAGGAACTGGAACATTATAGGGCAACGGCCATGGTAACAGGTGCATCTATCCTAGTGTACTGATTGTTTTCTTATATGGAAGCATCTATGGAGAAACAATTCCAATTATGCTACATCTGAGCAGAAGAACAAAAGAAGAAATCATGAACTGGAGTATTGCTGAAGTGGGTATGTGAGAACACATTAGGAACCCAAAAGAAAAGATAGGCTTCTGCTGAATGGTGATAGTAGATGTCGGGAATGTGTAGTGAAGCTGGAGGACTCTGAACTGATAAAAGTATGACTTCCCTCTTTTAGGAGGTAAATGTTGGCAAGGAATGTGTGTGTGAACATGTGTGTGGCAATCTGCCAAAAATATTTACTTGATGTCAAAGAGTAAGATAGCATAGCGACTAATTGAGAAAATGTGTATTACTCCATCTGCGATGCCTGAAGTAGTTTAGCCCAACCATAACAATCACAGGTCCCTTTAAGCAATTTCAGACTGTCAATCCATGAACCTTCCTAATCATTATCTGCAGTTATTTTGAGCATAATTTCAGCAAAAAAGATTTGAATCAATGGAAGGAAAACCAGGCCTGTTCCTTTCCAGACAAACTCTCTGACCCGCCTGATTTCCCTATATTCTAGTGTGCCTGGATGCCGACTCAGGAAAATCTCCCTTTAGAGGTCTAATTTCCTATTTGATTAAAGGGTTGAAAACTCTTGCTTCAACAATGTAGATTCTTATTTATTTCCTTAAAAATCATTTTCAGAAACTGAGAAGTATATCTAGAAAACTATGAGGTTTTCAAAGCAAACTGAGAGGTAAGAAAGAATATGTTATCTTTATGTTCACATGGTAGAAATACGCTCCTGAGGCCTATGAGATACCGGAATAAAGGAGAACCACAACCTCTTCTGCTAAAATTCTGAAACTGCCGTGGATAGGAATTTCAGATTACTGAATCTTCCTACTAAATTATGGTTGCTGCCAAGACCCATCTAGTTGAGATCAGGTCCAAAAGTATCACCATCTTACAGGACAGCATCTTCAGGCCAAAGGCTTAAAGTGGGGATGCATGAATTTAACAGCCACTTTCATAAAGAATGTAATCAGGTGTTGTGGCTTAAACGAGCTGGGCTTAATTGCCTTATTATACAGATAATGCAATAAAAAGGATCTAAGTCCCTTCACATGAGATATTGTAATCACTGTCACCTAGCACCGTAGGTCAAACATCCACTTTAGTGAAAAGCTTATGATCAGACATAATAGTGTCACTGTCCCAAACTGTGCAGCCTGGGGAGTCAGTCTAGTTTATTTATCAGCTTGGTTCTTCCCAGTGGAATCTCCAGGCTATTATATGACTGAGGAGAGGTCTTTGCAGTTGGCAGAATAAATCATGTATTCCTCAACATGAACCCTCAGCAGATCCCAACTTGTCTTTAAAATGGGCTCTGAGTAATCAATGCATTTACAATTTGTACACAGACTGATTTTAACTTCCACGATAGACACTTCTTGCATTCAAGGCTCAGGTTAGTGAGGAACGTGATGATTATGTTATTATTATGGTTGTTACCATTGTATGAAATATACAAATAAAGGAGAGTTGTCATTTAATTGGATGTCATGTGATGAAACCCCCAGGAATACCTCCAACCAGAAATGACAACTCTGGGATGGGAGGGAGAAAAGACCAATTGGGTTAAGCACAGCAGAGAAGCTGAGTGGGTTGGAAACTAGCCATGAGGAAAAAAAGGAACAAGAAATGTGATTTTAAAAAAAACTAGATATAAAAATAAGATAAGAAATGGCTGCCTTTATGGTCTTGTGAGGAATTGATTGGTTCATGATAACCATGTGACACATCAATCGGCAACTTTATAGGCTTACTGAAGTATTACAGATTTATAATTGTATGTATAGACAGATAAGCTAAATTTACTTTCGAAATACTCATCTTACTGTACTGCTTTAGTGAAGCATTTATAACTGCAAAGTTTGCACAGTTTTTTTTATCCCTGTTTAGCTTTCGGCAGAATTCGTCTGAAGAGGTTTAATGATATGCTGAAATGCTTTGGTTAAAGACTGGTCAGGATCCGGGAAATGTCCAAACTTTAAAACTCAAATCAATACAACGCAACTCTTCGTTAAGAGGAATCAATCTGTCACCCGCGCAAGATTGCCTGACCGTTAGAGGGCGATAAATGCAGCCCTGCATTCCAGCTTTTTAAAGTATAATGTCATTTTTAAACTTATTCTGAATGACCACGTGCTGAGGTAGATTTGAAATCACGAGCGCCCAGCTGTCAATCATCCCCCCCATTCAAGGCGAGATTCTGTCAGGACGACATTCCGGAGCAGCGAGCAATTCTGGATTAAAATTTAACCAGCGGTTAGCGAATAAGTCCAAAATATTATAAAATAGAGCAGAGTACAGATCGTTTATTATAACTTTTCTAACTTGGCGGAGGAGGAGATGAAGCAATGATTTCAAAAATCTCGGAAGTTTTGTTCCGATTTATGAAGGAAAGAAAAGTCCAAAACTCACCCTGTTTGTTTGCGGATGACGAAGAAAAAGGAAGACACCATGCGGCCAAATACACGAAGTAGAAAGCTCGAGTTTTCATAACATCCATAATTAAACCTCAATCTGCAGACGTTTTCCAGACTTTTCACAGTATCTGAAAACAGATGTTAGGAGCCATTACTCCACCCTCATGAACGTTTGAACTTTAGATACGTCATGTTTGCGTTGCTGTGTGGTATGTTGCAAAACGAATTGGCAAAAAAAATAAAACTGGCTAATTTAGTGGGAACTGCGTATGAGGCCAATGTAACTTGCAACGCCTGTTAAGTACGGAGAAAGACAACACACGTGTTAACATTTCCACACGAAACATTCACTTAATTGAAAATACATTTTTAGTTATAAATCTGTGCACAGTCTGTAGTACTACAGGCTGATTGCCAAATGATTTATCAAGCACCAGAATAAAGAAATAATGAAACACTCCAAATTTAGTTGCAAATGTTCATTTTCTTTTAGTTATAAATATTCCAGATAGTTTGTCCAAAAATAAAAGTAACCTTGTGTGACAAGTACAACTTTGTATTTGAAAAATTGCATTGCTTGTTTATATGGTAATACTAGTCAATTGCCCCAGCCCTGGAACTCCACTCCAGTTTCAGCATTTTTTAGTGTAAAATCAGGGCAAGTGCTTTTCCTGGTGAGCAAATTGGGATGAAAGCCATTGCTGCTGGTTTTCTGCCCCAAAATTTCCTAATGAGATTTGGCCCTTCCCACGATCTGCCCACTGAGTTTTTAGCCACCAAATAATATGTAAATGAATACCAGCACAATTGCAGCCCCAAATTTCCCGATTTTACGCTTGCAATGCACTAGGGATAAGTTAGAATGAGAAATATGTGGTGGAATTGAGCTTTTGAGCCTGAGAATTGCTGAAATGTGAGATTTGCTTGAAGTTGTCACAATGCATTCATACTTCAGAATTTGACTTTCCTATAGTTCTTCAAGGAAAAAAATCATGTCAATGGATTGTGGGTGAAAAAGCATATCCACTGCTCCCATGGATAATGTCCCCACAAAGAGTCGTGCGACCGCAGCAGAGGAGCACCAGAATGAGGCCATGCTTCATCACAGTGATCATTCAAAGTGCCATCACGGTCTTAAAGGGGCACTTTCACTGCCATGACATATCAGGAGGGGCTGGAGGCAGAAGTATACAAAGGAGAGCATGAGGATGGCTCTCACTCAGAGGACTTCTCAGTGACTGCTGAAAGGGGCAGCAGAGCTCAACTAATCACTGATGTCTCCTCTTCTACCTTGATCAACACTGCTGTAACTTCTCCCCGCCTTCAAATAAAGGATTGATCCTTCAATCCAGTACCCATCTTAGATCATGACAATACATCACACCTATTTGCCTATAATATGACCACGCCAATAACAATCACCTTATTGAATAAATCAGCACCAAATAAGCGCATCCTTTCCTGTATGACTAATCTCAATGAATAACAGAGCACGACGTAAGTGTGCACTTTCCTTTAATACAATAAACTCCAAAGAAGCTAACCTACTTTTTCCTGGGTGGAAAAGGTGCCTTTTTTTCTCCGATTCTAGTCCGTCTCCAAGGTACAACCTGAAATCCAGTATTGCAAGATGTAGTGGGTGCTCCTGTGCTAAAAGGGGCTAATGGGACTGAGATGGCACTATTCTCATGACATCTTGCTACTGGGAGGGAGCTGCTGCTGACTGCAGGGAATACAGAAAAAAAACTTGCAAGGTTAACAATAAAAGTTTTTATAAATATATTAAGAGAAAGAGAGTGGCTAAGGGAAATGTAGACCCATTAAAGACAGTTGCAGGTGATGATATAATCGACAATAAGGAAATGGCAGTCTTGATAAATGAGTACTTTGCATCAGTCTTCACAGCAGAGGAAGAGGACAAAATTCATGTACACAAACCACTAAAAACTAGTGGACAGATATAAAAAGCAATCAAAAATGCGAATGGAACGTTAGCCTTTATCTCAAGGAGACTGAAATACAATGGGGAAGTTATGCTTCAGTCATATAGAGCCTTGGTCAGACCCCAGCTGAGTACTATATTCAGTTTTGGGCACCGAATGTCAGGAAAGTTATATTGGCCTTGGAGGGGGTACAGCCCAGATTCACCAGAATGATGCCAGGGCTTAAAGGGTTAAATTACAAAGGACAGATTGTATAAACTTGGCTTGTATTCCCTTGAGTTTAGAAGGTTGAGGGTGATTTGATCAAGGTATTTAAATTGATAAAGGGATTTGATAAGGTACATACAGAGAAACTATCTACCTGGCAGAATCCAGAACAAGACGGCATAATCCTAAAATTAGAACTAGACCATTTAGCAGCAAAATCAGAAAGCACTTTTTCACACAAATGGTCATGAATATCTGGAACTTTCTCCCCAAAAGGATGTGGATGCTGGGTCAATTGAAATTTTCAAGACTGAGATCGATTGATTTTGTTGGGTAAGGGTATCAAGGGATATGGAGCAAAGGCGTGTATATCAAATTGAGGTACAGATCAATCATGATCTAATTGAACGGTAGAACAGACTTGAGGTGCTGAAGAGCCTACATCTGTTCCTATGAGGGTCAATTTGATAGACGTTTTTAAAAATTGCTAGGTGTGAAGAATTTGGATCCAGGAAAGTTCTTTTGTAGGACATAGGATTCAAGGACTATGAGGACACAGGTTAAAATTAAGGGTATTGAAAGAAAGTAGAAGATTTAGACACCAATTTTTTAGTAAGATAATTACAGAATTGTAGAACAGATTACTAGCAGTGGTGGCAGAACTGGAAACTATGGCAGGTTTTTAGAAAAGGGAATGCGTGGCTATTAGTTCCAGAACCATGGTAAAGGACCACATGGGAGGTTCGGAAGGGTAGGCTCTATGGCCCAATTTTCTTCTGCTCAAAACTTTTCTATGTTACAAAATAACAATGAAAAGTTCTTTGATTGTTCCATGTCTGGGAACTGTAGTTCCCACAGATTAAAGATATACATTTAATAACCTTCCATTTTACTTTTCAGCTATGTTCTCCCTGTTTACTATTCAGGTCAGGTTATAGTCCAACAGCTTTATTTAAAATCACAAGCTTTCGGAGGCTTCCTCCTTCGTCAGGTGAGTGTGGGATTCCATGAAGGTACTGCATATATATCTCTGACTATATATGCAGTACCTTTATGGAATCCCACACTCACCTGACGAAGGAGGAAGCCTCTGGAAGCTTGTGATTTTAAATAAAGCTGTTGGACTATAACCTGGTGTTGTAAGACTCCTTACATTTGTCCACCCCAGTCCATCACTGGCATCTCCACATCATGACTATTCAGGTCCACAGAGAAACACATCATTCACCAGATGAATTGGTGACAGGTGGCTTGCTCCCAAACATCTGCCAGTGACGTCCTGTAACTGTCTGCCAGGATGTGTGCGAGAACAGTCTGGGGAAATGAGCATAGGTTACTGCGGTTTACTTCACTTAAAAGCTTTAATGAAGTGTCATGAAAATAATTGAAATGTGCCTTTAGGGTGAGCAGTTCTTTTCCAGTTTAATAAACAACCTTGAGTATCATTTATACAATTGCCATTCTATATATTATTAATCCTGTTCCTCATTTGTTTTATTTGGAGAAACCATACAAATCTGCTTTTTCAACAGAATAATTTTGGTCAAAATTAAAACAGACCTCCTGCATTTCTTGTTTTAGTCACTTCTTTTGTAATAAGCAAGATAACATTACAAATGTAGCTACTGCAGGATTGGGTATAGGCCCATTATTGTGATACATATTCATCCTTCAAAGGAACACTTGTGGAAAAAGCCTTGTTATGACATTTGTTTATTTCAAAATTGTAAACATTTTATGATTTTAAAAAAGTGCTTCAACTTACATGGCTGCTCTTCGGATAAAGTTTATAGTCTTCGCAACATTTCGAAGTTGGGACATGTATACAAAATGTTGTTATTGAGCCTGGACTCCCAGCACTGCATATTAGAAGCAATAAGCACTACATCATTTATACAAGATTTTGAAACAAAAATAAAGCTGAAAAAGGTATCAAAAAGAGACAAAGAGCTGGATTCTCCTCTACGATTCTGCCCGAAATTGGACGGGATAGTGGCGGACAATGAGAAAAAAATTGGGAGATGAGGTCTACTGCTGTCTTACTACCTGCCCTGCATTTCTCTCCTCCTGCTCCGCCAGGATTACTGCTGGCCACTCCATCCCTGCCCGCTGCATGTAAATGGCTGCTTCCCAGGGCCGTCATGGGGTGTATGGCGATAGGCCCCAAAAGTGCCGGTGACAACCCCAAGGTACCCCCATGGAGGGAGAGGACCTTGTAGTGGCCCTCTTTCCCTCCATCCTACCCCTAGCAGTAACCACAACCGTCTCGGTTCCATCTCGGCTGAGGCCTTCAGTTTGACATCAATTGCAATCGTCAGAGTGCCTCGCCTCCTTCAATGTTGCTTCTTGCTTTTCTTGTGCTGTTACGACAGTTCACTTCAACACTAGCAGAATTTCCCTCTTTTTTAGGGTGGACTCTCATTTGGTGGCAGCAATCCCGCTGGGAGCCTGCCCATCTATGCAATAACCCCCAACCCAGGAAACTGGGTCAGGGTTCTGGCTGTGTCAAAAGGGTGGGCAGAAGTCCTGCCCTGTTCCAGCAGTTCACTGCCACTGG
This sequence comes from Heptranchias perlo, assembly GCF_035084215.1. Taxonomy (NCBI): domain Eukaryota; kingdom Metazoa; phylum Chordata; class Chondrichthyes; order Hexanchiformes; family Hexanchidae; genus Heptranchias; species Heptranchias perlo. The sequence continues at coordinate 43,021,714 of NC_090331.1, read as the reverse complement.
GAGGGGAATCCTGGGTATCGTATCAATTAAATCCACATTTTTCTGAGTGGGATATGGAATATATCCTATTGATTAACAATCTGTATACCTCACTTGTGACTTCACATGATAGTGATGAAAAGTGTAATTGCATGACTTGAGTGTGACATGAAACTAATGCACAGCTATTACTGAAAAAAGGTTCACCACTTTTTTTTTTAGAATGAAGGCATGTGTCTTTTAGTAGACCCCGTGTGGTGTTGTTCACAAGAGTCAGAGGTTTTATGAGATTAGGGGTATTCGGCACCTTCTAAAAACCCTGGCTCCTGAGAGGCTGCATGTAAATAAGGCCCAGGCCTCAAAATGGCTTGGGCTTCACGGCGATAACAACATGTGGACAGTGGGTGCTCTCCACCTGTTGTGTGTCCCAAGTAATGTTTTCCCCTTGGACAGTATCTAGATTATAACATTACAGGCAGTTATTTGACACCAGTATCAGAAAATCATAGGAACAACTGAATGAAGGTCATTAATGAAGCAGCTAAAGACAGTTCGCTGGCTGATGCACACCCAATCTGGCAGCTAGGTCCTTCAGCCAGCCTGGACACTGGTGGTCCTACCAAGCCACATTTGGAGGTGGACATGAAAATCCTCCTCCCAGAGTACATTCTGTGCCCTTATTTCCCTCAGCACTTCTCCAAGTGATGATGAACATGGAGAAGTAGATTTGTCAGTTGTGGAGTGAGGGAGAGGAGGTGCTGGCAGTAGATGGTGATCAGCAGGCAGTTTGCTTGGCCTTGTATGACCTGAAATCATTAGACTTCATGGAATCTGGAGTTGATGCTGAGGACCCCATGGCCACTCCCACCTCTGGTGGGTCTCTCCCACCAGAGATGAAACAGAACCAGGGATGGTGATGGAAAAGTCTGGGATATTTGCTGCTTGGAGAGTCTGCAGGACATCTCTCCCAACTTCAGCACCAGCAGGGTGCAGGGTCAGTTGTGACAAGATTGCCTTAGACCTAACCTGATAAGATGCCTGGATAATTGCTGATAAGTAATAAGAAAATCAGACAAACCTAACTTTGTATCAATTGTTCACAACTTGATGGCTTGCTGGAGCACTAAGTCAACTGGAGTCACATGCAAACCAGAGCAGGTAGAGGTGGCAGGAAAGCTTCCTTGAAGGACATTAGTGAACCAGTTAAATTTTTATGAAATCTGATAGCCTTTCATGGTTATTTGTCTGGTGCTAGCCCACAAGTTACCAGATTTATTAAATTTAATTTCACAACTTGCCACAGTGGGATTTGAACTCAACCTCTGGGTTGCTGGTCCAGCATCATTACCGCTAGGCTACCATACCCAACAAGGTGCATTGGTTACATATGTATAACGAATAATTATTTTATGATATCCCTAGCCACTACAGTTAGTTACAAAAGATAAGGAAAACAATGGCACTCTAATAATTAGCCATGCACTGCTTTTGATAACTCATGGCTGTAGTAATATACATCAGTATGTGAAAGAGCAGTCCACACAAATAATGATAGTTTTTCCTTCCAGTTTATTTCACAGCTTCCAGTAACAGCAAAAGGCATGGTTCAGAACATATATATACAAAAACACATTTTAGAAGAACACCTTTTAAACATCAAATAAGCCTGCTTTGCTGAGCAAGAAATTTATATATATTTACACCCATCTATATTTTAGAAAATATTTCTCTCTCCATTTTCTGCATGTATCACCAATCCCCACGAGTAGAATTATTTGTACCACAGGTTTCTCCATGATCACCAAAGATGCAGCTCCACAACTGCCTTACAAGAAACACGGGGCAAGAGTTTATTTGGCGCTCACCAAGGTGAGTATTGTTAGTTCGGTGAAATTGAACACTTTCTCATCACGGACACCTAGTATTAACATAAAGCACTCGATAGTCAAATGCGGCATAGGTCACTTAATAAATTTCCCTTAATCTTAACTTCAAAGCAGTAACCTCTCTTGCCCCAATGTAGCATTTCCATTTTGTTCACTTGCAACTCTTGTGACCTCTCAATGAGATTACAAAATGAAATGCAGTTTTGTGCTGTGGTCCTACTCCCTACAGGAACTGAGTTACAATTGCCCAAAACCATTTTGCATAGGAACCTTAACAGACAGAAGAGACTTTCATTTCAAGTTGAATTGAAACCCAGGTCCAAGAGATGAAAAGAGGGTACATCAACCTCACTGTACTCATTTTTCTAGACCACAGCCTGAGAATGAAGTAAAGTCACCCAAAATTAAATACACAGAATCAAGTCAATCTTGGAATCAGAATCTGGTACCTAATTGGGAGTGAGGCATTTAATGTTGAGCTGCCCCTACCCCTTAAATATCATGAAAAAGTCCTCTTATCAAAATAATGTGTCAATAACATCAACTGTGTGTGCAAAAAACGCTGAAAAATACTGAAAGATAACTCATTCAAGCACAATTGCATAGCTCTGAAATTACCCACCTAATTGTACAGAATTTATGGCATTATGGTACAAAATAATCAAAATTAAATTTAAAATCACATAATACATAAGGAGGAATACTACTTTTCAAATTATTTTTAAAAATTAAATTTGACAAGTTCCACAAATTATTTTTTTTGAGAGATAAAGAGTTGATCAAACATCACCACCCACACCTCTTCCTAACCCACGTATTAAAGTTTGGCTGTTAGGACCTCAGTTAAGATTCATTAGATATTTTTTGCAGTGAAATTGATGAATTTTATATACATATAAAAAAACCAAGAAATTGCGAAGTTATAATACTAAAATGGCCATTCAAGCACTGTTACAGATGTTTAATTTTCACGGGTACAATTGCTGAATTTAGTTCACACGATTTAAAAAATAATTCAAGGTAAGGATATTCAGCAATACAATTCAGTAATGCTATGCCTTTTTGGTCTTTATATTATATGCACAAAGCAACAAGTTATGCTCTTTCCTTACACCATATGAGCATTGTGGCATTCACTAAATTGAACTTTCACTAAATTGAACTTTCTAACAGTAGTATAGTCATAGGTAGACCAATGTTCATCAATTAGAACTGCTTCTGTCAAATCACCCAATTAAAAAAATTTCAATAATTAATCTCTACATCTAAATTTTTAATAGTTGCAGCTCTATGAATACGCATACAATAAAAGTACAGCAGAACCTCAAAAATAAAGACTTTGGACCAGAGATGTCTAAAATATCCATATAATGTAATTTTACAAATTAAAACAAGCCTTGCTTTCAAGAGGATTTTACTGTAAACAGTAATTTCAATTTATTGTACACTATTATAATAGTAGGGAGTTATAATAAACCCAGTCCAATAAAAAGAGTAAAACAGAATATAATGTGTACATTAATGTGGTTATTAATGTACATATTATGTTTGGAGAACTGATCAGTTCATAACTGGAATTCTTAACTGAGATTCTGCTGAGGAGGAAGTTACAAGCACTGACATGAAGGAGTTAGGATGATTTCATAAACAATAGCAACTTTCACCAATTTGCACAAGTTATCTAAAACCCAAACATATGTTATGGCTTTTAACACATCATAGATATATATTACTTTTTAAAATATACACATTTGATTTTTCTTTGTGAATATTAAATTTCCAATGGCTTTAAGATATCAATAAATGTCTTTGTCACATATGCAACTGCAGGATATTGCAACACATGATTGGTAGAAGGCTATTATAAGGTTTTTTTTTGGAATTTAGACCTTGCATATATTATGATTCTTTGCAACACTGGAATTTTTATTTAACACAGTATAAAAATAAGTTTTTAAAGCAAATATTTCACAACAGAACACAATAACCTCTGGAAACTGCTACAGTGGTAACTATGTAGCAGTGTTTATCAAAAGTATAAGTAGTGCAAATCAGGAAATATTTATATAAGTGAAACTATTTAGCAATCTATCAAATTAAAAGACAAAGGAAATCAATGTTTTGAAAATTCTCTAAGCATTTTGGTAACAGAACTACCAGTAGGTTTCAATCATGGAATTCCTTAAGTTCTGTTATCATAACTGTACTATCAGCATCTGTGGGATCATTATAACTACGTTCATAGTGTACTGTTCCAAAGGGATTAGCCCATCGCCACTTATTCTTTTTGTACAAAAACCACATAAGTCCACCGATTAGCATTAGGAAAAAAATCACTGTTATCACTAAAGCTGCAACTCTGTGACTGGGTCCTGCAAAACAACAAAAATGAAAAGATTTGTTTTTAATAATACGTTTTTTTTAAAAATGTAAACAAAACTGATTAATAATGAGTATTTGCTTCATTCAGTAAATTAAAACATATTGCAATAATGATTGCTATAAGTAGAATTATGGATGCTTTAACCAAGAATACAAATCCTATAATCTGGCTGCACATTCCCCAGTTTGCCTAACTTGAAACTTGAACTGCTGAAAGCAGACAAAGTGTGATTATCCCACAACGAGTGATAAGGGACATGAACAACTTGGCTCTGAAATTCCATGGGTGTCCATCCCGGCAGTTACACTGGCAGCACGCCCCTGTTGCCCTTTAACACTGACCTTCACTGGAGTTTGCAGGGTCAGTGTGAGGGCATCTCACTTGCATGTGGCAGGCAAGCACACACACTACTTAGGGAGCATCTTTGTTCCCCGCCTGCCCCATATTATTGGAAATGTGACTGGCTGGCTGCCCACTCATGGGGGAAATGTAATTGCTCAGACCACCTCATCCACTACCCCCACCCCCACCCCACACGATACTCTGATGATCCCCCAAAGGCAGGGGGCCGATCCAGGAAATTGAAAAAAATATATTATTCTTCTGGAGGGGTTCAGACTGCTTTGCCTGGCCTGGACACCACTGGTGGAATCATTTTTAATGTCCCTTGCACTCTGTCGTTCTTTCAATGTGTAGAAAAAAGGTATCATATGTCCAAAAGCTAAACAAAGTACCTGGCACCTTAGATGTCACTTGTGGAGGCTGAGAAAATCTTTGTGGCATAAAAGTTGAGGTCAGTGGGGACTTTCATGGCTACTGATATTGCATGGCAGATGGTTGACTCTGGAACTTGGTGGACTAGATGTTACATTTTAGTCACAAACCCCGTTACGAGCCTTTTCATGCACTGCTTCTCCGCCATGTCCAGGAAGCCGACTGTTGTGGCGCCCTAGCTGCTTGATGTGCGCCTCCTATGCCCTCTGTGCTCTCACGGCGCTCTCTACTCCTGCTGTCCCACTACAACATTCCCATCAATGGTCTATACACTCAGGCTGCCAAACAGAAAACTTCTGTGTACTGTTGATTTATTTCACTACTAAGGTGCTACTTGGAAATCTTCATGTTTGCTAAACTCACCAACTCTAGGTCTGACCTGGAGTAAAATACAATTTGACTGTGTAGCTATCTGCATGTCTTAATTTGTGACAAGATTGGAGTGGTAAGATTCTTCATATCAGCGCTAAACATGGATCAATAGTTTATTGCTTCCTACCAACATTGCACCACTTTGAATTCACATTTACTTTTTCCCTAAAATGAACAGACAGGAAAATCTAGTTTAACATGTCAGGCAAGAATTAAGAAAGAGTCATTTAAGGATGTGATTGTAAAACTTACGCATTGGAGCTTTGCAAACAAGTCTGCTATGACTCTTCGAACAGCTGGTTAGAATCCATGTCCCATTTCTGGATGATATAACAGCACACTTATCATTTGGTGGAACTGTGAGATTTGTATTAATCCAGTTAGCATAAGTAAGGTTCGAGCCATCTAGCCACTGTAAGGATTTATCTGTGTAGAAACACAAACGTGTAAACTCGATTAACAAATTACTGTGGCAGGTATATTTGAATCTTAACTGAGGGAAATCTTTAGAAGTATTTGATTGTGATTATGATGCAGATGTGAAGATTTTTTAAAAACCTGTTGCAGTTTTTCTTTAGTTAGGGAGTTATGATATATTGTCTTACATTGCTAGTTAACAATACAAATGACAAATTGAGACAACTACTGCACATCAATGAATGGTTATGGATGACAGTGGCAGTTTGCAGTAGTAAATGATAATTGAATATGGGTAATTTGCTACGTTTGGTTCTGGTGTTTCCCCATCCCTTTTATTAATATGTGTGTGTGCGCTCATGCACGGAGGTTGATATTAGTGGTAGCTTAGCAATGGGGACCAGTTCTTCAATTTCTCCGGCTCCACAGTCTCTCCAGTATTGTGCTCAGACTTTGAGGTTCCATTTGTGCCTAGAGGACTGCAGTTTTATTGCACTAATAGTCTCGGTCCAATTGCTGTAAATTGCAAATACAGGCAGCAACACCCAAGTTATATTATAGGCTTCCCTTGCTGCAAATTGCACTCTACCAGCCAGGAGAGAAATCTATCCAGAGCTTCATTACTGGTGTTAGGTGGCAGCATCTAGTTTGTCACAACAATAAAAAGACGCTACAATAATTTTAAGAAGGTACTCCCTGAGCTCTTTTTAAACCCAGCTTCACAATATGTTGGCGTTGTATTCTACATGGTGCCAAGTGCAGCTGATGTGAAACAGCCTACTTGAGGGAGTCTCATTCTTGTAGGCTTTAGTCAGTTTTGGATTAGGATCTGATTCTGGAGTTACACTGTCACTTTTATGTTGATGCTAAGTGGTTTTGTGTGTGGCAACGCAAAAAATTCAAAAATGTTGTATAAGTGCACCTGAAGAAAGGCATTACATGTCCAGTGGGTAATCTCAACTTTTCCTTTGAATTTATTATAGAAATGCATTTATTTAATTTGTCATAAAACCACAAATTAATGCTTTGGAGAAAAATCAGTAGATTTGGGAATTAACATAAAGCTTATTACAGTACCTCAAAGAACTGCCTTAAGAAGTCTGTCATTACTTTCTTCATATTTTAAGTGTAGGAATAAGTTAATTAGATGGTCATCAAAATAGTGAAATTTAGCTCTTCAAATATGAAAAAGTGTGGATTTCTGTCAAATATGAATGCGGCACAATAGAGCATTGGAGACAGTATCATGTGAATACCTTCTCTTATGTACAAGGGTCTAGCCTATGTTTAGCAACAGCTCAGTACAACCGAGATTGCAAAATTGAAGGTGATAAACCCATATCCTTCAACATAGCATACGATGACAATAGTCCATATGTCCTATGCCCTGACATTTATTTTATTTTCTCTCTTCTAGCACTTATTCATGCATTATATAAGTGTCAGCATTGCTCAGCTGGTAGCACTCTCACCTGAGAATCAAAAGGTTATAGTTTGAAGTCCTTCTCCAGGATCTGTGCACATAATCTAGGCTGACATCCAGTGCTGTAAATCTTGCTGTTTGTGGGACTGTGCTTTGTACAAAATGGCCATCAAATTTGCTTATATTAAAATTCAGCAAGTAATTCAATGTGAAGAACTTTAGAACATTTGTGAGGGAAGTGATAACGAGCTATATAAATGCAAGCGTTTGGTTCTTTTTTAAATATGCAATTGAATATTGGAGTAACAGCATAAAAAGCCACCTAGTGGGCAGATGTGCTTTGTACCCACTATCCCCCACACCACTAAACAGTTGACCTTACATCTTACTGAATGCAAGTTAAGCCGGCCCCTACACAGAGAAGAAAAAGACAGAGGGAGAGGAGTCATCCCACAACTCATTTTGGAACAAAACTGATCGCTAGTTTACTGTGTTCCAGTGGGTTAGTGTTTTAGGATCCAATTGGAGAAAAGGGAAAAAAATAACTAGAAAATGCAGTGTCAAATGTTTAAAAAAATCATTCCTTGTATATGATTACTGGTATGTATATATAAATGCAGGATTTTTCACATGTACCAAGGTTTCTTTTCATTGCTCAAACATATGCCCTTACCTGTAAGATCTTGAAAAATCCCCAGCCAGACTCGTCCAGTGATTCCCTGATCATCTTGTATTTGTCTTGTTACAAAATCATTTTCTTCTCTGTTTTTTATGCTCAGAACAGTAGCAGAAGGATCTAGATTTTAAAAGTTTGTATTTTGCAATTAACAATAAAAGTGAATGTTATTTAATACTTAGTAAGTATTTTCTAAATGGTGAGAAACTAGGAACTGTACAGAAGCAGAGAGTTCAAGTACACATCATTAAAAGCCAACAGACAGGTGCAAAAAGACTAATGGAATGTTAGCCCATCTCTCAAGAAAGTTGGAATACAAAGAGGAGGAGGAAGTTCTGCTTCAGTTGTATAGAGCCTTGGTCAAATCCCATCTGGAGTACTGCGTTCAGTTTTGAGCACCTTAGGAAGGATATATTTGCCTTGGAGGGGGTGGTGCAGATTCACCAGAATGATATCTGGGCTTAGAGGGTTAACTAATGAGGACAGGTTGCATAAACTGAGCTTGTATTCCCTTGAGTGTAGAAGATTAAGGTGTTTAAAATGTTAAAAAGATTTAATAGGGCAGATAAGGAGAAACTATTTCCTCTAGTTGGGGAATCAAGAAGGGGACATAATCTTAAAATTGGAGCTAGGCCATTCAGGAGTGAAATCAGGAAGCATTTTTTCACAAAAGGTAGTAGAAATTTGGAACTCTTCCAAAAGGCTGTGGGTGCTGGGTCAATTGGAGCTTTCAAAACCCAGATAGATAGGTTTTTGTTAGGTACAGGCATCAATGGGTATGGAGTAAAGGCAGGTAAATAGAGTTGAGGTACAGAACAGCCATGATCTAACTGAATGACAGAGCAGGATCAAGGGGCTGAATGGTCTACTCCTATTCCTACGTTCTTAAAGATTTTACTGAGATGATTACATAGCTACATAAAAAAGTTATACTTTGCAGAATTCGTTGCTTATACATTTTAGTTTTAGTTGTTTCAACTTTTGGGCCCTAAACAGGCAATCTATAGATTATAGAATGGAGCGACATGAACTACTATTAATTACATTCTAAATTAGACAGAGCAAAAAAAGATCGCAAGCTTAAATCAACCTTTTTAAACCAGTAATGAATCCAAAATACTGTACACGCAGAGTGCCTCATCACAGGTGTTGGATGTTTTCCTCAGCACTACCAGGTGCTGCAGTAAGTTGCACCAAACATAGAAGCAGAACATACCTAGCTCACGACAAACTGATTTGGTTTCTTCCATGGTAAATAGAGACCAGTTATATAAACCCATGTCAAATGCATAGCAGTGTTCTCGGAATCTGATCCATGGTGACTTCCCATTTTTCTGGGGGCAGAATTTTGAGTTTTTTTCTTGCGGATTAGGTGATGTATCTGCAAAAAGATATTTTCAGTGATACCTTTAATGTGATACAGACTCTCTTTACCTTAAAAGTATCTTAACTGTAGAATAGAATAGGTCACATTAACAATTATTTTGTTAACTCCGAGTTACATTAACATATTCTGCATGCACTGAAAAGATTTTCCCCGTAAGGATGTTTGTGTCAAAAGCAGGGCAATGGTATTCAGTGTTAGTGCCACAGACGGATACATGTTGTAATCATCCTTCACTCAGATCTTCAGCTAAGTGCAGCATTTCCCAGCTTGGAAAAAGGGAAGAGCAATAACAGAACAGAATCACAACTAGGAAGTTTTTTGTACCTCTTGGTGGCAGGCTACTGGAGACATCAATGGCAGCAATTTGCACCCCCCCACAAAAAAAAACCCAAATGAAAATAAAAGTTAAAATGAAAAATTAAACCATTAAAGTTGAGTCAGGCAGGACCTTATGGCTGTTCACATTAACTTCATCACTGTGTGATTGTAAGATAAATCCAACTGAATCCCCACTCACCCAAGTCAGTTTGAATAATTAAAAGCCATCCTAAAATTTCTCCCAATACTAATCAGTAATCTGCATACAGGACGCCAAAATGCCACTACTATAATATTAGATATAATAGCACAAATACATCAGAGAGCGTTGAAGAAGATACAATGGTGTGAACGTGCTATGTGCATGTACATAAAAAAACAATGGGGCATAAGCTAGTATGGAGAATTTCATCATAATTGGTTTTTCAATCATCTGAGCGCAAGACAGCTACCAACAGTAGTCTGCAAGAACGTGCTCCATTTTGCTATAAAGCAACACAAAAACTTGTTCATAGTCAACTGGAAACTTGGGAGCATTCTGATTTGTCAACGCCAGTGGAACCAAGGTACTACATTATGTAGTCAGGGTGCTAGTGATGTAATTATATCATGAAAAATTATTGGCAAGTAAAATCAAGCCCAAAGATGTTTTATAAATACATTAAGAGCAAGAGGATAACTACGGAACGAGTAGGGCCGATTAGAGACCAAAAAGGTAACCTATGTGTGGAGGCGGAAGATGCTGGTATTGTTCTTAATGAATACGTTGCGTCTGTCTTCACAAAAGAGAGGGATGATGCAGACATTGTAGTTAAGGAAGAGTGTGAAATATTGGATGGGATAAACAGTGAGAGAGGAAGTATTCAGGGGATTATCATCTTTGAAAGTAGATAAATCACCAGGGCCAGATGAAATGTATCCCAGGCTGTTAAAAGAAGCAAGGGTGGAAATAGCGGAGGCTCTGACCACCATTTTCCAATCCTCACTGGAGACAGGTGTGGTGCCAGGAGGATTGGAGGATTGCTAACGTTGTACCATTGTTTAAAAAGGGAGCGAGGGATAGGCCTAGTAATTATAGGCAGTCTAACCTCGGTGGTGAGCAAATTATTGGAATCAATTCTGAAGGACAGGATAAACAAACAGTCACTTGGAAAGGCACCGAGTAATCAAGGACAGCATAGATTTGTTAAGGGACGGTCATGTCTGAGCAACTTGATCGAATTTTTTGAGGAGGTAACAAGGAGGGTCGCGATGAGGATACTGCATTTGATGAAGTCGACATGGATTTTAGCAAGGCTTTTGACAAGGTCCCACATGGCAGACTGGTCAAAAAAGTACAAGCCCATGGGATCCAAGGAAGAGTGGCAAGTTGGATCCAAAATTGTCTCAGTGGCAGGAAACAAAGGGTAATGGTCGATGGGTGTTTTTGTGACTGGAAGGCTGTTTCTAGTGGGGTTCCACTGGGCTCAGTACTAGGTCCCTTGCTTTTTGTGGTTTATATTAATGATTTGGAATTAAATGTAGAGGGCATAATTAAGAAGTTTGCAAATGATACAAAAATTGGCTGTGTGGTTGATAGTGAGGAGGAAAACTGTAGACTGCAGGAAGATATTAATGGACTGATCAGGTGGGCAGAAAAGTGGCAAATGGAATTCAATCCAGGAGAAGTGTGAGGTGATGCATTTGGGGAGGGCGAACAAGGGAGTACACAATAAATGGGAGGATACTGAAAGATGTACAGGAAGTGAGGGACTTTGGAATGCATGTCCACAGATCCCTGAAGGTAGCAGGACAGGCAGATAAGGTGGTTAAGAAGGCATATGGAATACTTTCCTTTTATTAGCCCGGGGCATAGAATGTATGAGGAGGGAGGTTATGCTGGAACTGTACAAAACACTGGTTAGGCCACAGCTTGAGTACTGTATATAGTTCTGGTCACCACATTACAGGAAGGATGTAATTGCACTAGAGAGGGTACAGAGGAGATTTATGAGGATGTTGCCAGGACTGGAGAATTTTAGCTATGAGGAAAGATTGGATAGGCTGGGGTTGTTCTCTTTTGAACAGAGGAGGCTGAGGGGAGATTTAATTGAGGTGTACAAAATTATGAGGGGCCCAGATAGAGTGGATAGGAAAGACCTATTTCCCTTAGCAAAGAGGTCAATAACCAGAGGTCATAGATTTAAAATGATTGGTAGAAGCATTAGAGGGGAGCTGAAGAAAAATGTTTTCACCCAGAGGGTGGTGGGGGTCTGGAACTCACTGCCTGAAAGGGTGGTTGAGGCAGAAACCATCAACTCATTTACAAAGAACCTGGATGTGCACCTGAAGTCACGTGACCTACAAGGCTACGGACCAAGTGCTGGAAAGTGGGATTAGGCTGGGTGGCTCATTTTCAGACGGCGCGGACACCATGGGCCGAATGGCCTCCTTCTCATGTCGTAAATTTTCTATGATTCTATATCAATGAGCTAAAGTTTAAGTCCTATTTGTTCTGGTGAAAATACAACAAATTCAGAATAACTGAAAATTTTTGATTAAATTTTGTTAAATTAAAAGTACCATCATTTGTTTCACTGGTTACGGCCTGGATTTCCAGCAGAAATGAAGCGTTTTTCTTTTAGAAATTCCAGAACTTTACTTGTGCTTTCTTATATTTACGTCTTATAAATAATGCTTTGTTTTACGCTTATATAAAAGTTATTCTGAATTAGATTTTTTGATACATGAAAACATAGTTTGCTTTCACTTCCACAATTCTGGGAAAGAGTAAATTATTTTGTCAGACTTTGATACGTACTTCTACTCTGTGAAGCATAACATATAGCTCCTTCACCAATTCTGTTACAGCTAGTGCGGTTCCAAAAGCCTTTAGTGTCCATATACACACAACTGCCATTTGAATTAAGATGTGTATACTCCCACGGTTTGTATTCTGAATTGCTTCCATCTGACCATTCGAATGTCGATCCTTCCTGGTATAACAAAAGGAAAATTAAATAAAAGGAATAATTGCCATGAGTTAATTAATAATTATAATGGATCTTTGAGATGAGACATTAAACTGAGGCCCCCTCTTCCAACGGAGGAAGACGTAAAAGATCCCATGGCACTATTTGTAGAAGTGCAGGGAATTCTCCCAATGTATCTGGCCAAACATCTTCCCTCAACCAACACCACGAAAGAGAGACTGACTGGCCATTCATTAATTTGCTCTTTCTGGGACCTTGCTGGGCACAAATTGGCTGCTATGTTTGCCTAAATAACGACAGTGACTGCATTTCCAGTGATTGTAAAGTGCCACGGGACATCCTGAACACATGATAAAGCACTACATAAATGCTTTTGTTAAAAATGTCAGTTAGCAGCTCAAAACAGTCTTTCTAATGGAGAGTTAGTAATGTGTTTTTCTCATACAGTTCTAACTCTGGTTATGTTACAACTATTCTAACAAGGCAAAAGAAGGAAGTTACAAATTTAAAAATGAATTTTACATTCTTATTTCTCTGCAAAGCAGTCTCCCTGATCATGCAAAGGCAACCATACATACAGTCTTGACTTTGTGCAACAGTGTAAAACGGGTGATAGCAAGTCGGCAGCCCGTTTTACATCTCTTCTGATTTTGGACTTCTCATACACCTTCTAGCTAAAAAGTCAGACTAGTGGAGGCATTGCAGGAGGTAAGCTGTCTGGGGAACCTATTGCTGGGGAGTCATAAAAGCAAAGACATAGTAACAGAAAGTAAAGCTCTTACAAAAAAAAGCTACTAAATATCTCTGTATAGGTTGTACATCATTTTTAAACAGCAATGTACTGATTTTTGCTTGTGGACACTATATTAATGTGATACAGTTAAGATGACAATGTGCTGTTTTAGAAAACTTACATCTTGGCTGAACAAGCCAATCCAAAGAGGAAAACCGTCTGACTTCACGAAGTGCTTCAGGAACAAATGCTGAGATTCATCATAGACACTGACAAGTTGATATCCAGACATTTTGCATTGTTGCAGTGCATCATACCAATTCACCTTCTTCTGAATCAACTTGTACGTGTGGTTTCCATGTTGCACTTTATCAAGTGGAGGCTGAAAGTCACTTGGATTAGGAGCTTAAAAAAAAATCACAAAAAAATGTTAAAATTGAACTATAAATTTGTATTCTCCATTTATAACATATTGTATTATTGAGGGAAAAAACTTCAGCTTCCTGACTTCTCAATCCCAGAAATGTTGCACAAAATGCACCTGCTTTTTCTGTACTGAGACTTACAACAATGAAATGGGACAGAAATAGTGCTACAGTATTCAAAGAGTTAATACAGATTATATTATTCACTGCAGATCGACATGTGGACCTCCCCAGGAGGTTGTCAAAGACAGACAGGATAAAACAATTTCCCTCAGCGCACGAGTGCTGCTTTAGGTACAGGTACAGGTATAGAGATCTGCAGAATACAAAATACTGCAGATACTGGAAATCTGAAATAAAAAACAGAAAATGCTGTAAACTCACAGCAGCTCAGGCAGTATCTGTGGGGAGAGGAAGGTATGGTTAATCTTTCAGGTTGAGGTAAGATTTAATTTTGAAAGCAAACAATGTCTCTTGAGGAAAACTTAGGAGGGGAAAGAGAAGGAAAGTGAGAAGGCCTCTGGCCATCTGTCATTGGGGGAATGTGAGGGAATGGGAAGGTCAGCGGTCGGAAGGGTAAGTGTGAGGTGAATG